>NC_083453.1:6562472-7762472 GCF_020745735.1 Hemiscyllium ocellatum | reverse complement strand
TCCATCCATAACCATCAAGTGTCATCTTCTTATTCTCTCACACCGCTACAGATTAAATACATAGTTACTGCACTCTCTCCTGATGGTAAAAACATACCCGTGTTCAGTCTGGTGAAACTCCTTTGCACTGTCTCGGTGACATGGAGATCATTATTTATAAAGCAGGCGCTGTCTGTACATTATACACCAAATAGTGTCTCAACAAAACACGACCATGAATCAGATATATTTACTCTGTCATGTTAATCATTTTGTATGAAAGACCACATATCATTTACAGTTATAATTACTTACTTTCCGTATGAATTCGGTTAGTTACTTATAACCGAGGACATCCAGGTCCCTCTCAACAACTTGAAAGAGTTCGGAAAAGATTTACCAGGATGTTGCCAGAATTGGAGGATTGGAGCTATAGGGAGAGGTTGCATCGGCTCAGGCTGTTTTTCCTGGGGCGTCGGAGTCTGAGGGGTGACTTTATGGCGGCTTATAAAATCACGAGGGGCATTGGTAGGATAAATAGACAAAGTTTCTTCGCTTGTAGTCCAGAACTAGAGGGCATAGGTTTAGGGTGAGAGGGGAAAGATATAAAAGAGAACTAAGGTCGAACTTTTTCACACAGAGGGTGGCACGTCTATGAAATGATCTGCCAGAGGAAGTGGTGGAGGCTAGTATTATTGCAACATTTAAAAGGCATCTGGATGGGGAGATGAATAGGAACCGTTTGGAGGATTTGAGCCGGGTGCTGGCAGGTGGGACTAGATTGGATTGGGATATCTGGTCGGCATGGATGAGTTGGACAGACGGGTCTTTTCTGTGCTGTGTATCTCTATGACTTTACAGCAGCTCTTCCCAACCGCTCACCGTTCAATAAGCGCAAATCAAACTCCTTATATTTGTTGTTCACCTCTGAATCATGTTTATACTTTATGAAAAATTATTGCCCTAACACTGATCCTTCTGATACCCCACAGCGTTCCATCCACAGAAAAAGAAACAATATTCTTTGCATTTTTTCCATTATCTACTTTTTAATCCATTCGGCATTTTCCAACCCTGCCTACTCTTGGACTCTAACATTCTCCACTCACTACCATTCATCCATCTCAAACTTATTCTTAAATATCAAATCCTTCACTCCCACTGGATATCAGTTGTCAATAACACAAATATCAAAATCCACAGATTCCTGCATGTTTGTCAAAGATGATTAAACTTTCTGGAATCTAGGCCGACTCTCCCAAATCACATCATTATTCTCAAAGTGTCTAGCTGTCACATTCCTTTTAAAATGTTCCATTTTCTTTCTCACAGTTGATGTCATGCTATTTAGTTTTCTGTTTTCCTTTCTGCCCTGTTTTAAATATTTAGGTTTGTAACAGCTGCATTTCAGTATGCAGGATCCTTTCCAGAATCTAACCAAATTTCATGAATAATCAGTAATTCTTTCACTAACTCTGTTGCCACTTCATCAATACTCTAGGATGTAGCTCATCAGATGCAGCAACTCACTAACGTTCAATTCGATTAGATTTTCAAAGACATATTCTTCATTAATTCCAATTTCCTCATTTTCACCTGTCCCCCTCTTCGTCAGTATTTCTGTAAGTTAGCTTCTATACCTTCCACGGTATAGAATGCATTCCGCTCAGCTCGTGATACAATGGAGGACTGCACTCTGGAGATGATGGATATGTCACCCACTGCTGCATGGAAAATTTCAGAATGAATCCAGTTTCCTTCATGGCGAGCGTGAGGGCAGTCCTGTCCCTGGTGTGAGACAACAGGTTATACTGTTGGAGGGGACATACCCAGTGAACACCTCATTTTTGAAAGTCGCTGGTTTCACATTTTAAAGTTGGAAGTGGTCCGTGTTAGCCAATGTTCCTGGAAATCCCAGATAGAATGATAGTGTCCTGCCCCTACCCATGTGCTGAGTTTCTCTTCTGTGTCGTCTCGGTTCCGTTTGCTTACTATGGACCCAGACACTCTGGAAAAGCAGTGTCCAGAGTTGGTTCACCAGAGCCTCGTGTCTCCCTGCATGGATGCAGCAGCAGACAACACAAACGCGAGAAAAGCGCACAAAGAATCTCCCCTTACTCTCTAATGACAGGAGTAAATCATATCCCCAAGCACACGGTGCACCCATTCAGTTTTGAAAATGTTTCTCTTCTTAGTGGAAAAGCCGTTACAGCTCTGCACAGTCCCAAGGTTACAGTTTCTTTCTCCAAAGAAGAAGTTGACAATGTAACATTGCGTTCCTCTGTATCTCAACAACTTTTATGGCAGCACCAGTATTGTCAATGGAGTTGATCACCACATTCAGAGAAGAGAGATAGAGAGAATATAACTCAGCGTAATCAGGGAGGCATCTAACTTAATGTGATTTCCGGAATACGGGGAAAACGGGCAAATGTCAAAATAAGCTCCTATATCATTTGCCTTCCAGTTCATCGTCAGCATTCTCTTTGCTTGCTTTTCATTTTTCTCACTGTTTCCCTTTCTCTCGGACATTTCTCCATCCATTCAACTAAACCCTCCCCTTTCCTTACTCAGTTGTACCTGATATAAATAATATGATTTCCCAGTTGCTTTCAGTATTGATATAGCATCATGAGACACGAAATTTTATCTGTTTCTCTCCTGACAGAGGCTGCCATACCTGCTGAGATTCTCCAACATTTTCAGACGCTGGAGAATTTTATTTCAGATATCCTTCACCCAAATATCTTTGTTAATTTCACCTTTCATGCTGTTGTTTCACCGGATGTCAGCATCACTGGCAAGGACAGTGTTTGTTGTCCATCCTAATTGCCCTTGACCTTGAGGTCATTTGACAAGACAACTTGAAACCAATCATGTGATTGTGGGCCTGAAGTCACACGAAGTTTCTTTACCGAAGTGAAATAATAAAAGAAATCCTGATAGTTTATGGTTCCCGTTATTAAAATGAGGTTTCATTCCAATTTTTGTCATTCGAATTTATGTTCGGTCATCGGCTGTCGTAGGATTTGAATCAATGCCTTAAAGTCATAACTTGTGCTTCTGAATTACCCGTCCAATGGCATCATTACTGTGATATGGTATCCCTCTCATGAAATAACTGTCGAGGCAAGAACAAGTTTGTGATCAAAATATTTGTAACTGGAAGAGTGATCAGAAGAGAACTGGAGCCATAAATTCTGAAGTTAACAACGGAGAAGATGACGTTTATTCAGCATCAGCACTGAGGCAGAGATGGAGACTGGGAATATTATAGAGGTGTGGTTGGGTAGGGTTGACGACAGAGAGAACACAGAGACAAAGAACAGTTCAAGGAAAAAGGAGCACTCAATGATCTGCACAGTATTGTTTTTTCTTAGATATGTATGAGTGAAGAATCTGATGGAAACGAGGTGTAGTATGTGACTGAAACTGAAGGTAATAGTTTATGCAGTTGTTAAATATAAATAACTGAAATAGCAATAACCTTCACCATTGTTTATAGAATTGACACAGATGGGCTTACCAGGAACACCAAGAATAGCGAAGAAGGGATAGTAACCTGCCTGAATAATCATCAGTACGGTTGGTATCCGCAGCTCTAACCATCCCTGTCCCAAGAAAGATACTAAAGCCCATCGGATAAACTCCTGTCCATTGTTGTAACAGTCCAGACTAACATTCTCAGATTCTAAGCTATTGTTGAAACATTCCATTCTAATGTTCTTAGATTCTGATCTACTGTTGGAACATGTCAGTTTGTTGTTCTACATTTCTCTTCCTCTCCCTCTCTCTGGAGCTGCTGAGCCCAAGTGTTTTGAGGATGATGCTGCCGCTAATACTATGGGATGGCAGGTTGAAGAAATACCATTATTAATAGAAGAGGAAAACCTCCAGTGACACAGTTAGGATCCATGGAGACTGACATCACTCGCAGCCACTGAACCAATAGCTCAAGTTAATCCCATCCCCTACAACTCTCATGTGTTACGATAGTAATTTATCTTCATGGGATGTTGACCTCGATGATAAATGGGCTTAGGGCACATTTCCAATTGTAAAGTTAGAGGTGAGGGAGAGAGACGATGCTTTCTCTTCACTACCTCGATGATTGCACTATATTTTAGCATGGTAGGCATTGCTGGGCACCCGAGGCTGTCTGCGTCTGATCACCAGGCCTGCTGCATTCTTTCATTTTATAAGTTTGTGTTTAACTTTGACATTTATCTTCTCATCATTTCATGTCTTAGGTGAGGTTAGGCATTTTGGAGAGCCTTCTGCAGTGCTACAGACGGTGTCGATACAGACCATTCCTTGTGATCCTTGCAGCCATGGCCTGATCCTGTGGAGTGATGGTCAAGCTCTCACAGAACCGGGATTCTTAGTCTTACCTTTCGCCAGTTATTATTGGGGTCTCAGCAGGGTTGGAAAACAGTAAATTTCACCTGGCTGCTACACTCTCTCTCTTTGATATTTCTCGCAGAATAGTCTTTGATACTCTTTCGTCCAGGATTGGAGAACTGCATGCCAAACAATCAGTTTCCGAATTTGCTTTTTGTCATGTGAATGTTCACAGGATGTTCCCACATTGGAGCATATGCTTTTTGGTAGTTAAATACCTATTACTGTCTTACGTTTTACAATGGTATTAACTTATTCCAAAATCCTCATTCCTTATGTTGAATTTTCTCCACCATGTTTGAATACATTATGATTTGTTTAATGTTGAATATTTTGACCAAACGAATTGTATCTGAAACACAGCACCTCACATTTGCCTTTAAAATAAGAAAAGGTTCGGGGCGAGACCACATTTCAGGGGATCTGCTCTGGTCCATAACAAGATGGACACATATTTACGTTTTAATTGGATAATTACTTACTGGACAATAAGTCACAGAAATATGCGGTTTGACAGCGGGATGGGTCGAGTTGGGGGAGTGATAGTTATATGAGGAATCATATCAGATACTGTATCCACCTCACAATTCCAGCTCGGACATTTATACATTCAGATGAGATATCTGTTCAGCACGGAGCACTGTGCAGATCGGGCTAGTGTTCTGTTCTGTAATGGCCAGCAATCTGGAACACTTTACAGGGATCGCCAGTCTACTAGCTATCTCTCCAACATGGAGAGCAGTTCCGGCGCATTGATTCAGAAATCCAGATGAAACGGTCTGTCCAGCATGGACATGCAGTACGCAGCCCACACAAATGTCTTGTTCTATGCATTCCGACAAGGTTTCTTTTCAGTATGGGGAGCTGTGCGGTGAATAACAGTGAATTGAACCGTAAACCTGGAGCAATTACACTCCCAAAATGTAGATCTGTGTACACCACCCCATTGCATTGCTCAGTAACACTGAGGTAGATCAGTGCCCAGTCTGGGGAAGCTTGCAGCCCATGCTGGAAGTGACAGGATGCGCAGCTCCCATCTATTTGCAGGTCTATATCTCCATTGTGTCATGACAGGGCGTGCTGTGGTTGTGAAAATCACTGCCAGAGAGAGAAGGCGGGGGGGATCAGTTTAACTACCAACAAACAACATTATTTTGAAAAAAGATAAAAGGAGATTGAGAGACAATTTCATGGAAGGTCACTGGATTCAGAATGCTGAAAAGAAGATATTTCGACAGCATCCTGCAACATGAACCAGGATTCCCAGGAATGATGGGTGAATGGGATATTGCTATCAGTTCAGAAAATGCAGGTTTGGAAGAGCATTTGCTCTGCAGCTCTGTAACTGTGAATGGGCACAGCAGAATCTGTGACTCATTGGGCTGAATCGAACAAACATTATGTTTGTATGATTTTCATTGAAGGTGACAGAGGCATTGTATGCACGAGGTCGTGTTAGTATCCTACTGTTCTCTTATTGAGCTCACCTCGTTAACGACTCACCCCACACCTTGGTGTACCTTACATTCAATACCAACCCGATTCCCCCACCCATCATGGCTGAAGGTACTCATCATCCCCCGGATGTCCCTGGATATTCCGTGATCCCTGGCACTGGTGCCAGCTTTAAAAGGCCAATGGGCACACCTTTGAGCTTTCTCAGTTTGGGGCTACTCTGCACAGTTTACATCGAGCATGGAAAATAAGGGACAATTACACCACGGTTTGTCAACAGGGGCATGGAAGACCTAGTGGATGGGCTAATACAGAGGAGGGCCATTCTCTTCGCAGAGGGGCCACACCACCAAACCCACAGAGGATGGTCTGAGCTCACCACCGAGGTCAGCCCAATATCTGTGGTCTTACGAAAGGCCCAAATATACAGGACAAGCATCAATAACCTTTCCCGCTCTGCCAGGATGTGTCACCATATTCTCTCTGCTCCCTCACACCCACTGCATATTTGTTATAGCACTTAATCTCGAACAAGACTCATGCTCTACCATTCTCACTACTGTGTGCAGATCTCTCTCGCAGTCTCTGTCTCTCTGTCTCTCATTTGCAATAACCCCACGCGGTGATAGAATGCTCTGGAGAATGCCTTTTATGGAATGATCCAGATAAAGTTTCAAATAACTCAATTTTTCAGGAAAATGTCAATGGCCAATGAGTACAGATGTATGCTCCTCAAATCACAGACAATTCAATTCATCATGAGATAATTCAGTCCTTCAAACGTGCTCTCGCATTTAATAAGATCACAGCTGATCTGATGGTTTTCTCAGCTCCATTTTAAAGGAAATTTCAGTCATTCAACCTGTCACTGAGCAGACGACACTCGGGTACGTTACCCCAGTTTGCATCAAGTGCCCGTTCGAGGCCATTTCCAATGATGACGGACACTCCTAACAATATATTCCATCAGCGTTATACTTCTATGTGATGGGAAGCACATTTTGCACAGACCAATCAAAAATATTCACTTATTTTATGGTTCTGGATGTCCAATGAAAATTAGTAATTCTGGTTATTTCACTTGTCTCACTTTATTGTTTTCAGCCAAAGACAACTTCTAAACACTTGCCTCGTTATAAAATTCAATTTCTAGCAGAGAACCTTTTTTATCCTCAGCCGTTATCTTGACCGTTATCTGAACTGTACCATTTTCCTTGTTATGAAAGTCTCTATTGCCCGTTGTCTGTGACTGTTTCTGCTTGCAACAGTTATACAGTCTCTCAGTTGGCTGGACGGCTCTTTTGTGATGCAGAGGGACATCAGCAGTGCAGATTCAATTCCCTACACAGACAGAGGTTACCATGAAGGGGACGTTCTCTCAACCACACTCCATCACCCGAAGTGTAGTGACCCTCAGATTAGACCACACTGAGTGGTTTCACTCTAATGACAGAGCAGTCCCATGGTCCTTTGGAACTGTTGCATTTCAAGTTTTGATCTGTGTTATAATTTTGTTTTGCTTTATGTTCCTGGATGTTTTGAACCAGTGTCATTTTATATCACTGTCAGCATTTCCCCCACACTGCACATTCCTGTCCAATAATCCTTCAGTCGCAGTTCTTTTTGAACCTTCTGTCTGTGCCTCAAAATATTCTCTATCTCTGTCTCCAATGCTCTGTGTGGAAGAGAGTTACAAAGACTCACAGCACTGAGAAAACAAAAAAAGAGTCCGCTAAGTGCGAGATTATTTTCTGTATCCTTACCTGAGAAACGATATAATTACATTGGAAGCAGTTCAGAGATGTTTCGCTTTACATATTCAGGGGATGAATTGCTTATATTGGAGGCTTTAATTGGTTACTCTTGGAATGGGAGCTGATCTTATTGAAACATACAAAACCATGAGGAGAAGGGATCAGGTAGATACCCACTGGGTGCTTGTATAATTCAAACTTATTGTCATTGTCATATAAACTCTACAGAGTGGAAGCAGAGCATTCTGCCCATCGAATCTACACCAATCCAGCGAACAGCATCCCACCTAGGCCTGCCTCCCATGTAACCCTATACTTCCCATGACCAACCCACATAGCTTAAACATCTCCGAGCCCTATGGGCAATTTAGCATGGCCAATCCACTCGAAGCTGCACATCTTTGGATTGTGGGAGAAAAGTGGAGAATTAAGAGGAAACCCACATTGGCACGGATAGAATGATGAAACCCCACATAGAGGTTCGCTCGAGTTTGGAATTTGAATCCAGCAGTGCTAACCACAGATCCACCATGTTCCTCCATTAGTTATATTAGTTACTTGTGTCTGACTAAAGAAATCAGCTTTACTTGTTCCTATCAGTGAACCTGATAGGACCTTTATCATCGGCCATTTCGCCAACCTGGTTACATTTCAAATTTGTTGTGAGCCGTGGAGGAGTAGCACTAGAAAAGGAAACAGTGGCACCCTCCCACCTCAGTCAGAATAGGAATGAGGAGAAATTCACAAAATGGGAATACATTCAAGTGGAAATTCTCTTTCCCAGAAGCTTGGTATGACTCAACCTTTATATTATATGAAGGTTGGCATCATCTGATTTTCCATAGACAGGTGAATCAGGGATAATGTTGCATGAGAGAAAGGTGCAGCTGGGAACACAATGAGATGAGCCATTATTGAGGATGAGCATTATTGACGGGTGGAGTAGTGTCAAAGCGTCGAATGGCCCACTCGTGTCCGCCAGCCCTGTGTTCTGAAAATCCATTCAGACCTTCGATCCTGCTACACAGGGGCAGATCAATGCCTTTCCGATGGTTAGGTGCAGTTTCGGAAATATACTTGGAAAATCCAGGCTGGGTCAGGAAGTCACCTCAACCCCCAATCCCTCTTTCCAGGCATCCCCTCTCTCTGATTTCTGCTCCAGGTGGGGGTCATGTTACAGACCCAGTTTCGTTATGTTTACGACCCCTATACCCCACCTAGTGTTAAATCAAACATATCAATTGCTCTCCATGACTGCAACATTGTACAAAACGACTCCCAGGAAAATAACCAGTTACTTTGCAAAAGCATACTATAAAAAAGTAAGAAATGGAAACAGGAGCAGGCTATTCGGCACCTCAAGCTTGCACTGTCATTCAATAAGAACACAGCTGATCTACTCCACGGCTCAAATCCACTCTCCTGCTAGCCCCTTGTATTGCTCAACTCACTGATACGTCAAAAACCAATCCACCCAGTCTATAAATACATGCAGTGACCCAGCCCCCAAAACTCTCTGGGTTATGAAATTCTAGATATTCACTACCTTCTGAGAGAAAACGTTTCTTTACATTCCATTTTGAAATCGGTATCCCTTATTGTGTATCTGTGTTTCCGATTTTGAGACTCTGTCCAGATGTAGAACAACATTGTCAGAATATACCTTGTCAAGCTCTCTCTGTACCTTGGAGAAAGTGAGGACTGCCGATGCTGGAGATCAGAGCTGAAAAATGTGTTGCTGCCAAAACGCAGCATGTCAGGCAGCATCCAAGGGGCAGGAGAATCGACGTTTCGGGCATAAGCCCTTCTTCAGGAATGAGGAAGGTGTGCCAAGCAGGCTAAGATAAAAGGTTGGGAGGAGGGACGTGGGGGAGAGGCGTTGGGAATGCAATAAGTGGAAGGAGGTTGAGGTGAGAGTGATAGGCCAGACAGGGGATGGGGGCGGAGAGTTCGGGAAGAAGATAGCAGGTCAAGAAGGCTGTGTTGAGTTCGAGGGTTGGGACTGAGATAAGATGGGGGAAGGGGAACTGAGGAAGCCCGGAGGAAGAGCGCCTCATCTTCTGCCTAGGAACCCTCTAACCAAAAGGGATAAATGCCGATTTCTCCAGCTTCCTCATTTCCCCTCCCCTCCCCCCCCCCCCAACCTTATCTCAGTCCCACCCTCGGACTGTACAGACTTTACAGCTCTACATGGTGGGAGGATAACTGATCCTGTTTTACAGTTCAATCCACTGAGTCGTTGTGCATTCCCCTTTATGGTGGGAGGTTAACTGCTCCTGGTTTACACATCATTGTTCAGTGTGCTTTGTACACAGCTCTTCATGCAATGGGGATAACTGTTCCAGGTTTACGGTGGAATGCACTGGGGTGTTGTACACAGCTCGACATGCTGGAAGGATCACTGTTCCAGGTTTAGATATCAGTGCGCTGGGATTGTGTGAACAGCTTTACTTGCTGGGAGGGTAATTGATCCATGTTTGCACTTCAATGTACTGGGGCGTTTTATAAAGGGCTACATGCTGTCAAGATAACTGCTCCTGGTTTAGCGATCAAAGCACTGTGGTTGAGTCGGCAGATCTACATGCTGGGAGGGTAACTTCTCCTTGTTTAGAGATCAGTGCACCACTGGGAGTGGTGGGGAGTGTACATAACTCTTCATGCAGAGAGGGTAACTGCTCCTGTGGTCCAGTTCATTGTACTGAGGTTCTGTAGAAAGCTCTACATGCAGGGAGGGTAACTGCTCCTGGTTTACAGTTCAATGTACTGAGGCGTTACACACAGCTCGACATGCTGGGATGCTGACTGCTCCTGGTTCAGTTACAGTTCAATGAACTGCTGCGTTGAACACTGCTCTACATGCTGGGAGTTTAGCTGTTTCTGGTTTACAACTCAATGCACTGGGGTGGTGTACACAGCTCTACATGCTTGGAGGGAAACTGCTCCTGGATTACAGTTCAATACATTGGAGCATTGTACGCAGCTCTACATGATGGGAGGGTAACCACCCCTGGTTTGCACTACAATGCCTTAGGGTGTTGTACTAAGTTATACATGTTGACAGTTTAACTGCTCCTGGGTTACACTTCATTGTATTGGGGTGTTGTACACGTTCTACATGCTGTGAGGGTAACTGCTCCTGGTTTACAGTGCAATGCACTGGGTTGGTGCACACAGCTCTATATGCTGAGAGGGTAACCGCTCTTAGATTACATCTCAATACATTATGGCGTTGTACGCAGCTCTACACGCTGAATGTGTAACTGCTCCTGGGTTACAGTTCATTGTACGGGGAGATGTATAATGTTCTACATGCTGTGAGCTTAACTGCTCCTGGTTTACAGAGAAATGCACTGGTTTGGTGTACACAGCTCTACATGCTGGGAAGTTAACTGCGCCTGGTTTAACATTCGTTGCACCATGGGCGTTATACACAGTTCCACATGCTGTGAAGCTGACTGCTCCTCGTTTACAGTGCAATACATTGGGTTGGTGTACACAGCTCTACATCCTGAGAGGTTAATTGCTCCTAGGTTCCCGTTCAATGCACTGTGGTGTTGTACGCAGTTCAACATGCTGGGAGAATAACTTGCATCTGTTTCATGGAATGTGATGGTGTACAAAGCTCTACATGCTGCGAGGGGAACTGCCACTGGATTACTGTTCATTCTACTCGGGTAGTATACACAGTTCTACCTGCTAGAAGGGTACCTTCTCCAGTTTTACATTTCAATGTCATGGGACATCGTAACACCTCTACATGCTGGGAGGACGAAATCTCCTGGTTAACAGTTCAACGCAGTGGGGTGGTGTACGCAGCTCTACAAGTTGGGATGATAACTGATCCTGTTTTACAGTTCAATCCACTGGTTCGTTGTGCACTCCTTTATATGCAGGGAGGATAACTGCTCCAGGTTTAGAGATCAATGCACTGTGGTTGGGTCGGCATCTCTACATGCTGGGAGGGTAACGTCTACTTGTTTCAAGTTCAGTGCACTGACGGTGGTGGGAGGGGGGAGGTGTACGCTGCTTTACATGCCAGTAGGGTAACGGATCCAGGTTTATCGTTCAATGCACTGGTGTGGTGCACACAGCTCTACTTGCTGGGAGTGAAACTGCACCTGGATTACAGTTCAATGCATTGGAGCATTCTACGCAGCTCTACATGCAGGGTGGGTAACTGCTCCTGGTTTATAGTTCCTTGCCTTGGGGCGTTGTACAAAGTTATACATGCTGACAATGAATTGCTTCTGGGTTACAGTTCATTGTTGTGGGATGGTGTACAAGGTTCGACATGCTGTGAGGGTAACTACTCCTGGTTTACAGTTCAATGTACTCGAGCGTTTTACACAGTTCTACACGCTGGAAGTGAAATTGCTCCTCGTTTACTGTTCAATATAGTGGACCATTGTACACAGCTCTACATGCTAGGAGGGTAACTGATTCAGGTTTGCAGTTCAATGCACTGGGTTAGTGTACCCAGCTCTACATGCTATGAGGATAACTGCTTCTGGTTTACAGTCCAATTAACTGGGCGTTATACACAGCTCGACATGCTGGGAGGATGACTGCTCCTGTTGTACATTTCAATCCACAGGTGCGTTGTTCACTGCTCTCCATGCTGGGAGGGTAACTGCTCTTGGTTTACAGTTGAATGCACTGCGGTCCTGTTGACAGCGGTCCTGTTGACAGCTCTACGTGCTGTAAAGGTAACTGTTCCTGGTTTACAGTCCAATGCACTGGTTTGGCGTATGCAATGCATGCAATGAGGTTAACGGGTCTAGGTTTAAAGGTCAATGCACTGGGGCATTGTACACAGATCTACATGCTGGGAGCGTAATTGTTCCAGTTTACATTTTAATGAACTGGTACTTTGAACACTGTTCTACATGTGGGAGTTTAGCTGCTCCTGGTTTACAGATCGATGCACTGGGGTGGTGTGCACTGCTCTATATGCTGGGAAGGAAACTGCTCCTGGATTACAGTTCAATACATTGTGGTGTTGTACGCAGCTCTACATGCTGGGAGGGTAACTACTCCAGTTTTAATGCCCAATGCCTTGGGGCGTTGTACAAAGTTATACACGCTGACTGTGTTACTGCTCCTGGGTTACAGCTCATTGTCGTTGGGTGATGTACAAAGTTTGACATGTATGAGGGTAACTGCTCCTGGTTTACAGATCAATGGACTGTGGTGGTGTACACAGCTGTACATGCTGGGATAGAAGCTGCTCCTGGATTGCAGTTCAATACATTGGAGTGTCGTACACAGCTCTACATGCTGGGAGGATAACAATTCCTGGTTTACAGTTCAAAGCCTTGGGGCGTTGTACAAAGTTATACATGCTGACAGTGTAACTACCCCTGGGTTCCAGTTCATTGTAGTGGGGTGTGCACAAAGTTCTACATGCTGTGAGGATAACTTCTCCTGGTTAACCGTGCAATTCACTGGTGTTGTGTACACAGCTATTCATGCTGAGTGTGAAGGTGCTCTTGGATTACATCTCAATACATTGTGGCGTTGAACGGAGCTCTACATGCTGGGAGGTTAACTGCTCCTGGCTTGCTTGTCTACATGGTAGTACAGCGATTGCTCCTAGTCGATAATTCATTTGACAGTGGGCGTTGTACACAGCTCTACATGCAATGAGGGTAAGTGATCAAGATTTACAATTCAATGCACTGTGGTGGTGTACACAGCTGTACATGCTCGGAGCGTAACTGCTCCATGTTTACAGTTTCAATCCACTGGGGTGGTGTATATAGGTGTCCATCCTGAAAGGGTAACTTTTTCTTGTTTAGGGTTCAATGTACTGGGGCGTTGTATACAGCTCTGCATGCAATGAGGGTAACTGATGAAGGTTTGCAGTTCAATGCAATGGGGTGGTGTACATAGCTCTACATGCTGGGAGGGAAACTATTCCTGGTTTACAGTTCAGTGTACTGGGACGTTGTACACAGTTCCACATGCTGTGAGGGTAACTGCTCCTGTTTAACAGTGCAATGCACTGGGTTGGTGTACACAGCGCTACATGCTGGGAGAGTAATTGCACCTGGGTTGCCTGGATTAAACTTTTCCTTGTTTAGGGTTCAATGTACTGGGACATTGTATACAGCTCGGCATGCAATGAGGGTAACTGATCAAGGATTACGGTTTAATGCACTGGGGTGGTGTACACAGCTCTACGTGCTGGGAGGGTAACTTCACCTGGTTCAATGCACTGGGGCGTTGGACAAAGTTCCACATGCTGTGAGGGTACCTGCTCCTGGATTACAGTGCAAATGCACTGTGGGCGTTGCACCAGCTCTACATGCAGTGAGGGTACTGAACAAGATTTACAGTTCAATGCACTGGGGTGGTGTACACAGCTCTACATGCTGGGAGAATAACTGCACCTGGTTTACTGTTTAATGAAATGTTGTGGTGTACAAAGTTCTACATCCTGCGAGGGATTGCAGTTCATTCTACTGGGGTGATGTATACAGTTCTACATGCTGGGCAGGGGGGCATCTTCTCCAGTTTTACATTTCAATGTCATGAGACATCGTACACACCTCCACATGCTGTGAGGACGACTGCTCCTGGTTAACAGTTCAACGCACTGGGGTGGGGTGTACACAGCTCTACATGCTGGGATGATAACTGATCCTGTTTTACATTTCAATCCAATGGTTCGTAGTGCACTCCTCTTCATGCTGGGAGTGAACTGCTTCTGGTTTACAATTCATTGCACTATGGGCGCTGTACACAGCTCTGCATTCAATATGGGTAACTGGTCAACGTTAACAGTTAAATGCACCGAGGTGGTGTACACAGCACTACATGCTGAGAGGGTAGCTATTCCTGGTTTACAATTCATTGCACTTTGGGCGTTGTACACAGCTCTGCATGTAATGAGGGCTACTGTTCCAGGTTTTCAGTGCAATGCACTGGGGTGGTGTACCCAGCTCGACATGCTGGGAGGATGACTGCTCCTGGCTTAGATATCAGTGCGCTGCGGTGGTGTGAAAAGCTCTACTTGCTGGGAGGGTAACTGATCCATGTTTGCACTTCAATGCACTGGGGCGTTTTTCAAAGTTCTACGTGCTGGCAAGGTAACTGCTCCTGGTTTACAGATCAGTGCACTGTATTTGTGTACATCTCTCTACATGCTTGTACGGTAACTGCGCCTGGTCTACACTTCATTGCACTGTGGGGATTGCACACAGCACTACATGCAATGAGGGTGAGTGATCAAGATTTATAGTTCAATGCACTGGGGTGGTGCACACAGCTCTACATGCTGGGAGAATAACTGCACCTGGTTTACTGTTTAATGGAATGGGGCGGTGTACAAAGCTCTACATGCTGCGAGGGGAACTGCTCCTGGATTACAGTTCATTCTACTGGTATGGTGTACACAGTTCTACATGCTGGGCGGGGGGTGGGGGGGTCACCTTCTCCAGTTTTACATTTCAATGTCATGAGACATCGTACACACCTTTACATGCTGTGAGGACGACTGCTCCTGGTTAACAATTCAACGCACTAGGGTGGTGTACACAGCTCTACATGCTGGGATGATAACTGATCCTGTTTTACATTTCAATCCAGTGGTTCGTTGTGCACTCCTCTACATGCTGGGAGTGAACTGCTCCTGGTTTACAATTCATTGCACTGTGGGCATTGTACACAGCTCTGCATTCAATAAGGGTAACTGATCAATGCTAACCGTTCAATGCACCGGGGTGGTGTACGCAACTCGACATGCTGGGAGGATGACTGCTCCTGGCTTAGATATCAGTGCGCTGCGGTGGTGTGAAAAGCTCTACTTGCTGGAAGGGTAACTGATCTATGTTTGCACTTCAATGCACTGGGGCGTTTTACAAAGTTCTACGTGCTGGCAAGGTAACTGCTCCTGGTTTACAGATCAGTGCACTGTATTTGTGTACATCTCTCTACATGCTGGTATGGTAACTGCGCCTGGTCTACACTTCATTGCACTGTGGGCATTGTACACAGCTCTACATGCAATGAGGGTAAGTGATCAAGATTTATAGTTCAATGCATTGGGGTGGTGCACACAGCTCTACATGCTAGGAGTGTAACTGCTCAGCGTTTACAGTTCAATGCACTGCTGCGTTGTACAGCGTTCTAAACGCTGGGAGTATAACTGCTCCTTGATTACAATTCATTGTACTTTGATTGTGTGCAAAGGTCTACATGCTTTGAGAGTAACTGCTCCTGGTTTACAGTGCAATTCACTGCGTTGGTGCACACCCAGCTCTACATGCTGGGAGGGCAATTGTTCCTTGTTTACAGTTCAATACAGTGGGACATTGTACACAGCTAGGAGGATAACGGCTCCTGGTTTGTAGCTGAAAGCACTGAGATCCTCTACACAGCTCGACATGCTGTGAGGGTAATTGCACCTGTGTTGCCGTTCAATGCTCTGTGGGCGTTGTATACAGCTCTGCATGCAATGAGGGCAACTGATCAAGGTTTACAGTTCAATGAACGAGGTTGGTGTATGCAGCTCTACATGCTGGGAGGTTAACTGCTCCTGGTTTACAGTTCAATGCCTTGGGGCGTTGTACAAAGTTATGCATGCTAACAGTGAAACTGATCCGGGCTTACAGTTCATTGTAGTGTTGTGGTATACAAAGTTCTACATGCTTGGATTACAGCTCAATACATTGGGGCTTTATACGCAGTTCTACATGCTGGGAGATTAACTGCTCCTGGTTTGCAGTTCAAAGCACTGGGACTTTGTACACAGTTCCACATGCTCTGAGGGTAACTGCTCCTGGTTGACAGTGCAATGCACTGGGTTGCTGTACGCAGCTCTACATGTTGTTATGGCAACTGCTCCTGGTTTACAATTTATTGTACCTTGGGTGTTGTACACAGCTCTACGTGCAATGGGGCTAACTGAAGAAGATTTACAGTTCAATGCACTGGGGTTGTGTACACAAAAATACATGCTGGGAGGGTAACTGCTCCTGGATTATAGATCAATGCATTGGGGTGGTGTACACAGCTCTACGTGATAGAAGGGGACATGCTCCAGGTTTACATTTCATTGCACTGGGGCGGTATACACAGCTGTGTATGCTGGGAAGCTAACTGTTCCTGATTTCCAGTTCAGTGTTCTGGGGTGGTGAAGAAAACTCTACTTGCTGGGAGGGTAACTGCCCAGGTGTACAGGTCAATGCACTGCGGTGGTGAACTCAGTTCAACATGGTGGGTGGACAATTGTCCCTGATTTCCACTTCAGTTCCCTTGGGAGATTTACACCGTTCTACATGATGGGAGGGCAACTGCTTCTGGTTTACAGAACAATGGACTGTTGTCGTATACAGTGCTTTGCATGTTCGGAGGGTAACTTCTCCTGGATTATAGATCAATGCATTGGGGTGGTGTACACAGCTATACGTGATGGAAGGGGACATGCTCCAGGTTTACATTTCATTGCACTGGGGCGGTATACACAGCTGTGTATGCTGGGAAGCTAACTGTTCCTGATTTCCAGTTCAGTGTTCTGGGGTGGTGAAGAAAACTCTACTTGCTGGGAGGGTAACTGCCCAGGTGTACAGGTCAATGCACTGCGGTGGTGAACTCAGTTCAACATGGTGGGTGGACAATTGTCCCTGATTTCCACTTCAGTTCCCTTGGGAGATTTACACCGTTCTACATGATGGGAGGGCAACTGCTCCTGGTTTACAGAACAATGCACTGTTGTCGTATACAGTGATTTGCATGTTCGGAGGGTAACTTCTCCTCGATTATAGATCAATGCACTGGGGTGGTGTGCACAGCTCTACACGATGGAAGGGTACGTGCAGCTGGTTTACAGTACAATGCACTGGGGTCGTGTACACAGCTCTACAACCTGGAAGGGTAACTGATCCAGGTTTACAGATCAATGCACTGGGATGGTGTACAAAGCTCCACATGCTGGGAGAGTAAATAATCCTTCTTTAGACATCAATTCACTGGGTGATGTACTGAGCTCTACATGTTGGTAAGGTAACTGCTCGTGATTTACAATTCAATCCACTGGGGTGGTGTACACAGCTGTACATGCTGTGAGGGTAACTGCTCCTTGATTACAGGTCAAAGTACTTGGATGGTGTACATAGCTCTACATGTGGGAAGGGTAACTGTTCCTGCTTAACCGTTCATTGCACTGGGGCAGCGTATGCAGCTATACATGTTTGGAGGGTAACTGCTCCTCGTTTACAGTTCAATGTACTGGGATGGTGTACACTGTTCTATATGTTGGAAAGTTAACTGTTTCTGGGTTGCAGGTGAATGCATTGGGGCGTTGTCCACATCTCGGCATGCTCAAGGGTAACTGCTCCTGGTTTACACTTCGATGTGCTAGGGCATTGTTACATAGCTCTACATGCTGGGAGGGTAACTGCTCAGGTGTGCAGTTCAATGCACTGATGTAGATTAGATTAGATTAGACTTACAGTGTGGAAACAGGCCCTTCGGCCCAACAAGTCCACACCGACCCGCCGAAGCGCAACCCACCCATACCCCTACATTACCCCTTACCTAACACTACGGGCAATTTAGCATGGCCAATTCACCTGACCCGCACATCTTTGGACTGTGGGAGGAAACCGGAGCCCCCGGAGGAAACCCACGCAGACACGGGGAGAACGTGCAAACTCCACACAGTCAGTCGCCTGAGTCGGGAATTGAACCCAGGTCTTCAGGCGCTGTGAGGCAGCAGTGCTAACCACTGTGCCACCGTGCCGCCCACTTTTATTTTTTATGAGCAGGTTTGTATGAAGGCTTCACTGGTCATATCTCTGAAGTAGATTAGATTAGATTAGATTAGATTAGATTTACAGTGAGGAAACAGGCCCTTCGGCCCAACAAGTCCACACCGACCCGCCGAAGCGCAACCCACCCATACCCCTACATATTACCCCTTACCTAACACTACGGGCAATTTAGCTTGGCCAATTCACCTGACCCGCACATCTTTGGACTGTGGGAGGAAACCGGAGCACCCGGAGGAAACCCACGCAGACACGGGGAGAACGTGCAAACTCCACACAGTCAGTCGCCTGAGTCGGGAATTGAACCCGGGTCTACAGGCGCTGTGAGGCAGCAGTGCTAACCACTGTGCCACCGTGCCGCCCCCAAGATGTAGTGTACATCTTGGGAGGGTAACCGCTCCTGGCTTACAGACTAACGCACTGGGGTGGTGTACACAGCTCTACATGCTTGAAGGGTAACTGCACCTGGTTTACAGTTCAGTGCCCTGGAATGGTGCTCACAGCCTCACATGATGGCAGGGCAAATACACCTGGTTGACATTTCCTGCACTGGGGTGGTGTACATAGCTGTGCATGCTGGTTAGCTAACTGCTCCTGATTTCCAGTTCAGTGCTCTGGGGTGGTGTATCCAGCTCTACATGCTGGAAGGGCAACTGCCCAGATTTACAGATCAATGCGCTGTGGTAATGTATGCAGTTCTAAATGGTGGGAGGACAATTGCCTCTGCATTCCACTTCAATTCCCTTGGAGGTTTTAAATAGGTCTACATGCTGGGCGGGTAATTGCTCCTGTTTTGCAGAGCAATGCACTGGGGTGGAGTACACAGCTATAGGTGCTGGGAGGATAGCTGCTCCTGGTTTACACGTCAACGAACTGGTGTGGTGTATACAGCTCTACAACTTTGGGAAGTTAACTGCTCCTAGTTTGCATTTCAACGCTCTGGGCGTTGAACACAGCTCTACATGCTGCGAAGTTACCAGCTCATGTTTTGCAGTTCAGTGCCCTGATGTGGTGTACACAGCTCTACATGCTGGAAAGTTACCTCCTCCTGCTTTATATTTCTATGCACTGGGGAGTTGTACACAGCTCTACATGCTGGGAGGGTAACTGCTTCTGGGTTACTGTTCAGTGCAATAGGGCTTTCTACGCAGTTCTACATACAGGGAGGGTCACTGATCCTGTTTTAAGTTCACGGCAATGGGGCATTGTACACAGCTCGAGATGATGTGAGTGCGACTGTTCCTCGTTTTTACTCAAATGCGCTACATTGGAGTACACATACCTACACGATGTGAGGGTAACTGGTTCTGCTTTGCAGTTCAAGTCACGAGGGCGTTTTATACAGTTACATATGCTGGAGGCTAACTGCTCATGGTTTTCAGTTCAATGCAATTTGGTGGTGCACACTGCTCTACATGGTGGGAGGGTAACTGCTCCTCCTTTGCAGACCAATTCACTGGGTGATGCACACAGCAGTTCATGCCAGTATGGGAACTACTCCCTGTTTACATTTCAATGCACTTGGGCGTTGTACAAAGCACTACATGGTGGGAGGGTAACTGATCCAGATTTACACTTCAATGCACTGATATACAAAGCACTACATGCTGGAAGGGTAACTGATCCAGATTTGCAGTTCCATGATGTGAGGCATTGTACACAGTTCTACATTGTGGGAGGATAATTGCCTCTGATTTCTACTACAATTGCCTTGGGTGTTTTGCGCAGGTCTACATGCTGGGAGGACAACTGCTCCTGTTTTACAGATCAATGCACTGGGGAAAGGTACAGAACTCTACAAACTGAGCATATAACTGCTCCTGGTTTACACGTCAACCAACTGGTGTGGTGTACACAGCTCTACAATTCTGGGAGGCGAACTGCTCCTGATTTTCATTTCGATGCACTGGAGCGTTGTATGCATCTCTGCATGCTGGGAGGGGAAGAGTTCCTGGTTTACAATTAAATACACGACGGTGGTTTACACAAGTCTAACTGCTGGCAATGTAACGGTTCCTGGTTGACAGTTCAATGCAGTGTGGTGGTGTACACAGCTGTACATGCTGGGTGGGTAACTGCTCCTTGATTATGGTTCAATATGCTGGGGTGGTGTACAAAGCTCGACGTACTATGGCGGTAAATGTTCCTGCTTTAAGTTCATTGCACTGCCGTGGTGTACATAGCCATATATACTGGGAAGGTATCTGCTCCTGGTTTACAGTTCAATGCACTGGGTCGTTCTACTCAGGTCTACTTGCAGGGAGGGTAACTGCTCCTGGCTTGCAGTTCACTGCCCTGGGGCGTTGCACACAGCTCTACATGCTGTAAGGATTCCTGCTCTTGGTTTACAGTTCAATGCGCGATGTTGGTGTACACAGCTCTACATGTCCTGAGGGTAACTGTTCGTGGTTTACAGTACATTGCACGCAGAAGTTGAATAGAGCTCTACATGCTGCGAGAGTAACTGCTCCTCCTTTACAGTTCGTTGCATTGGGGTGGTGTACACAGCTCTATGTGCTGGAAAGGTGACTCATTCTGGTTTACAGTTCAATGCACAGGGGCGTTCTACTCAGCTCTACATGCAGGGAAAGTAACTGCTCCTGGCTTACAGTTCACTGCCTTGGGGCGTTGCACACAGCTCTAAATGCTGTGAAGGTACCTGTTCTTGGTTTACAATTCAACGAACGATGTTGGTGTTCACAGCTCTACATTCCGTGAGAGGAACAGTTCCTGGTTTACAGTTCAATGCACGAGGGCGTTGAATACAGCTCTACATGCTGCGAGGGTAACTGCTCATCGTTTACAGTTCAATGCACTGTGGTGGTGTACACAACTCTAAATGGTGAGCGGATAACTACTCTTGGTTTACCTTTCACTGCACTGGGGTGGTGTACACAGTTTGAAATGCTGGGTGGGTAACTTATCCTGGTTTACAGTTCTATACGCTGGGGTGAGATGCACAGCTCTATATACTGGGATGGTAACTGCTCCTAGATTACAGTTCAATGCACTGGGGTGGTGCACACTGCTCTACATGCCATGCGGGTAACTGCTCCTGGTTAACCGTTCATTGCACTAGGGTGATGTACACAGCTGTACGTTTTAGTAGGGTAACTACACCTGTTTTACATTTCAATGCACTGGGGTGGTGTACACAGCTCCACATGTTGGGAGGGTAACTGTTCCTGGTTTACAGTACAACGTACTGCACTGGTGTAAACAGTTCTACATGCTGGGACGACAAATGGACCTGGTTTACAGTTCAATGCACTGGGGTGGGGTACACAGCAATACGTGTTAGTAGGGTAAATGCTCCTGTTTTACAGATCAATGCAATGTGGTAGTGTACAGAACTCTGCATGCTGAGAATGTAACTGGTCCTGGTTTACAGATCAATGCACTGGGGTGGAGTACACAGCTCCACATGCTGGGAGGATAGCTGCTCCTGGTTTACACGTCAACAAATTGGTGTGGTGTACACAGCTCTACAATGCTGGGAAGTTAACTGCTCCTAGTTTACGTTTCAATGCTCTGGGCGTTGTACACAGCTCTACATGCCACGAACTTACTTGCTCCTGCTTTGCAGTCCAGTGCCCTGGTGTGGTGTACACCGCTCTAGATGCTGGAGAGTACCTCCTCCTGCTTTATATTTCTATGCCCTGGGGCATTGCACACAGCTGTACATGCTGGGAGGGTAACTGCTCCTGCTTTACAGTTTTTTGCATTGGGGTGGTGTACACCACTCTACGTGATGGGAAGGTAACTACTTCTGGGTTACTGTTCAGTGCACTGGGGCTTTCTACGCAGTTCTACATGCAGGGAGGGTCACTAATCCTGGTTTACAGTTCACTGCAATGGGGCGCTGGACACAGCTGTTGTGGTTCTGTTTGCCAAGTTGGGAATTTGTGCTGCAGACGTTTCGTTCCCTGTCTAGGTGACACCCTCAGTGATTGGGCACCTCCTGTGAAGCGCTTCTGTGATATTTCCTCCGGCATTTATAGTGGTTTGAATCTGCCACTTCCAGTTGTCAGTTCCAGCTGTCCATTGCAGAGGACGGTATATTGGGTCAAGGTCGATGTGCTTATTGATTGAAACTGTGGATGAGTGCCATGCCTCTAGGAATTCCCTGGCTGTTCTCTGTTTGGCTTGTCCTATAATAGTAGTGTTGCCCCAGTCGAATTCATGTTGCTTGTCATCTGAGTGTGTGGCTACTAAGGATCCGCATCCACGAACACCAACTAGCCACAAAACGACACGACCAGCTATCCTGAGTAGCCACATGTGCAGATGACATGCAACATGAGTTCGACTGGGACAACACTACTATTATAGGACAAGACAAACAGAGAACAGCCAGGGAATTCCTAGAGACATGGCACTCATCCACAGATTCATTCAATAAGCACATCGACCTGGACCCAATACATCGACCACTACAGTGGACAGCTGGATCTAACAACCAGAAGCGGCAGATTCAAACCACTGCAAATGGCGGAGGCTTCACGGGAGGTTCACAAGCACTGAGGATGTCACCTAGATTGGGGACGAAACGTCTGCAACATTGATTCCCAGCTCGGTGAACAGAACCACAACAATGAGCACCCGAGCTACAAATATTCTCACAAACGTTGTTCACAGCTCTACATGCTGTGAGGGAAACTGGTGCTGGTTTACAGTTCAAGTCGGGCATTGTATACAGCTCCACAAGCTGGAGGCTAACTGCTCCTGGTTTACAGTTCAATGCAATGGGGTGGTGCACACAGCTTTACATGTTGGGAGGATAACTGCCTCTGATTTGCAGACCAATTCACTGGGGTGATGCACATGCTGTTCATGCTGGGAGGGTAACGGCTCCTGGTTTAAAGTTCAATGCACTGGTGTACTCAGCTCTACATCCTGGAAGGGTAACTGATTCTGGTTTGCAGTTCAATGATGTGACGCATTGTACACAGATTTACATGGTGGGAGGATAATTGCCTTTCGATTTCCACTTCAATACCCTTGGGAGTTTTGCGCAGATCTACATACTGGGAGGATAACTGCTCCTGGTTTACACGTCAACCAACTGGCGTCGTGTACACAGCTCTACAACACTGGGAGGTTAACTGCTCATGATTTATATTTCGATGCACTGGGGCGTTGTACACATCTCTGCATGCTGGGAGAGGAAGAGTTCCTGGTTTATAATTAAATGCACAGTGGTAGTTTGCACAGGTCTAACTACTGGCAAAGTAACGGCCCCTGGTTGACAGTACTATGCAATTTGGTGGTGTAGACAGCTGTACATGCTGGGAGGATAACGGCTCTTGGATTAAAGATCAATGTGCTAAGGTGGCGTACAAAGCTCGACGTGCTATGACGGTAAATTCTCCTGCTTTTCACTTCATTACATTGGCGTGGTGTACATAGTCTTATATGCTGGGAAGGTTACTGTTCCTGGTTTTACAGTTCAATGCACTGGGGCCTTCTACTCAGGTCTAATGCAGGGAGGGTAACTGCTCCTGGCTTACAGTTCACTGCCCTGGGGCGTTGCACACAGCTTTACATGCTGTGAAGTTGCTGGCTCTTGGTTTCAATGCGTGATGTTGGTGTACGCAGCTCTACAAGTAGTGAGGGTAACTGTTCCTGGTTTAAAGTTCAATGCACTCGGGTGTTGAATGCAGCTCTACATGCTGTGAGGGTAACGGCTCGCAGATTACTGTTCAACGTACAGAGGTTGTACACTCAGCTCGACATGCTGCGAGTGCAGCTGCTCCAGTTTTTCAGTTCAATTCACTGTGATGGTGTACACAACTGTACATGTTGGAAGGGTGACTGCTCCTGGCTTACAGATCAATGCACTTGGGCATTGTACACAGCTCTGCATACTGGGAGAGTAACTGCTCCTGGTGAACAGTTCACTGCACTCGGACGGGGTACACAGCTCTAAATACTTGTCGGGAAACCGCTCTTGGTTTACCTGTCATTGCACTGGGGTTGTGTACATCGCTCTATATGTTGGGTGGGTAACTCATCGGTTTAAAGTTCAACACGCTGGGGTGGTGCACACAGCTCTATATGATGGGTGGGTACCTCCTCCTGCTTTATATGTCTGTGCCCTGGGGCGTAGTACACAGCTTTACACGCTGGGAGAGTAATTGTTAGTAGATCCGCTGTTGCCATGGCGACCAGATGTGGTGCATGTGATGATTCCACACTTGTCTCTGAATAACATTACAAATGCCAGTGAATTCACTGTGAGAGAGTGAAGGGAAAGGAGATTAGAAATTAAACCAAAATCATTCACAGTTTCTGTGGACAGACCATTGAAGAGAACAAATTAGCCATGACTTCAAAAAGTCTTCAAAGTGTACAGATCAGGGCAAAGATCAAGTTGAACAAGTATCAGTCAGAAGGGCGTGGCAAACTGCTCAATTGCAACAGGTCAGTGCTTTCACATTCTAATGAGGAATTGTGTGTCAACGCTGGAAAAGTGCAACTTTGGAGTAGACCCGCTGCTCCACCGGCTGCAATGTGTTCTATTTCCTTTTCTACTGCAAAGTGCTTCACTTGCAAAGAAACACTCACTCCCCAATTAGACTCAACCTCTGAGTTGGGTGTCTGTCCTTCACACGTCATATTTTGTGGTCTGACATCCTGTAGATCACTTTTAACTCCACTCCCAACTTCCCAGCCAAATTAACGAGCAATCCTTATTGGCAATTTGCAAAAAAATTCAGGGATTTATTTTTACTTCTAGACTTGTTTCATCAATGAGCCAAGTGTTTGCTGACATATTACTGTCCAAACATTGGTTGGATTTCCCTTCATTCCTTCATACTGTTTGGCGTCCAACTTCCAATTGAACTGTGTCTCTGTGACGAGACCCCAGTTGATGTGAGGGTGGATGCGGTAAGAAAGCTCTGTAGATCTGTTCCCACTGCTCCACATGTCGCCAATATGAAATAAAACTGCGCAAGGTTGCACCTTATCAATTTACATTCCACACAACACGATCTGTCAAACAGGTTCCTCAGCAAATGCAATTGTTTGTTTGCAATCAGGAGAAAACATTCAAAAAGTATGGCATCTTTGATTATCATGGAATTCAGGAAGATCGAAGAGTAATGGTTATCCCAATTAAAAGTACTAAAAGACACTCTCTCCAGCTCTCTCTCTCTCACTCTCTCTTCCTGTTCCCGAAAGGAGCAGAGAACTAAACACGTTCTTGTGCAGAGATGGACAAATTCCGAAAGAGCAGGCACAGTTTGACGAATGGATTATTTGTAAGCACAAAATGAAAAGGCGTTGCAACGTTACTTGTTCTGTGTTTTTATACACGTGGCTATGTCAATAAACGTGCACCTTTGCCCATAAAGTCTTATACATATATATTCTTCAGAAAATGTAATGCTTTGATGTTCTTCCAGTCGCTCTGTCAAAATGAGGAAAATGAACGGATGTCATGGGATCTTTTGTTTCTGAATTGGGGGAGGTTATCTGGAGCAGATTCCTAATAGCAGCTTTCTCTCCAATTCAGCTTGTTCTTAGCAACCCTTCCTCCAACTCAACTGTATCCTCAGAGCATTCCCTCCAATCCAGCGTGTTCTTACCAGACGTTCTACCAACTCATGCTTTTAAGCGAGTTTCTGTGCTACTCAGAATCCGTTCAAATGAATCAGATATAGCAATAACCTCTCAAAGGCAGTCACAGTACCAAACGTATTGACTCATGAAACTTCGACAATTCTAGACACTTGTGTTATGAAGATGTGTGCTTACTTTAAAAATCAGTAGAACTACTGGACACAGCACCAAGTGTTCTCAATAAGGCAACAATGTGACACTTGCTTGAACAACTCGATGAGCTCGTTTCCTGGAGACAAAAAGACATTTGAATTCGGCCAATCAATTTAAATTATACCCCGAAAAATATCAAACTCCAATCCTGTCTGAATTGAGAATATTGACAATCTTTAATGCCCATGACACAAACCGATACTTTGGGGTTAAAGACTGGGGAAAATTGAACAGTTGAGAGGAGAACTGCCAAGCCCAGCATGTAACGAGATTGCTTAAGAAAAGCTCTCTTAAAATGGCACCATTTTGATCAGTCACCTGTGATGCAGAAATTCCTAAGAAGAATAAAAAAAGACACAGGAAGATCTAAATGGAAGGAAAGCTGGCTGGTTTTGAAATAAGAAGGGTTGTTTTACAAATCGTGATTGGGAGTTTGATCACACAGTATTATAGAAGAGAAGGTAATAGATAGGTTAGAGTAAGGAAAAGCAAATTATTCTCTGTTATACTTTAATAAATAAAGTTGTTGTCTTTTACTTCAAATAGTTCGTGCCACGCAGATTTTTACAGATTACAGCACAGCATAAATCTTTGCTGTGTCGTTAGTTTGAAATTAAGCAAAAGGGTTTATCCTGTGTAGTAACAGTTTCAGGGTAAACCCTTCTGCTTAATTTTAAACCAGCAAAACAGCAAAGATTCATCCTGTGCGGTAATCTGTTAAAAATCAAGTGGCAAAGAACTGTTTAAAGTAAAAATTAACAACTTTATTTCTAAACGTATAACACAGAAAAATTAACCAACAACTATTTACCATGCCTTCCTCTAAACTATCTCTTATCTTCTCTTCTGTAATACTAGTCTAATAAAACTCCCAATTAAGATTTACAAAGCCACACTTCTTATCTCGAAACCAGCCAGCCGTTCGTTCTTCTATTCGGATCTTCCTGGGTCTTCTTTGGAATTTCTACATCACAGGTTACTGATCGAAAAGGCACCTTTTTTGAGAGAACTGATTTTCAAGCAGTTTTTTTACATGCATGCTTGGCAGTTCTCCTCTCAACTGTTCAATTTTCCCCGGTATTAAACCCCCAAAATATTACATTGTGTCGTTGACTTTTAAGCTTAATACTTAATAGTCAATTCAAACTGTATTGGGGTTTGATATTTTTCGGGGTATATTTTTAACTGATTGGCTGAATTCAAATTTGCTTTTGTCTCCAGGAAACGAGATATTCGAGTTTTTCGAGCAAGTGTTACATTGTTGCCTTATTGAGAACACTTGGTGATGTGCCCGTTAGTTCTGCTGCTTTTATCTCTCTTAAAGTACGGAATGGGACTATTTGGCACTGAGCTGTTTTGGTGCCAGTATAGATAGATAGCCATCGTCTGATAATTTTTGTTTGTTTCTCTTGCTTCAAATGTTTTCAGCCATTTCTGGTATGGGCTCTACAAGAAAATAGAAAAAAATTTTCTATTACACCTTTACAATGTGAAGACAGAAGGGCTTAAGTATCATCAGGGCAGTAGATGACTATTAACAATTGTTAAATGAGAAAATGATTACAAAACGAGATTTGAATCTACAGCTGGTCATTACAGCTTTGACTATCAAGTCTAGCTAGTTGAGAAAATTACATCGGGTCATTAGTCATGCTCTATTCTTTAACAAAAGAAGACTTTATCAAAATTCTGAATTGGCGCCAAAACAGCGGCGTCAAATTGTACTCGACCCCTTAAAGTACATCCACATCATCATCATCACACTTGTAATCAACTTGCACAGAGATGTGAGACGCATGTGGAGAACCTGCACTTAGTCCTGTTTTGAATGGATTCCCTACAGTGTGGAAACAGGCCCTTCAGTCCACACCGACCTTCCGACTAATGCACCCATGGACAATTTAGTATGGCTAATCCACCTGATCTACACATCTTTGGACTGTGGGAGGAAACGGGAACACCTGGAATAAACCCGGGCAGTCTGGAATTGAACCTGGGACCCTGGTACTGTGAGGCTGCAGTATTAACCACTGTGCCACTGTGCCACCTATTTAGTTGAGCGGTAGGGACACTACCTCTGCACCACAAGAACGCTACCCTCAACAACCACAGACACTTCCAGGTAAACCGAGTGCACCGAATTCAACGTAGAATATATTCCTGACCACTTCAATTGAACGATTCATTTTCTGAGTGAAGAGATCGATTACTTTATGCTGAAAGTAATTTATCTGATTCAGAGTGGGGTAAACACTCTTATTTTATACCCTGCAGGAAATGCCAGGGGAAACAGTGTTTGCAAATTTTTTAGAGTTGATTAATTACTGGAGAATTCACAAGGAGAAAGTGGGGACTGCAGATGCTGGAGTACCAGAGTTGAAAAATGTGGTGCTGGAAAAACTCAGCAGACCAGGCAGCATCCGAGGAAGAAGGGCTTATGCCTGAAACATCGATTCTCTTGCTCCTCGGATGCTGCCTGGCCTGCTGTGCTTTTCCAGCACCATATTTTTTCAAATCTGGAGAATTCACAAACAAAGATTATGTCAGCCGAGTTAACTCCCTGGTGATAGAGATGATTAACAATCTGTTTTGGACAGCTCGGCAGCTCTTTTGAGATGAAGAAATTTAGTTGAGACATTCTTAGGCTCAAACGTATCACCAAGTACTCCCGCCCAGCATTTCCATCATAGAATCCTTATAGCGTGGAAATAGGCCACTTTGCCAAAAAGTCCACATTGACCCTCTCAAGACTAACCCAGCCAGACCCATTTCCCTATCCTATTACTTGAAACGGACCACTGACGAATGCACCTAACCTACACATTGCTGAACAGTATGGTCAACTTGGTATGGCCAATCCATCTAACATGCACATCTTTGGACTGTGGGAGGAAACCAGAGCACCCACAGCAAACTCACGCAGACACAGAGAGAATGTACAAACCCCACGCAGACAGTCGCACAAGGCTGAAATTGCACCCAGGACCCTGGTGCTTTGAGGCAGCAGTGCGAACCACATAATCACCGTGCTGCCCCAAATGATTGGCAGGTTTTGCCGCAGTGTCAATGATGACTTGGTCAGCTCAGCTTCTCTCAATCAGCAACGTTACTTCCACAATCACTTCACTGTTTCCCTCGGTCAGATCACGAGTAATGTGCCCAGTTCGGGTGGCAATTTCCTCGGAAGGATAAAATTAAGGTGCAGAGGGCACAGAAAGATTTACTCGGATGTTTCCAGCGATGGAAGGTTTCAGTTATAAGAAGAGACTGGAAAGTTTGGGGCTGTTTTCATTGGATCACAGGAGGTTGAGGAGTGACTACATAAAGATTGATAAAACCATGAGGTGTATAAATGAGGTGAATGGCAGGTGTCTTTTCCCTTTGGTGCGGGATTTAAAGACGATGGGCATATTTTTAAGATGAAAGGAAAAAGATTGAAAAAATACACGAGGGTATTACATTGTACACACAGAGTGCTTTGTGTGTAGAATGAATCTCCAGAGAAAGTGATGGATGTGAGTGCAGTTACAATATTTAAAATACATTTAGATAAATACATGAATGAGAAATGCTTGGAGGGATATGGATTAAGGGCGAACAGCTGGGACTAGTTTATTTTGGAATTATGGTCAGCATGGACTGGTTGGACCAAAGGGAATGTTTCTGTGAAGTCTGACTCTCTGACTCTGTGTCTCTAAGATTAAGCTGATTCGACAATGCCCTTCACATTGAGTCTTTATTATACACAGGCCAAGAGCATTCGTTTCAGAGCATTACCACTGTCCTGTGAAAGGAACGTTTTGCTTCAGGACACTATTTCATTCATTGCCATTCAGTGGATATCTGGGTCTTTGATGAACGTGCGCCCAACTTCTTTGGCTCATTGTGGATCTCTCTCTGCTTCTCTTACCTTTTTGAGTCTCTGCAACGCACCATCTCTGGAAAGTGGGATCTCTGTAACATTTCTCACTCCTACACCCTGTGATGATACTGTCACTTTAAAATTTTGCACTGGGCTTTTTTTGCAGAATGGTGTCAAGATAGAGGTCCCGAGGAATCGGGGGCGCTTAACAGATTAACAATGGAAGGGGAGTCGAAAATGTGTTGCTGGTTAAAGCACAGCAGCTTAGGCAGCATTCAAGGAATAGAAAATTCGACGTTTCGGGCATAAGACCTTCATCAGGAATGAGGAGAGTGTGCCAAGCAGGCTAAGATAAAAGGTAGGGAGGAGGGACTTGGGGGACGGGCGATGGAGATGTGATAGGTTGAAGGAGGTCAAGGTGAGGGTGATAGGCCGGAGTGGGGTGGGGGCGGAGAGGTCAGGAAGAAGATTGCAGGTTAGGAGAGCGGTGCTGAGTTGAGGGAACCGACTGAGACATGGTGGGGGGAGGGGAAATGAGGAAACTGGAGAAATCTGAGTTCATCCCTTGTGGTTGGAGGGTTCCCAGGCGGAAGATGAGGCGCTCCTCCTCCAGCCGTCGTGTTGTTATGTTCTGCCGGTGGAGGAGTCCAAGGACCTGCATGTCCTCGATGGAGTGGGAGGGAGAGATAAAGTGTTGAGCCACGGGGTGATTGGGTTGGTTGGTCCCGGCATCCCTGAGGTGTTCTCTGAAGCGTTCCGCAAGTAAGTGGCCCGTCTTCCCAATATAGAGGAGGCTACATCGGGTGCAGCAGATGCAATAGATGATGTGTGTGGAGGTACAGGTGAACTTGTGGCGGATATGGAAGGATCCCTTGGGGCCTTGGAGGGAAGTGAGGGAGGAGTTGTGGGCGCAAGTTTTACATTTCCTGCGGTTGCAGAGGAAGGTGCCAGGAGTGGAGGTTGGGTTGGTGGGGGGTGTGGACCTGACGAGGGAGTCACGAAGGGAGTGGTCTTTGCGGAACGCTGATAGGGGAGGGGAGGGAAATATATCCCTGGTGGTGGGGTCCGTTTGGAAGTGGCGGAAATGACGGCGGATGATACGTTGTATACGGAGGTTGGTGGGGTGGTAGGTGAGAACCAGTGGGGTTCTGTCTTGGTGGCGGTTGGAGGAGCGGGGCTCAAGGGCGGAGGAGCGGGAAGTGGAGGAGATGCTGTGGAGGGCATCGTCGATCACGTTTGGGGGGAATCTGCGGTCCTTGAAGAAGGAGGCCATCTGGGCTTGTGGTGTTGGAACTGGTCCTCCTGGGAGCAGATGCGGTGGAGACGAAGGAATTGAGAATATGGGATGGAGTTTTTACAGGGGACAGGGTGGGAGGAGGTGCAGTCCAGATAGCTGTGGGAGTCAGTCGGTTTATAGTAGATGTCTGTGTTGAGTCGGTCGCCTGAGATAGAAATGGAAAGGTCTAGGAAGGGGAGGGAGGAGTCTGAGACAGACCAGGTGAATTTGAGGTCGGGATGGAAGGTGTTAGTAAAGTTGATGAACTGTTCAACCTCCTCGTGGGAGCACGAGGCAGCGCCGATACAGTCATCAATGTAGCGGAGGAAAAGGTGGGGGGTGGTGCCAGTGTAGTTGCGGAAGATGGACTGTTCCACATATCCTACGAAGAGACAGGCATAGCTGGGGCCCATGCGGGTGCCCATGGCAACTCCTTTAGTTTGGAGAAAGTCGGAGGATTGAAAAGAGAAGTTATTCAGGGTGAGGACCAGTTCAGTCAGTCGGAGGAGGGTGTCAGTGGAAGGGTACTGGTTGGAGCGGCGGGAAAGGAAGAAGCGGAGGGCTTTGAGTCCTTCGTGATGGGGGATGGAGGTGTACAGGGACTGGATGTCCATCGTGAAAATAAGGCGTTGGGGACCGGGGAAGCGAAAATCCTGGAGGAGGTGGAGGGAGTGGGTGGTATCCCGAACGTAGGTAGGGAGTTCTTGGACTGAAGGGGACAGAACCGTGTCAAGGTATGCGGAGATGAGTTCGGTGGGGCAGGAGCAGGCTGAGACAATGGGTCAGCCGGGGCATTCAGGTTTGTGGATTTTGGGCAAGAGGTAGAAACGGGCGGTGCGGGGTTGTGGGACTATGAGGTTGGAGGCGGTGGATGGGAGATCCCCTGAGGTGATGAGGTTATGGATGGTCTGGGAGATGATGTTTTGGTGGTGGGACGTGGAGTCGTGGTCGAGGGGGCCGCGAGCTGGCGTTTGGCCTCAGCGGTATAAAGATTGGTGCGCCAAACCACTACCGCGCCTCCCTTGTCTGCCGGTTTGATGGTGAGGTTGGGATTGGAGCGGAGGGAGTGGAGGGCTGCACGTTCTGAGGGTGAGAGGTTGGAGTGGGTGAGAGGGGTGGACAGGTTGAGTCGGTTAATGTCGCGGCGGCAGTTGGCTATAAATAGATCGAGGGCAGGTAAGAGGCCAGCACGGGGTGTCCAGGTGGATGGGGTGCGTTAGAGGCGGGAGAAGGGGTCGGCAGAGGGTGGGCAGGAGTCTTGGTTGTGAAAGTAGGCACGGAGGCGAAGGCGGCGGAGGAATTGTTCAATATCTCGCCGCGTGTTGAACTCATTGATTCGAGGGCGTTTCAATATCATCTTCCGCCTGGGAACCCTCCAACCACAAGGGATGACCACTCCCTTTGTGACTCCCTCGTCAGGTCCACACCCCCCACCAACCCAACCTCCACTCCCGGCACCTTCCCCTGCAACCGCAGGAAATGTAAAACTTGCGCCCACACCTCCTCCCTCACTTCCCTCCAAGGCCCCAAGGGATCCTTCCATATCCGCCACAAGTTCACCTGCACCTCCACACACATCATCTATTGCATCCGCTGCACCCGATGTGGCCTCCTCTACATTGGGGAGACGGGCCGCTTACTTGCGGAACGCTTCAGAGAACACCTCAGGGATGCCGGGACCAACCAACCCAATCACCCCGTGGCTCAACACTTTAACTCTCCCTCCCACTCCATTGAGGACATGCAGGTCCTTGGACTCCTCCACCGGCAGAACATAACAACACGATGGCTGGAGGAGGAGCGCCTCATCTTCCGCCTGGGAACCCTCCAACCACAAGGGATAGAACATAGAACATAGAACATAGAAGGATACAGCGCAGTACAGGCCCTTCGGCCCTCGATGTTGCGCCGACCGAGTCCTACCTAACCTATACTAGCCCAATAACTTCCAAATGCCTATCCAATGCCCGCTTAAATGAACATAAAGAAGGAGAGTTCACCACTGATACGGGCAGGGCATTCCATGAACTCACAACCCGCTGTGTGAAGAATCTACCCCTAACATCTGTCCTATACCTACCACCCCTTAATTTAAAGCTATGTCCCCTAGTAACACCTGACTCCATTAGCGGTAAAAGGTTCTTAGTATCTACCCTATCTAAACCCCTAATCATCTTATACACTTCTATCAGATCTCCCCTAAACCTTCTCTTCTCCAATGAGAACAGCCCCAAGTGCCTCAGCCTTTCCTCATACGATCTTCCTACCATTCCAGGCAACATCCTGGTAAACCTCCTCTGCACTCGTTCTAAAGCTTCCACATCCTTCCTATTGTATGGCGACCAAAACTGCACACAATACTCCAGATGAGGCCGCACCAGAGTCTTATACAACTGCAACATGACCTCAGGACTCCGGAACTCAATTCCTCTGCCAATAAAGCCCAGTACACCATATGCCTTCCTCACAGCACTATTTACCTGGGTGGCAACTTTCAGAGATCTGTGTACATAGACACCAAGATCCCTCTGCTCATCCACACTACCAAGTAGCCTACCATTAGCCCAGTAATCCATCATCTTGTTATTCCTACCAAAGTGAACGACTTCGCACTTAGCTACATTGAATTCCATTTGCCACATTTCCGCCCAGCTCTGCAACTTATCTATATCCCGCTGTAACCTACCACTTCCTTCCTCACTATCCACAACTCCACCGACTTTTGTGTCATCCGCAAACTTGCTTACCCAGCTTTCAAGTCCTTCCTCTAGATCATTTATAAAGATAACAAAAAGCAATGGTCCCAAAACAGATCCTTGTGGTACACCGCTAGTAACTGCGCTCCAAGATGAACATAATCCATCAACTACTACCCTCTGTCTCCTTCCAGCCAGCCAATTCCTAATCCAAACCTCTAATGTATCCTCAATGCCATACCTCCGAAGTTTTAGCATTAGCCTACCATGGGGAACCTTATCGAACGCCTTACTAAAATCCATATACACAACATCTACTGCTTTACCCTCATCCACTTCCTTAGTCACCTTCTCAAAGAACTCAATAAGGTTTGTGAGGCACGACCTGCCCTTCACAAAACCATGCTGGCTATCCCTGATCACGTTATTCCTACCCAGATGTTCATAAATCTTATCCCTTACCATTCTCTCTAAGACTTTGCCCACCACTGAAGTCAGACTCACTGGCCTATAGTTACTAGGGCTATCCCTACTCCCTTTCTTGAACAATGGGACCACATTCGCTATCCTCCAGTCCTCTGGTACTATTCCCGTTGACAACAACGACATAAAAATCCAGGCCAATGGCTCTGCTATCTCCTCCCTAGCTTCCCATAGGATCCTGGGGTAAATGCCATCAGGCCCAGGAGACTTATCTATATTCATCCTTTCCAATATTCCCAAAACCTCTTCCCTGCATATTTCCAGGGCATCCATTCTAATTATTTGTGATTCCATATTCACATCAGCAACAGTGTCCTGTTCCTGAGTGAATACTGATGAAAAGTACTGATTTAATGTCTCTCCAATCTCCTCCGCCTCCACACACAACTTCCCACTACTATCCTTGACTGGACCGATACCTACCCTAGTCATCCTTTTATTCTTGACATACCTATAGAAAGCCTTTGGGTTTTCCCTAATCCTACCAGCTAAAGACTTTTCATGTCCCCTTCTCGCTTTTCTTAGCTCCCTCTTTAGCTCCTTCCTGGCTACCTTATAACTCTCAATCGCCCCTACTGAACCTTCACGCCTCATCTTTACATATGCCGCCTTCTTCCCTTTCACAAGGGACTCCAATTCCTTACTAAACCACGGCTGCCTCACAAGGCCCTTTACACCATGCCTGACTGGTACATACCTATCGAGGACACGCAGTAGCTGCTCCTTGAACAATCCCCACATCTCATTAGTGTTCTTCTCTTGAAGCCTGTTTTTCCAATCCACACAACCTAAGTCATGCCTCACTGCATCATAATTTCCCTGCCCCCAGCTATAGCTCTTGCCCTGCGGCGCACGATTATCCCTCTCCATCACTAAAGTAAAAGTCACCGAGTTGTGGTCACTGTCCCCGAAGTGCTCACCTACCTCCAAGTCTAACACCTGGCCTGGTTCATTACCTAGAACCAAATCCAATATAGCCTCCCCTCTTGTTGGCCTGTCGACATATTGTGTCAGGAAACCCTCCTGCACACATTGTACAAACACCGACCCATCTAATGAACTCGAGCTATAGCTCTCCCAGTCAATATCTGGGAAGTTAAAGTCCCCCATAACAACCACCCTGCTACCTTCACTCTTTTCCTGAATCATCCTCGCAATATTATCCTCTACTTCTCTAGGACTATTAGGAGGCCTGTAGAAAACACCTAACAGGGTGACCTCACCTTTCCTATTTCTAACCTCAGCCCAAACTACCTCAGATGGCAAGTCCTCTTCCATCGTCCATTCCACTGCTGTGATACTGTCTTTGACAAGTAATGCCACGCCTCCCCCTTTTTTACCCCCATGTCTGATCCTACTAAAACATTTGAACCCTGGAACGTGCAACAGCCATTCTTGTCCCTGTTCTACCCACGTCTCTGTAATGGCCACAACATCGAAGTCCCAGGTACCAACCCACGCTGCAAGTTCACCTACCTTATTCCTTATACTTCTGGCATTGAAGTATACACACTTCAATCCTCCTTTCTGGTTACAGGCACCCTCCTTAGAGATCGCTGCATTATTCCTAACCTCCCTACACTCAAGGTCCTGTACCCTAAAGCTACAGTCCTGGTTCCCATGCCCCCGCGGAGTTAGTTTAAACCCTCCCAAAGAGCACTAGCAAACCTCCCCCCAAGGACACTGGTGCCCCTCAGGTTCAGGTGTAGCCCATCCTTTTTATAGAGGTCCCACCTTCCCCAGAAAGGACCCCAGTTGTCCAGAAACCGGAATCCCTCCCTCCTGCACCATCCCTGTAGCCACGCATTTAACTGCTCTCTCTCCCTATTCCTTGACTCTCTATCACGTGGCACGGGTAACAAACCAGAGACTACAACTCTGTTTGTTCTAACTCTGAGCTTCCAACCTAGCTCCCTGTAAGCCTGTCTGACATCCTCACCCTTCTTCCTACCTATATCGTTGGTGCCAACGTGGACCACGATCTGGGGCTGCTCCCCCTCCCCCTTAAGGACCCGGAAAACACGATCAGCGACATCACGTACCCTTGCACCTGGGAGGCAACATACCAAACGTGAGTCCCTGTCGCCCCCACAAAACCGTCTGTCTGTACCCCTCACTATCGAGTCCCCAAGAACTATTGCTCTACCTTTCTCCACCCTACCCTTCTGAGCAACGGGGCCAGGCTCCGTGCCAGAGGCCTGAACCTCGTTGCTTGCCCCTGGTAAGTCACCCCCCCACAAGTATCCAAAACGGTATACTTGTTCTTGAGGGGAATGACCGCAGGGGGTCCCTGCACTGGCTTCCTCCTCCCACTCCCCCTCACTGTCACCCATCTATCTTGAACTTTCGGAGTAACTACTTGCCTAAAGCTCCGATCTATGACCTCCTCTGCCTCCCGAATGATCCGCAGTTCATCCAACTCCAGCTCCAGTTCCCTAACACGGGTTTGGAGGAGCTGGAGATGGGTGCACTTCTTGCAAGTGTACTCAGCAGGGACGCTAATGGCTTCCCTCACCTCATACATGTTGCAAGAGGAACATTGCCCTCTCTGCACTGCCATCCCTCTAAAAGTAAGCTTTCCTTAAAAAAAACAACAAAAACCAACTAAATCTAAAGAAACAAACAAGGAAAATGCAACACTTACCCGCTAGTCACAATTGGTCTTATTATTAGGTTAGAGGAGGTGGAAGGGTGGGAGGCACTACTCGTGGAGTGCCTCGGGTGACTCGCCTACGCCTTTAAATAAGGGGAGAGAAAAAAAACCTTACCCAGGTAACCTAGCGCGCCTTCCGGGTCTGCTACCGCTTTTTTTTAAAAGGAAAACTTTAAATTTACAACTATTAAATAAGCGACCAAACTTACCCACCAGTCGTCGCGAAGTCTTCCGAGAGACTGAGGCCTAAAACTCGGAGCCCGCCTTTAAATAAGGATGAACTCAGATTTCTCCAGTTTCCTCATTTCCCCTCCCCCCACCTTGTCTCAGTCGGTTCCCTCAACTCAGCACCGCCCTCCTAACCTGCAATCTTCTTCCTGACCTCTCCGCCCCCACCCCACTCCGGCCTATCACCCTCACCTTGACTTCCTTCCACCTATCACATCTCCATCGCCCGTCCCCCAAGTCCCTCCTCCCTACCTTTTATCTTAGCCTGCTTGCCACACTCTCCTCATTCCTGATGAAGGTCTTATGCCCGAAACGTCTAATTTCCTATTCCTTGGATGCTGCCTAAGCTGCTGTGCTTTAACCAGCAACACATTTTCAACTGTGATCTCCAGCATCTGCAGACCTAATTTTTTACCCGAAGATTTTATGGAAGGGGAGTGGCCAGTTCTCCCAGATCAGGCTATCTCTATTTTTTTTTCCTTTGCTGCAGAATTCACAAGATGTTGGGGTCCAGAAGTGTTGCAAGTTTCAGTAAATGGTTTCAGAATTTCTCTGAAATCTCTCTCTGGATTTTGTCCCCTCCTGCATGCAGAATCTGTATTTGAATTTACCTTTCTGTCGAGGGGTGTGATTATGGGACGTTACTGTATAGAAAAAGCTAGTTAGTTAGGTTACTATATCGGATCAGTTATGTTTGTTATGGACGAGGCCAGACCACCCCTTAAATTAATTTAAGAAGGGAGCCGAGACTCTAACTTTACCTTATTGTAAAGACACATGTGAAGTGGCTATTCCAGGTATGATGTAGCTGATCAACCACTCGGCTTTAAGCAAAGCTTATTAAATTTAAACACGATGGTTGAAGCACAAACAAAAGAAAGTGGAATTTAGAACCTCACAGCGCCTGAGACCCGGGTTCAGTTCCCTACTCAGGTGACTGTCTGTGTGGAGTTTGCACGTTCTCCCCGTGTCTGCGTGGGTTTCCTCTGGGTGCTCCGGTTTCCTCCCACAGTCCAAAAATGTGCGGGTCAGGTGAATTGGCCATGCTAAATTGCCCGTAGTGTTAGGAAAGGGGTAAATGTAGGGGTATGGGTGGGTTGCGCTTCGGCGGGTCAGTGTGGACTTGTTGGGCCGAAGGGCCTGTTTCCACACTGTAAGTCTAATCTAATCTAACTTAACGATGGGCCAAATACTGGCAAATGGAATGAGATTTGGTTAGGATATCTGGTTGGCATGAATGATTTGGACCAAATGGTCTCTTCCATGCTGTATGTCTCTGTGTCTCTGACGGAAAACTTATCGTATATACACAAGTAATGTTCAGATGTTTTTGAATACTTTTTAAGGCTAAATTTATGTGTTCGTCTATGACACAGATACTACTTTTGAGTGGCTGAAATTCATGCCTGTCAAAATTCATTATGCATCATTAGCAGAAATCCAATTGATCTCTGAACAAATAAAGAGAAGAAAAATGAATTACGATAATGCTGAAAATCCGGAGTCGAGTGTAACGGCCTGTGGATTGGAAGACCGGGAGGGGAGCGTGACGGCTGGTACACTTACTCAAAAATGTTGATCTGTTATCTGTGAAGCACAAGGGTCAAGTCTTACACAAGATATATGGAAAATTCCAGATTTTTGGCCAAAACTAAGTATCACCATTTACATGAGATTGACTAGTATTCAAGTGTATATGGTAACTGGACCGACACCGTAACTATTATTAATGACCTGTTCAAATACAGTGCCGACCCATTCGCACAAAGTTAAATTCATAAAAACCAAGGAAAAAATAACTGTTTTAAAGTGACAGCATCGTCACACCTCCGCACTTTAAAAAAAATCCATCAATATACAAAGATGGCTTCATCTTAAACCCTTTAGTCTTACTCTGTTAGTACTCTGCAACACACATACATTGACTTTAAACATGTAAACATTCACTACTACCTTCTACTTCAGTCTGCTTACTCCTGACACTGAACGCCTTCATTTTTCATCGTCCAAGTCTTGACAACACGTCAACAATCACATTTTCTTGTACTGCCAGCGTATATTTTTCAAATTTAAAAATCACACAACACCAGGTTATAGTCCAACAGATTTAATTGGAAGCACACTAGCTTTTGGAGCGATGCTCCGGACAATTACCTGATGAAGGAGCATCGCTCCGAAAGCTAGTGTGCTTCCAATTAAACCTGTTGGACTATAACCTGGTGTTGTGTGATTTTTACCTTTGTACACCCAAGTCCAACACCGACATGTCCAAATCATGACTAATATTTTTCAAATTGAATGGCTGTAGCAATAAGCTCCATCGAAACAGGCTGGAATTTTGTACTTAAATTGCTCCACAAACTTTAATGGGTCATAATTAGTATATACAATGGTCTCAGACATATTTCTGGCAATATAGATGTGGAAATGTTGTAAGATGAACACGGAGCTCAAGGTCTCCTTCTCAATTGTGGAATATTTCTGTTGATGAATATTCAATTTCCTGGAGAAATACCCGATAGGTATTTCTATTTTCTCATCGTCTTCTTGTAAGAGCACTGCACTGACACACACATCACCTGCATTGATAGCCACCTTGTATGGCTTTGCGTAATGAGGTGAGCCTAATACTGGGGCAGTGCTTATCGCAACTTTCAATCTGTCTCTTTGCTGTCTGACAGTTTACGATATATTGAAATTTTCTGAACTACTTCAATACATCAGTGAGAGGAACAGTCACTCTGCTAAAATTTGGCATGAATTTCGGATAAAACCCACTTAATGCAGGGAACATTAGTACTTCTGTCTTCAGCATGGGATGGGAAACTCCCCAATATCCTTTGTTGTCATATTCCGTGGGTCCATCATTCCATATCTGTAATGTGGCCCAGGAATGTGACTTGGGTTTTGACGAATTCACTCTTGTTTATGTACGTTTCTGTTCCCACTTTCTCAACACAGTCTCCCAAACAAGGAGTCAAATATGAATCAGACTTTGTAACTGCGCCGATTTTTCGATAATCTACACATTATTTCAGCTGAAGTCCAAGACACAATGCTGGAACAGTAAAATCTGTGAATCACCAGCCAACTAGCCACATCACACAGGTATTTCTGGCGAAGCTGAACTCCTTCCATCCCTTTTTGTTTGTGACATGTGGAATTTTTGGTGAATAGTTTCCAGTTTACGTTTTGAATTCTCACACCTCCATGGTTAATTTAGTTACGATTGTGATTCTTTCCCATGTAAAGTGTGGCCTCTCCACCCGAACGACTTGCTACTTGGTTTCCATTTCAGCAATGGATCTGCTGTCTACTAACAGTAACACCACAATAAAGCAAATTATTCCTTTATATGCCTCACAAGACTCTTTCCTGGATCTCATTTCCAGGTGTAGTTTTTGTGCGCCTTGCATTTTGTGACTAGAGACTTTTTTGACATGTTCACTGTCTTCTTCTCTTTTGATCGATTTGTGGACATTTTTGCTAGAAGCTGAAAACAAAGTATTGCACTGAGAGAACTGCAAAAGTGAGTCTAGCAACAACTTGCATTCTATTCTGCTTCAAAAATGTGCCTACTTATAATAAATATGAACCTTAGTATGTCGTCACCAATGTGCCTTTGAAATGTAAGCTGAAGAAAAGCTATTGACTGAGGCAGGATGGAGAGGGTATGGCGTATTTAACAAACTTATAACCCATTTATTCCCTTTTGTATTAATTCTGTTACTCAACAATCAGGCAGTCAAGCACATTTTAGTAGCGAGTCGAGTCCATAAGAGACTAAGGAGTCAGAATAAAGGAAAGAACCACAGTGACTCCGAATTAGACAATAGAAGGACGTCAATTATTTTACTCTTCGCTATTTCTGGAAGTTTTCTGCTTCTATGGATGGGATAAATTCTAAATTTCATACGTTACAGCATCAGCAGAGATTATTTAACTGAAGCTATCAAAATTTAAACAGACATTTCAATTATTTTGCGGAATGTTAGTTCTTGCACAAATGCCTTTATTTATTTGGCAACGTTATCCAAGTTCAGGAAGCTGATCAAGGACAATTTGAAATCTTTGGTTGCACCAATTGTTCGATTAGTGAAGAAATTTTAAAAAAAGGAGAGAATCAGCTAAGATATGGATGGTATGAAACCCAGTCCAGAGGTGCCTTATTTAGATTTGACCCTGAGCTGATAAACCCTGGCAGTAAATGGGGAGTAGGTGATTGAGACCATCCCCTGAAGGGCAAGGCAGGAAACGGCGTGGGTGACGTATTCCCACGTATGATGGATTTTTATCAATTCACATTGTCACGACTCACTCGGGAAAGTGTGCTGAGCCTTTCTCCACATTACACTGAGGGGTGGGGTTGTGCCCATCACAAATATTAATCCTTTAATCAAAGCACGCAAATTCCAGAAATAATCTGTTGGCTTGCATCAAGTTCACAGAAAACGTTGACACTTTCCTTGGATTTGACAAGAATTAATATTCATTGCAGGTAATTAAATGCTAATCACAACTAAACAGCTATGAGCTGACAACATATGGGTGTCCTGGCAACAGTCCATTTTGTTCGTTAAAAAGCCTGCACGCAGACGCAGACACAAGTTCACAAACAAAAAATAACGTTGGTTTTATTGGGAGGGGAAAATAATCCTCTGAAACACAGTTCGATAGCATCACTCCAAATGGCTTCATTAAGATGACCCTTTTGGTTGATGGTGACATTTTGTTCTGCAATGACTTTTCCCCAGTCTCACTTCCTCTCAGAGGTACGGTACCCTAACGCCAACGTTGATGACAGGTTCACTGCAAGTGATGGGAGAAAATAGATGGATTTCTTCAGACTCCATGCATTTCAATGCACCACCTCACCCCTCTAGAATTTCTCACGGCTCTCCCTGTATCGTTCACATCCACAAGCTACCAAGAAACTAATTATCGAGTTGCTTGAATGCTCATAAACTTTGACATCCGGAATGGTCAAGTTGCATAAACCAGTCAGCGACCTTTTGAAGGCCACATCCCATTCTCCATATACCTGCTGCCTGCCCTATTGAAAACAAGTCCTTACTGTTCAAATTAAGCAGCAGTGTAAACGCCACTTGCAATGAGATTCAGTGACTTGTATTTTTTTAAAGTGAAAAATAGAAAGAAATCGTTCAAGTGGGGAATTGGGTATGAATCTGTTTTCCAGACTGCTTACCTTTGTGGAGAATGTACAGAATGAAATTGATCCAACCAGTTAGGAACTGACAGGAGTGGTGATCTCCAGCTTGGACTTGTTTCAATCAAATGTTTCTCCAGCACAATACTAACATTTGAAATGTTCTAATCACTGAAAAGTTATCTGCCAATTCCTTCATTTTCCCTTAATGAGTCCTTCGAATGGTACCTCATCTGCTCCTGTGGGAGTTTCTGTAAACACAGAGATGTCATACAATTTTGAGGATTCATCCTCCTTTTTATTTGAAAAAGGTATTGTTGAATTTAGCGTTCGATATTTGGAATTTCCCGTGTCATATGAGACTTCATCTAACTGTGACACATAAGTAACTGGCCTTCTGCAAATGGAAACAAATTTCAATATGAAAACAGAGGACAGGTTATCACGATCATGTACTTCTTTCTTTGCCGAAGCAACCAATGTACTAATTCTCAATTAACTATCAGAAAAGTGCAACAAAATGGTCACCTGCCTAAATTAGGTAACTGTGTTCAGGAACTCCTTAATATCACCAGTACGATAATGCACTTTTAATCTCTTTCCCACGATCACTTCAAATCAGCAAATACCAGGATATTCATTTCTTAATATCTCCAGTAGCAGATATGAAGAAACATTATCTCTTATTGCTGCTCTGTTCTATTTATATTTTTCTGGCAGTTTTGAGAGTTTGATGATACATAAAACATAGAACATAAAACGTAGAACAGTACAACACAGCACAGGCCTTTCGACCTTTGATGTTGTGCCAATCTTTTATCCTACTTGAAGCTCAAACTAACCTATATACCCTTCATTTTATGATCTTCTATGTGCCTATCCAAAAATCATCTAAATGTATCTGACTCGACTACCACTGCTGGCAGTGCATTCCACACATCCACCACTCTCTGAATAAAGAACCTTCTTCCAATCACCTTAAAAGTATGACTCCTCATGACAGCGATTTCAATCCAGGGAAAATGTCTTTGGAGAATCCACTCTATCTATACCTCTCAACACTTTGTACACCTCTATCAAATCACCTCTCATCCGTCTTCACTCCAATGAGAAAAGCCCTATCCCACTCAATCTCTTTTCATAAGACGTGTCCTCCAGTCCAGGCAGCATCCTGGTAAATCTCCTCTGCATTCTCTCTAAAGCTTCACATCTGTAAAGAGGATGTTATACACCTGAACCACACTGGGACCAATATCCTTGCAGGTAGGCTTTCTCGTGCTTTGGGGAGGAGTTTAAACTCGTCTGGCAGGGGGATATTGAAGAAATAGAGACACATCATGCTACATCAAAGGAAGTAAGTCAGAGTTAGTTCAGGTATGTTTAGTTTCAAGAGCGTAAGGCAAGGCTGGATGGTCTTTACTTCAATGCTAGGAGCGTAAGAGGTCAGACTGATGAGTTAAATGTGTGGATAGACTAATGAAATTACGATATCGTTACCATAAAATAAACATGATTGAGGGAAGGGCATGGCAGGCAATTAAACATTCCGCAGCATGGAATCTTTAGGCGAGACAGGGAAATGTTAAAAGGATGGTAGGGGTGAAGCACAATTAATGAAGGAGTCAATTACTGCAAGAAGGAGAAATGATATCTTAGATGGGTCCTCAAACGAGGCTTTATGGGTAGAACGAGGAATGTTACGGTGAAAGCTACTTTACTGGGTGTGCATCATCGGCCCCCAAAGAGTCAGTGGGGAATGAAGGAGTAAATATATAGATAGTCCACACAAATGCGTAAGAATAATAATCAGATAATTGGACAAGGGGATTTGAAGTTCTCCAATAGAAATTAGGATAGTCATCCTGTTAAGGGTTTAGAGTGGGCAGATTTCTTGAAATCCATTTGGGGAGATTTTTCACATCAACACGCAGAGGCCCAACATGGGACAGTGCATTATTGGGTCTGGTTCTGGGGAAAGAACCTGGACCACGGTGTGGCTCAAATTTATAGTGGTCAAAGTGAAAGATGGCATGCAAAAAACGGCTTTGGACTGGGGGAATGCAGAGTATATTAAAATAAAGCAAAATGTAGCTAACGTTGACTGGGAGCAGCTCCTCGCAGGTAAGTCTATAGCTGAGCATTGGGAACATTCAAAAAGGAGCTGGGGAGATTGCAGGCCCAACATGACCCTTCTGGGGGAAATACAGCAGCAGTACATTCAGGGAACCCTGGATGTCTCAGACAATTCAGGACTGGATGAGGAATAAGAGAAAGGCTTTGAATCAGTCCAAAAGGAGGAATTCAGATGTGGCCCGAAGGGAATACAGGACACTATTCAAAAGGGCCACAACACACTGCAGTACACCAAAACTGCGAAAAGAGGAAGAGGAACATCTATACAAGGTATTCGCCAAAAACGGATACCCACGCAACTTTATCACCAGATGCCTAAGAGTGGCACGGTGGCACAGTGGTTAGCACTGCTGCCTCACAGCGCCAGAGACCTGGGTTCAATTCCCACTTCAGGCCACTGACTGTGTGGAGTTTGCATGTTCTCCCCGTGTCTGCGTGGGTTTCCTCTGGGTGCTCCGGTTTCCTCCCACAGTCCAAAGATGTGCGGGTCAGGTGAATTGGCCATGCTAAATTGCCCGTAGTGTTAGGTAAGGGGTATGGGTGGGTTGCGCTTCAGCGGGTCGGTGTGGACTTGTTGGGCCGAAGGGCCTGTTTCCACACTGTAAATAATCTAATCTAAAAAGATAGACCGAGGAACGAGGACATGCCACAACCAAAAGGACTAGCCACTCTACCATACATCAGGAGCGTCTCAGAACTGACAGCCAGACTACTGCGACCCTTAGGACTCATAACAGCACACAAGCCAACATCCACGCTCAGACAACAACTCACTAGAACAAAGGACCCAATACCCAGCATGAGCCAAACTAACGTAGTTTACAAAATACCATGCAAGGACTGCACAAAACACTATATAGGACAAACAGGAAGACAGCTAACAATCCGCATCCATGAACATCAGCTAGCCACAAAACGACACGACCAGCTATCCCTAGTAGCCATATACTCAGACAACCAGCAACATGAATTTGACTGGGAAAACACCACTATCATAGGACAAGCCAGACAGAGAACAGCCAGAGAATTCCTAGAAGCATGGCATTCATCCCCAAACTCCATCAACAGACACATTGACCTGGACACCATATACAAACCACTACAGCTGAAACTGACACCCGGAAGCGGCAAGAACATCCATCAACAGACACATCGACCTGGACCCCACATACAAATCACTGCAGCTGAAACTGACACCCGGAAGCGGCAAGAACAAACCAATATAAATACCGGAAGAAACATCAAAGCAGCGCTTCACACGAGGCTCCAACAGCACTGATGATGTTCCCTAGCCAGGGAACGAAACGTTTGCAGCAAAAACTTCCAGCTCGGCGAGCAGAACCACAACAATGGGGATTTTAAAAAAAACGTTAGAAGACCAAAAAGGGACATGAGAAAAGAGTTGCAGACAGGATTAGGGAGAAACCTAAGGTAGTTTTGAAATGCAAGAAAGGGAAGAGATCAACCAGGGAAAGCAGACGGTCCATTAGGGACCAAGGAGGCAACCTGTGTGTAAAGGCGCAGGATATCAGAAGAATACGTCTCTTCGGGTTTCACTCTGGAAAAGTCGATCGCAGGAATGGAATTTCGGGAAAATGGATTGTGAGGAACTTGCATAGTTTTACAGAGGAAATGGGGAGACGTTGTCAGATCTCTTGGGTTTGAAAACAGGCAAGTCCCCTGGTCCATTTGAATTGCATCCCAGGCTGCTATGGGGAGGAGAAGGGGGCGGTGGGGAAGGTGAGGAAGGATATTACAGGGGCTCTGCGGAAATTTTTAACCTTTCCGTTCCCAAAAGGGAGATGCTAGAAGTGTAGAGAATGGCAGATGTGGTTTCACATTTCAAGACAGATGGGAGAGATGAACCAAGAAATTACAGACTGGTAATTCTCACAGCCGTGGGTGGGAAGCTGTTGGAGAAAGATCTGAAGGTTAGAAGGGTATGAAGTTAAAAGGGCTGGAGGCTGATATCCAGTGGTGTACCAGTTCAAGGAGCCTCATGTAGGTTATATACAGAAATGATATGATGGAAATATGGGAAGAATGTGCAGCACGTTTGAAGATGACACGAAGATTGTTGGATGGTTAAGAGTGAGTGAATTTGACAGAATGATTTTACTGACTGGGTGTCTGCTGAGTTGGGATGACTCGAACAGCCATGTTCAGTCACAATGTGACAACAGGAAACAAACCTCATATTTATTCAGGAAAATGCAAAAGTTTCAGACATTTTTAATCAACCTGCACAGAGATTAAAGAACACATGGGGAACAGGAGGAACTTGTAACCTGCCCTGCTTTAGTTCAGGGATAAGGACGCATGAAGATGCCAGGGTATGATAAAAGAATAAAGACATTCAAAGACTGGACACAATGAAGACATTGAACTCAGAGAGGCCCTTCCCCCCCCCCCCCCCCCCCCCTCATCACCCCAGCTGACAATTTGATAGGTCACCTCACTTCCTCTTCTGCTTTGGATACTTAAATCATGGGAACTTTTTGTTTGCATTTTGAAACCGGCAGTATTTCTACAAACATCCCTCGTGTGTCTTGTTGGTCTTTCTTCTGTGATTGAATGCGTACATGTGATGATTCTTTTGAGAAATACGTAACGTTTTCAGCTCAGTAATTGATCATCGATTATCCACTTGTTAAAGGATAGATTTGCTGCAGAAAATATGATTTGTGTTTTCTTGCTGTATTTCTAAAAAAAATTATTCGGGGAATTGGTTTCTTTATCCTAAATGGAGATTAGTGCGATATTGACCATCTATAAGTATTTCATATTTGAGATGACTTGTGGATGAGTGTATCTTGATTCCCAGTGGAATGTTCCCATCATGTCTGTGACACTATCCTTAATCCATGGTCGTATTTTACGAGCAATTTCGTGCACGTTCATTTTGTTTCCAGTGAGACATTTTATCAAAATCCTTCTGATAATCCAAATACACCACATCCACTGCTTCACCACATCAACTCTGCCAGTAACATCTTCAGGAAATCCTCTCAGTTCCCTCCCCTTCGCAATTCTGTGCTGCCTCTGCTGAAACAGAGAATGGTTTTCTACATATCAAACACTTGTTTGCTCTGTAATATATTTATCACCTTCCTAACGATTGAAGTCAGATGTACAGACGTGCCACTGCCATTTCTATGATCCAATCTTTCTTAAACAGTGATGTAGCATTTTCAAAATGCTAAAAACTCTGTCCCTATTGTGATATTGATATTATTTAAACTGTGATGATCAATGGCCGTGGTGAACATCTTAGAACATAGAACAGTACAGCACAGAACAGGCCCTTCAGCCCACGATGTTGTGCCCACCATTGACACTCATGTAAGGTAAACCTAATGTATGAACCCTCAAATTTCTGTGACCATGTGTATTTCCAGCAATCTCTTAAATATCCCCAATGACCTCGCTTCCACAATTGCTGCTGGCAACGCATTCCATGCTCTCACAACTGTCTGCGTAAAGAACCCGCCTCGGACATTCCCTCTATACTTTCCGCCAAACAGCTTAAAACTATGACCCCTCATGTTAACAAAATCTGGCCTGGGAAAAAAATCTCTGGCTATCAATTCTATCTATGGCTCTCATTATCTTGTATACCTCAATTAGGTCCCCTCTTTTCCATATTTTATCCAATGAGAAAAGTCTGAGCACAGTCAACCTCTCTTCATAAGAAAAGCCCTCCATTCCAGGCCACAGCCTGGTAAACCTCCTCTAAGCCCTCTCCAAAGCATCCATATCTTTCCTACAATATGGCCACCAGAACTGGACACAGTATTGCAAGCGCAGTCTAACCAACGTTTTATAGAGCTGCAACAAGATCTCACGGCTCTTAAACTCAATCCCCCTGTTAATGAAAGCCAAAACACCATATGCTATCTTAACAACCCTGTCTACTTGGGTGGCAATTTTAAGGGATCTATGTACCTGAACACCAAGATCCCGCTGTTCCTCCACACTGCCAAGGATCCTGTCTTTAATCCTGTACTCAACTTTCAAGTTCGAACTTCCAAAATGCATCACTTCGCAGTTATCCAGGTTGAACTCAATCTGCCACATCTCAGCCCATCCCTGCATCCTGTCAGTGTTACGCTGCAGCCTACTACATTCCTCTATACTGTCAACGACACCACCAACCTTTGTGTCGTCTGCAAACTTGCTAACCCAGCCTTCAATCTCCTCATCCAAGTCATTAATAAAAAATACAAACAGTAGAGGCCCAAGAACAGAGCCCTGCGGAACACCACTCACCACTGACTTGCAGGCAGAATATGTTCCTTCCACTACCACTCGCTTTCTTCTGTCGACTAGCCAATTCTGAATGCCTGTAAATTTCCCTGTATCCCATTCCTCCTGACCTTCTGAACGAGCCGACTATGGGGAACCTTCCCAAATGCCGTACGTCTATATACACCACATCCACCGCTTGACCCTCATCAACCTGTTTAAAAACATTCTCAAAGAATTCAATAAGATTTTTGAGGCATGACCTGCCCCTCACAAAGTCGTGCTGACTCCATTTAATCAAGCCATGCTCTTCCAAATGGGCATAAATCCTCTCCCTCAGAACCCTTTTGAACACCTTGCAGACGACAGACGTGAGACTGACTGGTATGTAATTGCCGGGGATTTCCCTATTTCCTTTCCTGAAGAGAGGAATTATATTTGCCCTCCTCCAGTCCTCAGGTACGACTCCGGTCGAGCGCGATATGCAAAGATCTTCATGTAATGATCACTCTCTCTGTCAACATGTTTTTCAACTCTCTCATGAAAAGACTCGTGGGTCCCCATAATGTCTCAACGTTCAACCTCTGGAATTCCTCCAATGTCAATTCTCCATAGCATTGAATTCCCTTCAGTTCCCCACTACACTGGATCATTGAATCGTGTTTGGTTTAGGGAGACTTCCGGTGTGTTTCACTGTTAAGACAACATAATAATGTTGCTTCTTTACCATTTCTCTCTTCCCCATTATAAATGTCTGTCTCTTCGTGGAATTGACCCACATTTATCTTTCTTCATCTGTTTTGCTGAACATTGTGCAACCATCAGCGAACATCCACCACATTGATATTATGGTGGATGCAGTGTAAAATGGTTCAGCCTGAGGAAATCCTGCAAAGATATCCTGGAGCTGAGTTATCCATTCTCCAAACAATTACTATCATCTTCCGATGTCTTCCACGTGGCTCTAAACAGAGAAAATATTGCCCCCTGGTTCACATCAACTCCAGTTTTGTGGTGGCTGTTTTCCTACAAATTTGAAACTGTCTCCTTGATGTCAAGGATAGTCAACCCTACCTGTTCTCCAGTGTTCGTAATTTGTAATAATAACAGGAAATCATACCATGCTAATCCTATCTATAGACTCGATCATAAAGATTTCCACTGTAATAACATCATGACCTTAGTGATAGAGGAGTGGGAAATCTGATGCCTGGTAATAATTAATGCCGTTAGTAAAGCCTAGTGTACCTAATGAACCAAGACCATCTAAGATTCAAATCCCTAAAGTTTCAGAAGAGTGGGTACACAATTAACAGAGAGCCAGGGCAGAAATGTATTAATTTGTGAATGTTTAAGGAAAGGCCAGCCGAGTGGAATGTGCAGCTTGTCACATGTGGGGCTTCCTGGACATTGTCAGTGCCCGAGATGACCACATGTTCAGCAGTGTTCCCAGCTGCAAAAGCTGGAGCTCTGGGTCTCGGAACTTGAGCAGCTGTTGGAGACACCGTGGCACATCCGCACAGCTGCGAGTCACATGGATAGCACGTTTAGAGAGGTGGTCACACTACAGCTCAAGAGATGAGAAGGAATGGGGGGGCCACCATACAGCACAGAAAGAACAGGCAGGAAGTGCTGGAGTCCCCTGGGGTCCTAATCACTAACCGGTATTCCACTTTGGAAGCTGATGTGGGTACTGGTACCTCGGAGGAATGCAGTCAGAGCCAAGCTTCCGGCACCACAAGCGACTTGACTGTACACGGGGAGGAATAAAGAAAGAGGAATAGTGATGGGGGATTCTTTAGTCGGAGAGCAGACATGTACACCCAAAGATTTGACTTTAGAATGGTGTGCTGCCTTCCTCGTGCCAGATTCAGGGATGTCAATGAACGGCGGCAGGGCATCCTGAAAGGAGTGGGGGATGGATGAGAGGGCGGGAATCATATTGTTCCCAATGATACGGGCAAAGTGAGGCGAGGCAGGAGATTAGAATGCGCGACCTCAGTAGTTGTAATCTCTGGATTATTACCAGTGCAACGTACCAGTGAGCATCCAAATAGGAAAATTGGGCAGGCGAACACGTTGTTCATGAGTTCATGCGAGAGTGAGGGTTTTAGATTCCTGGATCACTGGGACCAGTTTTGGGATAGGTGGGATTCATGGAAAGAGGACGGTTGGCACGTGAACCACACTGCGACCAACATCCTTACAGAGGTTTGGTCGTGCTGTTCGGAGGAATTTAAACAAGTCTGGCAGGAGGGGATACATAATATTGATGAAATAGAGACACATCATGCTACAGCAAAGGAAGCAAGTCAGAGTGAGTTCAGCTACGTTTAGCGTAAAGAAAGCAAGGCAAGGTTGGGTGGTCTTTACTTTAATGTGAGGAGTGTAGAAGGACAGATTGATGTGTTAATGGTATGGATTAACACATGGAAGTATGATGTTGTTACCATCACAGAAACATGGTTAAGGAAAAGGCTGACCTGGCAATGCAACATTCCCGGGTACTGGATATTAATGTGAGACAGAGTAAGGTGGGTGGTGGTGAAACACTATTAATGAAGGACTTAACGACTGCTAGAAGGAGGGATGGGTCCTCAAACAAAGCTTTGTGCGTAGAACGTATGAATGTTAAGGGGACAGCTACTTTATTGGGAGTGTACTATTGACCCTGAAAGTGTTCACGGGAATTAGAGGAATAGACATTTTAATGCTTCACAGAGATGTGAAAGATTAATAATCGGTAGGGACAACAAGGGGTTGAAACAGAAACATACGAAATGACAATATCATTTTCCAGGCTGCTGATTAAATCCAGCTCTGGCAGTGTTCACCGATCTCAATGGCCTTGCCCATGATAGTGATGAACACATGGTCCCTCTCCAGCGGCACCCGCGGGAAAAAGTAACCGTGAAATAGGGGCAGGCAGTCAGGAACGACTAGCCCCTCCTCAGCCTACTGCCTGGACCTGTTAATAGCCGTCTTGGGCAGGTCCAGGAGCAGAGGCATGAGAAGGTGTATAGACTTGCCCGCCCATAAGCACTCTCAGTGTCAGTAGATCAGGAAGTTGGGACTGAAATGTAAACAGCATTTTAACAGCAGTCCCTTCAAAAACCGAACAAGAGGCTGCAAATGGACACACTGGACATACACGTGGAAAACCGTCTCCTCCAGGTCACAGAAAATCTGTGGTCTGACACCCCGTTAACTCCCACAGCCTCCAGTTGCTTGGGACCACTGCATGGAGCACTCTCCACACCAGACCCCGGTAAAAGGGAGGACCCTTTTGTAGATGACCCTCCGATGGGAATCTCAGCTCACAGAGGAAAAACGTCACACCAACTCATGTCCTGGCAGTGGGACGAGGCGTAGCAGAGGAGAATGTGTGGCATCAGCCCGTACGGATAGCGCCAGTATGCAGTTCGAAAGGGCACTGGGAGGATTTCCCTCGGTCAGCTCAGATTGTGGAACACCTCGTCACGGAAGAGGGTACGGGCTGTGGGGCCGATGTCGATTTCTGGATGGACAGGGGTCAGAATTCTGTCTCGTTTCTTGCTCCAGAGGACACTCTGTGACACTTATCATTCCCCATTTATTCATGTTCATCCATTGTTCTTGATGCAGTACTCTTTGGTGGGACATAAATGTGCTGTTTTATGACATTCTTTTACTAACACTCCGAGTCACGCTAATGTTAGGCAGATTTGCTTCAACAGAACCTTTACTTACATAAATCCATCCAGCGATGACAGCTACGTTTAAACTAAGAAGCGGGCCGGGGTGGGGGGAGAGGACAAACTGGATGTTTAAGGAGGAAATTGGAGGGAAAGTTAGAACAAGGGAAGTCAAGAAAGAGAACTGTGTCAATGTGGCAGAAAACTCAGAAAGGGATCATGCTGTAAGGTTGAGTGAAATAGGAAGAGAAAGTGAGGACTGCAGATGCTGGAGATCAGAGCTGAAAATGTCCTGCTGGAAAAGCGCAGCAGGTCAGGCAGCATCCAAAGAGCAGGAGAATCGACATTTCGGGCATGAGCCCTTCTTCAGGAATAGTGGGGAGTTCTTGGACAAAGGGGGACAGGAGACTGTCGATGTATGCAGAGATGAGTTCTGTGGGGCAGGAGCAGGCTGAGACAATGGGTCAGCCGGGGCAGTCAGGTTTGTGGATTTTGGGCAGGAGGTAGAAATGGGTGTTGCGGCATTGTGGGGCTATGAGGTTGGAGGTGGTGGATGGGAGATCCTCTGAGGTGATGAGGTTATGGATGGTCTGGGAGATGATGGTTTATTGGTGGAAGGTAGAGTCATGGTCAAGGGGGCAGTAGGAGGAGGTGTCTGCGAGTTGGCATTTAGCATCAGCAGTGTAAACGTCGGTGCGCCAAACTACTACCGCGCCTCCCTTGTCTGCCAGTTTGATAGTGAGGTGGGGTTGGAATGGAGGGAGTGTAGGGCTGCACGTTCCGAGGGTGAGAGGTTGGAGTGGGTGAGAGTGGTGGAGAGGTTGAGGTGGTTCATGTCGTGGTGGCTGTTGGCTGTGAAGAGATTGAGGGCGGGTAAGAGGCCAGCACGAGGTGCCCAGGTGGATGGGGTGTGATGGAGGCCGAAGAAGGGGTCGTCAGAGGGTGGGTGAGAATCCTGGTTGAAGAAGTAGGTGCGGAGGCGAAGGCGGTGGAAGAATTGTTAGATGTCTCACTGCGTGTTGAACTCATTAATCCAAGAGCGTAGGAGATGAAGGTGAGGCCTCTGCTGAGGACTGATATTTCATCTTCAGAGAGGGGGAGGTCTGGAGGGACGGCAGGGCTGGGAGCTAGGACCTGGGACCTGCTGTGGTGCTGGAGCTTGGAGTGGGGGCGGGGTTGGGCGTGGAGGCGGGGACGCAGATCGGCGTGGGGGCGGGGTTAGATTTTCGGGCGGGGAGGAGATCGGCTTGGGGGCGGGGTTAGGCATGGTGACGGATATCGGTGTGGGGGCGTAGGTAGGCGTGGTAACGGTTGTCTGGCCGGCGATTGTGGAGGCAGCAAGGTCGGTGTGGACGGAAGTGACGTCGTGGTTCGCGGCGGCGGTTGCTGCCGCGGGCGCAAAAGCGGCCACGTGGTTAATGGAGCCAGAGTGATTTTGGTGGCTGATGGAAGATTCTGGAACGGTTGAGGAATCCGGAGTGTAGGGGTAAGTACATGAAAGTTTTTGGTACTTACTGTCTTTAATTTCCAATATGCCTAGAAAGAACTGTTTGTTTCGTGTATGGATTCTTCTGTGGATGAAGAAGAGTCGAGGTCCTTTGCAGGTCTGTGAGAGTATTGTCCTGAGCTGGGGTAGGGCTGACTGCAGGGAATGTAGGCAGCAGCGCATGGCTACAAGCATGGAGCAGAGGATCCGGAGGGAGGTCTGTTTCTGGAGGCTTCGGATTTGTTGTAGGTACTGGTTGTCTGGGCAGAGGAGATGACCTGGGGCGTGCAGTGAGAGAGGGACTCACTGAAATCCTTGTAGAGGGAGGAAGAGAGCTTCTTCAAGGAAGGCATCCTTGCAAGAGGATTCGCAGTAGGTTAAAATCTTCGAGGAGAAAGTGAGGACTGCAGATGCTGGAGATCAGAGCTGAAAATGTCCTGCTGGAAAAGCGCAACAGGTCAGGCAGCATCCAAAGTGCAGGAGAATGGACGTTTCTGGCATGAGCACTTCTTCAGGAATGAAGCGTGAGTGAAATAGGAGTTGATGGGAAGGCTGAGGGCAGTAACAAATTAAAAATACTATACATGAATACACGAAGCATTAGAGATAAGATGGATGAGCTTGAGGATCTTTTGGACATTGGCAGATACGATATTGAGGGGACACCTGAGACGTGGCTTCAAGTGAACAGGGCCTGGAAAATGAATATTCAAGGCTACACGTGCTATCGTAAGGACAGACTGACGGGCAGAGGAGGTGGGGTGCCCATGTTGGTAAGGGCTGATATTCAGTCCTTTGCGCGCAGGGGATCTCGAATCAGGGTATGTAGAGTCAGTGTGAATAGAGCTGAGAAATACTAAGGGTAAAAAGACCATCTTGGAGGTTATCTACGGGCCCCCAAATAGTAGTCTGGATGTCGGATGTAAGTTAAATCAGGAGCTGAAATTGGCCTGCGGCAAATATGTTACTACAGTTGTTAATGGGGGATTTCAACATGCAGGTAGACTGGGAGAATCAGGATGGTATTGGACCTCAAGAAAGAGACTTTGGGGAGTGCCTCAGAGATGGATTCTTAAAACAGCTGGTGCTGGAGGCGACCAGGGAGAAGGCAATTCTGGATCTGGTATTGTGCAACGAACCAGAATTGATCAGGGACCTCGAAGTGAGGGAGCCATTGGGAAGTAGTGACCATAATACAATAAGCTTCAATCTGCAATTTGAGAGGGAGGGTACAATCGGAAGTGACAATGTTTCTGTTGAATAAAGGGAACTATGGAGTTATAAGGAAGGAGCTGGCCAAAGTTCCATGGTACAATAGCTGAGCAGGGATGACACTGGAGGAACAATGGCGGATATTTCTGTGTATAATGCAGAAGTTGCAGGACCAGTTCATTCCAAAAAGGAAGAAAGATCCTAGGAGGAGGCATGGGTGGCCGTGGCTGACGAGGGAAGTTAAGAAACATATAAAGTTAAAAGAGAAAAAGTATAACATAGCAAAGATAAGTGGGAAAACGGAGAACTGGGAAGCTTTTAAAGAACAACAGAGGATGACTAAGAAGGAAATACGCAGAGAAAAATGACGTACGAAGGTAAACTGGCCAATAATATAAAGGAGGATAGTAAAAGTTTTTTTTAGGTATGTGAAAGGCAAAAAAAAAGGTTATGACTAAAATTTGGCCCTTGAAGACAGAAACAGGGGAATATATTACGGGGAACAAAGAAATGGCAGAAGAATTGAATTGGTACTTCAGATCTGTGTCACTGGGGAAGGCACAAGCAATCTCCCTGAAATAACAGGACCTGAACTAAAGGGAATTTATATTTGCCAGGAATCGGTGTTGTAGACACTGTTAGGTCTGAAGGTTGGTAAGTCCACGGGGCTTGATGGTCTACATCCAAGGGTATTGAAGGAGGTGGCTCGAAAATCATGGATGTGTTGGTGATTATTTTCCAGAGTTCGATAGATTCGGGATATTTTCCTGCGGATTGGAGGGTGGCTAATGTCATACCAATTTTTAGGAAAGGTGGGAGAGAGAAAGCAGGAAATTTTAGACCAGTTAGTCTGACCTCAGTGGTGCGAAAGATGCTGGAGTCTATTGTAAAGGATGAAATTACGACACATCTGGATAGTCGTAACAGGATAGGTCAGAGTCAGCACAGATTTATGAAGGGGAAATCATGCTTGACTAATCTTCTGGAATATTTTGAGGTCGTAGCTCTGAAGATGGACGGGGGAGATCCAGTAGATGTAGTGTACCTGGACTTTCAGAAATCTTTTGATAAAGTCCCACATAGGAGGTTAGTGAGCAAAATTAGGGCGCATGGTATTGGGGGCAAAGTAAAAACTTGGATTGAAAGTTGGTTGGCTGATAGGAAACAAAGAATAGTGATAAACGGCTCCATTTCAGAATGGCAGGCAGTGACCAGTGGGGTACCGCAGGGATCAGTACTGGGACCGCAGCTTTTTACAATATATGTTAATGATATAGAAGATGGTATTAGTAATAATATTGGCAAATTTGCTGATGATACTAAGCTGGGTGGCAGGGTGAAATGTGATGAGGATGTTAGGAGATTACAGGGTGACCTGGACAAGTTAGTTGAGAGGTCAGATGCATGGCAGATGCAGTTTAATGTGGATAAATGTATGGTTATCCACTTTGGTGGCAAGAACAGGAAGGCAGATTACTACCTAAATGGAATCAATTTAGGTGAAGCGGCAGTACAGAGAGATCTGGGTGTTCTTGTACACCAGTCAATGAAGGTAGGCATGCAGGTACAGCAGGTAGTGAAGAAGGCAAGTGGCATGCTGGCTTTCATTGCAAGAGGGATTGAGTATAGAAGCAAAGAGGTTCTTCTGCAACTTTACAGGGCCCTGGTGAGACCGCACCTGGAATATTGTGTGCAGTTCTGGTCTCCAAATTTGAGGAAAGACATTCTGGCTATTGAGGGAGTGCAGCGTATGTTCACGAGGTCAATTCCTGGAGTGGCGGGATAACCTTACCCTGAACGACTGGAGCGACTGGGCTTGTATACCCTTGAGTTTAGAAGACTGAGAGGGGATATGATTGAGACATATAAGATTATTAAAGGATTGGACACTCTGGAGGCAGGAAACATGTTTCCGCTGATGGGTGAGTGCCGAACCAGAGGACACAGCTTAAAAATATGAGGTAGACAATTTAGGACAGAGATGAGGAGAAACTTCTTCACCCAGAGAGTGGTGGCTGTGTGGAATGCTCTGCCCCAGAAGGCAGTGAAGGCCCAGTCTCTGGATTCATTTAAGAAAGAGTTGGATAGGGCTCTCAAGGATCGTGAAATCAAGCGTTGTGGAGATAAGGCAGGAACAGGATTCTGATTATGGATGATCAGCCATGATAATATTGAATGAATGTGCAGGCTCGAAGGGCAGAATGGCCTACTCCTGCACTTATTTTCCATTGTCTATCGTCTATTATCCATTCCCTTTCACATGCTGTGGCATTACGATTTGTTTTATTGATGCTTACATTGAATAGTTCGCTTAAAAGGAAATGCCAGTGCATTTGTGAAGTTTTCCCTGAACTTGTACAGTGTTGCTGCATAAATAAGAGTGTTTGTACAGCAGTTTAGATCCCGGGGCATATTTACGGCATATCCGAATACATATTCAGAATAATTTTCTCATAATGGATCTAAAGTATTAAAATATTTCAAAAGGTACCACGTTCACTGAAGGATGAAGTTACTGGATGTTGCGAAGACTTTGTTCTGCTCTCCATCTCTGGGTCACAATGATTCTGCCAATTGCTCTGATCCCTCAGTATCTTCCGAGCCCAACTGGCCACTAAAATGTGCCTGACTGCCAGAGTGTTTATCGACAGAATTAAAGCAAATGGGGGCATTGGAGATACGACATTTTCAAACATATTGAATCTTACCCGTATGGGATCTTGATAATATGTTTCAGTTTTGGTGCAGTACCACTCGACATTGTAAATGTTCGTTCAGCTTTAAACCTGAAGGAGGTGAGAATGTTTTTGAAACAGAGCAGAATGTCTGTTGTTACTCGAACCACTGTCATAGTTTTCTTTGTGCAATATTTCATTTTCAACTTCTGGCAACAAATCAATCAAAGGTGAAAGTGACAGCGAACTAGACTGCACGGCACAGGGCATCGTGAACTTTGCAGACAGTTGTCATATCCAAGGAATTCCCAGGGAAATAATATTTTTTGATTCAGTACGGTATGACCTCAAGGATAATGTACAGTAGATCGCTGTCACCATGGCGACCAGGTAACACATGCTGCATGGGGAGATTCCACATTTTCCTCTTCATAAAATCACATTTGCCAGTCAATTCACTGTGAGAGAGTGAAGGGAAAGATGATGAGAAATTATTTTAAAATCATTCACAGTTTCTAAGGACAGACCATTGAACAAAAAAAAATCAGCCATGACTTCAACAGGTCTCCAAGGTGAACAGATCAGGGTAAAGATCAGGTTGAACAGGCATCATTCAGAGGGGTGTAGCAGACTGCTCAGCGAAAGCAGTTCATTATTTTCATATTTCAATGAGGAATTGCATGTCTGAGGGTGGAGAGATGCAACTTTGGAGTAGACCCTCTGCTCCACCGGCTGCAATGTGTTATATTTCATTTTCTGTTGCAAAGTGCTTCACCTGCAAATAAATACTCACTCCCCCATTAGATTCACCCTCTGACTTGAGTGTCTGCCCTTCTCACAACGCATTTTGTGGTCTTACCTCCAGTAGATCAGCCTTACTCAAAATTTCTTTTCACTCCTCCCACAGTACCCTAGCTACATTAACAAACCAATCCTTTTCGGAAATTTGTAATTTATTGGAGTGGCAGGGTGGCTCAGTGTTTAGCACTACTACATGAAAGTGCCTGCGATCCATGTTTGATCCCAGACTTGGGTGACTGTCTGTGTGGAGTTTGTACGTTGCTCACACGTCTGCATGGGTTTCCTCCCACAGTCCAAAAACGTGCAGGTTAGGTGAGTTGGCTTGCTAAATTGCCCATACTGTTCAGGGATGTGCAGGTTAGTTGCGTTGTTTGGCGTAAATATAGGGTAAAGGAATGGGTCTAGGTGAGTTACTCTTCGGAGCGCCGGTGTGGACATGTTGGGCTGAAGGGCCTGTTTCCAAGATGTCAGGGATTACAAAAAGAAAACAAAAAATCAGGGTTTTGTTTTCACTTTTATACTTGTTTGAGCAATGAGTTAAGTGCTTATTAATATACACTGTGCAACAAATTGGGTAGAGTTCCCTTTGTTCCGTCATACTGTTTGGAATGCAACTACTAATTGAACTGTGTCTCTGTGACGAGACCCCAGTTGATGTGAGGGTGGATGCGGGATGCGAGCACTGTAGATCTGTTCCCACTGCTCGACATATCGCCAAGTGAAATAAAACTGCACAGAAATGCACACCATCAATTTACATTTCATACAGGTTTCTTGGCAAAAGCAATTGTTTGTTTGCCATCAGGCCAACACATATTCAATAAGTATGACATCATTGATTAACATGGAGTCCAGGAAGACAGGGGAGTAAATGATTATCCCAATTAAAATTACCAGAAGGCAATCTCTTCTGCTTTCTCTCTCCCTCTCTTTCCTTTCTCTCTCTCTGTCTCTTCGCGTTCCTGAAAGGAACAGAGAACAAATATGTTCTCGTGCAGAGATGTTCACCTTGCAAAAGGACACGCACAGTTTGACGAATGGATTATTTCTGAATGCAAAATGAAAAGGTTTTGGATGTTGCACGACATTTCTTCTGTGGTTTCACACACGTGGTCATGCCACTCAGTATGCATCTTTGCCTATGAAGTCTTGTGCATACAGATTCTTCAGAAAATATAACAGTCTCTTGTTCTTCCAATCGCTGTTTCAAAATAAAGAATAGGTTTCACTCTGAAATGATGTTGTGGGATTTTTTTTTTGGTTTCTGAATTGGGCAAGATTATCTGGAGCAGCTTCCTTATGGCAGCTTTCTCTCCAATTCAACGTGTTCTTTGCAGACTTACTTCCAACTCAACTATATACTCAGAACCTTCCCTCCAATCCAATGTGTTCTTAACAGGCGTCGTACTAATTCAACACGTTTTAAGTGAGCTTCTGTGCTACCCAGCGTGTACTCAACAGATTCCCTCCAAATGAATCCGGTACAACAATAACTTGCCAAGACAGTCACTGTTCAAGACATATTGACTCATGCAAACTCAACAATTCCAGACACTTTTAATTAACTTGCACAGAAATGTAAGAAACACTTGGGGAAGAGGTGGAGCTTGTACCCAGAACTGCTTTAGTTCAGGGGGAGGGTCACTATCACTGCACCACAAGAAATCTACCGTCAACACTCACATACACTTTCTAGGCAAACAGAGTACAGCAATTGCAATGTGGAATACGTTCCTGACCACTTGGATTGGTAGATGCATTATCCGAATGAAGAGATCAATTACTTTGTGCTGTGTAATCTATCTGATTCAGAATGGTGAAAAAGCCCCTTACTTTATAACCTGAAGGAACTGCCAGGGGAAACTGTGGTTGTAATATTATTCCAGTTGATTATTTTCTGGAGAATACGACAACCGAGTTAACTCCCTGGTGATAGCGTTGTTTTGGGAAGCTCTGCAGCTCTCCTGAGATGAGGAAATTCAATTGAGACGTTCTTAGGCTCAAACATATCACAAAGTACTCCCGCTCAGAATTTTCTTCATAGAATTCCTACATTGTGGAAACAGGCCAGCTTTTGGCCAAAAAGGCTTATAGTGACCCTCTCAAGAATTATGCACCCAGACCTATTCACCAGCATTCTCCCAGACTAATGCACCTAACTTACACATTACTGAATAGCATAGACAGTTGACCATTTTTGGAATTTGGGGGGAATCCAGAACAAACCCACATTACACACACAACGGCATGAGGCTGGAATTGAAACCGGATCCCTGGTGCTTGAGATAGCAATGCTAACTACTTGAACACCGTGCCACCCTAAATGATTGGGCCCTCCCCGGTGGGGTTTTTTTTCACAGGGTCTGTGCTAACTCTCTGTAAGAGCAGCTCAACTTGTCTCAATCAACAACCCCACTTCAACCATCACTTCACTTTTTCCCTCGGCCAGATCAGGACTAATGTGTCCAGTTCTCGTCACCGTCTTGTACAAAAGATAAACATTTAGCTGGAAAGGGTTCAGAAATGATTTACCAGCGTGTTCCCAGGAATAAAAGGCTTCAGTTATTGGTTGTTTTCACTGGATCACAGGAGGTTGAGGAGTGACCTTATGAAGATTTTTAAAACCATGAGGTGAATTGCAGGTCTCTTCCCTGGGGTGCGGGATTTCCAGACGATGGGTATATTTTAATGTGAAAGGCGAAGGATTCAAAAAAGTCGTGAATGTATTATGTTTTAAACACAGAGTGCTTTGTGTGTAGAATGAATCTCCGGAGAAAGTGGATGTGGGTATAGTTACAACATTTAAAAGACCATAGATAAATACATGAACGAGTAATATATGGAGAGATATGGGTCAAGGGCGAGCAGCTGGTTCTCATTTAATTTGGAGTTCTGGTCCGCATGAACTGGCTGGACTGAAGGGTCTGTTTTTGTGCTGAATGATCCTCAATGATTGAGCTGATTCGTCAATGCCCTTCAGATTCAATCTTTCTTACCCACACTCCAAGAACATTCATTTCAGATCCTCACCACTGTTCTGTTAAAGGAACGTTTTGCATCAGGACATGCTCTCATTCATTGGCATTCAGTGCGTACCTGTATCTTTGATGAACTTTCCCCCAACCTCTTTGGATCAATGTGGACCTTTCTCCAGTTCACTTAGCTTTTTGAATCTCTGCAACACGCCATCTTCGGAAAGTTGGGTCTCTGTAACATTTCTCACCCCTATACCTTGTGATGATGCTGTAATTTTAAAAGGCAACTTTGTCCTTGTTTTTTTTTAAAACAGTGGTCGTTAAGGCAGAGGTCCCAAGGGTTCTGGGGAATTTAACAGTTTAACAATGAAGGGGAATGGCCAGTTCTCCCAGATCAGGCTATCTCATGTTTTCCTTTGCTGCAGCATTCAAAAGATGTTGGAGTCTGGAAGTGTTGCAAGATTCAGCAAAGGATTCCTCTGAATTTCTCTGAAACTTCTCTCTGGATGTTGTTCCCTCCTGCCTGTAAGAATGTGTGTTTGAATCGGCCTTTCTGCCTGGGGTTGTGCTTATGGGATGTTACTGTATTGGAACTGCTAGTTTGTTAAGTTCCTGTCTCTGGTCAGTTAGGTTTGTAATGTACCAGGCCAGACCACCCTCAAAATAATTTAAGAAGGGAGGCTAGGCCTTAACTTTTTCTCATTGTAGAGGCAGATGTGAATTGGGTATTCCAGGTATGATGCAGCTGGTCAAGCTACTCGGCTTTAAGCAAAGCATTTTTAATTTGAACACCAGAGTTGAAACGCAACCAAAAGAAATGGAATTTAGAATAACTTAACGATGGGGCAAATATTGATAACGGGGACTAGATTGGATTAGGATATCTGGCAGACATGTGTGAGTTTGATCGAAGGGTCTGTTTCAGTGCTGTCCATCTCTATGTCTCTTTTCACAAACTTACCATATATGCTCCAACAATACTTGAATATGTTTGACGACTGTTTTAGGCTAAATTTATAGGTTCGTCTATTACCTAGATACTCCTTTTGAGTGGCTGAAATTCATGCCCACCATAATGCATTCCGTATCATTAGCAGAAACCCAACTGATCTCTGAACAAATAAAGAAAAAAAAACAATGAATTACGGTAATGCTGAAAACCTGGAGTGGAGGATGACAGCCTGCGCACTGCAAGACGCAGAGCGGAGCATGACGACCGGCACACTTACTCATAAATGTTCATCTGTTCTCCGTGAAGGACTCGGGTCAACTTTTACCCGAATATTTATGGAAAATTCCAGATTTTTTGACAAAAATAAGTGTCAACACATACATGAGATTGACTGTTATTTGAGCATATCCGGTAACTGACCCGACACAGTAGCGATTGCGAATTAACTGTTCCTTTACAGTAACATCCCATGAACACACCCCTTTGCAAAAAGGGAAATTCATAAAAAACAAGGATAACTTAACCATTTTAATGTAACAACATCGTCATGCCTCCTCCTTTGAAAGAAAGAACCATCGATATACAAAGATGGCTTCATTTTAAACCCATTAGTCTTACTTTGTTATTACACTACAACACACATACACTGACTCTTAACATGCAAACTTTCACGAAGACATTCTTTTTCAATCTATTTACTCCTGCCACAGAACACCTCCGTTTTTCAGCATCCAAGACAATCACATTTTATTGTCCAGCCAAGTGTTTCATTTTCAAATCGTATGGCTGCAGTAATAAGCGCCAGCTGAACAGTCTGTAATTTTGTCCTTAAATTTCTCCACAAACGTGAATGGGTTATAATTGTATATCGAATTGTTTCAGAAACATTACTGACAATCTACATGTGGAAAATTTGGCATAACTAACACCAAGCTCAAAGGCTCTGTCTCACTTGTGAAACATTTCTGTTGATGAATATTCAATTTTTGGGAGAAATACCCGATTGGATTTTCTATTTTCTCATCGTCTTCCTCTAAGAGCACTCCACCGACACCCACATCACCGGCATTGATTGCCACAGTGAATGGCTTTGCGTTGTTGGATGTGCCTAATACTGGGGCAGTGATTAAGACAGCTTTCAGGCTGTCTCAATGCTGTATGACAGTTTACTAAACATTGAAATTCCGGGCACTTATTCTCTGAAAAAAGAGTTGAGCAGCCACCCTGCTAAAATTTGGCACGAATTTCGGATAAAGCCCACGGAATTACCGGAACATGAGTACTTCTGTCTTCGTCAATGTGATTGGAAACTCGCCAATAAACTTTGATTTCACATTCCTTGGGTCCGTCAGTCCATGACCGTAACATGGCGCAGGAATGTGACTTGGGTTTTGGCGAATTCATGCTTAACGATGTTTATGTAAGTTTCGTGTCCCACTTCCTCAACATCGACTTCCAAACATGCAACTGGATATGAATCAGACTGTGTAACTGCATTGTCTTTGCCATAATTGACACATAATTGTTGGGTACCATGTGGTTTTGGCACCATTACTATGGGGAAGCTCCAGTCAATGCAATTCACTTTGGTTATGTTGTCGTTGGGCACGTGTTCAAATTCTTTTTGAACTTATGTCAACATTCGAGCCTTACATCCATAAAGGGGTCGTTCTGTTGGAACCGCATTTCCTAAATCTACATCATACATAATCAGATTCGTACATCCCAGCGTATTCCCCCACATTTCCCCATGTAATAGTAACAACTCTGTCAGGTCATTTCGGTTTTCCTCGTGAAGATAACTCATTAATTTGTCCCAATTTTGGAGAACTTCCTCATGGTCCAATTTAATTTGAAGAATGTCCATTTCAGAATCATTTCAACTTGATTCTTCATGTTGTATTGATGTGATGGACTAGGCCATACTCCTTCAGGAAGGGAGCTCAGACCCTAACTTTTCGAGCTATATTAAACAGGTATAGAGTTGATACTGCAGGAGTGACACAGCTGGCCCAAACACTTTGTTTTAAATAGAACAGAATTTATTTGCAGACTACAGAATGAAACACGAACAAAAGAGATCCAAATTTAGAATAACTTAACCTAGCTGAAAACTCAATCGACTCTATCATAACTTGATGATGCTGTTCTAAATAGTTGCAACATTTCCATAAACATCAGCTTTGCTACAAAAGTAAAATCAAAGATAGGTTCTTACAGGAGAGATGACAAACAGAGAGGTAAGAACAAAATGTAGCTGTTTATTGGACCAGTGACCTCAAAACCGGAATGCATGCCAAAACGAAACCAAACCAAGCCTTGAACCAGGAGAACTGGCAACTCCACTTTCATTGTACAAGTGTTTTAAAATAAAGGACTGAAAAGCATTTTCAAGTAGAAATTTCCAGACATACTGTAACGTCTGCCATTACAACTCCTCTGGAGGAAAAGCCAACGGCGACATAACCTTGTCAATAGAGCAGCAGCATCACATCTCCCCCCTTTAAACAAAATGGACCATGGATATCCAAAGATGGTTTCATTCTAAAAACCCATAAACTTTTGGTATCCAACAACAAATATACATTATATTTACTGTCAACACTGAAACATGCATGACTACATTTGTGTCAGTCAGTTTCCTCCTCCATTTCTCATTCAAGTCTGGACAATATGTCGGCAATCATGTTTTCTTATCCTGCCGCATGCACACTTTTCTAATTGAATGGCTGTAACAACAACATCCATCCGAACAGTCTGCAATTTGTGGTCTTAAATTTCTCCATAAACTTCAATGGGTTATGATCAGTGTATATGATTGTCCAGATACGTTACTGGCACCATAAATGTTGAAATGTTGTAACACCAATACCAAGCACAAAGTCTCCTTTTCAAATGTTGAATGTTTCTGCTGACGAATGTTAAATTTCCTGGAGAAATATCGATAGGCCGTTCTATTTTCTCGTCATCTTCCTGTAAGAGCTCAACACTGACACCCACATCATTCGCATCGATTACAACCTTGAAGGGCTTTGACTAGTTAGATGTGGCTATTACTGGGATAGTGGTTAATATAGGTTTTCTTACCTCCAAATAACCTCCTTCTGGTGATTCATTTGAAACCCAGAACATCTCTTTTCTTCTAACCTACGAGCAATGCAACTTGATGGAATTCTGCCATTTCTCATTTCCTGAGTATGTGAAGATCTCTGTTTCATCATCGAGCCATCATTTTTAACATGGTAACATTAAGGAATGTATGAAAATTCTTCTTCTGTGTTTATGTTTTGATAAAACTGATTCAGTTTTTCATGTTTCTGTTGTAACTCAGTCAATTTGTTTGAGCCATTTTGTTCTCCGCCTGTTTTTGTTTTGTCTCAACCATTCGATCAAACATGGTCTCTGATAATTCCACTTCAAATTTCTAATTTGCATTCTTTGATTTCTCCTCCTGTTTCATCTGGTGGATTTGTGACTTTGTTATCACATGATCAGGAAATGTCCCAGGGTACACTTCCTGTAATACCTCAGTTGCCTGGTTTTCCACTGGCTTTTCAACCACAGTAGGCAGAACTATCCCAAAGTCACTTCTTTCACCCCCAGAAAACACTTAGCGATTACTACACTGAGCACTGTTTAAACCAAACGAATTCAACGCCCGGAACAAAAGACACTAATACCTACCACTTGTCCCCTTTGAGTCCAACAACTCTAATCCAAAGTGGAATTGGAATACCATAGAAAATGCCATAGAATACCTACAGTGTGGAAACAGGCCAATTGGCCCAACAAGTCCACAATGATCATCCAAAGAATACAAAGACTATCCCACCCAGACCCATCCCCCTGTCCGATCACCCTTTATTTCCCAAGTCAAATGCGCATATCCTACACATCCCTGCACACTATGGGCAATTTAGCTTGGCCAATTCACCCTAACCTGCATATCAAAACTAAAGCATCCAGAGGGAATCCTGGCTAACACGGGGAGAATGCTCCAACTCTTCAGGCAGTTAGCTGAAGCTGGAATCAAACCTGAGTCTCTGGTGCTGCGAGGCAGCTGTACGAACCACTCTGGAATTCTTGAATCAATCCCAATAAGAGGACCAGGTCAGACACCTCATAATATTTTTACCATTCGAAAGCCTAACCATCCCGACATGGTTCCAACATGACAACATCCCATAAGCACACTCCCTTAGTAAAAAAGCAAGTTCAAGCACAGATTCTTACAGGCAGCAGGCAGCAACATTAACGAGATTTCAGAAGAAGGACAGGAATTCCTTCCTGAAGCTTGCAACTCCTCTGGACTCACGCATCTTGTGACTGCTACAGTTAAAAGCAATCTAGAAAATACATGAACTTGAAAAACTCGCCACTCACCTTCCGTTGTTAAATTAATCACTTCGTAGACTCTTCCACACCTCTGCCTTTGCAACCTCTCTTCCAAAAAGTCCAGAACAATATATTTTGTTTGAAGTGACAGCATCATTACAGGTTTTCCAATAGTTAAGTAATCTTAAATGCTGCTTTATTTTGTTCATGCTTCAACTGTATTGACTAAGTACATTCTGTTTTGCATACACCAGAGTGGTTTGACCAGCAAAGAAATGAAGTTGAAGATATGTACTGTACATTTAAGAGAGAGTAAAAGCTGGCAAACACCTGCAATGTCACAGTGTGGCTTGGACAATTTGAAGATGTAACATTTGCCAGTAACTCAGACACTGAGTTGTTTTCGCAGCAATTAAAATTCAGCCAATCGGTTTAAATTATACCCCAAGATACTAAAATCCAATCGAATTTGAATTTTATTGTTTTGACAACATTTAACGACTGAGACGATGCGATGTTTTGAGGCATATAAAAGCAGGCAGTTTGGACTTTTAGGCAGAGAAAGAGCACCTTCAGCCTTCGACAGACTGCCCACAAACGCTCACTCTGCAATGTACCTTTTTTCAGATGAAAAGTCTCTGCAGCAGAAGACTGATAACGACCAAGGGAGACAGAGGAAGCTTGACACCAGAAAACAACAACCACGGTTTGGTTTTCAAAATCATTTTCCTATAAATGTAATCAGATCAGTGTATTGCTATAGAGTGGGAGGTAGATAACAGTCTTGGCTACTTTCTTCAAATATTTTGAGGGGGTGTGTCTGGCCTGGTTCATAATAACACTCTCTAAAACCCTTTGATAAAACGTTTTGCTCAGAATCAACAATGACACAATCAACAGGATTTGCACTTCCAGTGGACATGTCAAGGTTTGTGAATTTTCAGTTCTTCGACTCAGACATTGAAGATTGCATTTTCTTCCTTCAGACTGAACTCGAAAATTAAACCAATGGGGCATCGAACCATTCCCTGAATTTTGTTCGCTCCCGCCCATTAGGGATGTTCCTTTCCCTTCCAGGAGTTTTCTATCCCATTCCAAGTGTTAAAACCGACTGTATTGAGTGATTGTCATCTGTCATTTAACTTCACTGTCATTCCTCCCAGATGGATGACATTCCAGAGTTCTAAAGGAGAGAGCTGAGGAGATGGTGGAGGCATTGGTGGTAATCGTTCAGGAATCACTGGAGTCATGGCGGGTCCAGGAGGACTGCAAAGTGACAGCGTTCTTTAGGAATGGATGGAGGCAGAGCAGAGAAAACTACAGGCTGGTTCGCCTGAACTTGATTATTGGTCAGATTTTAGAGTGCATAATGAACCACAGGCCCACAGAAATGATACAGCACAGAGCAGGTCCATTAGGCCCATCTTGTCTGTACTGACCTAAAGACACCCAGATATCCTTCCTATCACATCTTCCTGCTCATGTCCCATAGCCCGGCAGTTTACAGCACCCACCATGCAGATTCAGGTACTTGTAAAAAGAGTTTAGGGGCTCTACCTCCAACACCGACTCAGACGGTGAACTCCAGACACACACCACCCTCTGTGTAAAAATGTTTTCCTCTCCAACAGACCATAAGATATAGGAGCATAAATTAGGCCATTCGGCACCACACATCTGCTCTGCCATTCAATCATGGCTGATAAGTTTCTCAAACCCATTCTCCTGCTTTCTCCTGTTCCATTGATCCCGGTACCAGTCAAGAGCCTATCTATCTCAGTCTTAAATGTAGTCAATGATCTGGCCTCCACAACCATGTGAGGCAATGACATCCAAAGAATCTCCACTCGCTGGCTGAAGAGGTTTCTCCTTATCTCTGTTCTGAAGGGGTCTCCCTTTACTCTCAGTCTATATTCTCGTGTCCTCGTTTCTCTTACCAATGGAAGCATCTTCCCAACATCCACTTTGTCCAGGCGGTTCAGTATTCTGTAAGTTTCAATTAGATCCCCCCCGATCCTTCTACATTCAATGGAGTACAGACCCAGAGTCCTCAAACACTTCTCACACGTTCATGCTTTCATTCCTGGGACGATTCTCATGAAGCTCCTCTGAACACGCTACAGGGCCACTGCATCCTTCCTGAGACATGGGACCCAAAATTGCACTCAATACTCCAATTGTGGTCTGACCATAGATTTACAACGCCTCAGAAGAACTACCCTGCTTTTATATTCTGGTCCTCTCGAATTAACAGCCAACATTACATTTGCCTTCCTAACTACTCACTCAACCTGCAAGTTTATCTTGCGAGGATTCGGGACTAGAACTCCCAATTTTCGTTGCAATTTAGATTCCTGAATTTTCTCCGCATTTAGAAAATAATCCATGCCTGTATTTTTCCGATCAAAATGCATGACATCACTCCTTCCCACGTTGTAGTCCAGTTGCCACTACTTTGCCAAATCTCCTAACCAGTACAAATCTTTCTCCAGCCTCCCTGCCTCTTCAAAGGTATTCTTTGTATCATCCCCTCTTGTCTTTCTGACACTTTGCTGAATCTATGAGCCCAACGTTTTGACCTCATTGCCAATGGAAACGGGATCCTGCTGTCCAGTCCACCTCTACTCTTCACAGTTTTGTCCACATGGATATTCTGGATGAGATTGTGGAGTAATTGAAAGTGCATGGTGAAATAGGACTAAGTCAGCTGGTCTTCGTCAAGGGGAGGTCATGCTGGACAAACCTGTTTGATGTCTTTGAGAAACTGGTGAGCAGAGACTGTTTCTTCAATCACTGATATATTTACACAGGTATGAAGCTCCACTTGAACTGGGTGATATTTAAACCAGGCGTTTATTTTGATTGGTTCTGACTGGTGTAGATAGCTTTTTCAGTGTGTTCACTCTGCTGGCTACTACCCTATGAGTTCTCTTACTCAATTCAGACTGAGAGAGATTCTTTTTCTCACTTGAGACCGCGTACCAGCGACAACTACAATGGTTTTCCAGCCCACATCCAGAAGCAAATGTTCACCGATGGCCATGGCATGGCTTTGTTGTGGGGGTTTGCCGTGGACTAACCTCGAGTCCCTCTGTTCAGGATGTGTTCTTCAAAATTTCTTCTGAGACACTCAGGGCACAAGAGTGGGCTGCAGTATGGTACAAACCATCCGTTCCGAGATTGAGTGAAAGGAACTGGACCCAGTGGAAAAATGCTCCATGACAAGCAACAAGAGAAAGAACATCAAAATGCTGCAACATTTCATGCTATCTAATGCATCTTACAGTGTTCGCAGTATTGTTGGTGGAAGCTGAATAGTCAAATGGACAAACATCGATTATAGAGAAGGATACTTAAGGAAACAAAGAACTAAAGCAGATGCAAGAAATAACAAGGAGATTGGCGAAATGCAGTAGAAATATACAAAGCTGAGATGCAAGAAGCATGAGTTGTTAAATTTCTGAGAATAAATCTGTCTCCAGGACAATCACCTCCATGGCCTGTGTCTGATCTCACATGGACAGAGAGGAGCCTGGAAGAACACAGCAAGCCAGGCAGCATCATGAGGTGGAGAAGTCAACTCGCAACCATTTTTCAGCAATTGGACGTGGATGAAAGAGGGAGCTACAGATACAGTGGTTAGCGGGGTATGGTGTTGTGGTGGTGAGAGGTGAAAACTGGCACAGGGTACGATCTGGTTGGTCAATGGGAGAAATCAATCCGGTTGTTGGCAGGGAGGAGTGGAAGGGAGGGAGAGTGGCTGGGAAGGGAGTTGGGGGATGGGGAGCGAGGTTACCTGAAATTGGAAAACTCAATGTTAAGTCCTCCGGGCTGTAGGCTGCCCAAGCAGAAAATAACGTGTTGTTCCTCCAATTTGCATTTTGGTTCGTTGTGGCAATGGAGGAAGCCAAGGATGGTCATGTGAGAAATGGAGTGGAAAGGGAAATCAAAATGGGCGGTGACTGGGAGGTCAGGTCGGCCCCTGTGGACCCGGTGTGATGCTCATTGAACCATTCCCTCAGTTTTCTTGCAGTCTCCCTGATGTAGAAAATATAGCAACAGAAGCCCCCGAAGCAGTATACTAAGGAGGAGGAGGGCAGGTATTTGAACCTCTGTCCCATCTAGAGGGATTGTTTGGTAGAGGTGAGAGAGTTGTCGCACTGGCAGGTTTTTCATTTTTTTCGGTTGCAGGGGAAGGTTTCTGTGGATTCGGGTGTTTGGGGGTTGGTGGGAGGAGTGGCACAAACAAAGGACTGGTGAAGGGAACGGCCCTTGTGGAAGGCATAGAGGGGTTGGGAGAGGAAGATGCTCTCGAAGGTGGGGTCTAGTTGAATGTGGCAGAAGTGTTTAAGCATAGCACAATATTCTAGTTAATCAGTGACCTGAATAGCCAGGTTTATAAAAGACAGTTGCACCACAGCACCCGGGACAATGACTCTGAGAGATCCTCTGGAAAACTTAGAAAAAAAGACTGAACGAACACAGTCAATATGAAGACAGAATTGAGGAGAAATCTGGCCTTGGATCTGTTGTGTTGAAATGGGTAGTCAGATTTCTGCAAGATTAAAACAACTTGTTTTCAATCATTACCATTTAACTTGTGTAATTGAAGCTCATTGCCAAAACAAATCCCCCAGTAGCATTGGGAATTAACTTACTGCGGTGATGTGTTTGCTCGGTTTTATTTCTTAATGGCATTGAATGATACTTCAAGCTGAACATCCCCCTGGAGATCCCATTGACGAATATAAATCCACCGCTCCAGGAATGTATTGGCTGAGAGTTAAACACAGAGCTCTCTGCTGTGGCAGGAAAGGACGCGTCACACAATGACTCCTCTAAGGCGCATTATATTGAAAATATCTTACACAATTCTTGGGATTATTGGTCTCCCAGGTAAGTGATTGTCATTTTTTCAGTTTCATGGTAATGAGAGTGAGCCGTTCTCAGGTACGTACATTGCTCCTGACAGTATTGTATGCTAATCCAGTTATCAATATTGTGCAGCAATATTACTTTCTGGCATTAAACACCCTGAATAATCTCTACAGCTTTCTTACACAGCATCAAGTCATAATAAAGCAGTGGCCTCAGGTTTTCAAGACATTGTGTTTAGTGTATCATTGCATTTTGCATCATCAACAGGACAAGCCCTCCGAACGATGATGAGTGTTTCCATGCTCAACACATTCAAAGATGATGTGATATAGCTCCAGAGCAGATGGGACTTGAACTGAGTTCCCCCTGCTCAGAGGTAGAGATTCTGCAACTCTGCCACAGCAGCATTGCGCTGCAAGTGTTGAATTAAGTTAAAAATCACATCTGCTCAGTCTTTCATCTTTTGGATTGGTTTGCAGGTTTCGGTTCATTAATATGAAAATCACAGAAGTTCTCTCAAGTCACCTTCTCGAATAACTTAAGATTTTAGAAAAAGGTGACATCTCCGCTCAGACAATGCATTAAAGGTGTGAGTTTGGAGTCTGTCTGCATCCCAAACTTGAGCCAGATTGGTTTTATTTCCAAAGTAGGGATTTATAAAATGTAACATGGATTGACTGTTTGCATTGCCTGCCTGCAGATTGTGTGCTTTCCAAACAAAGTAGAATGATTTAGAACTTAGTCCACACCAGTCCTTCATCGGCAACTCCACATCAGTGTTTAACTACACTTAGTGTCTGTTTACTGAACAGAATGGACTGGTTGATCCCATAATTACTGTAATTATCTGTCGGTGTAGAACTGCACTCAGTTTGGTTCTCAGCCAGAATGGACAAACTGCTCCCAGTGACCATGTGTGACTGGGATTATCTGTCAGCGTTGAACTGCTCACAGTTTGCATTAATGATCAGAGCTGCATCCCTAAAGCTAGTTGAACAATGAGTCCTGAGATTATCTGTCAGGGGACAACTGCACTCAGTGAGATGCACTAACTCGACTAGATTATCTGATCATGTATACAGATATTATTGAGATCATTTGTCAGTCTATAACTGCCTTCAGTGAGTGCAATTAACTGGAGCAGAGGCTGTGATCCCAGTGAACACGTATCCCCGGCATTGTCTGTTGATGTCGAAGTAAACTCCGTGTGTGTCTCTGACCTGAGTTGATTTTCCGACCTTAGTGTGCACATATTCCTGGGGTTATCCATCAGTGTGGCAATGCACAGAGTGTCTCTTAATGGCCAGAATTGAAGCCCTGGTGCCAGTGAACATTTAATCTTGGGATTATCCATTTGGGGCGAACTACACACAGTTTTGGGCGTGACAGGACTGGAGCATCTTTCTCCAGTGAACATGTACTTCTAGGATTATTTGCTAGTCTATAACTGCAGTGTTAGCAACTTCATTGGATTACACAGTTATATTCTCCGGTTTAATTTTAACTGAATGCCCATGGATAATGGATAGTATACATGAATATTTCCCTGTTTCGCTTTCAAGCATCGATTTCAATGTGTTGAAAGATCAATAATAACGTCAATGTTTCTCTGGTGGAGTGCTCCCTCGGATACTGGTATATTTTCTTTCAACAATACTTCACTGGCTTTTCTATGAAGGAATCACCATCCTGTAACAAGATCTGTAACAAGATCGCACCTACCTGCAAGTCACTGCCGTCCACCATATTTCGAAAGCCGTGGAAAGTCAAGGATGGGAAAAACTGGTTGATTCATCAGAATTGCCTTCAGCTTCACGAAAGCTGCTTGACATTCTGACAACCATCTTTCCATCGAAAATGCTTATCCTAATGCTCAGCTATTTCCTTTCGCATTCAAATGTAGACTGCGCAAACATGTTACTTCTTGTTAATAATGTACACCAGATGAGATGTGTCACTGTACTCGAAGCATCAATTCTGTTTCTAATCCACGAAGCTGCCAGATTTTTTCAGCACTTCCTGTTTTTGTTTCAAATCTCCATCAACTGCAGATATTTGTTTCGTTTTCATAATCTGTAAATGGTTATATCCCATTTTCATTTACACTAATTTGACGGGTCCCTTCATCTCATGGCCATATTTCATTTCAAAAGGACTCAATTCAATCGACATATTCAAAACAACTGTCAATGGAAATGATAAGAAGGGAATTCCTTTATCTGAATCATTAAGATAAGATATCCAATAATCTCTGATCACGATCTTACAACGTTGATCCATCTTGAAAATTTGGGTGACGAGCAGATGACACAAATTGTCTTATTAACAATCTATGCAACACTTCCTTGAGCATTTGTGGCAGAACGTTTTCATTGATAGCTTCAGCATCAAGCACATAAACATTGAATTTGACTTTGAAATGGTTTCATAATCTGTACATTTTTCTTCTGATAAACTGGCGTCCACAGTGTTAGCTCTCCCTGTAAAAATACTTTTCAACATTCATGTTAAAACACTTTTTATCACTTTGTCTGTCTAGCTATATTGTCAGAAGATGTGACATTACTTTCGTCTTCAACCTCCATAAAGGTAGATAATAACTTCAGATTTAAGCTTCAGTTCAATCAAATCCTTCATCAGAAATAACACATTCATCATTCTTCTATTTCTTCTTCCTTTTATTTTCATTTTGTTTTTTGCCAGATCCTGTTCTCTACTTTCTTTATCTCCTTGGAGTTTAAAATTCTGCAATCTCATTTTTCATGAAGGACTATTGCTCTTTATTCTTTGTTTTGATTTCAAGTTTCCTTAACAATTACATTCCGATGGTAGAGGTGAGTGGGATCAGCCGAATTTTCAGCTGCGAAGGTGAGTAAAGGCTAAAATCACATACCGTTGGGACTTTGGGCCTTCATTCTGACAGTGGAGCTGAGTGGGAATAATCGAATTGTGCTATGGGAAGGTGAGTGAACTGGCAATGGCTAAACCCGAGACACTCAACATGTAGTGTTTGCCACACACCCTCCGACTCTAACCACCAAAAGATTATGTTGTGGATAGTTAAGGTAAAGCTTTTCTTTTTTTGTCCTGTGTGCTGGCAAGTAATGTGATTTGTAAGCCTTCTTAAAATTTCATTTCGGTTATCAATCATTTGACACTTTGGTTGGACTAAGTGTTATTTTCCTTTTCCTGAATGTGTGAGTTCAGGGATGCGGCTGATTTCACTGTCTCCTGCTCGCATAGGAATGTGTCCAGCTGCAGCTCTTGTTAGACCGCATGACAGCTCTGGAGCTGAGGCAGAGAGGGATTGGGTGACCAAAAGGCAGAGAAAGAGCAGGAAGGCCGTGCAGGTGTCCCCTGAGGTCATCCGCCTCCAAAATAGGTTACTATTTGGATACACTTGAGGGAGGTGATTCACCAGAGGAAGGCCGCAGTAGCCAGGTTCATAGCACCATCGCTGTCTCTGTTGAACAGAATGGCGGGAAAAAGAGTGCAAGGGCTATAGTCAGAGGGGATTCAATTGCAAGGTGAGGAGATAGGCTGTTTTATGGTCAAAAACAAGATTCCCGCAGGGTATGTTGCCTCCCAGGTAGACAGGTCAGGGCTGTCTCAGATCAGCTACATGAAATTCTGAAGGGGAGGGTGAACAGCCAGCTGTCGTGGTGCATTTTGACATGAATGATAGAGGTAAAAAATGGGATGAAATCCTACAAGCATAATTTAAGGAGTTAGGAGCCAAGTTAAAAATTAGGACCTCAGAGGTAGTTTTTTCAGGATTGCTACCAGTGCCACGTGCTAGTCAGAGTCGAAATTAACGAATAGTCGAGATGAATGCGTGGATTGAGAGATGGTGTAGGAGGGAGGGGTTAAGACCTTTTCAGGACTTTTGGACCAGGGGAGGTGCGGCGATGACAAATCAGAGAGTCTGCACTTGGGCCCGACTGGAACCAATGTCATTGGGGATGTTTTTGCTAACGCTGTTGGGGAGGGTTGAAACTCATGTGACAGGAGGATAGGAACCAAATGAGGACGTTCGTGGACAGAAAGGAGTGAGAAACTAAAGCCTGTAACGAGCTAGATGATGAAGTCAGTGTGACGAAGGGGAAGAGTACGTAGGGAGCAGATGATGAATGCAAAGGGACTACTGGGTTGAGGTGCATTTGTTTTCATGCTGGAAGTGTAGTAGTTAAGGCAGATGAACTTAGAGCTTGTCCTTGTAACTGGGCGTATGATGTTATTATTACTACTGAAACTTGGTTGATGGAAGATAACCTCTCTACAATCAGCCTTGCCTCAGCTGAGGGCCACAATCTCTCAGAATTGCAAAGAACCCCTCCTTTATGATATCCTCAGGAGAATTCATACACTTAACAAACAGTATTTCAACACCGTCTCAAACATCAAAAACTGTAAGTACAACAAACTTTTATCGATCCACCTTCATAACTAATGCTCCTCAAACATTCCAGAAGATTCCAACGGCCTCTGGAACTGCTCGGATGCCATTAGCCATGCGGATGTTGCAGCCACCACCCCAAAGCTGATTGATGACGTCAATTCAGCCCCATCATGGCCACTTTCGCAGCCACTTCCGCCCTCACAATTACTCATGCACCACACGTGACATCAATTCCGTCCCTCACATCATCGCTGATGTCACACGCTCAGTGACTTCCGCCCCCTACTGCCGTGTTTGCCACCACTTCCACCCCACCAATGCCACTCACCTGCATTCTGCTGACATGCTCCCCACAGATCCCACTGTCACCATCCCAGCCCCCCAGTACCCTGAGGGGAACACCACCCCTGCTCATGACTCTATCCCCATTCCGCCCACCACCACACCACTTCAGTTACAGGCTCCGCCCCTACTCCCAGCTCCACACCCACACCAGATCCCAGCTCCCAGCCCTGCCGAGTTTTCATCATCCTTCCAGACCTCCCCCTCACTGTGGACGAACGATCCATCCACAGCAAAGGACTTATCTTCATCCCCCTCCGCCAAGCAACAATGCATTTAATGCACGCCCTGACGTCGAACACGTATTCCGCCACCTCCGCCTCCGATCAGGACTCCTACCCACCACACCGAACCTCTCCACCTCAGGAGATCTCCCACCCACAGCTTCTAACCTATAGCCGTGGAAACCCGCACTGCCCGGTTGTACCTCCTTCCCAAGATCCACAAGCCTGACCACCCTGGCTGATCCATTGTCTCAGCATGCTCCTGCCCCACTGAACTCATCTCTACCTACCTCGACACTGTCCTATGCCCCCAGGCCAGGACCTCCCCACATGCGTTTGAGACACCACATATGTTGTTCACCTCCTCCAAGACTTCAGTTTCCCCAGCCTCCATTGCCTCATCTACACAATAGATAGCCAGTCCCTCTACACCTCCATCCGCTATGACCAGGGCCCTCAAGCCCTCCGTTTCATCCTATCCCGACGTCCCCAACAGTATCTTCCACCGACACTCACATTTGTTTGGTCGAACTGGTCCTCACCCTTAACAATTTCTCCTTCGAATCTTCCCACTTCCTCCAGACCAAAGAGGTAGCCATGGGCACACGTATGGGTTCATCTATGCCTGTCTCTGTTGGCTACGCAGAACAGTCCATCTTCCGTAATTACAATGGCTCCACACTCCACCTCTTCCTCCGCTACATTGATGGCTGCATTGGCACCACCTCGTGCTCCCACCAGGAGGTTGAGCAATTCATCAACTTCACCAACACATTCCACCCTGACCTTAAATTTACCTGGACCATCTCTGACACCTCCCTCCACTTCCTGGACCTCTCCATCTCCATTAATGACCATCAGCTTGACACCGACATTTTTTACAAATCCACCACCTCCCACAGCTACCTGGATTACATGTCTTCCCACCCGATCTCCTGCAAAAATGCTGTACCTGTATTCCTAATTCCTCCACTTCCGCCGTATCTGCTCCCAGGAGGACCAGTTCCACCACAGAACACACCAGGTGGCCTTCTTCTTTAGAGACTGCAATTTCCCTCCCAATGTGGTTAAAGATGCACTCCAATGCATCTCGTCCGCATCCTGAAACTCCGCCTTCAAACACCACCCCTCCAACCATAACGAGGATCAAACCCCTCGGTGCTCAACTTCCACCCTACCAACCTTCGCATAAACCATATCAGCCGCTGACATTTCTGCCACCTCCAAACCGACCCCACCATCAAGGATATATTTCCTTCCTAACCCATTTCCGCCTTCCATAAAGACCATTTCCTCCGTGACTACCTGGACAGGTCCACGCACCCCAACAACACACCCTCCCACCCTGGCACCTTCCCCTGCCACCGCAGGAATTGCAAAACCTGCGCCCCAACTCCTCCCTCACCTCCATCCAAGGCCCTAAAGGACCCTTCCACAACCATCAAGCTTTTACCTGCACATCCACCAACATCATTTATTGTATCCGTTGCTACCAATGCAGTCTCCTCGACATTGGGTATTCTGGAAGCCTCCTAGCAGAGCGCGTTGGGGAACATCTCTGGGACACCCGTACCAATCAACCACACCGCCCTGAGGCCCAACACTTCAACTCCCCTCCCACTCTGCCGAAGACATGGAAGCCCTGGGTCTCGTTCACCGCCGCTCCCTCACCACCCGTGCCTGGAGGAGAATGCCTCATCTTCCACCTCTGAACACTTCAACCCCAGAGCATCAATGTGGACATCAACAGTTTCCTCATTTCCCCTTCCCCCACCTCACCCCAGTTCCAAACCGCCGGCTCAGCACTGTCCCCATGACTTGTCATTCCTGCCATCTTCTTTTTCACCTATCCACTCTACCCTCCTCTCTGACCTATCACTTTCATCCCACTCCCATCCACCCATTGTCCTCTTTGCTCCCGTCCCCCACTCTCCTCCCGGTCCTATCCCCTTCATCCCCACCCCCCACTCACCTAATGTACTCTATGCTACTTTCTCCCCACTCCCACCCTCCTCTAATTTATCTCTCCACCCTTCAGGCACTCTGCCTGTATCCTGATGAAACACTTTTGCCCGAAACGTCAATTTTACTGCTGCTCATATACTGTTGTGCTTTTCCAGTACCACTAATCCAGAATCCGATTTCCAGCATCTGCAGTCATTGTTTTCACCTTGGTTGACGGAAGGGCAAAATTGGCAACTAGATATCCCAGGACATAGATGCTTCAGGAGGGATAGAGAGGGAGGGATAAGGCGCGAATGAATTGCATTGCAGGTCAGAGAGAATACATCTGTGCTGAGGGAGGGCACTATGGATGACTCCACTAATCTGGCAATATGGGCAGAGTTCAGAAATAGAAGAGTGCCGTCACAATATTGGGGCTCCCAAGAGGGAGTATGAGATAGAGGTGCAAAGATGGAGACACATTATGGAAAGATGCGGGAGCAACAGGGTGGTGTTTAGGGGAGATTTTAATTTTCCCAACATTGACTGGGATTCACTACGTGGTAGAGGTCTAGATGGAGCAGAGTTTGTCAGGACCATCCGGGAGTTTTAGTGGAGAAGTGTGGAAATAGTCCAACTCGGGAAAGGGACATTCTGGACATAGTATTGTGGAATAAGCCCAGCCAGGTGGTTGAGGTTTCAGTAGGAGATTATCTTGGGAATGGAGGCCACAATTCCGTAAATTTTAGAATGCTCCTGGATAAACACGAGAAAGGTTCTAAACAAAGTGTGTTAACTTGGGGAAAAAGGCCGACAATAGCAAAATTTAACAGCAGCTGTGGAATGTGGATTGGGAGCAACTGCTTGAGGGTAAATCCGGATTTAGTATGTGGAAGGCTTTTAAAGAGAGGTTGATTACAGTGCAATGTCTCTGCGAAAATGAGGGATACAAAAGGCTACATTAGGGAACCATAGATGACAGGTGAAATTGTGACACTAGCTAAGAGGAGATAGAGATCACCCATAAAGTGTAGGCAACTGAAAACAGATGAAGTTTTGGAAAAATATTGGAAAAGTAGATTCAATATGAAATGATGAATTAAGAGGGAGAAGAGGGGTCATCAAATATCTTTCGTGAAGAGGCTTAAAAAGTATTATTCGTATTTAAGGAGCAGGACGCTGACTGGAGAAAGGGTTGGTCCAGCCAAGGACAAACGAGGAACGTTATGCATGAAGTGAGAGAAAATGGGTGAGATTCTTAATTAGTACTTTGCATTGGTATTCTCAAGGAGAGGGACTTGACAGGTGTTAAGGTTCGGGAAAGATGTGTGAAAGCTCATGTCGGCTTAAGGAGGGTGCAAGCGTTGGGTATCCTCAAAGACATTAAGGTGAACAAGTCTCCAGGTCTGGAAAGGATAAATCCCAAGTTACTGAGGGATGTGAGAGAGAAAATAGCTTGGGTCTTAACAGACATATTTGCAGCATCCTGGAACACAGGTGAGGTTCCAGAGGGCAGGAGAATTGCTCATGTTTGCCTCTTCCGATAACAGGGATAATCCAGGCAATTATAGACCTGTGAGCCTGACATCAGTGGTGGAGAATCTGCTGGAGAAGATACTGAGGGATAAGATATATTTGCATTTGGGAGAAAATGGGCTTATCAGTGATAGGTTCTGTGTAGTGTAAGTCTTGTGTTACCAACTTAATAGAATTCTTTGAGGAAGTGACAAAGTTGATTGATGAGGTTAGGTCTGTAGATATCAGAAACATGGACTTCAGTAACGTGTGTGTTAAGGTTCACCATAGTAGCTTGATGGAGAAAGTAAAGTCACATGGGGTTCACGGTGTACTGGCTAGATGCATAGAGCACTGGCTGGGCAACAGGAGACAGAGAGTAGTAGTGAACGGGAGTTTCTCAAAATGCAGACCTGTGACCAGTGGTGTTTCACAGGGGTCTGTTCTGGGACCACTGCTCTGTGTGATATACACAAATGATCTGGAGGAGGGTATATGTGGCCTGATTAGCAAGTTTGCAGATGACACTCAGATTTGTGGAAGACCAGATAGTGAAGAGGACTGTACGAGAATGCTTTGATGATAGATAGATTGAAGAGATGGGCGGAGAAATGGCAGATAGAGTTCAATCTGGGCAAATAGAAGGTTATGCATTTTGGGAGATCCAATTGTAGACGGTAAATGGACAAGCCTTGGGGGAAAGTGATGTGCAGATAGATTAGCGTTTTCTGGTCCATTGTACCGTGAGAGGGTGCAGACGAGGTTCACCAGGATGTTGTCTGGTATGGATGTGCGAGCTTTGAAAATAGCTTAGGATTATTTTCATTAGAAAGACAAAGGTTAAGGGGGGAGCTGATTGAGGTCTACAAAGTCATGAGAGGTACAGACAGGGCGGATAGCAACAAGCTTTTCCCAGAGTTAGGGACTCAATGACCAGAGGCACAGTTCAAGGTGAGAGGGAAAATTTTAAGCGAGGTATACATGGAAAGTTCTTTACACAGAGGGTGGTGGGTGCCTGGAATGCTTTGCCAGCAGAGGTGGTAGAGGCGGACATGATCGCATCATTTAAGATGTACTGAGACAGACGCATGAATGGGAAGGGAGCAGGGGGATACAGAAAATAGGGGCAGTGTTAGATAGAGGATTTGGATAAGCACAGGCTTGGAGAGCCAATGGGACTCTTTCTGTTCTGTAATGTTCTTTGTTCTAAGTCTGTGTACCTTGCCATTGCAGTTTCTTCACTTCCTCTTCCCACTGAAGTCTTTTCATTCCTCTCTCTGCCTTTTTCTTCCAACTGTAGTCTCTTCACATTAAACTGCATCTTAACTGGGTCTCACTGTGGCATCTCAATTACTGGTTCCCCTTTTGCTCGTTCAAAAGTTTATTCATTTCTGTCGACATATCCTCTGGACAAGATCCTACTTGCGCTTCTGATTCCAGTTTAGCTGGCAATTCTCTCGGGTTCGTCCAAATGCAATAAGTCTAATATTCCACTGGCATATATTCTATTCGCAGAATACTCTTTGTAAGATTCCAATCCATTTTTTAAAATGTACAAGAAAATTCACCAGGACACAGCTGCTTCAATTGCATAAACTCTTGGTTCCTGCGATCATAAAAGTGACAAAGATTTTTCTTAAAGTAAATGATTTCAGGTCCTAGCAATTGCACCCAATGTTCGGATTGCAGCTGAAGTTGAGACTGGAGAATACAGGTCCTGAATTAATTCTGGCTTGATAGGAATCATCTTTCTTTCAGTAAACGAGACAGTCCTTCACTGGAAGATCACAACATTCGGCTTCAATACATTCTGTATAATAAGACAGACGTTTAGTTCACGAAGTAATTCAAAACAAAATAAAGCAAGTGATCTAAAAATAACATGGTTTGAAATACTTCATTAAACCACTCTAATCTCCGAACAACATTACTTTACAGTCTTCAAGATGCAGAGAAATTGCCTGTGGATTTTCCAGATTTGATTTAAATGTTTGTTCTCAGCTCCTGTCTTGTAAACTGTGAAAGTGTTTTTTTATATATATTTTCGTGTAATATTCGCGCAATATTCCGACAACGGGGAGTTTAGATTTAGTAATCTGCAGAATTTGAGCAAACTCCTGAACTGGAATGCGCACGAACTGTACTCTTTCACTGAGGCAACCTGTCATCTGAACTTTTTGAAAATCTCCTTGCCTCCTTCTGAGCTCAGTAAGCTCTCTTTTGAACTGAACTGAAATGTTTTCCAACCAAATTGAGAATTTTGCCTATCGCTCTTGTTTAAGCTAACAATGTGATTTAACTTCCATGTTATTAACAAACTTCTATTTAAAAGGCACTATGAAAACTACAATGTTTCGAAAGTCATGATCTTGAGGGATCAAAATAATTATTTTTGAAATCTATCACAAAAACGATGAACATGCAAATGCCATTAATCTGAGAATCCATCTCTAAAATCAACAATATTAATACATAAAATGCACAAAGACTTCATGTATACACAACACAAACTGATTTTCAACCATTTAAGTAAAGAAATACTGATGTTTCTCTGAACAAAGTGTTTAAAATCAGAAGCATTCATATAATTTTAGAGCTGTCACTCACCCTTTGGTAATTTTGCATTGTGACCACTTCACAGATTTCCATCTCAGGTCCAAGCTTGGACAGTGTCCAAATGCAAGCTCAGATAAGATTGGAAAACTGTTGAGATGTTTGATACTGAATGGTGGCCTGATTTTGGGGTGGGACTGAAATCTAGCAGTGATGATGGAGAAGGGATTCTGTTGCAATCACTCGCTTTATGTAAAACATCAAAATGAATAACAGTCTGTCTGATTGTCCTAAAAGAGTTAAACCTATCAATAAAATCATAATCGAGATCGTTGGATTCGTATAAAGGCATTTTATTTTAGCTGGAATACAAGATAAGATGGTGGAGCAGTAAAATCTGTGAATCACCAGCCAACTAGCCACATCCTGCAGGTATTTCTGGTGAAGCTAAACTCCTTCCATCCTTTTTTTGTATATGACACGTGGGATTTTTGATTAATACCTTCTGCTTTACTTTTGAATTCTCTCTCCCCCGCAGTTAATTTACTTGCGATTGTGATTCTTTCCCGTGTCAATTGTGGTCTCTCCACCTGCACCATTTGCTACATGGTTGCCATGTCAACAATGGATCTGCTGTCTACTATCACTAACACCATCCTGAAGCAAATTATTTCATTATATACTTCACAAGACTCTTTCCTGGATCTCATCCCCATTTGTAGCTTTTTGTATGCCTTGCGTTTTGTGATCAGAGACTCCTCTGTCTGGTTCACTGTCTTCTTCTCTTTTGACCGATTTGTGGCCATTTGTTGCCAGAGGCTGAAAACAAAGTACTGCACTGAGAGAACTGCAAAGGTGATTCTAGCCATAACATGCATTCTATTCTGCTTCAAAAATGTGCCTATCTACTTTATATATGAACCTCGGTATATCATCAACAATGTGCCTTTGAAATGTAAGCTGAAGAAGAGCTATTTGCATGAAGCAGGATGGAGAGGGTATGACATATTTAACAAACTTATAACCCCTTTGCTCCCATTTGTATTAATTCTGCTACTCAACACTCTGACAGTCAAGCACATTTTAGTAGCTAGTCGAGTCCGTAAGGGACTGAGGGGTCATAATAAAGGAGAGAACCACAGTGACCCCGAGTTAGACAATAGAAGGAAGTCAATTATTTTACTCTTCGCTATTTCCGGCAGTTTTATACTTCTATGGATGGGCTACATTCTAAATTTCATACGTTACAGCATCAGAAGAGATTATCTAACTGAAGCTATCAAAATATGTCGAGATATTGCAATTATTTTGCGGAATGTTAGTTCTTGCACAAATGCCTTTATTTATTTGGCGACGCTATCCAAGTTCAGACAGCTGATCAAGGACACTTTGAAATCTTTGTTTGCACCAATTGCTCGATTAATGAAGAAATAAAAAAAAATGAGAGAATCAGCTAAGATGTCGACGTGATGATTCCCAGTTCATAAATGCTGTATTTATCCCTGACCCTGAGCTAATAAACCATGGCAGTCAATGGGAAGTACGTGAGTGGGAGCACCCCTTGAAGGGCAAGACAGGAAACAGCTTGGGTGATGTATTTCCCCGTATGATGGACTTTCATCGATTCACATGGTCACAACTCACTTGGGGAAGTGAGCTTAGCCTTGTACCCCATTACACTGAGAGAGGAGTTGGGATGTTCACAAATATTAATCCTTTAATCAAAGCACAAACATTCCACAAACAACGTGTCCGCTTGCATCAAGTTCACAGAAAGCGCTGACAATTTCCCTGGATTTGGCAAAAGTTAATATTTACTGCAGTTAAGTAAATGCTAATCACAAGTAAACAGCTATGAGCTGACAACATATGCGTGTCCTGGTAACAGTCTGTTTTGATCGTAAAAAGCTTGCATGTAAATGCCGACACAAGTTCACAAACAAATAAGAACATTGGTTTATTGGTGGAGGCGAAACTAACCCTGTCAACCACAGTTTGATAGCATCGCTCCAAATAGCTTCATTCAGATTACCCTTTTGGCTGATGGTGACATTTTGTTCTGCAATGACTTTTCTTCATTCTCACTTCCTCTCATAGGTGCGGTACCCTATTGTCAACGTTGATGACAGTGTCACTGCTTTAGGGCAGTGATTTTACAGCAACTGATGGGAGAAAATAGTTGACCTTCTTCGGACTCCATGTATTTCAATGCACCACCTCACCTCCTACCCCCCCCCCCCCCCCCCCCCCCCCCCGCCGCCCCAGAGGTCCTCAGGGCTCTCCTTATATTGTTCACATCCACAAGCTACCAAGAAACTAATCATCGCTTTGCTTGATGGCTCATAAACTTTGACATCCGAGAATAGTCAGGCTGCACAAACCAATCAGCGACTTGTTGAAGGCCAAATCCCATTCTCCATATACCTGCTACCTGCCCTACTGAAAACAACTATTCAAAGTAAGCAGCAGTGTAAGCAGAACTTTAAATAAGTTTTGGCGACTTGCTTTCTTTTTAGCTGAATCTTGGGAAGATATCTGGCCCTGTGAAGCATATCAGAACAACCTTTCAAGTGGAGAATTGGGAATAAATCTGTTTTCCAGACCGTTTACCGCGGGGAGAATGTACAGAATCAAATTGATCCAACCAGTTTGGAACTGACAGGAGGGGTTATCTCCATCTTCGACTAGTTTGAATCAAGTGATTCCCCAGCATGACATCTGAAATGTTCTAATCACTGAAAGGAATCTGCCCATTCTTTAATTTTCCTGTAATGAGACCTTCAAATGGTACCTTATCTGCTCTTGCCAGTGATTCTGTAAACAGAGAGATGTCATACAATTTTGAGGATTCATCCTCCTTTTGTTTGAAAAAGGTTTTGTTGAAAATAGCGTTCTATATCTGTTATTTCCGGTGTCACACGAGACTTTATCTAACTCTGTCATATCAGTAACTAACCTTCTGCAAATGGAAATAAACCTCAATATGAAAACAGAGGACAGGTTACCACAATCATATGCTTCTTTTATTTGCCTAAGTACCATTTCTCAATTAACTATCAAAAAAAATCCAACAAAATGATCATCTGCCGACATTACGTCGCTGTGATCAGGAAGTCCCTGATAACACCTCTACGATAATGCACATTTAATCTCATTCCTATGATGACTTCAAATCAGCAAATACCGGGATATTAATTTGGCGAATCTCTCGTAGCAGATATGAAGACATATTATCGTTTATTCCTGCCCTGTTCTAGTTCAGCCTTTCTAACAGGTTTGAGAGTTTGATGATACATAAAACATAGAACATAAAACTTAGAACACTACAGCACAGTACAGGCCCTTCGGCCTTTGATGCTGTGCCAACCTTTTGCAGTATTCTAAGATCAAATCAACCAACACACCCTTCATTTTACGATCTTCCATGTGCCCATCCAAGAGTCATTTAAATGTCCCTAGTGTATTTGACTCCACTATCTCCGCTGGCAGTGCAGTCTGCGCACCCACCATTCTCTGTGTAAAGAGGCTACCTCTGACATCGCCTCAAAACCTTCCTCCAATCATCTTAAAATTATGACTCCTCATGACAGCGATTTCCTTTCAGGGAAAAATTCAATGGCTGTCCACTCTATCAATGCCTTTTATCGAATTGGACACCTCTATCAAATCACCTCTCATCCTCCTTCACTCCATTGAGAAAAGCCCTACCCCCTCAATCGTTTTTTCATAAGACATGCTCTCCAGTCCAGGCAGCATCCTGGTAAATTTCCCCTGCACCCTCTCTCAAGCTTCACAGCTTTTACACCTGAACCACACTGGGACCAATATCCTTGCAGGTTGGTTTGCTCGTGCTCTTGTGAGGAATGTAAACGAGTCTGGCAGGGGCATATTGATGTAATAGAGACACATCATGCTGCATCAAATGATGCAAGCCAGGCAAAGTTCAGTTATGTTTAGTGTCAAGAGAGTCAGGCAAGGTGGGATGTTCTTTCTTTAAACACTAGGTGTGTAATAGTTCAGACTGATGAGGTAAAGGTGTGGATTAGCCAATGGACTTACGATACTGTTGCCGTCAAATAAACATGGTTGAGGGAAGGGCTTGACAGGCAATTAAACATTCCGCAGCATGGAAACTTTCGGCGAGACAGGCAATTGTTAAAAGGATGGTGGGTGTGCAGAACAATTAAGGAATGAGTCAATTACTGCAAGAAGGTGAGATGACAACTTAGATGGTCCTCAAACGAGGACTTGTGAGTAAGAATGTTAAGGGTCAGGTACTTTACTGGGAGTTCATTATAAGCCCCCAAATAGTCAGCTGGAAGTAAAGGACGAAATATATTGACACTCCACAGACATGTGTAAGAATAATAATCGGGTAAGTGTACAAGAGGATTCGAACTTTCACAACAGAAATTGGTATAGTTATCGCGTTTATAGGGGGCAGATTTATTGAATTGCACTTCGGGGAGTTTTTTCCTGTCAATATGTAGAAGACCCCACAACGGACTGTGCAGTGCTTGGTGTGGTTCTAGGGAAAGAAGCCGGACAAGTATTTGATGTGGCAGTGGGGGCAAATTTCAGCTGTAGCGACCAACAGTACTGTGTGGTTCAAATTTATTATGGTCATGGAAAAAGATGGCCTGCAAGAAATGGTTTTGATTGCCGAAAGCAAAGTTTATTCAAATAAAGCAGAACGTGGCCGACACTGACTGAGAACAGCTCCTAGTAGGTCAGTCTATAGCAGAGCAGTGTGGACATTCAAAAAAGAGCTGGGGATATTACAGGCCCAAAATTACCCTTCAGGGGGAGATGCAGCAGTACGTTCAGGGAACCCTGGATGTCTTGGACAATTTTGGACTGGATGAGGAAGAACATAAAGATTTTTAGCAAGTCCAAAGTGAGCAATTCAGATGTGGCCCAAGACAAGAGGAATACAGGAAGTGCAAGAGCAATTAGAAGACCAAAAAGGGGCATGACAAAGGAGTTGTAGATAGGATTAGGGAGAAACCTAAAAGTATTTTGGAAATACAAGAAAAGGAAGAGTTTAACCAGGGAAAGAGTATGGTTGATAAGGGACCAAGGGGGTAACCTGTGTGTGAAGCCGCAGGATATCGGAAGTGTATTGAATGAATACTTCTCTTCAGCCTTCACTCTGGAAACGTTAATCATTGGAACGGAATTCAGGAAAAGTGATTATGAGAAACTTGTGTAGTTTTACAGAGGAAATGGTGAGGTATTGACGGATCTGTGGGGTTTAAAAAAATCATCTGGCGCAGATAAATTGCATCCCAGGCTGCTGTGGAGAGCATAGGAGGAGGGCGTGGAAGGTGAGGCAGGAAATGCAAGGGCTCCGACAAAAAAAATAACTCCTCTGTTACCGAAGGAGAGGTGCTAGAGGAGTCGACGACGACAGATGTAGTTTCACATTTCAAGAGGCGTGGGAGAGATGAACCAGGAAATTGCAGACTAGAAAGTCTCACGACAGTTGCAGACTGTTGGAAGCGCTGTTCTCCAACAGGGGCGCTGTTGGAGAACGATCTGAAGTTTAGAAAATTGTTTGAGTGACTGGAGGCTGATATCAAGCGGTGTACCACAATGATCAGTACGAGGAACCATCTTGTAGGTATAAACAGAAATGATATGGATGGAAATGCGGGGAAAATGTGAAGCACTTTTGCAGATGACACCAAGATTGGCGGGGTGGTTAAGAATGAGTCAATTTGACAGAATTACTTCACTGATTGGGTGTCTGCTGAGTTTGGATGACTCGATCAGCCATGTTCAGTCACAGAGTGATAGCAGGAAACAAGCCCCACAATGATTCAGGCAACTTCAACAACTCCAGACATTTTTAATCAACCTGCACATAGAAGTGAGAAACAAGTGGGGAACAGGGTGAAGGTGCACCAAGGCCCGCCAGGGTATCGTAAAGGGATAATGACTGGACACAAAGAAAACATTGAATTCAGAGAGACCATTCCCCTTGTTATTAAATTGTGCATTGTCTCTGCCGACAGAAATGTGAAACTTTCATCCAAACCAGAAACAACAGTTTAGCAGGCCACCTCATTCCCTGTTCTGCTTTGGATACTTTAACCACAGGATATTTTAGTTTGCATTTTCATGCCGAAGATACTTCTGCAAAAGTGTCTAATGTGTCTTGTTGGTCTTTCTTCTGTGATTGAATGTAGACGTATGTTGATTCTTTTGGGAAATATTTGAAGTTTTCAGATCAGTAATTACTCATCGCTTATCCATTTGCTAAAGGACTGATTTGTTACAGAAAACAATTTAGTTTTCTTGCTGTATTATTTTAAATTGTATTCTGGAAACTGGTTTCCTTATCTTTGATGGAGATCAGAAAGATATTGACCATCTATAAGTGTTTCATATTTGAGGTGATTTGTGAATGAGTGTATCTTGATTCCCAGTGCAATGTTCCCATTATGTCTGTGACACTGTTCTTAATCCATGGTGGTATATTGCCAGCGATCCCGTCAACACTTATATTGTTTCCCGTGAGGCACTTTATCAAAAGCCTTCTGATAATCCAAATACACCACATTCACTGCTTCACCACATCAACTCTGCCAGTAACATCTTCAGGAAATCCTCTCAGTTCCCTCCCCTTCGCAATTCTGTGCTGCCTCTGCTGAAACAGAGAATGCTTTTTCCATGTATAAAATAATTTTTTGCTCTGTAATATAATAATCTCCTTCCCAACGACTGAGGTCAGATTTACAGACGTGCCACTGCCATTTGTATTGTCCAACCTTTCTTAAACAATGATGTAGCATTTTCAAAATGCTAAAAAGCAGTCCATATTGCGATATTGATACAATTTAAACTATGATGATCAATGTCCGTGATAAAAATGTTCACGTGATAATCGCACTCTCTGTCGACACGTTTTTCAATTCTCTCAGGCAAAGGCTAACGGGTCCCCTCACTGTGTCAACTTTGAGCCTCCTGATTTTCTCCAATATGAATTCTCCTTAACATCCAATTTCTTTCAGTTCCACACTACACTGGATCATTGAATGGTGTTTCTTTGAGGGAAACTTCAAGAGTCTTTTACTTTAAAGACAAAGTACTTATTTCGCTTCATTACCGTTTCTCTCTTTCCAGTTACAGATGTCTGTCTCTTCACGCAATTGACCCACAATATTTTTTCTTCATCTGTTTTGCTGAACATCGTGCAATCATCAGAGAACTTCCATCCCTTTGACATTTTGGTGAGCGCAGTGTGAAATGCCTGAGGAAATCCTTCAGAGACGTCCTTCAGCTGGGTTACCCATTTCCCCCAGACAACTGCAACCATATAACATTATCTTCCCTATGTCTCCGAACAGAGAAGAGCTTGCCCCCGGGTTAATATTGACTCCAGTTTTGTGGAGGCTCCTTTTCTACAAATTACCAACTGTCTCCTTGATGTCAAGGACAATCACTCCTACCTGTTCTCCAGTGTTTGTAATTTGCAGTAATATCAGGAACTCATGCCATCATAATCGTACTTAAAGATTGAACTCATATCAAGATAATCCTAAGTATAGACTGGATCATGAAGATTTCCACCTTAATAATTTCATGATCTTAGTGATAGAGGAGTAGGAAATCTGCTGTCTTGTAAGAATTAATGCAGTTCGTGATGCACGTGATGCAGGTTGTCACACTGCAGCTCAAGGGACTAGAGGGAAGAAGGGATTGGGTGACCACCATATAGTCCAGAAGGAACAGGCAGGTAGTGCAGGAGTCACCTGGGTTCCCACTCACTAACCAATACTCCATTTTGGAAGCTGATATGGGTGTTGGTACCTCAGAGGAATGCATTCAGATCCAAGCTTTTGGCAACACAAGTGGCTTGACTGTACAGGGGGAGGAATAAAGGAAGAAGATTAGTTATAGGGGGTTGTTTTGTCTGGGGAGCAGACATGTGCATCCAAAGATGTGACTCCACGATGGCGTGCCGCCTCTCTCGTGCCAGGGTCATGGATGTCACACAATGGCTGCAGGACATCTTTAAAGGATCGGATGATGGGTTAGAAGTTGTGCAGCATATTGGTCCCAATGATTAGATTAGATTACATTAGATTACTTACAGTGCGGAAACAGGCCCTTCGGCCCAACAAGTCCACACCGACCCGGTCGGGGTGCGACCCACCCATACCCCTTACCTAACACTACGGGCAATTTAGCATGGCCAATTCACCTGACCCGCACATCTTTGGACTGTGGGAGGAAACCGGAGCACCCGGAGGAAACCCACACAGACACGGGGAGAACGTGCAAACTCCACACAGTCAGTCGCCTGAGGTGGGAATTGAACCCAGGTCCCTGGCGCTGTGAGGCAGCAGTGCTAACCACTCTGCCACCGTGCCGCCCCACGGTGGCAATTATGGCAAAATGAGGAATGACATCTTGCACAACAATCCAGTGGGCAAGACAGGAGATTAAAAAGCAGGACCTCAATGGTTGTAATCCCTGGATGATTACCATTGCAACATACCACTGAGTTTGGAAATAGGAAAATTTGAAAGATGAACACGTTGCACATGACGTCATGCGAGAGAGAGTGTTTTAGATTACTAGATCACTGGGACCATTTTTGGGAAAGGTGGGGCATGTGTAAAGAGGATGGTTAACACCTGAACCATACCGGGACTAACATCTTGGCAGGGAGTCTTGCTAGTTCTGTTGGGAGTAATTTAAATACGTCTGGCAGGGGGAGGGGACATAGATTATTGATGAAATTGAGACTCATCTTGCTACAGCTATGTCTAGTGTCAAGAGAGGAAAGTAAGGCTGGATGGTCTTCACTTTAATATGAGGGGTGTAATGGGTCAGACTGATGAGTTAATGTTGTCGATTGACACATGGAAGTATGATGTTGTTACCCTCACAGAAACATGGTTAAGGGATGGGCTGGCTTGGCAACTCAACATTTCCTGGTACAGGATCTTAAGGCGAGACAGAGGAGGGTGTCCAAATGGTGGTGGTGTAATACTATTAATGAAGGAGAGATGTTATCTTCGATGGGTCTTCAAACGAGGCTCTGTGGGTAGAACGTCGGATTGTTAATGGGATAGCTGCTTTATTGGGAGTGTAGTATTTTCCCCCAGAGTGTCAACGGGAAATCGAGGAATAAACATGCAAATGGTTAACAGAGATGTGAACCAATAATAATGGGGGAATCCACAGAAAACAAACGTCAAAAAAAACCTTTCCCCCGACTACATCCCCTCCAAAACCACTTGGGGTTGGACAACAAAGGGTTAAATAGAGTCACTCAACTCATGAGAAGTCAAAGAAAACTAAAACACAAATCCCGTTGGGCCATCCCCATCAATCGCATTTGGGACAGGGACAACATGATTTCTTGTTTCTTTCAGAAACTCCAAAATGCAAATAAGGAAATAATTACTTTGGAACATAAACTTACTGAATGACAATATCATTTTCGAGGCTGGTGACGCATTCTAGCTCCCGCAGTGCCGTCCAATCTCGAGAGGTCTCGACCATGCTGGTGATGACCACATTGACCACATGAACACTCTTTAGACACACCCGAGGACAGATGTAACCGTGAAAGAAGAGCAGACAGTCAGGGACAACAAGTTCCTCCTCGGACTGCTGCCTGGACCTGTTAATGGCCATGTTGGCCAGGCCGAAGAGCAGAGGCATGAGAAGCCTTGTAGACTTGTCTGCCGATCTCTGCACCCGTGTCAGTAGATTAGGAGGGTGGTACTGAAATGTAAACAACATTTTAACAGCAGCCCCTTCAAAAACCGAACAAGAGGCTGCAAATGGACACACCAGACATGCAGATGGAATACTGTCTTCTCCAGGCCGCCGAACTTATGTGTTATCTGACACCCAGTGAACTTCCTCAGCCTATGAAAGCTTGGGATCACTGCATACAGCACTCTCTCCGGAGTAAGACGGGCGAACCCCTTTGTAGATGACCCTCCGATGGGAATGTCAGCTCACAGAGGGGAAAAAAGTCACACGAAGGCACGTCCAGTAAGTGGGCCGAGGCAGAGCAGTGGAGAATGTGCAGCATAAGCTAGTACAGATAACACCTCCATGCTGTTCCAAAGGGCACCGGGAGGAGTTTCCTCAGATGGCTCAGATTGTGGAACACCATGTCACGGCGAGAGGGTACGGGCAGTGGGGCTGATGTCCAGTTCCAGATCGACAAGGTTCAGAATTCTGCCTCCTTCCGTGCTCCAGAGGACCCTCTGTGACACTGATCGTTCCCCATTTATTCATGCTCATCTATTGTTCTTGATGCAGTAGTCTTTGGTGTGACGTAAACGTGCTGTTTAATGACATGCTTGTATTAATGCTCCGAGCAATCTATTCTACATCGCTAATATTGGACAGATTTGCTCCAACAGCACCTTTCTTTTCCTCCATTCATCCAGCATTCACTGTTGTCCATTCCCCTTCACATGTTGTGGCATTACCATTTATTTCATTGATATTTACATTGAACAGTTTGTTTGAAAGGAAACATCAATGCGTTTGTGAACTTTTCTCTGAAATTGGACAATGTTGCTGAATAAATAATTGTATTTGTACAGCAGATTACATTGCAACATATTTGAATATTTTTTCATTTTTTTTCTCCAATAATGGATGTAAAGTACAAAAATAATTCATGGAAGGAACTGCAAAATGATAGACTTTCTTCTGCTCTCCGTCTCTGGGTCACAATGTTTCTGCCCCTTGCTCTGATCCCTCAGTCTCTTACGGGCCCGACTGGCCACTAAAATGTGCCGGACTGTCAGAGTGTTGATTAACAGAATAAAAGCAAATGGGAGCATTGGAGTTAATACCTTTTCAAACTTATTGAATCCTACCCGGATGGGATCTTCATTCCATGCTTCAGTATTGGCACAGAGCCACTCGATATTGCTAATGATTTTGAAGGCTTCATACCTGAAGTAGATTGGAATATTTTTGAAACAGAGCAGAATGCTTGTTGTTGATAGAACCACTACCACAGTTTTCTTGGTGCCATATTTCCTTTTCAACTTCTGGCAATAAATGACAACAAATCGATCAAAGGTAATTTGACAGTGAACCAGACGGAACGATCTGTGGCAGCACGGTGCAGGGTATAGTGAACTTTGCAGAATGTCGTCATATCCAAGAAATTAAGAGGGAAATAAGAATTATTGATCCAAAACAGAATGACCTCAAAGATAATGTACAGTAGATCTACTGTTGCCATGGCGACCAGGTAACACGTGGTACATGAAGAGATTTCACATTTAACTTTGAATACAAGCACAAGTGCCACTAAATTAACTGTGAGAGAGTGAAAGGAAAGGAGATTAGAAATACAGAGAAATCATTCACAGTTTCGGAGGACAGACTATTGAACAAAACTAATCAGCCATGCCTTCAACAGGTCTGCAAGGTGTACAGATCAGTGTAATGATCAGGTTGAGGACTCATCATTCAGAGAGATGTAGCAGACTGCTCACCGGAAGCAGGTCGGTGCTTTAATATTCCAATGTGAAACTGTGTGCCTGAGGCTGGAGGAGTGAAACTTTGGAGTAAACCCTCTGCTCTACCTGCTGAAACGTGTTCTATTTCCTTTTCCGTTGCAATGTGCATTACCTCCAAAGAAATACTCACGATCCCGTTCGATTCAACCTCTGAGTTGAGTGTCTGTCCTTCACACGTCACATTTTGTGGTCTTATGTCCTGTCGACTAGCCTTACTCGCCCTTATTTTTAAGGTGGCTCAGTGGTTAGGACTGCTGTCTCACAGCGCCAAGGACCTGGGTTCAATGACTGTCGGTGTGGAGTTTGTACATTCTGTCAATGTCTGCGTGGATTCCTTCCACAGTCCAAGGAGGTGCATGTCAGGTGAGCTGACCATGTTCCATTCCTCATAGTGTTACGTACATTAGTCAAAGGGATATGCGTGTGGATCGATTACTCTTCAGAGTGGGTGCCGTGGGCCGAAGGGCCAGCTTCTACACTACAGGGAATCTAATCTGAAACCCCAGACACATTAACAAGCTAATTCCTGGCGATACTTTTCAAATCATTCATGTTTTTTTCCCACTTCTAGACTTGTTTCAGCAATGAGCCAAGTGTTTGTTGATATATCATTGCATAAGAAATTGGGTAGATTTCCCTTTATTTCGTCATACTGCTTGACATCTAACTTCCAATTGAACTGTGTCTCTGTGACAAGACCCCAGTTGATGTGAGAGTGGATGCGGGAGGTGAGCTCTGTAGATATGTTCCCACTACACCACATGTCGCCAAGTGAAACAAAGCTGCACAAGAATGCACATCATCAATTCACATTTCACACAAAACGATCTGTCAAACAGGTTCCTCAGCAAAAGCAATTGTTTGTTTGCAATCAGGGCAAAATATATTAGACATGCATGGCATCATTGATTACCATGGAATTCAGGAAGGCAGGGGAGTAAATGGTTATTGCAATTATAAGTACCAAAAGACAATCATGCTCTCTCTCTCTCTCTTTCTCTCTCTTTCTCTCTCCCTCACACACAGACACACGCACACACTCTCTCTCTCTCTCTTCCTATTCCGGAAACTAGCAGAGAACAAAACAGGTTTTAGATTAGATTAGATTACTTACAGTGTGGAAACAGGCCCTTTGGCCCAACAAGTTCACACCGACCCGCCGAAGCACAACCCACCCATACCCCTACATATACCCCTTACCTAACACTATGGGCAATTTAGCATGGCCAATTCACCTGACCCGCACATCTTTGGACTGTGGGAGGAAACCGGAGCACCCGGAGGAAACCCACGCAGACACGGGGAGAACGTGCAAACTCCACAGGTTCTCCTGCAGACATGGAGAAATTCCGAAAGAACAGGCACAGTTTGACAAAAGGATAATTTCTGCAGACAAAATGAAAAAGTGTTGTACGTTGCAACGTCATTTGTTCTGTGTTTTTACTTGTGTGGTCATGCCAATAAACATGCACATTTGCCACGAAGTCGTATATACCCATTCTTCAGAAAATGTTTCGATGTTCTTCCAGTTGCTCTTTCAAAATAGGGAATAGGTTTCACTATGAATTTATGTCATGGGATTTTTTGTGGCTGAATTGGGAGGGATTATCTGGAGCAGCTTCCTTATGGCAGCTTTCTCTCCAATTCATCTTGTTCTGAGCAGACTTTCCTCCAACTCAACTTTATCCTCAGATGCGTCCCTCCAATCCACTGTGTTTTTACCGAGCATTCTGCCAAATCAACATGTTTTAAAGTGAGCTTCTGTGCAACTCAGCTTGCCTTCAGCAATTTCCCTTCAAATGAATCCGATACAACTATAACAACTCCAAGGCAGTCACTGCTCAAAACACTTTGACTCATGCAAACTCATGCAGACACTTTTAAACAATTTACACAGTGATGTGAGAAACACACATGGGGAACAGGGAGCACTTGTACCCAGGCTTGCTTTAGTTCAGTGGTAGGGACACTGCCAGTGAACCAGAAGAGCCCTACCCTCAATCATCACACTCACTTACCAGGCAAACCGAGTTCAGCAATTCCAACGTAGGATATGTTCCTGGTCATTTGGATTGTTTGCTGCATTTTCTGAGTGAAGAGGTCAAATACTTTGTGCTGCAAATAATCTCTCTGATTCAGAAAGGGATTAAGACTCTTATTTTATAACCTGCAGGCACTGCCAGGGAAAACTGTGAATGCAAATTTTTTAGAGTTGATTATTTTCTGGAGAATTCACAAACAAAGTTTATGATAGCCGTGTTAACTCCCTGGTGATGGAGATGCTTTGGACAGCTCTGCAGCTCTCTTGAGATGAAGAAATTCAACGGAGACATTCTTAGGATCAAAAATAGCTTGAAGTACTCCCAACCCAGTGTTTTCATCATAGAATCCCAACAGAGTGGATTCTACGATGAAAACACATTTGACCCAACAAGTCGACACTTACCCTCTCAAGTGTAACACACCCAGACTCATTCGCCTATCTGTGACTCGGCATTTATCCCTGACTAATGCACCTAACCTACGTATCTCTGAACACAATGAGCAATTTAGCATGGCCAATTCATCTTAGTTGCACATCTTTGGATTGTGGGAGGATACTGGAGCAAACCCACATAGACACAGAGAGAATGTAAAAACTCCACACAAACAGTAAGCCGAGGTTGGAATTGAACCCAGATCCCTGGGTGGATTGATGCAGCAGTGCTTACGATTGAGCCACTGTCCCGCTCAAAGCGAGTTCCACCCCCGCCCCCACCGGTGGGAGGTTTTGCCACAGGATCTATGCTGACTGGGGTAGCTGTCTGTAAGAGCAGCTCAGCCAGTCTCAAACAGCAACCTCACTTCAACCATCACTTCATGTGTCCTCGGCCAGATCGGGAGTAATGTGCCCAGTTCTGGTCGCCCTGTCATAGAAAGGATAAAAGTAAGCTGGATAGTCTTCAGAAAAGATTTACCAGGATGTTCCTGGAAATTGAAAGTTTCAGTTGTAGGGAGAGGCTGGATAGGCTGGAACTGTTATCACTGGAGTGTAGGAGTTGAGGGTGACGTCATAAAGATTTGCAAACTCATGAGGTGTATAAATCAGCTGAATGGCAGGTCTCTTTTCCTCCGTAGAGGATTTCCAGGCTAGGGGCATATTTTTAAGTGAAAGGAGAAGGATTGAAAAAAGACATGAGGAAATTTTGTTTTACACACAGTGTGGTTTGTGTGCAGAATGAACCTCCAGAGAATGTGATGGATGCGGGCACAATTCCTATATTTAAAAGTTATTGAGATAACTGCAAGAATGAGAAATGATTGGAGGGGTATGGGCTAAGGGCGGGCAGGTGGGGACCTAGTGTATTTTGGAATTATGGTCAGCATGGACTGGTTGGATCAAAGGGTGTGTTTCCATGCTGTACGTCTCTCTGATTCTATGGCTCAATGATTGAGTTGATTCGTCAATGCCCTACAGATTCAATCTTTCTTACCCACACTCCAAGACCATTCATTTCAGATCCTAATCACTGCCTTGTTAAAGAAACGTTTTGCATCAGAAGACTCTTTCATTCAGTGTGTATCTGTGTCTTTGGTGAACTTACACTCAACTTCTTTGGTTCATTGTGAATCTCTCTCTGCTTCTCTTACCTTTTTGAGTCTCTGCAACGCACCATCTCTGGAAAGTGGGATCTCTGTCACATTTCTCAACCCTACGCCCTGTGACGATGCTGTAACTTTAAAAAGTTACTTTGTCCCGGGTGGTTTTGAAGAGTGTTCGTAAAGACAGAGGTCACGAGGGGTCTGGGAAGTTTAACGGATTAACAATGGAAGGGGAGTGGCCAGTTCTCCCAGATCAGGCTTTTTCCAGGTTTTTTTTGTTGTTGCAGCATTCACAAGTTGTTGGAGTCCAGTGGTGTTGCAAGCTTCAGTAAAGGATTTGTCTGACTTTCTCTGAAATCTCTCTGTGGATGTTGTTCCTTCCTTACTGTAAGAATTTGTGTTTGAATTTAACTTTCTGTCTGGGGGTGAATTCATGCAATTTTGCCTTATTGGAGCAGGTAGTTAGTTAAGTTACTGTATTGGGTCAGTTCGGTTTGTTATGGACCAGGCCAGACTCCCCTCAAAATATTTTAAGAAGGTAGCCTCGACCCTAACATTTTCTTATTGTAAAGGTAGATGTAGAGTGGGTATTCCAGGTGTGATACAGCTGGTCAAACGGCTCGGCTTTAAGCAAAACTTATTTAGTTTAAATACTACAGTTGAAGCACAAACAAAATGATGTAGAATTTAGAAAAACGTAACGATGGGCCAAATGCTGGCAAATGGGACGAGATTGGTAAGGATATCTGGTTGGCATGGACGAGTTGGAACAAAGGGTCAGTTTCTGTGCCGTACGTATCTGTGTCTGGAATACTTACCGTATATATTCGAGTAACGATCAGATATTCTTTGACTAAATTTTAAGGTTGAATTTATGGGATCAACTATTACATGGATACTGTATTTGAGCGGCTGAAATTCCTGCCCGCCAAAATTCATTCCGTATCATTAGCAGAAACTCAGTTGGTCTCTAAATGGATAAAGAGAAATACAATAATTGCTGTAATGCTGAAAACCCAGAGTGGAGGGTGGCAGCCTGCACACTGGAAGACCCAGAGTGGAGCATTACAGCTGGCACACTCACTCATAAATGTCAATCTGTTCTATGTGAAGAGCTGGGAGCAACCTCTGCACAAGATATATGACATATTCCAGATTTTTTTGACAACACATTGACAATTATGTTTTCTTGTCCTGTCACATGTAAAAGTTTCAAATTTAATGGTAGCAGTAATAAGCTCCATCTAAATAGTCTGGAATTTTATCTTTAAATTTCTCCCCAATGTTTAATGGGTTCAGTATTTACAATTATCTGAGGCACATTACTGGCAATATAAATGTGGAAATGTTATAACGCTAACACCAAGTTCAAGTCTCCTTCTCAATTGTTGATGAATATTCAATTTCCTAGAGAAGTATCTGATAGGTCTTTCCATCTTCTTGTCGTCTTCCTGTAAGATCACAGCACTGACACTTACACCACTTACATTGCTAGCCTCTTTGAAGTTCTTTGCGTAATGAGGTGTGCCTAACACTGGGCCAGTGATCAACACAGCTTTCAGGCTGTCAAATGCTGTCTGCCAGTTTACTGTCAATTGAAGGTTTCTGAACTTCTTCAATAAGTCAGTGAGTACAGCAGTCACTCTGCTAAAATTTGGCATGAATTTCCGATAAAACCCATTCAATCCCAGTTATCATAGAACTGCTCTCTTTGTGGATGGTATGGGAAACTCCCCAATAACATTTGTTGTCCCATTCCGTGAAACCATCTGTCTATGTCCGATAAAATGGCCCAGGAACATGACTTGGGCTTTGGTGAATTCAGTCTTAGCCAGCGTTATCAGTAAGCCTCTCTCCCAAATTCAATCGAATAATTCTGAGAAATGCTGCAAATATTCTTTCCATGTACAACTAAAAATCGTCAGGTTATTGATGTGTACAGCACAACTGCGCTATCCACAAATGATTGCATTGATGAGTCTTTGAAATGTGGCTGATGCCGTTTTCAAACCAAATGGCATGAATTTAAACTGGTAGAGTCGCGAGTGTGATGCTAGAAAAGCACAGCTGGTCAGCGAATCGACGTTTTGGGCAAGAGTCCTTCATCAGGAACGAGGCTGTGAGCTGAGGGGGTATTGAGATAAGTAGGAGGGAGTTGGGACTGACGGCAAGGCAGCTGAGAGTGTGATAGGTAGATAGAAGTTGGGGTGAATGTGATAGGTCTGAGAGGAGGGTGGAGTGGATAGTTGGGAAGGCAGTTTAACTGGTAGGACGGGTCATAAGGGCAATGCCGAGTTGGAATTTTGGAATTTTGGAATTGGGATAATGTGGAGGGAGAGGAAATGAGGAAATTGGTGAAACCACATTGATGCAGTGGGGTTGGAGGGTCCATTTGGTATCATCAATTCAGTGTTACGAAAGCTGAAGTTGTCTTCACTCTTTCAGATAAAGGTACCTGCAAGTATTCTCTGAAAAAGGTCAATTTAGAAATCTAAGTTTCTCGTCCCACCTTCTCAACACAGATTCTTAATCTGTCGGAAAATTGAATCGACTCTCTCACAACTTGTTGTCCCAAATACTTGCAACATCCCATAAACATCCCCTTGGCAAAAATGGTAAAATCAATCACAGTTTCTTAGAGGAGAGATTACAGAGAGAGAGAAAATCAGCATGGAACTGTTCCTTTGACCAGAAGTCTCAAAACCAGACTGCTTCTTCAAGCCAAATAAAATGTGACCCTGAACCGGGAGAACTGGCCACTCCCCTTTCATTGTACAAGTGTTTTGAAGCAAAGGACATTTATAGCTATTTCTAGTAGCTATTTCTAGATATCTCGGAACATCTGATTTTACAACCCCTCTAAAAAGAAAAGCCCCCAAGGACAAGGTAATCTTGCCCAAGGAGTAGCATTCTCACACCTCCTCCCTTAAAAAAAACCATGAATATCCAATGATGACTTTATTTAAACAATACCGTTGAACGCTTTTAGTACCCAACAATATATGCACATTACATTGACGATCAATATGCAGACATGCATTACTACATTCTGTTTCAGTCTGTTGACTCCTGCCACTGAACACCTCCATTTCTTATTCACGTGTGGACAATGCACAGGCCATCACGTGTTCTCATCGTGCCACATACACAATTTTCAAATTGAATGGCTCTAACAACAAGGTCTACATCAACAGTCTGGAATTTTTGTCCTTAAATTCCTCTACCACTTCATTGGGTTATGATCAGTTTACATGATTGTCTCAGATACTTTATTGGTACCCATAAATATTGAACTGTTGTAACACCAACAGCAAACTCAAATTCTCCTTCTCAAGTGCCAAATATTTCTGCTGATGAATGTTCACTTTCCCGGAGAAATATCTGATAGGTCTTGCTATTTTCTTGTCATCTTCTTTCAAGAGCACAGCATTGACACCCACATCACTCGCATCGATAGTGTAATGAAAAATGGAAGATTCCCAGGAGGCGCAGGCACCAGCGCCTTGAAGGTCTTTCAATTCATCTCAAGCGTTCAATTGACCCTTTGCGTGAGAGGACTGGGAATCTGAGGATTGCCCCAGCGCCGGGGTCCGAATCGAATAGAGTCTGCGTAAGAGTCGTAGCTTAAGTAATCCTACATAGAGACTCATTCTTGGAGAATAAATCAATCTGGGAGAGGGTTCGGTAAACTCTTGCGTGGTATTTGATCAAAACGCAAGTGAAATGATTGCCGTCTCTAGATGCTTAAGAGGCAGCGAGTTTAAGTGCATTTTTTAGACTTGGAGTCTCCACTGGCTGAGTTGGACTCGCCAAAGACGTATTGGGTACTTGGATTCTTTGTTTACGAAAACCAAGGCATTGCAGCGGACGCGCCCAGCACGAGAGGGGAACTCCAAAGGTAAAAAGCAAGTCAAAGGGAAAAGATACCAGTACCGCACGCGAGAGAGAGCAAACTGCGCACTTTTCCAGTAATACTGAAAGTAGGGTCTGGCAAGAGCAAACAAAATGAGGGTTGACGGAGGACTTTGAATGGCCAACCAAAAATAAAATACATGATAAACAATTATGGCCCAGAGTCTGTAAAGCAATTAGAATTGTAGATTACGGAATGTCATTTTACGGAGGGAGGAAGTCTTAGCAAAAGCCAGTTGGAAAAATTGAGGTCGAGGCTGGTCAAGCCCCAATGGTTGAAGTTGCAGGTTCAGAAGTGTACTCTGTGTTGGTCCACCGGCCATGGACCATGAAGAATTTGGAAAGTGCCAATGGGCAATTGCCTGACCCACGCGAGGTTGGAGGTAATAAGTTCTCTGAAGAAGTGACAAAGTTTTGTCCTAAGTTCTGTCCCACGTCACATGAGATGAGACATCTCCTGCGGCGAAAACTGGGTGCCGAAGTCACCAAAATCAAGTATAACTGGCAAACATCCATGCCAGAGTAGGCAACCCGCAGCGGAGCTTTTTGTTGCAGCGCTGGCGACCGCCTGTGGGGAGGCATTCCCAGTATTAATGGACATGACCAAAATAGGAATGTGTAAACAATGAGAAGATTAGACAGTGTCCCAGTACCTTACACACCTCACTGAAGTCCATGACGCCTATAGTGGGCTGAGACCACCTGACGACATAACAGTGGCAGAAATCACGGCGTATGAAGCACACTTGAGGAACAGCTTCATCAATGTAATGAAAGACGAAATAGCGAATAAAGCAAAAGACACATATGTTATCTGGGACACGTGAAAGATGAATTTGATAGAACAGCACGCAATACATGCTGAAACATTGCTTACCCAAGAGAAGGATAAGCGGAAACTAAAGATGGAACATCACGCATATAAAGCTCAGCTCACTATGATCACCCAAAACAAAAGGTCACACATGCCTTGGAGGGAGGTGCTGCGGGAAAAGAGAGAGGCAGAGGTGGAGGTCGCGAAAGAGGGAGAGGAAGGGTTCACGGAAGTGGCGCTGGCAAAGGGAGTACTGACGGGTGCTTTGTTTTCAGAGCAATGGACTACTGGGAGAGGCAGTGCCCGCACAGACAGCCTCAGTCATCCATGGAGCCTGGACAGCAGGGTGTTTGAGAGGGGAAGGCTGAGGTGGAGGTGGGCAGTCCACAAGGTATGGGTATGCCTCTGAGGCATACCTCTGGGGCACTGAGACATGTCCCACCTCTATATTCACCGCTGAGATTGCGAAGTGTGGTCAACATGTTCAATCTAACAATGATGATAATAAGTCGATGCCTACCTCCCCTTAATATGTGGAAAGTACACCAGTTATAATTTTGATAGATGCAGGGGCAACATATTCAGTCCTTAAATTAAGCCAGTTTAGACAATCGACACAAATAAAGATGAGTTGAAGATTTCTGAAGGTGCATCAGGGGCCAAGGTGTGAGAGAGATTTTCTGCACCCAATTTCTTGTTATCAGAATTATGATGTGTCAGGATCTCATAAGGAGACTGAGATTCGATTTGCTCAGTACTCCAACGGGCTTGCAGGTAATTCAAATGTAACATTTATCAGTGCAGACTATAAAATACGACGCATGACCACTGATGTATGTCTTTGAGTGGCGATTAAGCCAGAGAGCGATAAGTTCAGTGAGCGATTCAATCATCCTGGAAGCAAACAATCAATTTAATCCGACTAACACCAATAATCTTGCCGAAGATATGCTGCACTGCCCAGCAAACATACACCGTGACGGCCCTGACGAGCCACATGAGAAAGATTGGTTCAGGAGATTTGTTAAATCAGATCACTTGACATTGTGCAAATTCTATTAGAGTCATCACAGATGTGCAGTCAGTGTGAACTTATCTAAGGCATCTGTAACAGCAAGAAGACGCTATATTTTTGAAGTGGAAGGCCCCGCTTCTCACGTGTCACTGGGAAAGGTGTCCAGTAGCAGGTGGCAGGATTTAGGACCATGGGTGCTAAAGGCACAAAGAAAGAAAGATTGGGTCTTCAGGGACGATGGGAGTATTTGGTTCAGTGAAGATATGCGAACATATAAGAAAAAGCTAATTTGCTCACTCAGGCAGACAAGACAGTCCAGGTAAACCCTGCTAGCTCAGAAGAGCCGAGGAGGGTAGCCTGGCCTTTCCCTGAGATTGAAGTCTCGGACCCAAGATTATAAACGGTCCCTACTGAATTGTGGGCAAAAGACAAATATGATGTGGAGCTCATACAGGGCTATGAGCCCATATGAATACCCCTGAAATATGAGTATCATCCCTGCAGAGCACAATACCAGTTAAAACCCGAGGCCATAGAAGGAATTACTCCAGGCTTTGAATCCCTCCTAAAGGCTGGAGTGATAATCCCCTGTGAAAACTCACTGGTGAGAACCCCCACTTTTCCAGTTAAAGAGGTAAACATTCCCGGTGAACCGGAGGAACGGAGGTTTGTTCACGATTTGCAGACAGTCAATAAAGTCGTTGTCCCGCATGACCCAAATGTTCCCAACCCCTACACTATATTGGCTCAAATTCCACCGGACAGTAAATGGTTCTCTGTTGCGGATTTAGCAAATGCCTTATTTAGTGTACTGGTGCACCCAGATAGTCAATTCTTGTTTGCTTTTTCACTCAAAAGGAAATCATATACCTTCATGCCACTTTGTCAAGGTTACTGTGAGTCCCCCACAATATATAAAGAGGCTCTATGCAGGAGGCTGGTTACTCTTGTTCTGCCTCTAAGTGACATAGCCCATGGCACAAGGATGCAGAACCAGAGTCCGTTGCAGTGGACCCCAGAAGCCGACAGTGCCTTTGTTTACTTAAGAAAAAGGCTCTCCAAACTACACCTACACTGGGAATTCCGAATCCAAACAAGCTTTTTGTACAAACAGTAGATGATAAGTGTGGCTGCATGATATCTGTGCTGTTGCAGGATCATGGATTAAATTGAGACCAATAGCTTATTTTTCAGCTAAACTAGACCCGTAGCGGCGGGATTGCTGAAATGCCTGCGAGCCGTGGCCACAGTTGAATAGGCTATTGTAGCATCCAGGGATATAGTCGGCGATGATGAATTAACCCTTCTTGTCCCACATGCAGCTTCCTTGCTGCTTTCTGAGCAACAGACAGCACACATCACAGCAGCACGTTGGTCCATACATAATACTGTGCTATTGGAGATGCCTAACATTACAATAAAGTGATGTGACGTCCTTAACTCTGCTAGTATTCTCCCCACAGAAGGAGATGTAGACCCACATCATTGAGTCGCAGTAACTAGTGAAATTTGCAACCCTAGACCAGATTTTCAGGATTCACCACTTCAGAATCCAGATATGGAGTATTTTTGTGGATGGGGCAGCATCCAGGAGCAAGGAGACGGGCCAGAATTAGATTAGATTAGATTACTTACAATGTGGAAACAGGCCCTTCGGCCCAACAAGTCCACACCGACCCACCGAAGTGCACCCACCCAGACCCATTCCCGTAGATTTACTCCTGCAGCTAACACTACGGGCAATTCAGCGTGGCCAATTCACCTATCCTTCACATTTTTGGACTATGGGAGGAAACCAGAGCACCCGGAGGAAACCCACGCAGACACAGGGCGAACGTGCAAACTCCACACAGTCAGTCAGTCGCCTGAGGCCAATACAATACCCAATTGTATTGGGTATGCTGTAGTGACTATCCACGAGATAGTCAAAGCGGAATCACTCCCTTCCCATTTGTCAAAGCAAGCAGCGGAGCTGCTTGGCGTGACTAAGGCCTGTAACTTGGCTCAGAGAAGGACAGTGAATATTTACACCGACAACAGATACGCCTTCGGGGTTTAAATGACTTTGGAACCCTGTGGAAAAACCCTAACAGCAGACGTCTGGAAGTTACAGACACAGGCTATGCTGAAAGAAAAGTGTGAGTGGATGAAAGCAGGATGCAGTGTGAGGGAAGGAGTATGGTATGGCCCCAATGGTAATCCCTGTCTACCACGATCATTATTTCCATCCTATGCCAAACTGACACAATGTAAGGACCATGCGTCAAAAGGGGGGATGTACGACAGCATTTCGGCACACTGATACACAAAGGGATTTACTCATTAATCCCAGAAATATTGTGAGCATTGTGTTATCTGTGCCAAAAATGACGTGGGGAGTGGAATGCAGATGCGTCAGGCAGAACACCCCCAACCCCAAAACCAAGGCTTTGCTAGCTGCGGTGATTCCGAGACGGGGCATCCCAAAAAGGCTGAGTAGCAACAATGGGAGACTATTTGTCAATAACGCCTTAAAACAGATCAGTGATTATTTGGGAATAAACATGAGAGAACACTGTGCCCACCACCTAGCAAGCGGTGGGGCAGTGTAAAGATAAAATGCTACCGTAAAAAATAAACTGACAATATGTTGTGAGGAACTATGGGTGACATGGACAAAGGTACTTCTGATTGTGCTAATGTATATGAGATCTAGGAGGAGAGGAAGAGCTAATCTTGGCACATTGGAAATTTTGTTTGGTAGGCCGCCCAATGCAGGACTTAGCCCAAGACCTAAGGTAAGACAGATAACAGGCCGTTGTGAGGAAGAGATGTTGTGTTACTGTTTAAAACTCTCTGCATTTTTGTCTCAAACACAGAATCAAGTGAAAGCAGCACTACGCCAACCAGCAGTTGAGTCAAGTCAATTTAATTTTCATGACAATAGCCACCTTGAATGACTCTGTGTAATTAGGCGTGGCTAATGCTGAGGCAGTGCTTGATACAGCTTTCAGGCTGTCAAATGCCTTCTAACAGTTTGATCGCCACTGAAATTTCTTTCTTTAGTAACTCAGTAAGTGGAACAGCCACATTACTAAAATTTGGCATGAATTTTGAAAACATCCACTCAATCCCAAGAATCATATTACTGCTCTTCTTTTTATTGATAGCCTGGGAAACTCCCCAATTAGCTATGATTTTGCATTCCATCTGGCCATTAGTCCACGTCCAACAACATGGCCCAGGAAAGTGACCTGAGCTTTGGCAAATTCACTTTTAGCCAGTTTTATCATCAAGCCTGACTTCCGAAGTTGATCAAACAATGCTAATAAATGTTGCAAATGTTCCTTCCACGTGTGACTAAAAACCATCAGTTCATCAAACATCAATTACATCCTTGTGCAGTCTAGGCTAGCAAAAGTATTCTTGTATTTAGCTTGAGGTTTCCTGACAACTAAGTGACTTCTTACCGGCAATTCATGTGCTACTTGCAACTCCTTTTTCTCACCCACTAACAATTCAACATGATGAAATTCTGCCATTACTCATCTGCCTGAATATGAGATGATCTCCATCTCCTCATCAAGACATTCTTTTTAAGATAGTAACGTTTGGGAATATACTCACATTCTTCTTCTGTGTAAGTTTATCGATAAAATTGTTTCACTTTTTCATCTTTCTGCTGTCACTCAGTTAATTTCTCTGTGCTGAATTTCTCTGTCCTCCACCTGTTCTTGTTATGTCTCAACTGTTCGATCAAACATGGTCTCTGATAATTCAGTTTTTTTTATCTGTGTTCACTGATTTGTCCCCCTGTTTCAACTGGTGGTTTTGTGATCTTGTTATCACACAGTCAGGAAAAGTCCCAGGGTATACTTCCTGTTACACCTCAGTTGCCTGATTTTCCACTGTATTTTCAATCACAGTAGGCAACAGTGCCAGCAGAGCCAGCTGGATCATTACCCAGGACAAATTGTATTCCTGGTGTTGAGAGTTTCTCCAGTACTCCGACCATCACTTCTCCAATTTTCCCCGGACATTCTAACCTCACTCGACATAATGGAGCACTTCCCTGACTACGAACTATGCACGTACGCACATATTTCTGGCAATAATCCTTCTGAGTTACTTATCTCCTCATCTTTATACATCAAAAATTAACATGATCCCGTGTTCTTCTTTTCATATTACAACTTACTTACCTGCTGCCAATGGCCAACGTGAGTAAACCTGACCTTCACAAGTAAATGGTTTAAAAAGATCTGACACTTCCTTCTGAAACAACTTTTGACCAGCTTGGACTTCGTGCAGCGTTTTAGCCTCCACTGTGCTTCCCTTGACCAGTTTAATAAGACTCACTGGATTATGCTGGTTTCTAACATCTGGCTTGCAGTGTGTTTCACAGTCCACAAACACTGTGATTTCACGTGGCCTACTTTATTGTAGTGAAATCGCCTGAGCCTTTTAACTTCTCTTTCTCTTTCGTGGGTTTCCTTTTGACCTTTAGATTAGATTAGACTTACAGTGTGGAAACAGGCCCTTCGGCCTAACAAGTCCACACCGACCCGCCGAAGCGCAACCCACCCATACCCCTACATTTATGCCTTACCTAACACTACGGGCAATTTAGCATGGCCAATTCACCTGACCCGCACATCTTTGGACTGTGGGAGGAAACCGGAGCATCCGGGGGAAACCCACGCAGACACGGGGAGAACGTGCAAACTCCACACAGTCAGTCGCCTGAGTCGGGAATTGAACCCGGGTCTCAGGCGCTGTGAGGCAGCAGTGCTAACCACTGTGCCACCGTGCCAACCTTGTGCTCGGTTATCTGTGTTATCTTCAGAGAGGTCTACTTTTCACCAGAGGAGTTCTCTTTTCCCCAACATCTATACCTCACGGATCGAAATTGATGTTGGAAGCTATGCTTTGTTTTTTGAATCAGCTCATAACCATCAGCAATTTCAGCTGCTAATCTCGCTAAGTGCGTCATAGGTTGATCTATTTTTAATGTCCTTATCCTCCGATCAAAATTACATTGTTTGATTCTTTCAAACTCAATGTATGTTTGACTCGGGTCCCTGCTTAGAATCCTGAAATACTGTCCGTAGGCTTCTGGCACAAGTTCATGTGCACTTAAGATTACTTTCTTCACCTCCTCATACTCTCCAGATGCGTCCACTGATAGTGATGCAAAACGTCACTTGCTCTCCGAAACAATTTTGTTTCAATCAAAAGAACTCATTAGGTCACTGTTCACTTCATTGGTTTAACCACGTTCGCAAATGAAAGGAAAACGTTTTCGACATTCTTCTCAGCCAAATTATTTAAACAGATTCCCATCAGGCCTTTGGCTATCTGGGTTTGTTCATCATCACTATCGTCCTTACCAAGCCTACCTTCAACTCTATGCTTTTAAACCAGCTTTCCTGTTTCACTGCCAACTTCAGAAGTTCAAAGTCTCTCTTCTTCTCCCTTTCCCTTCTCTATTTCTCCTATTCTTTCCTTACTTTTTCCCTTTCTTCTGCCAGGACCTTCCTCTTGTTTCCTTTTTGTTCTGCAAAAGTGATTCTTTCCTTTTCTCTTTCCTCTGCTTTTAGATGTAATTCAAACTATTTCAGTTCCTTTTCATGTTCAAACTGCTTCACCTGCAATTGAATTCAAGCAATTTCCAAAGTTTACAATGGCATTTCCAGTAAATGTAAATGTTGAGCTATTGGTGTAATTACCTCTCCTTCTTCCACAGACAAAGGCAACCTCAACTACAGTTTGCTTTCTAATCCCAACAACCTTGTCTTGCTCACCTTTGGTAATACCCCCCACAGTCACTTCTTTCCCCCGAAAAAAAAACTCTCAGGCAGTGAAAGTGCCAAGACCACACAACGCACTGTTCAAACCAACCGAATCGAACACCCAGAACAAAAGACACTCATAGAGTTTAGGGTCACTGCCTTCAACATCAACTCAGGCAGTGAACTCAAGACACCCACTGCCCTCTGTGTAAAATGTTTACCTCTCCAGAAGACCATAAGACCAAAAGACGTCGGAGCAGAACACTGGCCATTCGGCCCATTGAACCTGCTCTACCATTCAATCATGAGTTATACGTTTCTCAACAACATTCTCCGCTTTCTCACTGTAACCCTTGATCCCATTGCCAATTAACAACGTATCTATCTCTGTCTTAAATATGCTCAATAACCTCACCTCCAGAACCGTCTGTGGCAGTGTATTCCATAGATTCATCATTCTCTAGTTGAAGAGGTTTCTTGTAATCTCTGTTCTAAAGGGGCTTCCCTTTACCCATCAGGCTGTGCCTTCTTCTCTGAGTCTCTGCTGCCAATGGAAACATCTCCCCAACTTCCATTCTGTTTAGGATTTGAAGTATACTATAAGTCTCAATTGGATCCCTCCCCTTCTAAACTTCATTAAGTCTGGACTCAAGAGTCCTCAAACGTTCCTCATATGTTAAGCTTTTCATTACGGGGAACATTCTCATGAATCTCCACTGAACAAACTTCAGGGTCAGTGCATCCTTCCTGAGATATGGGCCCCAGAACTGCTAACAATACTCCAACCGTCATCTGACCAGAGCTTTTATCTTCACTGGTTTTATATTCTTGTCTTCTCGAAATAAACGCCAACATTGTATTTGCCTTCAAAACTATTGACTCAACCTGCACGTTTACCTTGAGAGAATTCAAGACAAGAGCGCCCAACTCACATTGCACTTCATATTTCTGAATTTTCTCCCTATTCAGAAATTAGTCTGTGCCTCTCCTCTTCCTACCGAAGTGCATGAACGCACACTTTTCCACAATGTAGTCCATCTACCATTTCTTTTTCCACTCTCCAAACCTTTCCAAATCCTTCTGCAGACTTTCCACCTCCTCAAAGGGATCTGCTCTATTACCATTGGCTTTGTTTCGGGGTTTCCCTGTGGTCTGACCTGGAGTCCCTCTGTTCAGGTTGTGTCCTCCAAAATTTCTTCTGAGACTCTCTGGGTGCAAGAGATGGGCTGCGGTCTGGTAAAAAAAATCGCCTGTATCTAAGGCTGAGAGAGGGGAACAGGACCCAGTGGTAAAAATGCACCAGCAGAGGTTACAAGAGAAAGAATAGGCCCACATCCATACAATCAGAGGGCAGGGGATGGTCCGACCATTCCTGCACACAGCACTAAACTGTTCTTAATACGTCGATACATCAATCACCACGTGCTGGAAAGGGCAATAACATGACCCTAAATGGCAGAGACAGGCCACAGGCTAAGATGGTGAGGGACAGCCTGCAATGGGGTTTCATTTCAATGGCCTCTGCAGCCACACCTTTGGGCCAGATCAGACCTTTGTGACATTGCCTCACATAGAAACAAACTAACAGCAACTGTTTCAGTTAGGACCTCAATGATCAGCAAGCATCACCAAAACGTTGCACATTTCTTTCTATTTGATACACCTCACAATGTTCTCAGTGTTGGTGGTGGAAGCTGAATACTCAGATGGACAAGCATTGAATACAAAGAAGGATACTTAAGGAAACAAAGAACTAAAGTAGAAGCAAGAAATAACAATGGGATTGACTGAATGCAGAAGAAATAGACACAAAGCTGAGATACAAGAAGCATGAGTTGTTAGAATTGTGAGAGTGAAACGGTCTCCAGGACAATCACCTCCAAGTTCGTTAACTGATCGCATCTAGACAGAGTGGAGGCTGAAAGCACACAGCAAGCCAGGCAGCATCAGGATGTGGAGATGTCTTCAGGACTGGGGTGGGTGCAAGGGGGAGCTACAGGCGAAGGGGATAGCGGGTGTTGGATCGTGATATGGGGATAGGTGAAGACAGGTAGAGGGCACAACGTAGTTTGTCAATGAGAGGAATGAATCCGGTTGGTGGCATGGAGCAGTGGAAGGGATAGTGAGGAGCTGGGAAAGGAGTCGGGGGGCGGAGGGAGGTTAACTGAAATTGGAGAACCCAATGTTCCTCCGGGCTGTAGACTGCCCAGGCAGATGAGGTGTTGGTCCTCCAATTTGCGGTTTGGTTGATTGTGGCAATGGAGGAGGTCGAGAATGGTCATGTTTGAAAGGGAGTGGGAAGGGGAATTAAAATGGGCGATGACTGGGAGGTCTGGTTGGTCCCAGCGGATCCGGCTGAGATTCTCAGTGAACTGTTCCCTAAGTTTATGTTCGGTCTCCCCAGTATAGAGAAGACCACATCCGAAGCCCATGAGGCAGTAGACTAAGTTGGAGGAGAGTGAGGTAAAAGTCTGTCTCTCTAAGAGGAAGTGTATTGGGGCACTGGACGGATGTGATGGGGTTGATGTACCAGCAGATTTGGCATTTCTTTCTGGTTGCAGGGGACGAACCCTGGAGTTTCAGACTGGTGGGGGTAGGCGTCGATGGGGAGTGCGGCACAAACCAAGGACAGTTGAAGGGAATGTGGAAGGCAGAGAGGGGTCGGGAAGGGATGATGTTCCAGGAGGTCTGATTGGAATTGGCAGAAGTGTTTTAAGGATCACACAGCACTCTATTTAATCGCAGAACTGAACAGCCAGGTTTAAAGAAAACAGTTACATTCCAGAAATCAGTACAATCACCGTAAGGAATGTGTTTGCTCAGTTTTATTTCTGAATGACAGTGAATGATGCTTCAAGCTGATCATCCCCATGGAGATCCCACAGGTGGATGAAAATCCATCGCTCCAGGAATGTATTGTCTTAGATTTAAACGCAGAGATCGCTGCTTAGGCAGGAAAAGACACGTGACAAAATAACTCCTCTCCGGCGGATTACATTGAAAATACCTGACACAATCCTTGGGACCATTGGTCTGCCTGGTGACTGACTGTCATCATTTCAGTTGCGTGATCATTAGAGTGAGCTGTTCTCAGGTACTTACACTACTCCTCACAGTATTTTATGCTGACCCTGTCATCAATATTGTACAGCAATATTACTTTCTGCCATAAAGCACGCTGAATAATCTCGACAGTTTTCTTCCACAACCTCAAGTGAAAGTAAAGCACTGGACTCAGATTTTCAAGTCATTGTGTTTAGTGTAACATTGCATGTTACAACATCATCAACAAGACAAATCCTTTAAACACAGATGAGATTTCTCCATGGTTAACTGGAAAAAGATGGTATGACACAGTTCCAGAGTAGGTAGAGATTCTACAACTGTGTCACAGCTGCATAGGGCTATGAGTGTTGAACTAAGTTAAAAATCACAACACCACATTATAGTACAACAGGTTTATTTGTAATCACTAGCTTTTGGAAGCCTACTCCTTCGTCAGGTAGCTGTGGAGCATGATCATAAGACACAGAATTTACAGCAAAAGATCACAATGACGTGCAACTGAAATGATATATTGAGCAAACATAGATCGCTGTTAAGTCATTCACCTTTTTGAATGGTTACCAATCCCCCAAACAACTACAACCAACTTCCATTTTCTTCCACAAGGCTCCAAACAGAGGAGCAAGATTGCCCCTTGATTCACATTGACTCCCGTTTTGTGATGTCTCTTTACCTACAAATTACTGTCTCTTTGTTGTCAAGGACAGTCTCTCCTACCTATTCTCCAGTGTTTGTAATTTCCGATAATAACAGGATTTCTTACCATGATAATTGTACTTAAAGATTGGATCATAAAGATTTCCATCTGAATAATTTCATGATCTTAGTTATAGAGGAGTAGGAAATCTGCTGTCTGGTAAGTAGTAATGAAGCTAAATGCACCTAATGAACCAAGACTGGAAAAGGTTCAAACCCTTGAAGCTTTACAAATTGGGTACACAGTTAACAGAGAGCCAGGACAGAAAGGTGTTAATTCGTAAATGTTTAAGACATGTTGCGAGAGGCCAGCCAAGTGGAATGTGCAGCTTGTCACATGTGAGGAGTCTTGGATACAGTCAGTGTCTGATGACCACATGTGCAGAAGGTGTTTCCAACTGCAGAAGCTGGAGCTCTGGGTCTCGGAGCTTGAGCAGCAGTTGGAGACACAGTGGCACATCCGCAAGGCTGCGAGTCACATGGATAGCACGTTTAGAGCAGTGGTCACACTACAGCTCAAGAGACGAGAGGGAGGAAGGGAATGGTGGAACCACCACACAGTCTAGAAACAACAGGCAGGTAGAGCAGGAGTCCCCGGGGGGCCCATTCATCAACTGGTATTCCATTTTTGAAGCTGATGTGGGTGCTGATACCTCGGAGGAATGCACTCATATAGACACGCTTCTTGCACCATAAACGGCTTGACTGCATAGGGGGAGAAAAAAAAAAGGAAGAGGATAAGTGATAGGGGATTTTTCAGTCAGGGGAGCAGACATCTTCATCCAAAGATGTGATTCCAGGATGATGCGTTGCCTCCGTAGTGCCAGGCTCAGGGATGCCAATGAATGGCTGAAAGGAGTGAGTGATGGGTGAGAGTACGGGCAGCACATTAGTCCCAATGATATGGGCAAAGTAAGAAATGGCATCTTGCATCAAGAATTCAGGGAACTAGGCAGAAGATTAAAGCAGGACCTGAGTTTTTGTCGTCTCTGGATTGTTATCGTGCCACATACCAGTAAGTATCCAAATAGGAAAATTGGACAGGTGAACACATTACGCAAGAGTTTCTGCAAGGGGGACGGTTTTAGATTCCTGGATCACTGGGTCCATTTTTGGGAAAGGAGGGACATGTGTAAAGAGGACAGTTTGCACTTGAACCACACTGGGACCAACATCCTTGCAGGTACATTTGCCACTGCTGTTGGGAAGAAATTAAAGTCATCTGGCAGGGGGAGGAGGCACAGAACATTGATGAAATAGAGACAAATCATGGTACAGCAAAGAAAGCAATTCAGAGCGACTTCAGCTACGTTTAGTGTCAAGAGAGTAATGCAAGACTGGATGTTCTTTACTTTAATGCAAGGAGTGTAATAGGTCAGACTGATGTGTTAATGGTGTGGATTGACAGATGGAAGTATGATGCTGTTGCCATCATATGGTTGAGGGAAGGGCTAGCCCGGAAACTCAACATTCCCAGGTACAGGATCGTGGAGCGAGACAGAGGAGGGCGTACAAAGGGTTGTCGTGGAATACTTTTAATGAACGAGTCAATTACTGCAAGAAGGAGAGATGATATCTTAGATGGTTCCTCAAACGAGGCATTGTGGGTAGAACGTAGGAATGTTAAGGAGACAGTAACTTTACTGGGTGTGTACTATCAGCCCCCAAAGTGTCAGCAGGAAATCGAGGAGTCAATGTGTGAACGGTTCACGTAGGTGTATAAGAATAATAATCGGGAAATTGTACGAGGCGGTTTTAACTTTCCCAACAGAAATTGGGATAGACATCACATTAAGGGTTTAGAGTGGACAGATGTCTTACAACGCATGCAGCGGAGACTTTTATTATCAATATGTAGAAAGCCCAACAAGGGACTGTGCATTACTGGGTCTGGTTCAGTGGAAAGCAACCTGACAGATGGTCAGTGTGGCAGTGGGGGAACATATCAGTGACAGCGACCACAACACAGCACAGTTCAAATTTATTATGGTCAAGGAGAAATATGCCTTTGGATTGGAGGAAGGTGGATTATTTTAAAATAAAACAGAATCTGGTCAGCGTTGACTGGGAAGAGCTCCTTTTAGGTGAGTCTATAACGGAGCCGTAGCAGCATTCAAAAAGGAGCTGAGGATATTACAGGGCTAACATTACCCTTTATAGGGAAATACAGCAACAGGATCCCTGGATGTCTCAGACAATTCAGGACGGGTTGAGGAAGATGAGAAAGGTTTTTAGTAAGTCGAAAGAGAGCAAGTTAGATGTGGTCTTCAGAGAATACGTGGAGGGCAATAGACAATCTAAAAATGTGAGGAGGTGGTAGGTGAGAAAGCGGGCAGCATATCGGCCCCAATGACATGGGCAATGTGAGGAATGACATCTTGCGTCAATAATTCAGGGAGATAGGCGGGAGATTAAAAAGCAGGGCCTAAGTGTTTGTCAACTCTGGATTATTATCGGTGCCACGTACCAGTGAACATATAAGTAGAAAAATCTGTCAAACTTTTCTGGTCTGAAAATTGGTCAGACCTGCCCCAAGAATTCATGAAAAAGGAAGAGTTTTATCTTCCTGGATCACTCGGACCAGTTTTGGGAAAGGTTGGACATATGTAAAGAGGACGGTTTACACCTGAACCACGCTGGGACCGACATCCAGACAGGTAGGTTTGCTCATGCTGTTGGGAGGAATTTAAACTCATCTGGCATGGAGAGGGGACACAGAATATTGATGAAATCGAGGCACATTAAGGTACAGCAAAGAAAACAACTCACAGCGACTTCAGCTATGTTTTCTGGCAAGAGAGTAAGTCAAGGCTGGACGGTGTTTACTTTAATGTGAGGGGTGCAGTAGGTCAGACTGATGAGTAAATATTGCGGTTGACAGATGGAATTATGGTATTGTTTCCCTCACAGAAAATTTTTTGAGAGAAGGGCTGGCTTGGCAAATGAGAATTCCCGGGTGCAGGATCTTAACACAATACAGAGGAGGGCGTACAAAGGTTGGTGAAACACGATTAATGAAGGAATCAATTACTGCAAGAAGGAGAGATGATATCATGGATTTTTGTTCAAACGAGGCTTTGTGCGGACAATGCAGGAATGTTAAGGGGACGGCTACTTTACTGGGAGTGTACTATTAGCCACCAAAGAGTCAACGGCAAATAGAGGAATAAGCGTGAACATGTTTCACAGAGATGTGTGAAGGAATACTAATCAGTAATTGTACAGAAAAAAAACATACGTTTAAAAAAGCTTTCTTCCGACCACATCCCCTCCAACCACGCTTGGGATAGAGACAACAAGGGCTTAAAATAGAGTCGCCCAACTCATTAGAAGTCAAAGCTGAAAAATGTGTTGCTGGAAAAGCGCAGCAGGTCAGGTAGCATCAAAAGAGCAGGAGAATCGACGTTTCAGGCATGAGCCCTTCTTCAGGAAAAAGCCCTTCCTGAAGAAGGGCTCATGCCCGAAACATCGATTCTCCTGCTCTTTAGATGCTGCCTGACCTGCTGCGCTTTTCCAGCAACACATTTTTCAGCTCTGACCTCCAGCCTCTGCAGCCCTCACTTTCTCATTAGAAGTCAAAGTAAACCAAAACTCAAATCCCCTTGGGCCATGGCTATCAATCTCTCTTGGGACAGGGGCAACACAAATCCTTATTTCTTTCAGAAAGCCCAAAATGCAAATGGGAAAAAGATGCCTTGGAACAGAAACTTATTGTATGATAATGTCAATTTCTAGGCTGGCGATGCACCCCAGATCCCAGTGACGACCAGTCTTAAAAGTCCTCCACCATGCTGATGATGACCTCGTGCTCCCTTTCCAGGGGCATCCGAGGGCACATGCAACAGTGAAAGAGGGGTAGTCAGTCAGGAATGGCACGCCCCTCCTCGTCCTGCTGCCTGGACCTGTTCATGGCCATCTTGACCAGGCTCAGGAGCAGAGGCATGAGAAAGCCTGTAGACTTGTCTCCCCATCCCCACACGCAGTGTCAGTAGATCAGGAGGGTGGGACTGAAATGCAAACAATATTTTAACAGCAGCTCCTTCAAAAACGAAACAAGAGGCTGCAAAAGGACACACTGGACATACATATGGACAACCGTCTCCTCCAGGCCACAGAACGTGTGTGTGGTCTGACACCCGGTGAACTCCCTCAGCGTCCAGTTGCGTGGGACCACAGCATGCAGCACTCTTCGCACCAGATCCCCGGTTTAAGAGGGTAGGGGCCAGTGGTAGATGACCTCGGATGGCGATTTCAGCCCATGGAGAGAAAACATCGCTCTAAGGCAGTCTGGGGAGTGGGCAGAGACGTAGCAATGGAGAATGTGCGGCATCAGCCCGTACAGATCAAGCCTCCGTATTGTTTGAAAGGGCACTGGGAGGATTTCCCTCAGACAACTCAGATTGTGGAACACTGCGTCATGGGGTGAGTATGGGGTGTGGGGATGACGTCGAGTTCCAGATGGACAGGGCTCAGAATTCTGGCTCTTTTCTTGCTGCAGAGGACACTGTGTGACACTGGTTGTTCCCCATTTGTTCATGTGCATCCATTGTTCTTGATAGAGTAGTCGATGGAGTGACTTCAATGTGCTAATTAATGACATCCTTTTGTTGATGCTCTGAGCACCCTTTTAGTCATCACTAACATGAGACAGATTTGCTTAAATAGGAACTTTCTTTTCCTTCATTCATCGAGCGATCACTGTTATCCATTCCCCTTCACATGGTGTGGCATGACCATTTGTTTTACTGATGCTTACATTGAGTAGTTTGCTTAAAAGGAAACATCAACACGTTTGTGAACTTTTCTCTGAACTTGGACAGTGTTGCTACATAAATAAGTGTGTTTGTGCAGCAGTTTATATCCCGGAGCATATATGCAACATATCGGAATATATATTCAGAATAAACATCAAATACGTGATCTAAAGTACTGAAGTAATTCAAAAGGTAGCACGTCCATAGAAGGATGAAGCTCGTGGATATCACGAAGAGTAAAATGATAGACTTTCTTCTGCTCTCCATTTCAGGGTCACAATGATTCTGCCCCTTACTCTGATTCCTCAGTCTCTTTCGGGCCTGACTGGCCACTAAAATATACCTGACTGTCAGAGTGTTAATCAACAGAATTAAAGCAAATGGGAGCATTGGAGTTAAGACCTTTTCAAATCTTTTAAATCCTCTCCATATGGGATCTTTATAATATGCTTCACTGCTGGTGCAGTACCATTCAACATTGTTAATGATTCGTTTAGCTTCATACCTGAAGTAGGTAGGAATGTTTTTGAAACAGAGCAGAATGCCTGTTGTTGCTAAAACCACTGTCGCAGATTTCTTGGTGCAATATTTCGTTTTCAACTTCTGGCAACATATAGCAACAAATCTATCAAAAGCAAAAGTGACGGTGAACCAGACAGAACAATCCGTGGCAGCACGGCGCAGGATGTAATGAACTCTGCAGACAGTCGTCACATCCAAGAAATTCCCAGGGAAATAATTAGTTTTGTTCCTGTACAGTATGATCTCAAGGAGAATGTACAGTAAATCCGCTGTTGCCATGGCGACTAGGTAACACATGGTACATGGAGAGATTCCACACTTGCCTCTGAATAAAATCACAAGTGCCAGTGAATTTACTGTGAGAGAGTAAAGGGAAAGGAGTTTAGAAATTACAGAAAAAATCATTCACAGTTTCTGAGGACAAACCATTGAACAAGACAAATCAGTCATGACGTCAATAGATCTGCAAGGTGTACAGATCAGGGTAAAGGCCAAGTTGAGCAGCTATCAGTCAGAGGGGTGTAGCAGACTGCTAACCGGAAGCAAGTCAGTTCTTTTGTACTCCAATGAGGAATTGTTTGTCTGAATCTGAAGAAACGCAGGTTTGGAATAGACGCTGCAATGCGTTCTATTTCCTTTTCTGTTGCAAAGTGTTTTACCTGCAAAGAAATACTCACAGCCCAATTTGACTCACCCTCTGAGTTGAATGTCTGTCCCTCACAAGTCTCATTTTATGGTCTTACATCCTGTTGATCAGCCTTACTCACCGTTACTTTTAACTCTACCCACAGCTCCCCAGTCACATGAACAAATCAATCCTTGTTGGGAATTTGCAAAACATTTCGGGTTTTTGTTTTCACTTCCAGAATTGCATCAGCAATGAGCCAAGTGTTTGTTGATGTATTGCTATACAAGAAATCGGGTAGATTTCCATTTCTTATTTCGTACTGCTCAACTTCCAATTGAGGTTTTGCCACAGGGCCTGTGCTGACTGTGCTAAGAGCAGCTCAGCTTGTCTCAATCAGCAACCCCATTTCAACCGTCACTTCACTGTTTCCCTCGCCCAGATCAGGAATAATTTGTCCATGTCTGGTCGCACTCTTGCACAAAGGATAAAATTAAGCTGGAGAGACTTCAGAAAAGGTTTACCAGGATGCTCCCAGGAGTAGAAGGTTTCAGTTGTCAGGAGAGGCTGGATAGACTGGAACTGTTTTCATTGGATCGCAGGAGGTTCAGCAGTAACCTTATGAAGGTTCATAAAAACATTAGGTTTTGCAAATGAGGTGAATGGCAGGTCTCTTTTCCCTCTGGTGGGGTATTTTAAGATTCGGAGTATATGTTTAATGTGAAAGGGAGAAAGATTGAAAACAGACATGAGGGTATTTTGTTTTGGTTTGTGTGCAGAATGAACCCGAGAAAGTGGTGGTTGTGGTTACAGTGACAACATTTAAAATACATTTCGGGGAATACATGCATGAGAGATGTTTGGAAGGATATGAGCCAAGGGCGGGCAGGTGGGACTCGTTTATTTTGTAATTATAGTCCACATAAACTGGTTGGACCGAAGGGCCTGTTACGCTGGATGACTCTTTAATTCTGTGATTGAGCTGATTAGTCAATACCCTTCAATCTCTCTTACTCACACTCCAAGACCATTCAATTCAGACCCTAACCACGGCCCTGTTATAGTAAAGTTTTGTATGAGGACACGATTTCATTCATTGTCATTCAGTGTGTATCTGTGTTTTGATGAACTTTCCTCTAATTTCTTTAGCTCATTGTGGATCTCTCTCTGCTCCGCTTACCTTTTTAAGTCTCTACAACACTCCATCTCTGGAAAGAGGGATCTCTGTAACATTTCTCATGCCTACACCCTGTGGTGATGCCGACACTTTAAAAAGGCTAGTTTGTTCTTTTTTTTTGAAGAGTGGTCGTAAAGTTAGAGGTGCCGAGGTGTCTGGGGCGTTTAACAGTTTAACAACGGACGGAGAGTGGCCAGTTGCCCCAGATCAGGCTTTCTCCAGATTATGTTTGCTGCAGCATTCACAAAATGTTGGAGTCCACTGGTATTGCAAGCTTCAGGAAAGAATTCGGCTGACTTTATCTGAAATCTGTCTCTTGATATTATTCCCTCTTGCCTGGAAGAATCTGTGTTTGAATATACCTTTCTGGCGTGGTATGTGCTTATGGAATGTAACTGTGTTGGAACAGCTGGTTAATTAAGTTACTGTATCGGGTCAGTTAGGTTTTGTCATGGGTGAAGCCAGACTCCCTCAAAATATTTAAGAATGTTTCCTCGACCCTAACTTTGTCTTATTGTAAAGGCAGATGTGAGGTGGGTATTCCAGGTGTGATGCAGCTAGTCAAACCACTCGGTTTTGAGCAAAACTCATTTACTTTAAGCACTACAGTTGAAGCACAGACTAGTGAAAGTGGAATTTAGAATAAGTTAATGTTGGTCTACGTGCTGGCAAATGGGACGAGATTGTGTGAGGAAATCTGCTTGTCATCGATGAGTTGGACTGAATGGCCTGTTTCCATTCGGTACATCTCTGTGACTGTACTGGAAAACTGACCGTGAAAACTCTAGTAATATTCAGATACTTTTTGACTTCTTTTGAGGTTAAGCTGATGGGATCGACTATTACATGGATACTACTGTTGAGTGGCTGAAATTCATGCCCGTCCAAATTCATTCCATATCATTAGCAGAAATCCAGTTGATCTCTAAACAAATAAACCAAAAAAAGAATGAATTACAGGAAAGCTGAAAGCCCACACTGGAAGACCCAAAGCAGAGCGTGACGATGGGCACACTCGCTCATAAACGTTGATCTCTTCTCTGTGAAGGAGGAGGGTCTACATTTATGCAAGGTGTATGGAAAATTCCAGATTTTTTTCGACAAAATATTGACAATTATGTTTTCTCATCCTGCCACGTGTATATTTTTCAAATTAAATGGCTGCAATAGTAAGTTATATCTCAACAGTCTGAAATTTTGTCCTTCAATTTCGCCACAAAGTATAATGGGTTACGATCAGTACACACACTTGCCTCAGTCACATTACCAGCAATATAAAGGCAGAAATATTTTAATGCTAACACCAAGCTCAAGGTCCTCTTCTCAATTGTTGAGTATTTCTTTGATGAATATTCAATTTCCTGGAGAAGCATCGGATAAGTATTTTTATCTTCTCATCGTCTTCTTATAAGGGTACAGCTGCGACACACACATCAGTTGCATCGATAGCCTCTTTAAATGTGTTTGCGTAATGAGGTGTGGCCAATACTGGGACAGGCGTCAACACAGATTTGTCAAATACTCTCTGACAGTTTACCGTTCATTGAATTTTTCTGCACTGCTTCCATAAGTCAGTGGAACAGTAAATGGAGCAACCATTCTGCTAAAATTTGACACAAATTTCCGTTAAATCCCACTCAATACCAGGATTCGTGGTATTCCTCTCTTCACCAATGATATGGGATACTCCCCAGTAACCTTTGTTGTCCCATTAAGTGGGTCCATCTGTCCATGACTGATAACATGGCCGGGGAATGAGACTTGGGCTTTGGTGAATTCAGTCTTATCCAGCTTTATCAGCACGCTAGCCTCCCAAAGTCAATCGAATAATAAGGATCAATGCTGCAAATGTTCCTTCCATGTGTGAATAAAAATCTCCAGGTCATCGATGTTCACGACGCAATTGCATTATCCAGAAATTATTTTATTGGTTCGTCTTTGAAATGTAGCTGGTGCATTTTCCATACCAAATGGCATGACTTTAAATTGGTATGGTCCATTCAGTGTTGCGAAAGCCAAAATTGCCTTTGCTTTTTCAGATAAAGGTAACTGCCAGCATCCTCTGAATAAGGCCAATTTAAAAATATAAGTTTCTAATCCCACCTTCTCAACACAGGCTTACAAACATGGAGTTGAATATAAATCAGACTTTGTAACTGCATTACCTTTGTGGTAATTTCCACATAACTGTTGAGTACCATGCAATTTTAGCACCATTACTGTTGGTGAGTTCCAGTCACTGCAATTCACTTAGATTATGTTGTCTTTGCACAAGCATTCAATCTCTTATTGAACCTGTGCCAATTTTAGAGTGTTACATCAATAAAGATGTTGCTTTCTTGGAACAACATTTCCCAAATCCACATTGTCCATAATTATGTTTGTACTTCCAGCTTATTTCCAACTATTTTCCCAATGCAATAGGGTCATTTGGATTTTCCTCTGGAAGGTAAATCATCAACTTGTCCCAAATTTTAAGAACATCCTCGTTGTCCAATTTAATATGAGGAATGTCCAATTCAGAATCTTCTGAACTTGATTCTTCACTTTGTGTCATTGTTCTGGACCAGGCCAAACCCCCTCAAAACATTTCAAGAAGGTAGCCCTGACCCTAACTTTTCGAGTTGTGTTAATCAGATGGAGAGTGGATATTCCAGGAGTGATGCAGCTATCCCAAACATTCGGTTTTAAACAAAACATGATTTATTAATATTGAATGAAACATGAACAAAAGATAATCAAAATTTAGAAAAAGCTTAACCTGTCTGAAAACTCGATCGATTCTGTCACAACTTGATGATGTTGCTCCAAATACATGCAACATGCCATAAGCACTCCCTTGGCAAATGGTTCAAACTAAACACAGGTTCTTACAGGAGAGATTGCAGAGAGAGAGAGAGAGAGAGGATCAGCATGGAGCTATTTCTTTGACCAGTAGTCTCAAAACCAGACTGCTTGCTGAAGGCAAAGAAAGCAGGACCCTGATCAGGGGAGAACTGGCTGCTCTGCTTCCTTTGTATAAGTGTTTTAAAACAAAACACTTGAAAGCTTTTTCGAGTAGCTATTTCCAGACATATCAGAAAAGCTGTTTTCATAACCCCTCTGCAAAAAAAAAGACAAGGACAACATAACCTTGTCATAGGAGCAGCATTGTCACACATCCCCCATTTTAAAAAAAACATGGATAACCAAAGATAACGTCATTCTAAAAACATCCCTGAACACTGTCTGTACCCAAAAAATACACATACATTACATTGACAATCAACACACAAACATGTACTGCTAAAATCTGTTTCAGTCTTTTGGCTCCTGCCACCGAGCACCTCAATTTCTCATTCAAGTCTTTACAATGCATCAGCAATCATGTTTTCTCGTCCTGCCACATGAACAATTTTAAAATTGAATGACTGTAACAACAAGCTCCACATGGACAGTGTAGATTTTTTGTCCTTAAATTTCTTAACAAACTTCAATGAGTTATGATCAGTGCATATGATTGCCTCACAATGAGTACCAGCAACTCATAACAGTTGAAATGTTATAACACCAACACCAAGCTCAAAGTCTCCTACTCAAGTGTTGAATATTTCTGCCGATTAATCATTAATGTTCTGGAGAAATGTCTGAAAGTTTTTTTTCTATTTTCTTGTTGTCTTCCTTTCAGAAAACAGCACTGACACCCACATCACTCGCATCAAAAGCAACCTTAAATGGCTTTGCGCAATTAGATCTGGCTTTCAGGCTGTCACATGCCTTATGACAGCTTGCTGTCATTTGAAAATTCTTTCTTTCGTAATTCAGTCAGTGGAGCAGCCACGTTGCAAAGAACTGGTATGAATTTCTGATAAAATCCACTCAATCCCAAGAATTGCAGTACTGCTGTTTTTGTTGATGGAATGGGAAACTCTCCAATTACCTTTGTTTTTGAATTCCGTGTGGCCATTTGTCCACGTACAATAACATAGCTCAGGAAGGTACTTGGGCTTTGGCAAAATTACTTTTAGCGATGTTTATCAACAAGTCTGCCTCCCGAAGTTGAACCAACAATTCAAGTAAATGTTGCAAATGGCCTTTCCATGTGCGAATAAACATCACCAGGTCATCAATACAAACTATACCATTGTGTCATCCAGAAATGAACTAATTGGCTCGTCTTAAAAATGTGGCTGATGCACGTTTCATACCAAGTGGCATGACTTTAAATTGATATAGTCCATTTTGTGTTATGAAAGCCAGAATTGTCTTCACGCTTTCAGACAAAGATACCTACCAGTACCTTCTGAGCAAGTCCAACTTAGAATTATAAGTCGCTTCTGCCATGCTTTCAATGCCGTCTTCCAAACGCGGAATCGGATATGCATCAATCTTCGTAACGGCATTAACTTTGCTATAGCCCATCCATAAATGTTGGGTACCATCTGATTTTGGCACCATGACAATTGTGAGCTCCAATCACTGTAACTCAATTTGATTGCGTTGCTTTTGGAGCAGGATTTAATTTCCTTTTGAAATTGTGCCAACTTTAGAAGGTTATGCCTAAAAGGTTGTCACTTAATCAGAACAGCATTCCTGAAGATGGGCTAATGCCCGAAACGTAGATTCTCCTGCTCCTTGGATGCTGCCTGACCTGCTGCACTTTTCCAGCAACACATTTTTCAGCTTACAAATATCGATGTCATGCATAATAAAGTTAGTATTTGCCAACTCATTTAAACATACCTCTTCATGCAATTACAATAATTCTTTCAGGTCATTTCAGTTTTCCTCTGGAATGTAACTCGCAATTTATCCTAATTTTTGATAACCTCCTCATTGTTCAATTTAATTTGAGGACTGTCCAATTCAGAATCCTCTGAACTTGGTTCTTCCCGACGTGTTGTAACCAGTAACACATTCTCCTCTTGCTTTCCTTCCCTGTCAAAATACATTTTGAGCTATTCACGTGATACACTCTGTGAGATTTCTTTCTGTCTGAAGTCCTTATCAAATAGTTCACCTCACTCAATCCGCTTTCAACTTGAGGTCCACTAAATCTTGCTTTTAAAGGTTCACGTACAACTGGCAGCAACAGTAGCATTTTATCTCCGAGTGCAAAATTGTGGGCTTTTGTTTTCTTGTCTGCTTCCTGTTTAAGTGTTTACTGTGATATGTTTAAATGCTGTCTGGCCAATGGCCCCGTTTTATTTAATCTTTTTTCCTAAAATTTGACACATAGTCCAAACATATGGTCTCTGAATTCTGCCACAAATCTCTCCTGAATCAATTTTCGTGTTCCTCTCACTTCATGCCCAAAACCAAAGCAAATGGACAGAACTTAGGCGATTCATTTGGTGCTTTTCTGATCGCAAAACAGAAGCAAACGGAATTCCTTTATCTCAATCATCTGGATAGTCTTGACTGTAATCCCTCAACATGGTCTTTAATTTCTGAGGCCACCATTCCAGCGCTCCCTCTGATTCTTGATGGTATGAAGTAGATTTAAATTGTTTTATTCCTCCGCTGTCCATAACTTCCTTGAATAATTTTGATGTCAGTTTTAACCCTTGATCTGATTGTATGTCTCTGGACAGTCCATTTCGAGTAAACAAATTGAGTAACTCTTCTGCAATCTTCATTTCCTCATCTAAACATCATTTTTTGAGATAGTAACATTCGGGAATATACTCAAGTTCTTCTTCTGTGCCCGTTTTTGATACAATTGCTTCAGTTTTTCATCTTTTTGTTGTAACTCAGTTAATTTCTCTGAGCTAAAAATATCCACATTGCCCTCCACCTGTTCTTGTTTTGTCTCAATTATTTGATCAAGCGTGGTCTCTGAGAATTCAAATTCTTCACTTGTATTCTCTGATTTCTCCTCCTGTGTCAACCGGTGGCTTTGTGACCTTTTTTAGCACACAGTCAGGAAAAGTCCCAGATACATTTCCTGTAATATCTCAGTTGCCTGATTTTCCACTGGCTTTTCAACCACAGTAGGCAGCACTCCACACTCCCACCTGTGACCCAGCCAGATCATTATGAAGGACAAATTGTATTCCTGGAGCTGACAGCTTTTCCAGTACTCAAACCACCACTTCTATAATTTTCACCGGACACTCTAACCTGTCTCTACATAATGGAGCACTTCTCCTCTCACTATGAACTCCACTTACGAGAACGCTTTCTAGCAATAATACTTCTAAGTTACATATTTCCTCATCTCTCAAAGTCGAAGATTGATCCCATCGTTTTTAATCTTACAATTTATTTACCTGCTGCTCTTGGCCAAGGCGAGTGAACCTTCAAGTAAATAGTTTAAGAAGATCTGGCATTTCCTTCTCAACCAACCGCTGACAAGCTTCGACATTCTCGTCCAGCTTTTTAGCCTCCACTGTGCTCTTACTTACCACTTGCACAACATACAGTGCTCATCCTGTTTTCTGACATCTGTCTTCCCAGTGCTTTTCCCATCCACCAACACTGATTTCACGTGGCCTACTTTATTGCGGTGAAAACGCCTGAGCATTTTCACTTCCCTTTCCCCTTCATGGGTTTCCTTTTCACCTTCTTTCAAACTCAATGTATGTTGGCCAGGGTTCCTCCTTAGATTCCTGAAGTAGTGTCTGTTGGCTTCTTTTTGCACTGCCAAAGCTATTCTTTCCTTTTCTCTTTCCTCTGCTTTTAGACATAATTTAAACTGTTTCAGTTCCTTTTCATGTTCAAACTGCTTCACCTGAATTCTAGCCATTTCCAGACTAGTGCAGCCCGAGTAACCTACACAGGCATGAGGAATGTGTGCAAAGTCCACACAGGCAGCCACCCGAGACAGGAATCAATCCTGGGTCCCTGGCGCTGTGAGGGAGCAGTGCTAACCACTTTGGATTTTTCAAGTCAATCCTAACAAGAAGACACAATGCATTATGGACCACCTCAAACCCCTCAGCGTATTTTAACCATTCGAAAACCTAACCGTCCCCATACAGTAACTCTTGCTAATTAACTGTTCCAATACAGTAACGTCCTATAAGCACACCACTTGGTTGAAACGTAAATTCAAACACAGAATCTTACAGGCAGGAAGGAGCAACATGAAGAGAGATACCAGAAGAAGGTCAGATGAATTCCTTTCTGAAGCTTGCAACTCCCCTAGAGCCACGCACCTTGTGACTGCTACAGCTAAAAACAAACTAGAAAATACTTGAACTGGGAGAACTGTCTACTGCTTTTCGATTGTTAAATTAGACACTTCCTCGACTCGTCAACACCTTTACAATCTCTCTTCAAAAAATCCCAGGATCTGTCAACCAGCGTCCTTATCAAAGACAAGTGTTTGTTTACAATTAGGGCAAAGCATATTCAACAAGTATGGCATTGTTGATTAAAGTGGAATCCAGGAATATCGAGGAGTGAATGGCTTTCCCAGCTAAAACTACCAAAAGAATCTCTCACTGTAATGAAGCAGTCCAGCCCTCTCAAGACCTTCTTCAGCCAGAAACACAGACCTAACTTTGCATTTTGTTTTGGTAAGTGTACAGTGAAAATTACCCATATTAAGTTAGCGAGTTTGATTACCAGGTTTAGATTAGACCCAACAAGTCCACACCGACCCGCCGAAGCTCAACCCACCCATACATTTACCCCATCACCTAACATTATGGGCAATTTAGCATGGCCAATTTACCTGACCTGCACATCTCTGGACTGTGGGAGGAAACCGGAGCACCCGGAGGAAACCCACGCAGACACAGGGAGAATGTGCAAACTCCACACAGCCAGTCGCCTGAGGCAGGAATTGAACCCGGGTCTCTGGTGCTCTAAGTCAACAGTGCTAACCACTCCGCCGCCGTGCCGCCCATGTTTGAAATAGACAATTACTTTTCACAAAATTACACAATGAAACACAAAGAACAGAACAAAGAACACTCCAGAAGTCAGTCTATCAAAACTGACTTAATTATGCTGATCCAAATATACACGACAGTCCCAAGAAGTAATCCCACTTAAGAAAACAATAAAAACAGGAAAGATGAAGTTAGAAGGGCAGAAGGAGAGAGAGCTTTTGCAAGCTTTTCACACAAAGCTGAACTCCTAACGAGACCTGGATTGAACTGCTCAGCTAGTGAGCTGACCACTCCACTTCCATTATGCAGGTCATTTCTAGAACATGACCACTTTGGCCTGAAGTCTTATCTGTTTACATCGAAACAAAAAGGCCTCTCAATACCTTTTAATCTCTGTACTAAACCAGTCTAATCGTAACTGGGAGATGTTTACGACCACTCTGAAAAAATCCCAAGGACACAGTAACCTTGAAGAAAGGACCAGCTTTCAGGAAAAAGGGAAAATTGCTCTCTCTCTCTCTCATGCTCTTTCTCCTTGCTCTTAAAAGGAGCAGAGAACAAATCAAGCTGTCCTGCAGAGATTGCCAAATTCCGAAAGAACAGTACAGATTGTGAAACAAAATGACAAAACGTTAAATGTTGCAAAGTTCTTTGTTCTGTGTTTTAGCACGTCTGGTCATGTCACCAAACACTTATCTTTTTCTCTGAAGTGTTGTACATTAAGATTCTTCAGAAAACATAACGTTTTGAAGATCTTCCAGTCGCTCTTTCTAAATAAGGAGCAGTTTTCATTCTGAACTGACGTCGTGGGTTCTTTTTTTCTGATTTTGGAGAGACTATCTGGAGCAATTTGATCAGAATTGTCGTCCAATTCTGCTTGTTCAGAGGAGAAATTCCTGCAACTGAACTGTACCCTCGGAACCTTCCCTCCAATCCAACATGTTCTTCATAGGCATTCTGCCATCTCAACATGTTTATAAGTGAGTTTCTGTGCTACTCAGCTTGTTCTCATAAGATTCCCTCCAAGTGAATCAGACACAACAATTACCTCTCCAAGACACTCACTCTTCAAAACATACTGACTCTTGGATCTTCAACAATTCCAAACACTTGTAATCAACTTTCACAGGGACGTAGGAAACAGATGGGGAATAGGGGAGCATGTACCCATGTCTGCTTTAGTTCTGAGGTACGGATACTACCATTGCATCATAAGAGCCCGACCCTCAACAATCACAGACACTTACCAGGCAAACCGAGTGCAGCTATTGCAACATAGAATATCTTTCTGACAACTCGAACTGTTTGATGCATTTTTTGAGTCAAAAGTTCAATCACTTTGTGCTGCAAGTAATCTCTCTGATTCAGACTGGGAAAAAGATGCTTATGTAATACCCTGCAGAAGCTGCCATGGGGATCTGTGGTTGCAAACGTTTTCCAGTTGTTTATTTTCCAAAGAATTCGCCAAGAAAGATTACGACAAATGAGTTAAATCCCTAGTGTGGGAAGATGTTGAGAAATCTGTTTTGGAGGGCTCTGCAGGTCTCCTGAGATGACGAAATTCCATGGTGCCAATCTTAGGCTCAAAACTATCAGAAACTTATTCAACGATAGGTCAATGATCTTCAGCTTCAATTTTTCCGTCCCAAATTCCAAGACCATTCAGTTCAGATCTTAACCACTGCCCTGTTAAAGGTATGTATTGTATCGGGACACTATTTCATTCACTGCCATTCAGTATGTCCCCGTCTCTTTGATGAACTTCCCCCAACTTATTTCGCTCATTGCGATCTCTCTCTGTTTCTCTTACCTTTTTGAGCTTCTGCAACACGCCATCTCTGTAAAGTGGCATCTCTGTACATTTCTCAACCCTATACATTCTCTGAAACCCTTTGGTGAAACGCGTTGCCCAGATTGTGACACAAGTGGCTGGATTTACACACCCACTGGATGCGTCAAGTGTTGTGAAAATTCAGTTCTTCATCTCATACATTGTATATTCTTCCTTCAGACTTATCTCAAAATTTAAACCAATGAGACGTCTAAACTTTCCCGAATTTTGTTCAGCCCAGTTCATTGGCGATGTTCCCTTCCCTTCCAGGAATTTACTGTCCCCTTCCAAGTTATCGAATCGGTGTGGATATGGAGCATATTCAACGACTGTCATTTGTAGCTTCATTTCACTTTCTCATCCATTCTAGATGGACTACACCCCAGAGTTCTGAAGGAGACAGCTGGGGAGATTGTGTAGGCATTGGTGGTGATCTTTCAGGAATTACTGGAGTCATGGGGGTTCTCAGAGGTCTGGAAGATGGCTAATGTGACCCCTCCTTTATGAAGGGAGGGAGGCAGAACACGGGAAACGACAGACTGGTTCGCCTGACCTTGATTACTGGTCTGCTTTCAAGTACATTATGAACCATAGACACACAGAAATAATACAGCACAGAAGAGGTCAATTGCGCCTATCTTGTACTGACACAACGACACCCAGACACTCTTTCTAATCCCATCATCCGACACATATCCCATCGCCCGACAGGTTACAATACCTATAGTGCAGATCCAGGTACTATTAAAAGAGTTTATTGACTCTGCCTTCCCTGCCTCCATCTAGGGCCCCAAACAGTCCTTCCAGGTGAGACAGAGGTTCACCTGCCTCTGTTCCAACCTAGTTTGCTGCAACAGGTTCTCCAAGGTGGACTTCGGGACAAGCAGTGGTGATAAGTGGCAGAGCAGAAGCTGATAGCTAAGCTCGGTACCCATAGGGAGGGCCTCAATCGGGAACTTGGGTTCATGTCACATTACAGGTGATCACCATTGCATGACACACGCACACACAGAGATATTCCTAAACACACACACTCACATACACACGGACACAGGTACACACAGACGCGCACACAGACACCCACACACGCCCTTAAAGACACACACACTCCCACACTCACACATGCACCCCCTCACACACTTAAGACACTCTGCACTCACTACACACACACACATTCACACTTTCTCACATTCACAACCCCCACCCGAGACAGACACACACTCACAGACAAAGACCCACATGCACGCATATATTTTGTGTGGTGAATTTGTACTTGCAGAGTTACATTGCACTTTGCTCAAAAACTGCATACATTCATGTCGAACTCTGAGCTCAAAAACTGCATGAATTTATGTATAACTCTGTTATTTCACTTTTTAGATTAGAATCAATCTAAACATCAGGTCATAGACAGAGAACACAGGGGGCTAACACCTTCAACATATTGTCTAGCTATCACCATTGTTAACAGCTAAGCCGATAATGCAACGTTTAAAAAAAGGGTTTTGTGATTTACACATGAAAGAAGTGAAACTATCACTGCATTCTAACAGATGAAAGGCTGAACAATCAATTTTTCAATGTATAATTTCAGTTACATCACACTGCAAATTTTTGCTATAAATTCAGTGTTACGATCGAGCCCTCAACAATCACCTGATGAAGGAGCGTCGCTCCGAAAGCTAGTGTGCTTCCAATTAAACCTGTTAGACTATAACCTGGTGTTGTGTGCTTTTCAACTAAGATAATGAGAGGCAAAAATAGAGTGGATAGCCAGAGACGTTTTCCCAAGGTGGTAATGGATGTCATGGGGGCATAATTTTAAAGTGGTTGGAGGAAAGTATAGGTGAGATATCAGAGGTAGGTATTTTACATAGGCAGTGGTGGGTGTGCGCAGAATTCACTGCCAGTGGTGGTCATCAATCAGGTACATGGGGAATACTTAAACGGTTTGAAGCACATGCAAGATAGTAAAATGAAGGGTGTGTAGGTTACTCCAATCTTCGGGTAGGATAAAAGATCGGCTAAACTTTGAGGGCGGAAGGGCCTGTACTATGTTGTACTGTTCTATGTTCTATGTTCGATGGTTTATGTATCATCAAACTCTCGAAATTGTTAGAAAGACAGAAATAGCACAGGGCAGGAATAAGAGATAATGTTCCTTTATATTTGCTCCCAGAGATTCACCAAATTAATATCCTGGTATTGCGGCTTTGAATTGATTATGGGAATGAGATTAAAATTACATTATCGTACTAGTGATATTATGGCATTCCTGCTGTTTTGCAGAAGAGAACGGCGGGTGCTGGACGGAAGTGAAGTCGGAGCGCAAAGCCGGTCGGGAAGGTAAGTGATTGTTATTTGAGTGAGTGTGTTCTGGACCCTCCCATCCTCCTCTTCTCACCTAAATTAAAAGTCCACAAACTTGCCCCAAAAAGAGGTTCCAAGGAAGTTCCTGTGGAGTGAAGAGTGAGGCTTTAGCTCAGGGGACTTTGACAATGAGATTGAGTGAAGTGATTACGCCACAGTTGAAGAGGGTGAAGACATGACTGCCAAGCTGGTTCAGTGTGCTACGTGCTTGATGTGGGAGGTCAACGACTCTGGTGTGTCTGGCTCGTATAAGTGTGGAAAGTGTGTGCACGTTCAGCTACTGACAGAGCATATTGCATCACTGATGAAAGAACTCGAGGACCTGAGGCTCATCTGAGAGAACGAGATCTTTCTGTACAAGACCTTCAGCGAGGTTATTACATCGACCATACCAGAAGAGAGCAGACAATGAGTAAGGCAGAGAGGAGGCAGGTGCACGAGACCTCGGGGGAAGTACCTGTCAGGAACAAGTTGAATCTTTTGGAAACAGTAGAGACAGATGACACTGCCAGTCCGCGAGGCGGCCAGGTCTGTCAATCAAAAGTTGGCGTGGAGGCAGAGCGGAAGAGTCAGACATCGCACAGAGCTGTGGTAATAGGGGACTCCATAGTGAGAGGAACTGACCGGGGTTTTTGTGGCACGAGGCGGGACTTTAGGATGGTGTGTTGCCTTCCTGGTGCCAGGTTTAAAGACATCACAGACAAAGAGCAGGAAATACTCAAGGACGAAGGTGAAGAGCCAGAGGTGGTGGTACATGTCGGCACAAATGATGCCGGGAGGAAGAGGAGGAACATACTACAGCGGGAGAACTAGTAAGAAGCCTGAAAAGCAGGAAGTCGAGGGTGGTTGTATGCGGTTTGCTTCCAGTTCCTCGGGCTGGTGAGGCCAGAAAAAGTGAGATAATGGACTTAAACGTGTGGCTGGGGAACTGGTGCAGGAAGCAAGGATTTAAATTCTTGGATCACTTGGGTATGTTTGGTGGTAAGCATAAATTATGCAAGAGATACGATTCGCACCTTAATAGGTTGGGGACCAGCATTCTAGCAGGCAGGTTTGCTACTGCAACACAGCTACATTTAAACTAAGTAGCGAGGGGGAGGAGACAAACTGGATGTTTGAGAAGGAAATTGAAGGGAAAGTTAGAAAAAGGGAAGTCAAAGACAACTGTATCAATGAAGCAGAAAACTCAAAAAGGGGTCATGCTGTAAGGTTGAGTGGAATAGGAGCTGATGAGGGCAGTAACAAATTAAAAATACTATACATGAATGCACGAAGCATTAGAAATAAGATGCTTGAGGCTCTTTTGGAAATTGGCAGGTATGATACTGTGGGGATAACTGAGATGTGGCTTCAAGTGGACAGGGCCTGGGAAGTGACTATTCAAGGCTACACGTGCTATCGTAAGGACAGACTGACGGGCAGAGGGGGTGGGGTGTTGGTAAGGGATGATATTCAGTCCTTTGCGCGGGGGGACCTAGTATCAGGGGATGTAGAGTCAGTATGGATAGAGGTGAGAAATACTAAGGATAAAAAGACCCTCTTCGGAGTTATCTACAGGCCCCAAACCAGTAATCTGGATGTCGGATGTAAGTTCAATTGGCCTGTCGCAAAGATGTTACTACAGTTGTCATGGAGGATTTCAACATGCAGGTAGACTGGGAGAATCAGGATGGTATTGGACCTCAAGAAAGAGACTTTGGGGAGTGCCTCCAAGAAGGATTCTTAGAACAGCTGGTGCTGGAGCCTACCAGGGAGAAGGCAATTCTCGATCTGATATTGTGCAACGAACCAGAATTGATCAGGGACCTCGAAGTGAAGGAGCCATTGGGAAGTAGTGACCATAATACAATAAACTTCAATCTGCAATTTGAGAAGGAGAGGGTACAATGGGAAGTGACAATATTTCAGTTGAATAAAGGAAACAATGGAGCTATGAGGGAGGAGCTGGCCAAAGTTGAATGGTGCAATAGCTTAGCAGGGATGACAGTGGAGGAACAATGGCAGATATTTCTGTGTATAATGCAGAAGATGCAGGATCAGTTCATTCCGAAAAGGAAGAAAAATCCTAGGAGCTGACATGGGTGGCCGTGGCTGACGAGGGAAGTTAAGACGCATATAAAGTTAAAAGAGAAAAAGTATAACATAGCAAAGATAAGTGGGAAAACGGAGGACTGGGAAGCTTTAAAGAAGGAAATACACAGAGAAAAAATGAGGTACGAAGGTAATCTGGCCAAAAATATAAAGGAGGATAGTATGTGAAAGGCAAAAAAAAGGTAAAGACTAAAATTCGGCCCTTCAAGATAGAAACAGGGGAATATATTACGGGGAACACAGAAATGGCAGAAGAGCTGAATTGGTACTTCCGATCTGTGTCAACTGGGGTAGACACACGCAATCTCTCTGAGATAACAGTGGCTGAAGGACCTGAACTGAAGGGAATTTATATTTGCCAGGATTTGGTGTTGGAGAGACTGTTAGGTCTGAAGGTTGATAAGTCCACATGGCCTGATGGTCTACATCCCAGGTTACTGAAGGAGGTGGCTCGAGAAATCGTGGATGCGTTGGTGATTATTTTTCGGAGTTCGATAGATTTGGGATCAGTTCCTGCAGATTGGAGGTTGACTAATGTTGTACCACTTTTTAGGAAAGGTGGGAGAGAGAAAGCAGGAGATTATAGACCAGTTAAGCTGACCTCAATGGTGGGAAAGATGCTGAAGTCTATTATAAATGATGAAATTACGACACATCTGGATAATAGTAACAGGATAGGTAAGTGTTAGCATGGATTTATGAAAGGGAAATCATGCTTGACTAATCTACTGGAACTTTTTTAAGATGTAACTCTGAAGATGGACGAGGGAGATCCAGAAGATGTAGTGTACCTGGATTTTCAGAAATGTTTTGATAAAGTCCCACATAGGAGGTAAGTGAGTAAAATTAGGGTGCATGGTATTGGGGGCAAAGTACTAACTTGGATTGAAAATTGGTTGGCTGACAGGAAACAAAGAGTAGTGATTAATGGCTCGATTTCAGAATGGCAGACAGTGACCAGTGGGGTACAGCAGGGATCAGTGCTGGGATCGGAGCTTTTTACAATATATATAGAAGCTGGTATTAGTCATAACATTAGCAAATTTGCTGATGATACTAAGCTGGGTGGCAGGGTGTAATGTGAGGAGGATGTTAGGAGATTACAGGGTGACCTGGACAGGTTAGGTGAGTGGTCAGATGTATGGCAGATACAGTTTAATGTGGATAAATGTATGGTTATCCACTTTGGTAGCAAGAACAGGGAAGCAGATTCCGACCTAAATGAATCAGTTCAGGTAAAGGGGCAGTACAGGGAGATCTGGTTGTTCTTGTACACCAGTCAATGAAGGTAAGCATGCAGGTGCAGCAGGTAGTGAAGAAGACTAATAGCATGCTGGCTTTCATAACAAGATGGATTGAGTATAGAATCAAAGAGGTTCTTCTGCAGCTATACAGGGTCCTGGTAAGACCACACCTGGCATACTATGTGCAGTTCTGGTCTGCAAATTTGAGGAAAAACATTCTGGCTATTGAGGGAGTGAGTATAGGTGCACGAGGTCAATTCCTGGAATGGCGGGACTACCTTACGCTGGATGACTGGAGCGACTGGGTTTGTATACCCTTGAGTTTAGAAGACTGAGATGGGATCTGATTGAGACAGATAAGATTATTAATGGATTGGACATTCTGGAGGCAGGAAACACGTTTCTGCTGATGGGTGAGTGCCGAACCAGAGGACACAGCTTAAAAATATGGGGTAGACCATTTAGGACAGAGATAAGGAGAAACTTCTTCATCCAGAGAGTGGTGGCTGTGTGGAATGCTCTGCCCCAGAGGGCAGTGGAGGCCTAGTCTCTGGATTCATTTCTGAAAGAGTTGGATAGAGCTCTCAAGGATAGTGGAATGAAGGGTTATGGAGATAAGACAGGAACACAATACTGAGCAACGATGATCAGCCATGATTATGTTGAATGGTGGTGCAGGCTTGAAGGGCAGGATAGCCCACTCCTGCACCTATTGTCTATGTCTATTGATCACAGTTCCCTCATGTAGGCAGGTAACTATTTTGCTGCAATTTTCTAATAGTCAATTGAAAAATGGTACGTTAGTTACTTCAGCAAAGAAAGAAAGTACATGGTTGTGATGAAGTGTCATCTGTTATCATATCAAGATTTGTTTCCATTTACAGATGGTTAGTTACTGATGCGACACAGTTATATGAAGTCTCATGTGAGACTGGAAATGCCACATATGGAACGCTACATTAATGCCATTCTCAACAATACCTTTTTCAAATAAAAGGAGGACGAATCCACAAAATTGCCTGACACGTCTGTGTTTACAGAAACACCGACAGAAGCAGATAAGGTACCATTTAAAATTTTCACAAGGGAAATTTAAAGAATGGATAGAACACATTTCACTGATTATATCATTTCAAATGTTAGTATTGTCGTGCTGCAGAATAACTTGATTGATACTATTTCAGGCAGGAGATCATCATTCCTATCAGTTCCAGAAGAAGTGCTAGGACGTGCAATTCATGGTGACTGGAGAAGTGCTCCATTATGGACAGTGAGGTTAGAGTGTCCAGTCAAAATTGGAGAAGTAGTGGCAGGAGTACTAAAGAAACTCTTGGCTCCAGGAATGCAACTTATCCTTCATAATGATCTGGCTGGTCACAGGTAGGAGTGCTGCCTACTGTGGTTGAAAGGCCACTGGAAAAGCAGGCAACTGAGGTTTTACAGGAAGTGTTCTCTGGGACTTTTCCTGACTGTGTGATAACAAGGTCACAAAGTGACCTGTCAAAACAGTAGGAGAAATCAGAGAATACAGATAAGGAAGTTGAAGTAGAATTATCAGACAACACGTTTGATCGAATGATTACACAAAACCATTTCAGGTGAAGGAAAACGTAGATATTTTGAGCTCAGAGAAATTAACTGACTTACACCAGAAAGTTTAAAAACTGAAGCTATTGTCTTAAAAACCGGCACAGAAGAAGAACTTGAATATATTCATGAACGTTACTATCTTAAAAAGGATGTCTCGATGAGGAAATAGAGACTATCACCTACTCAGGCAGTTTGGAAATGGCAGAAGTTTATCGTTGTATTGCTCGTGGTTATCAAAAGGAGATGTTGCAAGTAGCACATAATTTGCAAGTAGGAGGCCATTTAGGGGTAGGAAAACCTCAAGGTAAACTACAAAATCATTTTTACTATTCTCGACTGCATAAGGATGGAAATGAATTTTGCTACACATGTCATGTGCATTAGTTTGTACCCATTCCTGCATTGCAAGAACCTTTTACAGGGAACTTAATTAATTGTGTAGGTCCCCTATCCAAAACAAAAAGTTGGAATCAGGATTCGTTGACAAAAATGTATGTGTCCTCTCGATTTCCAGAGGTTGTCCCATAACACATGATCACAGCTAAAATGATTGTAGAGGTGTTACTCAAATTGTGCAATCGATATGGAGTACCCACGGTGATATAAGAAGGCCAGGCGTCAAGTTTGACATCAAAATTATTCAAGGAAGTCATGGACATCTTCGAAAAAAAACCCACTTCTAATCTATTGCATACCATCCAGAATCACAGGGAGTGCTACAAAGGAGGCATCAGATACTAAAGACCATGTTGAGGACTTACAGCAAGATTATTCAGATGATTGGGATAAAGGAATTCCATTTGTATTTTTGCCATCAGAGATGCTCCAAATGAATCAACCAAATTCAATCCATTTGAATTAGTTTTTAGGCACGGGGTGCGAGGAATGCTAAAATTGATTAAAGAGAAGTCAGAGTTCAGAGACCACATACTTGAACAATGTGCCACGTTTTAGGATATGGTTAAATAGAGTGGGACAGTTGGCTACACAGTATTTAAAAGTATCACAGCAAACAATAAAACAGGAAGCAGGCAAGAAAATCAAAACTTGCAAATTCGCTATCAGAGATAGGTGTTAGTTTTACGTCCAGAGATAGGTGAACGTTTAATAGCAAGGTTTAATGGACATTATCCAGCCAAAAGGAGATTGAGTGAGGTGATCTATTGGATACGGACTCCAGTCAGGAAGAAATCACACAGAATATGTCATGTGAATATGCACACAAGGTATTTTGACAGGGAAGGAAATCAAAGGGAGACTGTGTTATTGGTTACCATACAGAGTGAAGAACCAAGTTCAGAGGATTCTGAATTGGGCATTCCTCAAATTATATTAGATTATGAAGTATGTTGAAATAAGCTGGGAATTACTAACCTAAATATGCATAATGTGTGTATAGATAATGCTGTTCGATTAAGCAACATCCTTATCGGCATAATCCTATAAAGATGACCCAAATTCAAAAGGAGATTGAGCACATGCTACAAAACAACTTAATAGAAGTAAGTTCCTGCGATCGGAGCTCACCATGGTAATGGTGCCAAAACCAGATGGTATCCAACGGTTATGTGTGGGCTATCAGAAAGTCAATGCAGTTACAAAGTCTAATTCAAATCCAATTCCATGCTTTGAAGACTGTGTTGAAAAGCTCGGACAGGCAACCTATATATCTAAGTTTTACTTGCATACAGGGTACTTTGTCCGATAGAGTGAAGATGACTTTGCCTTTCGTAACATTGGATGGACTGTACCAATTTAAATTCCTTCCATTTGGTATCAAAAATTTCTAGCTACATTTACAAAGACTAACCCATTTGATCATTTCTGGATTACCCAGTTTTGTAGTTTATATCGATGGCTATGAATGGAACATTCGCAATAAGACATATTGCGATATATATCAGATATATCTCTCCGAAATTGAAAAGAAGACTCAGTGCTTGGTGTTGATTTTACAACAATTCAACGTTTATGGTAAAAGTAATGCATCTGAGACAGTTGTATGCACTGTTCATAAACCATTGACGTTTGTGGAGAAAATAAAGGTAAAAAATTGCAGACTGTTTTTGTGGAGATTGTTGATCCAGGCATTTAAATTGGAAATAGTGCACGTGGCAGGACGAGAAAACATGATTGCAGACGCATTGTCGAGACTTGAACGAGAAACGGAGGTGTTTGGTCGCAGGAATCCACAGACTGAAACAGAATGTAAACATGTTTGCATGTTGACAATCAATGCAATGTATATGTCATGTTGTGTACTAACACTGTTGAAGGGTTTTAGAATGAAGTCATCTTTGGATATCCATGGTTCAATTTTTTTTTGTAAGAATGCTGCTCCTTGAACAAGGTTATGTTGCCCTTGGTTTTATTTAACAGAGGTGTCATAAAGGCAGGGTTTCCAATATGTCTGGAAATATCTACTTGGATGTGTATTTCAGTTTTTTTTATTTAAATCACTTGTGAAATGAAAGGGGAGTGGCCGATTCTCCAAATTCGGGGGCTGGTTTTGTTTGGCTTCAGCAAGCAGTCTCGTATTGGGCCTACTGGTCAAAGTAATAGCTCTATGCTGATCCACTCTTTCTCTGTCACCTATCTCCTGTACGAACCTGAGTTTGACTTTACCTTAATTGCAAAGTGGGTGTTTATGGGGACATTGCAAGTATTTGGAGTGCCATAATCAAATTCTTATCAGTTTTATTGGGTTTTTAGATAGGTTACGTTATTCTAAATTTGGTTCTCCTTTGTTCATGTTTCATTCAGTAGTCTATAAACAAATTCTGTTTTGTTTCAAACTGAGTGATTGGGCCAGCTGCATCAAACCTGGAATATCTACCTGCACCTGCTTAAAACAACCTGAAAGGTTAGGGTCTCATTACCTTCTTTAAACATTTTGAGGGGGTTTGGCCTGGTGCATGACAATGAAAGAAAGTGAAGAATCCAGTTCAGCAGATTCTGAATTGGACATTGTTCAAATTAAATTGGACAACAAGGAAGTTCTTAAAACTTGAGACAAATTATTGAGTTACTTTCCAGCAGAAAATCGAAACGACCTGAAAGATTTATTAACATTGTATAGGCAAATATATAGGAATAAGATGGTAACTATGAATATAATCATGCATGATGTAGATTTAGGAAATGCTGTTCCAATAATCAAACTCCTTATAGACGTAACACTCTAAAGTTGGCACACGTTCAAAAAGAGATTGACTGCATGTGCAAAGACAACATAATCGAAGTGAATTTCAGTGACTGGAGCTCACCCGTAGTAATGGGGCCAAAACCACACGGTAGCTCACAATTACATGTGGATTATCGCAAAGTCAGTACAGTTACAAGCTCTGATTTATGTGAGATTCCTGATAGATGTCTCTCCTCCCAAGAAGGTGAGTCCAGAAACTAATATTTCTAAGTTGTACTTATTCAGAGGATATTGCTATGTACCACAATGCAAACGAGCGAAGACAATTTTAGCTTTTAGAATCCTGAAGGGACGTTACCACTTTACAGTCATGCCATTTGATATGAAAAATGCGCCAGCCACATTTCAAAGGCACTAATAAAGTCATTTCTGGAATACCCAATTATGTGATATATCTAGATGACCGGCTGATATTCAGTCGAACATGGAAAGAACATCTGCAGCATTTATCAGAATTATTTGATTGACTTCAGCGAGCCGGCTTGGTGCTAAACGTGGCTCAGAATGAATTCGCTAAAGCCCAATTTACAATCCTGGGCCATGTTGTCGGACTTGGACAGATGGAACCATAGAAGAGGTGGTCGGTAGTGTGACGACGCTGTCGCTTTTAAACAGTTATTTAGTCCTTTGTCTTTTGGAATTTGCCTTTTTTGCCAAGGGGTGTGTTTATGGTAAGTTACAGTTAATTCATAGTACTTGCTGTGTTGGGTCAGTTGCTGTACATAGTCGAGTAATGGTCGATCTCATATAAAACATGATCATTATTTTTGGCCAAAATTCTGGAATTATCCATATGTCTTGTGTCGAGGTCTACCCTAGTTCTTCAAAGAGAACAGATCAACATTTATGAGTCAGGTACCGGCTGTCATGCTTCTCTCCGAGTCTTCGAGAGTGCAGGCTGTCACCCTCCACTCCAGGTTTTCAGCATTGTTGTAATTCATTGTCTTTCTCTTTATCTGTTTAGAGATCAATTGGATTTCTGCTAATGATAGGGAATGAATTTTGACGGGCATAAATTTCAGCCACTCAAAAGTAGTATCCATTTCATAACCAATCCCATAAATTTAACCTTGAAAAATAATCAAAAAGTATCCCACTACTACAAGAGTATATCTGGAAATTTTTTAATGGAGACACAGAAATGTACAGCACGGAATTTGATTCTTTGGTCCATCTCATCCTTGCCGACCAGATATCCCAACCCAATCTTGTCCCATTTGCCAGCATATGGCCCATTCTTATGTGACTCTAAAGTCCAATTTCTTTCGTTTGTGCTTCAACTGTAGTGCTTAAATAAGTTTTGCTTAAATCCGTGTGTTTGACCAGCTGCATCATAACTGGAATACCCACTTCACATATGCCTTAACAATAAGAAAATGTTAGGGCCTAGGCTACCTTCTTAAAATATTTTGAGTGGAGTCTGGCCTGGTCTATAACAAACCAAACTGAGCTGTTGCAGGAATTTAACTAACTGTTCCAATGCAATGACATGCCATAAGCACACCCCTCGGTAGAACGGTAATTCAAACACAAATTCTTACAGGAAGGTGGAAACACCATCCAAAGAGACATTTCAGAGAAAGTCAGAGGAATCCTTTACTGGAGATTGTAACACTTCTGGACTCCAACATCCTGTGGATGCTGCAGCAAAATAAAACCGGTAAAAGCCTGATCTGGAAGAACAGGCCACTCCCCTTCCATTGTTAAACTGTTAAAATCCCCCACTCCTCGGGACCTCTGCCTTTCCGACCACGAATGTAAGGGTCGGACTAATCACTTCAATCATACTGACATAGATTCAGAGAGTCATCCAGCACGGAAAAAAACCTTTTGGTCCAACCAGTCCATGTGGACCATAATTCTAAAATAAACTTGTCCCACCTGCCCGCCCTTGGTCCATATTCTTCCAAACATTTCTCATTCATGTATTTATCTAAATGTTTTTTTAAATGTTGTAAATGTACACACATCCAACACTTCCTCTGGAGGTTCATTCCACACACAAACCACTCTGTGTGCAAAACAAAATGTCATCATGCCTTGTTTTCAATCCTTCTTGCACGTTAAAAATATACCCCGAGTCTGGAAAATTAGTCAGTCAGTCAGTCACATTTAGTGGCCAGTCGGGTCCGTAACAGACTGAAGGATCAGAGCAAGGGGCAGAATCATTGTGACCCAGAGACGGATATCCAGTAGTTTCATCCTTCTATGTTGTGTTACTTTTCAATTGCTTTCGTACTTATTGGATGAATATTCTGAAGATATATTCCAGTATGTTGCATATATGCTGCGGAATATAAACTGCTGCACAAACACACTTATTTATGTAGCAACACTACCCAAGTTCAGAGAAAGGTTCACAAACGCGTTGATGTTTCGTTTGAAGTAAACTATTCAATGGAAGCATCAATAAAACAAATGCCAATGCCACAGCATGTGAAGGGGAATCGATAACAGTGACAGTTGGATGAATGGAGGAAAATAAAGGTACTGTCGGAGCAAATCTGTTTAATATTAGCGATAATGAAAAGGGTACTCAGTGCATTAATGCAAGGATGCGTTTGAACAGCACATTTTAGTGACACCAAGGACTACTGCATCAAGAACAATGGATGAACATGAATAAATGGGGAACGATAAGTGTCACAGAGTGTCCTCTGGAGCAAGAAAGGAGACAGAATTCAGACCCCTGTCCGTCTGGAACTCGACATCAGCCCCACAGCCCATACCCTCCCAGTGATGCGATGTTCCACAATCTGAGCTGTCTGAGGGAAATCCTCCCCGTGCCCTTTCGAACAGCACTGTGGCGTTATCTGTACGGGCTGAAGCTGCACATTCACCATTGTCAAGGTCTTTCAAGGTCGGTGGGCACTGCGGGAGCTGTAGTGCATCACCAGCCTGGAAAAAGGATCTTGTCATTCAGTAATTCACGGATTCAACTCCCTTTGCCATTTCCCTATCCATATCTGCATCTGATTTATATCTTGCTGCATTCTTTGGCAAACATCCACACAATCCACAACGACATTGATCTTTGTATTCTCTGCAAACTTACTTATCCACCCATCCACATTCTCAATCCAAGTCATTGAAATTTATAACAAACTGCTGAGGTCCCAGTACGGGCCCCTACGGAACACCACGAGTCGCAGATCTCCAGTCTGAAAAACTTCCTTACACCACTAACCGCTGCCTTGAATTACCAAGCCGATTCTGAATCCAAATGGCCAAGCCACCGTGGATTGAATACCTACAATGTGGAAACGGGCCATTTAGCACACAAAGTTCGCACTGCCCCCCCCGAAAAGTCACCCACACAGACCCATTCTCCCATTCGTGCAGGATTCCATAAATATCTAATTTCAGTTACATGACACTGTGACCTTTTGCGATAGATTCTGTTTCTTACAATCTTAAACTCCACAACCACCTGACGAAGGAGAAGTGCTCTGAAAGCGAGTGCTTCCGAATAAACCTGCTGGATTATAAACTGGGGTTGTGTGATTTTTAACTTTGTTTCCGCCCCCCCCCCCCCCCCCCCCCCGCCCCCAGTCCAACACCGGATCCTCTCCCTCAGTGGACGCAATCCCCTTGCATGATAGTGACTGTCTCTTTTGACTGATGCGTTCCACGGTCGGACAATCACTTGTTATGCTCAAAAACACTTCCTGACACTCGGCACCTCATGGAAAACCTGTTCAGTCAGGTAGCAGTGATACTGTGCCCTAAATTACCTTCTAAGAGCTTCTTTACCACAACTTTCTCTGTACTATTTCCAGCCATTCAAGCTGCAGTCTCATGTACACTAAATTACTTCCAAAGAGCTTCTTCTCCACACCTTTCTCTGAACTATTTCCAGATAGTCAAACTGCAGTCTCATATTCATGCTGACTAAGGTTCCTTGGAATGCCCAGCTATCGAATTTACATGTGGGTTTTATTCATTAAGCAATACCCCTCACCCACTGCCTTCCGTTATCCTCATGGACTTCCCTTTAATCTGAGCCACTAGTGCTTTCTGCTGAATCCATGAAGTTGTTCTAGGACTGATGCCACTGTGAGATCTTAAATGGTTGCAGTCAGCTCCATATGTTTTGTGGGAAATGATGCAGAAACAAGTCTCACTGTCTGTTAAACAACGGTTTCTTAGTTTTAAATGGCAAATGTCAGGCGTTATGTTCAAGGTGCAATTCGATTGGTCAAACCTCCAAGGTTTCAGAAAAACACACTTTCTTCACGCACTACAGTTAAACTGCAAACAAAAGAAAGAAGAATTGGAATAACTTTACTCTGGTGGAAAATTTAATCGAAGATTACATCATTCAAGTCCTGAGCAACAACTGTTCCAATATAGTACAATCCCATAAATACACACTTGACAAAGGCACATTTGGTGAAATAGATTGCCTGACATGTAATTCTCCAGCCTAGGTGAAAAGAACATCAAGAGAAAACTCTGAGAGAGAGACAGAGAGAGAGGTGGAGAAAACTTAAGCATTTTGCTGTAGCAGGGTGAGATATGTGGCAGGTTCCAATTCCCAACAACTCCTGAAAGTTAAATAAAATCCTGGTTCTGTTGGAGCTAGATCCGACCCCTTCAGGCTTCTTCTATTGTTCCTACTTAAACAAAACACCAGAGCCTATAAAACTGTTTGATTTATCAGCTTGCAGCACCTAGGTCTCAATCTTATCTCATAAAAAAGAACTGAATACATTTGTTAAATCCAAGCATTGTCACCCTGACGCTGAATCTTTACAGCAACCTCAACAGAATGGGGTTCCTAAATTTGAAGTTCTCTCCAAGAGCTTTCAATTCACTTTCTTGGATGAGTGCAGCTCCACCAATGCCCAAGAAGCTTGACACCATCAGGATAAACCTGCCCTCTTGATTGATACAACCTCCACAGGGATCACTCCTTCCACCAACGACACTCGGTAGCAGCAATGTGTACCATCAGCAAGATGCACTGCAGAATTTCGTCAAGGTTCCTTCGACAGCACATTCCAAATACATGACCGCTTCCATCTAGAAGGACAACCCTGCAGGTTCCCTTCCAAACCGCTTACCATCTTGACTTGGAAAATTGTTGCCATCCTGTCAGTGTCGCTGAGTCTAAATCCTAGAGCTCTCTACTAAATGATATTATGGGTCAGTCTACAGCACATGGACTGCATCGGTTCAAGGGTCAGCTCACTCCTACCTTCTCAAGGGCAACTCTGGATGGACAATTAATTCTGCGCTCAGCAAGTGACAGCCCAGTTCCACAAGATAATATATGAATAAAGTAAAGAGTTGTGGTTTTAAAAAGCATCTGTTTCTCTTTCAATTTGTACTACAACTGTCAGCCAGAGTGTGGTTACTCCATTTGATAATCGTTCCAAGTGACCATCACTCTTCATTGTTTGTTAGCTATTAATTTTCAGGCAAACACTTCCTGCCTGTGGGTCTGGAGTCACATGTATGTCAGACCAGGTAAGGATCGTTGTTTCTTTCCCCAATGGCATTAGTGAGACAGATGTTGTTTTTCCCAAACAGTAAGCAATTGTTTTATGTTCACAATTCAAATTCTAACTGCAGATTTTCTATTGAACCCATCTCCCAACATCTGCCATGGAAGGTTTTGAACCAAGGTCCAAAAGCATTCACTCGGTGTCGGGTCTAAAGACAATGCCCTGATGACCTTACCGAGCCTTGTAATTCCATGTGTTCTCAGGGAATGTTTGTGCTGTATATTTTGGAGAGTTTGCAGCTGGATATTGAGAAAAAAGACTCACTCGCCCAGCTTTTGTTTGGGATCGAGTTGTGTCTAAGAGAAACATATAATCACAGTACAGAATAGGCTCTTTGGCCCATCAGCTCTGTCTCATCCTTTTAGTACAGGAATTACTGATGAATTATTGCCTGACAAACTCACTGTGAAATTGACACTTTCCACGTTTCTTATAATATGTGTACTTGGAAAGAGCTGTCAGGGAAAGTGGCAGATGCAAGTACAGTTACTACATTTAAAACACGTTTGGACAGGTACATGGATGGGAAAGGTTCCGAGGAATATGGGACAAATGTAGGCAAATTCTATTAATTTAGTTTGGGGAACGTGGCCATCATGTACGATTTGCCCCGAAGAGCCTGTTTCTGTGCCATATGAATCATTTACTCTCTGAATCTTTGAGGAGGTAAGAAATTGGGGAAAGATGGGTGTGGGGTACTTGGATTTTCAAAAGTCGTTTGACAATGTTGATTTCCTTAATATAATACTGGCCTATTATTTTGGACACATTATATTCAAGTGGATAATGTGACTAACTAATAGAAGATAGGAAGTTGAGAAAAGGAGGGCATTTTCAGGATAGCAAGCTGTAACTAGTGGAATGCCACAGGGATTGGTGCTGGGCCACATTTATTTACAATATCAATGAATGACTTGGATGAGGAAACTGAAATCAATATCACATTCACTCATTATCCTGCTAATGCCCACCTCCCATACCCTGGTACTTTGGGATGATATCCATTTCTGTTATTTTTATTGCAAGTGGACAGAGCAAGGAGTTCAGATGATCTGGTTAAAGTTATCACTCGATAACTCCAGGTATCCATTTCTGAACGTTTTCACTTTCACCAGAGGAAGAGAATGTGGGAACTCGTGTATTGTAACATCTCTGGCTGTAATGCATAAAGAGGTTGTCTGAGATCGGGAGATTTGTTTGGTTTTCAAGAGCAAGGGAATGTCACAGGCACAGAAGAACATGAAAGAGACATAAAACAGTCCAGTAAACGAGTACGTTATGGAGATCAAACAAATCTTCAGTTACACAGATAGGGATGACTGCAGTGAGTGAATGATGTTAAAGAGATAGGGAGGGCTGCTGTGGCTGAATGATGTCAGTGAGATAGCAACGGCTGCAGTGAGTGATGCTACAGAGTTGGAAGGGCATCAAAATATTGCATTCTGTAACACAAAATATCATTTCCTTATTCTTATTTTATCAGTTATTCTAGGAAATGCATTATTTACCTTAGATAGAGATCAGCGAAATTTTGACCAACTCTAAATATGTCGTATTTGAGATGACTTGAGGATGAGTATGCCTTGATTCCCAAAACAATGTTCCCATTATGTCTGTGACACTATACTTAAACCATGGTGGGATATTCTCAGCAGTCCCGTACACATTTAGATTCTTTCCGTGAGACACGTTATCAAAATACTTCTGATAATCCAAACACATCACATCCACTGCCTTTGGATACGTTTTTCCTGCGCTTATCCCGAGTTCAACCCATTTTAGATATAGAATTGACAGAAACCTGGAGTGTGTTTACCCAAGGTTTCATCATTGGGGTGATCTCCCGACATAACTATGTTGTGGGCGAATTTGTGGACTCTCGCAGAGCTGAGGCTTTAGATGGCAAGGAATTTGTTAAGTGTGTAGAAGAAAATTTTCTGATTCAGTAATATGCATGTACCGACTACAGAAGCTACAAAACGTGACCTACTCTTGGGAAATAAGGCAGAGCAGGCGTCGGAGGTGTCAGTGGGGGAGCACTTTGGGCTCAGCAACGATAATTCTATTAGTTTTGGAATAGTGATGGAAAAGGATAGAACAGATAATTCAGTTGAAGTTCTAAACTGGAGGAAGTCTAATTTGGCAAGAACTTCCAGAAGATGATTGAGGGCATATGTTCACAGGTAAAGGGACAGCTGTGAGATGGAAAACGTTCAAAAATGAGATAACGGGAGTCCTAGAGCAGTATATTCCTGTTCGGGAAAAAGGAAAGGATGGTAGGTGCAGGGATTGCTGAATGAAGAGAGAAATTGAGGGTTTGGTCAAGAAAAAGTTGGAAGCGGAGGTTAGGAAAAGACAGGATATGTCGAGTGATTCCCGAGAATATTATTAAGACAGTAGAATATCCTTAAAAGGCAAATCAGGAAGGCAAAAAGGGGACATGAGATAGCTTTGGCAAACGGGGTTAAGGAGGATCCAAAGGGTTTTTGCAAATACATTAAGGACAAGTGGTAACTAGGTAGAGAATAGCGTTCTCAAAGACCAACAAGGCAGCCCCTGTGTGGAAGCACAGGAGGTTGGGGAGATACTAAATGATTATTTTGTATCAGTGTTTACTGTGGAAAATGGCACGGAGGATAAAGATGACGGTAAATAGATGTCGTTATCTTGAAAAATATCCATACCACAGAGGAGAAGGCGCTGGATGTCATAAAACGCATAAAATTGGATAAATCCCCAGGACCTGATCAGGTGTACCCGAGAACTCTGTGGGAAGCTATGGAAGTGTTTGCTGGGCCCCTTGCTGAGATATTTGTATCATCAATAGTCTCTAGTGAGGTGCCAGAAGACTGGAGGTTGGCTAACATGGTGACACTATTTAAGAATGGTAGTATGGAAACATAAACCGGTGAGCCTGACATCGGTGGTGGGCAAGTTGTTGAGGGAATTCTGAGGCACAGGATTTACATGCGTTTGGAAAGGCAAGGGCTGATTACGGATAGTTAACATGGTTTTGTGCATGGGAAATTATGTCACATAAACTTGATTGAGTTTTTTGAAAAAGTAACGAAGATGATTGATGGGGGCAGCGCAGTAGATGTGATCTATATAGACTTCAGAAAGTCGTTCGACAAGGTTCCTCATGGGAGGCTTCTTAGCAAGGTTAGATCTCATAGAATATAGGGAGAACTAGCCATTTGGATACAGAACTGTCTCGAAGGTAGAAGACAAAGGGTGGTGGTGGAGGTTTGCTTTTCAGACTGGAGGCCTGTGACCAACGGGTGCCAAAAGGTTCAGTGCTGGGTCCACTACTTTTCATCATTTATATAAATGATTTGGATATGAATTCAGGTGAAATCGTTAGGAAGTTTGCAGATGACACCAAAATTGGGGTTGGGGGTGGGTGTAGTGGACAGCCAAGAAAGTTACATCAGAGTACCACAGGTTCTTGGTCAGATGGGCCAATGGGTTGAAGAGTAACTGGTGGAGTTTCATTTAGATAAACGTGAGGTGTTGTATTTTGGAAAGGCAAATCTTAACTCGACTTCTGAACTTAATGGTAAGATCCTGGGGGTATTGATGAACATCCTATTGGAAGGATGTTGTGAAACTTGAAAGTGTTCAAAAAGTATGTTGCCAAGATTGGAGGATTTGAGGTATAGGGAGACACTGAATAGGCTTGGGCTGTTTTCCCTGGATCATCGGAGGCTGAGGGATGACCTTATAGAGGTTAACAAAATTATGAAGGGAATGGATAGGACAAATAGACATAGTCTTTTCCTTGGGGTGGGGGAGTTCAGAACGAGAGGGCAGTGGTTTAGAGCGAGAGAAGCAAGATTAAAAAGGGGCTTCAGGGACAAAATTTTCACACAGAGGGTGATGGTTGTGTGCAGGGCACTACCAGTGGAAATGGTGGAGGCTAGTACATTGCAACATTTAAAAGGGATCTGGATGGGTATATGAATAAGAGGGAATTGGAGGGATATGGGCCAAGTGCTGGAAAATGGGACTAGATTAGGTTCGGATATCTGGTCGGCATGATCAAATTGGACCAAAGTATCTGTCTCCGTGCTGGATATCTTGATGACTCTATAACTATCCTAATCCCCTCTGGGAGCATTCTGGTTCTGTGTCCACTCGTGGGGCTGTCATGTTCTGCTCCTTATTCCGAGTGTCTATTCTTCCTGGTTGCCTCGTATTGACTGAGCCGACTTGTCCCAGAGTGTTCCTCAGTGATGTCCCACTGCCGTCCTCTGTCAGATGTTTTCTTTCTCTTCGACTTCCCTGAACTGTTTTCCTGAACATTGTGCAATCTGATGTTATGGTGGACGCAGTGTAAAATGGATGGGCCTCGGACACAACACTGAGGAAATCCTACAGAGATGTCCAGCAGCTGAGTTACCCATTCCTCCCAAACACCTATAGCCATCTTCCATTGTCTTCCATAAGGCTCCAAACAGAAGAGAAATTTCCCCCCAATTCACATTGACTCCAGTTTTGTGGTGGGTCTTTTCCTACAAATTGCAAACTCTCTCCTTGATGTCAAGGACAATCACTCCTACCTGTTCTCCAGTGTTTGTAATTAGTAGCAATATCAGGAAATCATGCCATCGTAATCATACTTAAGGATTGGATCATGAAGACTTCCAGATTAATACATTCATAACCTTAGTGACAGAGGGGTAGGATATCTGCTGTCTGGTAAGAATAAATGGCTCTATTAAAGCTAAATGCACCTAATGAACCAAGAATGGAAAAGGTTCAAACCCTTGAAGCTTTAGAATACTGGAAACATCGTTAACAGACAGTCAGGTCAGAAATGTGTTAATTTGTAAATGTTTAAAAAGAGGCCAGCCGAGTGGAATGTGCAGCTTGTCACATGTGGGGAGTCCTGGACACTGTCAGTTTCCGAGATGACCACATGTGAGGTGGTTCTCCCAGCTGCAGAAGCTGGAGCTCTGGGTCTCGGAGCTTGAGTAGCAGTTGGAGACACTGTGCCACATCCACAAGGATGATAGTGACATGGATAGCACGTTTAGAGAGGTGGTCACACTGCAGCTCAAGGGACACGAGGGAAGAAAAGAATGGGTGATCACCATACAGTCCAGAAAGCACAGACAGGTAATGCAGGAGTCCCCTGAGGTCCCACTCACTAACCGGTATCCCATTTTGAAAGCTGATGTGGGTGCTAGCACCCCAGAGAAATACAATCAGAGCCAAATTTCTGGCACTACAGGCGGCTTGACTGTACAGGGAAAGGAATAAAGGAGGAGGATTAGTGATAGGAGATTCTTTAGTCGGGGAGCAGACATCTGCACCCAAAGATGTGACTCCAGGATGGTGTATTTCCTCCCTAATGCTAGAGTCAGGGATGTCATTGTAAGGCTGCAGGGCATCCTGAAAAGAGTGGGTGATGGGTTCGAGGGTGGGCAGCATATTGGTCCCCGTGATATGGGCCATGTGGGGAAGGCAAAAATATAGAAGGCCCAACACAGGACTGCACAGTGCTGGATCTGGTTCTAGGGAAAGAAGCTGGGGAATGTTTTCAAGGTTGCAGTGGGGGAACATTTCAACAATATCGACCACAGCAATGTACATTCAAATTCGTTCTGCCCAAGGAAAGAAGTGGGGCTGAAGAAGATGGTTTTTGATTAGGGAAAGCAGATTTTATGAAAACAAAGCAGAACCTGGCCAACGTTGACCGTTAAGATCTCCTTGCAAGTGAGTCTGCAGCAGAGCAGTGGGGGCATTCAAAAAGGAGCTGAGGATATTACGGCCCAACATTACCCTTTCGGTGGAGATAGAGCAGCAATACGTTCAGGGATCCCTGGATGCCTCAAACAATTCAGGATGTGATGAGGAAGAAGGGAAAGGTTCTTAGCAAGTGGAAAGGTGTCAATTCAAATGTGGCCTTCAGTGAATACCTTGGAGGGAAAGAAGGAATTTCGAAATGTGATGAAAACACAAAAAGGGAGGATGAGAAAGAGTTGTGACCAGGATTAGGGAGAATGCTAAGATATTTTCCAAATACATTTAAAGGAATAGTTTTACCGGGGAATTTTTAGGGCCCATTGGTGACTTGCGCTGAAATTGCGGTATATCGGAAGGGTGTTGAATGAATACTTCCCTTGGGTCTTCATTCTGGAAAAGGCCAACTTAGATTTGGAATTCAGGAAAAGGGACTGAGAGGAACCTGCAGAGTTTGACAAAGGAAAAAAAGGAAGGAGTGGAATCTTTGTCGAGCTTACAAACAGACAACTCCCCTGGCTTAGATGAATTTAATCCAATGCTGCAGTGGAGGACTTGTGGGGTGGTGGTGGTGGTGGGGGTGTGTGTTTCGGATGGATTTTGCACCAGGAAATTGCAGGGACAACTCAAAAGGTGAAAGTTAATTCCCTTTGACACTACCCCCCCCCCCCAAAACACCACTGGGACAGGGACAGCACCGGGTGAAATACAGAGCAAACTTTCTGGACTCTTTGGAAACAGGAGAGTGTAGTTTCCTCAACTCTTCGGAACTCAAAAGTCCCTTGACTCTCTTGCACTCAAAATAAAGTTCATTAGACTCGGGAAATAAAATAAGCCATTCCTCCGACTACATCCCCTCCAACTCTTGTGGTAGGGACAAAAAAGGGTTCAATCGAGACACTTAATTTATTAGAAGTCATAGTAAACTAAAAATCAAATTCCCCTTGGCCAATCTCCATCAAACTCACAGGGACCACAAAGGATAAAATTAACCCATTGTTTATTTCAGAAAGTCCAAAACGAAAATAGAAAAAAAATGAAAACAGCCCCTGCGGGCGTACTACACCAAAAATAAACGCAAATTCAAAACGTTGAATGGAAATTTATATGATGGAACAGAAACTTACGAAATGACAATATCATTTCCGAGGCTGATGATGCACTCCATCTCCAACAGTGCCCACTGGTCTCAAAAGGCCTTGATCATGCTAGCGATGACCAGGTGCTCACTTTCTAGGGGCACCCGAGGGAAGATGTAACCGCGAAAGAAGGGCAGACCGTCAGCAATGACAAGCTGCTCCTCAGCCTGCCGCCTGGACCTGTTCATGTCCATCTTGCCTAGGCCCAGCAGCAGAGGCATGAGACTTGTCCGCCGAACCCCACACTCGGTGTCAGTAGATCAGGAGAGTGGGACCGAAATGTAAACAACATTTAACAGCAACATCTTTTAAAAAAACGAACAAGAGTCTGCAAGTGAACACACTGTGCATGCACATGGAAAACTCTCCTCCAGGCCACTGACCGTGTGTGTGGTCCGACATCCAGTGAACTCCTTCAGTGTACTGTTGCTTGGAACAGCTGCATGTAGCATTATCCCCACAAGATCCCTGGTGTACGAGGCGAGGAACCCTTTGTAGATTACCCTCCGATTGGGATCCAAGCCCACAGAGGGAAAAGCATCATGCTAAGGCATGTCCAGGCAGTGGGCAGTGGTGTAGCAGTGGAGACTGTGCAGCATCAGCTCGTACAAATAACGCCTCTGTACAGTTCGAAAGGGCATTGGGCGAATTTCTCTCAGACAGCTCAGAATGTGGAACACCGCGTCACGAGTGGGGGAGGGGCATTATGGGGAATGGGGATGTTGTCCAGTTCGAGACAGACAGGGGTCAGAGTTATGTCTACTTTCTTGCTCCAGAGGACCCTCTGTGACACTGATCGTTCCCCATTTATTCATGTTCATCTATTGTTCTTGATGCAGTCATCTCTGGTGTCATTTAAATGGGTTGTTTAATGGCAATCTTGTGTTAATGCTCTCAGTACCATTTTTGTCATCACTCACATTATACAGATTTGATCCTCCAGAACCTTTGTTTTCCTCCATTCATCCAGCAATCAATGTTATCCATTCCCCTTTACATGCTGTGGTATTACCATTTGTTTTATTGATGTTTACATTGAATAGTTCGCTTAAAAGGAAACATCAATGCATTTGTGAACTTTTCTCTGAACTTGGATAGTGTTGCTACATAAATAAGTGTGTTTGTGCAGCAGTTTATATCCCGGAGCATATTGGCGACATATCGGAATATATATTCAGAATTTTGATCTAATACTGGATCTAAAGTATTAAAATATTTCAAAAGGTACCACATCCATAGAAGGATGAAACTACTGGATATCGCAAAGAGTAAAATAATTGACTTTCTTCTGCTCTCCATCTCTGGGTCACAATGATTATGCCCCTTGCTCTGATCCCTCAGTCTCTTACGGGCTCGACTGGCCACTAAAATGTAACTTACTATCAGAGTGTTCATCAACAGAATAAAAGCGAATGGGAGCATTGGAGTTAAGACCTTTTCAAACCTGTTGAATCCTATCCGTATGGGATCTTTAGAATACGCTTCAGTATTGGTGCAATACCACTCGACATTGTTAATGATTCGTTTAGCTTCGTACCTGAAGTACGTGGGAATGTTTTTGAAACAGAGCAGAATGCCTGTTGTTGCTAGAACCACTGTCGCAATTTTCTTGTTGCAATATTTTGTTTTCAACTTTTGACAGCAAATGGCAACAAATCGATCAAAGGTAAAAGTGACGGTGAACCAGACGGAACAATCGGTGGCAGCACGGCGCAGGGTATAGTGAACTTTGCAGACAGTCGTCACATCTAAGAAATTCCGAGGGAAATAATAATCATTGATCCGGTACAGTATGACCTCAAGGATAATGTACAGTAGATCTGCTGTTACCATGGCGACCAGGTAGCATGTGGTGCATGGGGAGATCCCACATTTTCCTCTGAATAAAATCGCAAGTGCCAGTAAATTCACTGTGAGAGTGTGAATAAGAAATAGATTATAAATTACAGGAAAAAAAAACTGTTCGCATTGTCTGAGGACAAACCATTGAACAAAATAAATCAGCCATGACTTCAACAGGTTTCCAAGGTGCACAGATCAGGGTAAAATCAGTTTGAACAGGTATCAGTCAGAGGGGTGTAATGGACTGCTCACTGGAAGCAGGTCTGTGCTTTAATATTCCAATGAGGAATTGTGTGTCTGAAGCTAGAGAAGTCCAACTTAGGAGTAGACCCTCTGCCCCACCTGCTACAACGTGTTTTATTTCCTTCTCTGTTGCAAAGTGTGTTACCTGCAAAGAAATACTCACTATCCTATTGGACAAACACTCTCAGTTGAGTGTTTGTCCTTCACGCGTCATGTTTTGTGGTCTTACCTCCTGGAAATCAGCCTTACTCTCCGTTACATTTGAGTCCATTCACACCTCCCCAGCCTCATTAATGAGCCCATCCCTTTTGGTAATTTCAAAACGTTGGAGAAGCATGGTGGCTCCGTGTTTAGCATTGTTGCTTCCCAGCGCTAGGGACCCGAGCTCGATTCCAGCCTTGGGTGACTGTCTTTGTGGAGTTTGCACATCCTCCCTGTGTCTGCGTGGGTTCCTTTGCATGCTCCTCTCAAAATCCAAAGATATGCAAGTTCGGTGAATTGGTCTTGCTGTATTGCTCAAATTGTGCAGGGATGGGTGGGTTAGTTGTGATGTTAGGGGTAAATATAGAGTGGTGAAAAGAGTCTGGGTATGATACGCTTCAGAGGCTTTGTGTAGACATGTTGGTCTGAAGGGTCTGTTCCCACAGTGTAGGGATTCCAAAAAGGAAAAAAAAGTCAGGGATTTTGATTTCACTGTTATACTTGTTTCAGCAGTAGTTAAGTGCTTGTTGATATATTACTGCACTAGGCATCGGTTAGATTTCCCTTGATTCCTTCATACAGCTTGGCATGCAACTTCTATTTGAACTGTGTCTTTGTGCTGAGACGCCAGTTGATGTGTGGGTGGATGTCAGAGGAGAACAGTGTAGCTCTCGGCTACAGTGTAACTATACCCACGGCGGCACATATCACCAAGTGAAATATAATTGCACAAGAATACATCCTATGAAGTTACATTTCACACAAAACGATCTGTCAAACAGGTTCCTCAGGAAATGCAATTGCTTGTTTGCCATCAGGATGAAACGTATTCAACAAGTATGACATTTTTGATTGACATGGAATTCAGGAATTCAGGGGAGTAAATGTTTATTGCAATTATACGTACCAAAACAATCTCTCCCGCTCTCCCTCTTCCACTTTTCCACTTTCTCTCCCTCTCTTCCAGTCTCTCTCTCTCTTTCTTTCTCTTTCTCTCTCTCTCTCTCTCTCTCTCTTCCTGTTCCGGAAAGAAGCAAAGAACAAACAGGTTCTCCGGAAGATATGGAGAAATTCTGAAAGAATAGGCACAGTTTGGCGAACAGATTATTTCTGAACACAAAATGAAAAGGTGTTGGATGCTCCACGACATATGTTCTGTGATTTCACACGTGTGTTCATGCCACTTAACATGCATGTTTGACTATGAAGTCTTGTACAGGCAGATTCTTCAGAAAATATAATGTTTGGATTTTCTTCCAGTCTCGCCTTCAAAATAGGAAATAGCTTTCACTCTGAACTGAAGAATGGGATTTTTTGTTTCTGAATTGGGAGAGATTATATACCTTCTTTATGGCAGTTTCTCTCTAATTCAGTTTGTTCCAAGGAGCCCTTCCTCCACCTTAACTGCATCCTCAGAACATTCCCCCCAATCTAGCGTGTTCTTGCAAGGTGTTCTGCCAACTCAATATTTTTAAAATAAGCTTCTGTTCAACTCAACTTGTTCCCAGCAGATTCCCTCCAAACGAATCAAAGACCTCTTCAAGACAGTCACTGTTCAAAACATATTGACTTATGCAGCCTCAACAATTCCAGGCACGTGTAACCAACTTGCACAAAGATGTGAGAAACAAATGGGGAACAGGGGGTACATGTACCCAGGCCTGCTTTAGTTCAGGGGTAGGGAGACTACCACTGCACCACAAGAACCCGATCGTCCACAATCACAGACACTTACCAGGCAAACCGAGTATAGCTATTACAACGTAAAATATGTTCCTGACCACTTGGATTGGTCGATGCATTTTCTGAGTGAAGAGATCAATTACTTTGTGCTGTGTACTCTCGCTGATTCAGAATGAAATAAAGCCCCTTATTTTATTCTCTGCAGGAACTACCAGGGGAAAACAGTATGTGCAAAATTTTTAGATTTGATTATTTTCTGGAGAATTCACAAACAAGTGTTATGACAGTCAAGTTAACTCCCTGGTGGTAGAGATGTTTTGGACGGCTCTGCAACTCTCTTGAGATGAAGAAATTCAGTTGAGACATTCTTCGATTCAAAGATATCTCAAAGTACTCCCGCCCAGCGTTTTCATTATAGAATCCCTGCAGTGTGGAAACAGACCAGCATCTGGCCCAACAAGTCCACACTGACCCACTCAAGAGTAACCCACCTCGACCCATTCCCCTATAACTCTACCTTACTCCTGACGAATGCACCTAACTTACATATTGCTGAATAATATGGGGAAATTAGCATGGCCAATTCACCAAGCTTGCACATCTTTGAATAGTGGGTGGAAACCAAAGCGATTCCACGCAGACGCAGGGAGAATGTGCAAATTCCACGCTCACACAGCGGCCTGAGGCTGGAATTGAAACGGGTCCCTGGTGCTTTGAGGTAGCAATGTTAATCACTGAGCCACTGTGCCGCCCTAAATGATTGGGCCCTCCCCGGTGGGAGGTTTTGCCGCAGGGTCTGTGCTGACTGGGTCAGCCCTCTGTAAGAGCAGCTCAGCTTGTCTCAGTCATCAACCACTCTTCAAGCATCACTTCACTGTTTCCCTCGGCCAGATCAGCAGTAATGTGTCCAGTTCTGGTCGCCTTGTTATGGAAAGGATAAAATTAAGCTAGAGAGTGTTCAGAAAAGATTTACTGGGATGTTCCTAGGAATGAAAAGTTTAAATTGTAGGGAGAATCTGGATAGGCTGGGACTGTTATCACAGGATCGAAGGAGGTTGAGTGGTGACCTTATAATGTTTTGTAACATCATGACGTGTATAAATGAGGTGAATGGAAGTTGTCTTTTTTTGCTCCGGTGGGCGATTTCCAGTTTAGGGGCATATCTTTAATGTGAAAGGAGAAAGATTGAAAACAGACAAGTGTGTATTATGCTTTGTGCACAGAACGAACCTCCAGAGAATTTGATGGATGTGGGTACAGTTACAACATTTAAAATACATTTAGATAAATACATGAATGTGAAATGGAGGGATATGGGCCAAGGATGGGACTAGTTTAGTTTGGAATCATGGTCAGCATGGACTGGTTGGACCAAAGGGTCTGTTTCCATGCTGTATGATTCTTTGACTCAATGACTCTATGATTGAGCTGATTAGTTAATGCTCTTCCGATGCAATCTTTCTTAACCACACTCCAAGACTGCTCATTTCACATCCCAACCACTCCTCTGTTAAAAGAACATTTTGCGTCAGGGCACAGTTTCTTTCATTGCCATTCAGTGTATATCTGTGTCTTTGATGAACTTCCCCCCAACGTCTTCGGCTCATTGTGGATCTCCCTCTGCTTCACTGATCTTTTTGAGTCTCTGCTACACGCTATCTCTAGAAATTGGAACCTCTAGCATTTCTCACCCTACACCCTGTGATGATGCTGTCACTTTAAAAGTTTTTTTAGATTAGATTACTTACAGTGTGGAAACAGGCCCTTCGGCCCAACAAGTCCACACCGACCCGCCGAAGCGCAACCCACCCATACCCCTACATTTACCCCTTACCTAACACTATGGGCAATTTAGCATAGCCAATTCACCTGACTCGCACATCTTTGGACTGTGGGAGGAAACCGGAGCACCCGGAGGAAACCCACGCAGACACGGGTTTCGTCCTTTTTTTTAAAGAGTGTTCGTAAAGGCAGAGATCTCGAGGAGTCTGGGGAGTTTAACAGAATAATAGTGGAAGGTGAGTGACCAGTTCTCCCAGATCCGGCTTTCTCCAGTTTTTTTTTGCTGCAGCATTCACAAGATGTTGGAGTCCAGAAGTGTTTCAAGTTTCAGTAAAGGATTCCTCTGACTTTCTCTGAAATCACTCTCTGGATTTTGTTCTCTCCTGCCTGTAAGAATCTGTGTTCCTATTTACCTTTCTGTGTCGGGCTGTGCTTATTGGATGCTACTGTATTGGAGCAGCTGGTTAGTCAATTTCCTGTATCAGGTCACTTAGGTTTGTTTCGAACCAAGCCAGACTCCCCTCAAAATACGTTAAGAAAGTAGACTAGACCCTAACATTTTCTTATTGCCAAGACAGATGTGAAGTCCCGATACCAGGTATGATGCAGCTGGTCAAACTTTAAGCAAAACTTATTTAATTTAAGCACGACCGTTGAAGCACAAACTAAGGAAGGCAGAATTTATAATAACTTAACGATGGGCCAAATACTGGCAAATGGGACGAGGTTGGGTGAGGAAATCTGGTCGGCATGGACGTGTTGGACTTAAGGGTGTGTTTCCGTGCTGTAAAACTCTGTGACTGCATTGGAAAACTTACCATATATACTCGAGTAATAGTCGGATTTCTTTGACTACTATTTACTGTTAAATCTATGGGATCGATTGTGACATGGTTGCTACTTTTGAGTTGCTGAAATTCAGTCCGTATCATTAGCAGAACCAATTGATCTCTCAACAAATAAAGAGAAAAAAGCAATGAATTACAGTAATGTTGAAAACCCAGAGAGGAGTGAAACAGCCTGCAGACTAGAAGACCTGGAGCAAAGCATAACTGCGGGCACACTGACTCTGAAATGTTAATCTGTTCTCTGTGAAGGAATCAGCTTGACCTCTACACAAAATATATTGAAAACTCCAGATTTTTGGCCAGAAATACGTGTCAACGTTTACACGTGACCGATTATTACTTGAGTGTATATTGTAAACGACCTGATAGAGTAACTATTACTAATTAACTGTTCCAATACAGTAACATCTCATGAACACACCCCTTCGCAAAAAGGGAAATGCAAAAGTACCAAGGACAAAATAATCTTTTTAAAGTGATAGCATGGACACACATCCCCCCTTTAAAAAAAATGAACCACCAAAATACAACGGTGGCTTCACTTTAAACCCCTTAGTCTTACTCTGTTTGGACACAACAACACACATATACTACACTGAATATTTGCATGCAGCCGTTCACTATTGCATTCTATATCAATCCGTTCACTTCTGCTACCGAACACCTCTATTTTCCATCATCCAAGTCTCCACAACATGTTGATGATTACATTTTCTTATCCTGCCACGCATATGATTTATAAATTGAATGGCTGCAGCAATACACTCCATTTAAACAGTCTGGAATTTTGTCCTTAAATTTCTCCACAAACTTCAATGGGTTATAATGAGTATATATAATTGTCTCAGATACAATACTGGCAGTATAGATGCGGAAATATTGCAACACGAACAGCAAGCTCACAGTCTGCTTCTCAATTGTGGAATATTTCTGTTGATGAATATTAAATTTCCGGGAGAAATACCCAATAGGTCTTACATCTTCTTGTCATCTTCCTGTAAGACGACAGCACCGACTCCTACATCACCTGCATTAATAACCGCCTTGAAGTTCTTTGCGAAATTAGGTGTGGATAATAGTGGGGCAGTGATTCACATAGCTTTCAGGCTATCAAATGCTGTCTGACAGATTACTGCCCATTGCAATATTCTGCACTTATTCAAAAAGTCAGTGAGTGGACCAGCCATTCTGCTAAAATTTGGCATGAATTTCTGATAAAGCCCACTCAATCCCAGTAATCGTAGTACTGCTCTTTCCGTTGATGGTATGGAAACTTCCCAATAACCGTTGTTGTCACATTCTGTGGGCCTATCTGTCCATGTCCGGTAACATGGCCCAGGAACGTGACTAGAGTTTTGGCGAATTCACTTTATCACCAAGCCAATTTTCCGAAGTCAGTCAAGTAACTCTGATAAATGCAGCAAATATTCCTCCCACATGTGAATAAAAATCACCAGGTCATCGATGTATTCAACACAACTGGATAATCCAGAAATGACTTCATTGGTTAGTTTTTGAAATGTGATTGATACATTTTTCATACCAAACTTCATGACTATAAACTGATGCAGTCGATTTGGTGTTACAAAAGCCGAAATTGTATGCCCTGTTTCAGATTATGGTACCTGCCAGTATCCTATGATTAAGCCCAATTTGGAAGTTTTCGTTTCTGGCCCCACATTCTGAACACAGTCTTTCAAACGTGGAATTGGATATGAATCAGACTTTGTAACTGCATGGCCTTTGCAATATTCTGCACATACTTGTTGGGTGCCATGTGGTTTTGTCACCATTTCTGTGGGTGAGCTAGAGTCACTGCAATTCACTTTGATTATGTTGTTTTTGCAAATGCTCTCAATCTCGTTTTGAACCTGTGCCAAATTTAGAATTTTACGTCGAGGGGGCGGTTGCTTGATCAGAACAGTTTTTCCTAAATCAAGCATAATTTAGGAAAATTGCATAATTATGTGTGGTGAACAGGAGGGCAGTGGTTAACACAGCTTGCAGGCTACGAAATGACTTCCAACAGTCTGCTGTTCAATGAAACTATTTGTTTTTCTTAAGCAATTCAGTAAGTGGAGCAGCCACACTGCTAAAATTTAGTGTGAATTTCCGATAAAATCCACACAATCCCAAGAATCGTAGTACTGCTCTTTTTGTGTATGGCATGTGAAACTCCCCAATTATCTTTGCTTTTCCATTCCACAGGGTCGTTTGTCCATGTTCAATAACATGGACCAAGAAGGAGACTTGTGCTTTGGCAAATTCACTTTTAGCAAGGTTGATCACCAAACCTGCCTCCTGAAGTCGATCAGACAATTCTAATCAATGTTGCAATTGTTCCTTCCATGTGCGGGTAAAAGTCACCTGGTCATCAATATAAACCACGCAATTGGGTCATCCGGAAATGACCTTATTAGCTAGTCTTCGAAATGTGACTGGTGCATTTTTCAAACCAAATGGCATGACTTCAAATTGATGCAGTCCATTCGGTGTTACAAAAACCAATATAGTCTTTGCTCTTTTGGACACAGGTACCTGCCAGCATCCTCTGAGCAACCATAACTTGGAAATATAAGTCGCTTCTCCCACCTTTTCACCACTGACTTCCAAACATGAATTTGGATACAAATCAGACTTTACAACTGCATTAACTTTACGATAGCCAAAACAAAACCGTTGGGTACCATCTGGTGTTGGGACCATTACTATTGGTGAGCTCCAGTCATGTTTTATTACGTTGTTTTTGGAGCAGGCGTTCAATCTCCTTTTCAACTTTCACCAACTTTAGAGGGTTATGCCTATAAGGATGTCACTTCATTGGACCAACATTACCTGTACATACATCATTCATAATTAGGTTAGTATTTCCCAGCTTATTTCAACATACATCTTGTAAATAAATATATATATATATATATATATATATATAAACTTTCGGCGCTCGGAGGTCACGTGGTCCTCTGATGCCCTGTTTCGCGCTCCGGGAGGTCACGTGATCGGCCGTTTCGCACACCGGAAGTGGGCGACACTGCCGTTTCGCGCTCGAAAGGAGGCCGCATGGTGGTCCTTTGTCTCCGAAAAGGGAAGGTCACGTGAGGTCGGACAGCCGGAAATGCGAGGAGGCGAGGAATGGAGTCGGAGCAACAGCCAATGAGAAGACAATTTCACTTGAGTGATGGTATGATGTTTTGTTTGGTATAAAAGACTGGGTCAGGGACCGAGAGAGGTCTTTTGTTCTTTCTGAACTGACTGACTGAGTAGTTTGTCAGGGACAGAAAGGTTTAGACCCAGAGCTCTGTATACTTTATCCACTTACTGATAGAATAAAACTATAAGTGTAAGGTTAGATATTTTTCCTATTGCTTTATTTAAAGAGCACGCAGGACTTGGCTCACACATAAAAGATAATAAGTTTGTAGATTGAGCCTAAAGTCCATCATTCTTCATGTGATAGCAATAACTCTTTCAGGCCATTTCAGTTTTCCTCATGGAAGGTAACTCAATGATTTATCCCAATTTTTGACGACTTCCTCATTTCCAATATAATTTGAGGAATGTCCATTTAGAATCCTCTGAACATGGTTCTTCCCTTTGTGTTGTAACCAATAACACAATCTCCGTTTGCTTTCCTTCCCGGTCAAAATACCTTTTGAACATATTTTGGGGTCTTTTTCAAATAGCTCACCTCACTATATCTCCTTTTGACTTGATTAGGTCCACTAAACCTTGCTTTTCAAGGTTCACCTATCACAGGAAGTTACTCTAACACCTTATCCCCGAGAGCAAAACTGTGAGTTTTTGATATCATGCCTGCTTGCTGATTTATTGTTTGCTGTGATATTTTAAATGCTATCTAATCAACTCGCCCACTCTATTTAACCGTTCCCTAAAATTTGACACACACCCCAAATGTGTGGTCTCTGAATTCTGACACCAATTTCTCCCGAATCAAGTTCAGAGTTCCTTTCACTTTATGCCCAAAAACTAATTCAAATGGACTGAATTTGTTCGATTCATTTGCTACATCTCGGATGGAAAAAAGTGCAAATTTATCCCAGTTATCTAGATGGTCTTGACCATCAGCCGTAAACACGGTCTTCAATATCTGATGCCTCCTTTCTAGCACTCCCTGTCATTCTAGATGGTATGCAGTCAATTTGAAGTGTTTTATTCCGAAGCTGTCCATGGCTTCCTTGAATAATTTTGACGTCAAGTTTGACGTTGATTTGATTATATCTCTTGGGTAGTCCATATCTAGTGAAAGATTTGAGGAACTTCTTCATAATCCTTTTCGCTGTGATAATGTGTAATGGGGCAGCCTCTAGAAATCTAGAGGACACATTCATTATTATTAACAAATCCTGATCCCCACCTCGTGTTTTCAGTCGGGGTCCAACACAATCAATTACATGGTTCCTCAAATGTAGGAATGACAATTAAAGGTGCTGGTTTTATCACTAGAACATAGAACATTGAACAATTATGCCGCAGTACAGACCCTCGCTGTTGTGCTGACCTGAGAAAGCAATGCAAAGCCCACCTAAACGACACTATTCCACTTTCATCCATATGTATATCCAATGATCAGTTAACTCCCCTTATTGTTGGCGAGACTTCTACTATTGCAGTCGGTGCATTCCATGAAACTACTACTCTCTGAGGAAAGAGACTACCTCTGACATCCATCCTATATCTGACAACCTTCAATTTAAAGCTATTTGTCCTCGTGCTAACTATCATCAGCCAAGGAAAAAGGCTCTCACTGTCCACCCTATCTAACCCTCTGATTATCTTATGTGTCTCAATTAAGTCACCTCTCAACCTTATTCTCTTTATCAAGAACAGCCTCAAGTCCCTCAGCCTTTCCTCAGAAGAACGTCCTTCAATTCAAAGTTTGCAAGAAGATATGTAGCTCGGGTGCTCGTTGTTGTGGTTCTGTTTGCCAACCTGGGAATTTGTGTTTGTTGATGGAATCTGTGGATGAGTGCCATGCCTCTAGGAATTCCCTGGCTGTTCTCGGTTTGGCTTGCATTATAATAGTAGTGTTGTCCGAGTCGAATTCATGTTGCTTGTCATCTGTGTGTGTAGCTACTAAGGATAGCTGGTCATGTCGTTTTGTGGCTAGTTGGTGTTCATGGATGCGAATCGTTAGCTGTCTTCCTGTTTGTCCTATGTGTGTTTTTTGCAGTCCTTGCATGGGATCTGTGGCACTCATCCACAGATTCTATCAACAAACACATCGACCTGGACCCAATATACCGGCCACTGCAGCGGACAGCTGGAACTGACAACCAGAAGCGGCAGAGACAAACCACTATAAATGCCGGAGGAAACATCACAGGAGGTTCCCAAGCACTGAGGATGTCACCTAGACAGGGGACGAAATGTTTGCAACACAAATTCCCAGCTCGGTGAACAGAACCACAACAACGTCCTTCTATACCAGGCCACATCCCAGTAAATCTCCTTCTGAACCCTTTCTATTTCTGAAACTTCCACATCCTTCTTATAATGCAGTGGCCAGAACTGTCCACAATATTCCAAGTGTGCTCGCACAAGAGTTTTGTACATCTGCAGCATGATCTCATGGTTCCAAAGCTCAATCTCTTTACTCATCAAAACTAACGCATCGTATGACTCCTTAACAACCAGATCAATCTGGGAGACAACTTTCAGAGATTTATGTGCATGAAGACTGAGATCTCTCCGATCATCTTCACTGCCAAGAATCTTACAATTCACCCAGTACTCTAAATTCATGTTACTCCATCCGAAGTCAATCACCTCTCAGCCCAGTTCTGCAGTTTATCTATGTCCCTCCGTAATCTGTAACATCCCTCAGCACTATCCACAACTCTACCGACCGAGGTGTCATTTGCAAATTTACTAAACCATACTTCTACGCTCTCATCCAGAACATTTGGAAAATTAAAAAACAGCAATGGACGCAAAACAGATCCTTGCGGCACTCCAAAAATAACTATAGTCCTGGATGACAATTACCCATCAACCACCACCCTCCATCTTCTTTCAGCTCACCAATTTCTGATCCAAACCGCGAAATCACCCTCAATACCATGCCTCCGTATTTTGTGCAGCAGCCTACTATGGGGTACTTTCTCAAACAAATTACTGACACTCCTCACTACCTAATGTTCTTCAGTTACCTTACATGCATGACATGTCTAGCAATATTCAATTAAATCCTTATATCTTCCAGGGTTGTAAGAATGTTTTTGTATTTTACCCTGATGTTTTCTTACCCCAAATGACCTCCTACTGGTAATTCACATGCGACACACAACACCTACCTTTGTCAACAGCTAGCAATACGACTTGATCAACGTCTGCCATTTCCCATCTAACTGAATATGTGATGAACACCATTTCGTCATCTAGACATACATTTAAAGATCGTAACATTTGGGAATTCGCTCAAAATATTCTTCTGCGTTTGGTTTTCAATACAATTGCGTCAGTTTTTCATCTTTCTGTTGGAACTCAGTTAATTTTTCTGAGCTAAAAATATCCACTTTGTCCTCCACCCGTTCTTGTTTTGTCTCGACGGTGTTGAATCGCTGGGAGTCATTGCTGCAGGAGGCAGTGGAAGCCAAGTCATTGAGCTTTTTAGGATGCAGCTTGATTACCATTCGGGCACGAGACTTTGCTGTTTTGTGTCTGTTTGATTGTCTATTATATTTGCAACGCCGATGTGGTGCACATATGGAGATATTTCTACCACCCGACACTTGGGTAAAAGATGGAAGATCGAAACTGGGAGCAGTAGACAATCTGACACCGAATAAAGAACAAAGCAAACTACAGCGCTGCAATAGGCCCTTCGGCCCTCCAAGTCTGCAGTGATCCTGATCCTCTACCGAAACCTGTCACCGATTATCTAAGGATATGTATCCCTCTGCTCCCTGTCCATTCGTGTCTCTGTTTAGATACACCATAAAATACATTGTCGTGCCCACCTCCACTGGCAATGTGTTCCATGCACCCATCAGCATTTGCGTAAAAAACGTTCCACGCATATCTCCCTTAAACTTCCCCCCCCACTTGAACTCATAATCCCTTTTAACTGGGTCCACCCCCCGTGAAAAGCTTCTTGCTGTTCACCCTGTCAAAACTTCTCGTGATTTTGTAGACCTCAATCAGGTCCCCCGACAACCTCCGTTTTTCTACTGAATATAATTCTCATGTATTTGACATCTCTTCATAGCTCGCACGCTCCATACCAGGCAAAATCCTGGTTAACCCCCTCTGCAGCCTTACAAAAGCATCCTCATCCTTTTAGTAACGTGACGACCAGAACTGTATGCAATATTCCAAATATAGCCGAAACAAAGTCTTATACAACTGTAACATGCCTTGCCAACTCTTGTACTCAATACACTGTTCGATGAAGGAAAGCATGCTGCATGCCTTCTTGATCAATTTGTCAACCTGCATTGCTTCCTTCATTGTACAATGGACCTGAACACGCAGATCTATCGGCACATCAATTCTCCCCAGGGCTTTCCATTTATGATATAATTAGCCCTTAAATTTGATCTTCTAAAATGCATCAACTCGCATTTGCCCGGATTGAACACCATCTGCCATTTCTCCGCCCAAATATACAAGCTATCTGTATTCTGCTGCATTCTCTGACAGTCCCCTTCACGATCTGCTTCTCCACCAATCTTTGTGTCATCTGCAGACTTGCTAATTAGACCTCCTCCACCTTACTCTTAGAGCAGGCTCTGCCATTTTATACAATAAAGGCTGATCCTTTCACTGAAAACATATTCCCACCTGTTGAGTTTAATGTCTCAACAGGTATCAAGATCTTTCTTGCACATACGTCCTCTCAACTCGCCATGTCTCTTCCTTTCGCATTCCATCTCTCTTTCTGTCATTTTCTCCATGACCTGACACACCCCCATCTCTTAGAACTTTTCATTCTGCCCTGACCTTTGACTCTGTCTCTTTCATCCCCCTCATTTCTCTCATCTTGGTCGTGACATCTTGCTCTATCTCTCTCACCCCACCCCTGCCTCTCTCTCAGCCAAACTCTTTGTCCTTCTTATCCTTTCTCCATCACATCCTCAGTCTCACAGACTATGTCACCATCTCTATCACTCCGCCTATTTTTCAGCCTCTCTCTATATATCTCTACCTTTCTACTCTCTTTCATACTCTGTCTCTCTGTCTCTCTCTCTCTCTCTCTCTCTCTCTCTCTACATCACAGTCTCTCCCTTACTCTTTCTGTCATCCTATCTTTCTATCCATACTCTCTCTCTCATCTTGTCTTTTTCTGTGCTCCTGTCTCTATGGAAGATCTAGACTGTAAGGAAATGGATGGTGACATCTTGCAAAATGTCCACACCACAGAGGAGGAAATGTTCGATATCTTGAAACGCAAAAATGTGGATAAATCCCCAGAACCTGATCAGGTGTACCCCAGGACTCTGTGGGGAGCAAGAGAAGTGATTGATGGGCCACTTGCTGAGATATTTGTATTATCGATAGTCACAGGTGAAGTGCCGTAAGACTGGAGGTTGGCTAACGTGGTGTCACTTTTTAGAATGCTGGTAAGGACAAGCCAGGGAACTTTAGACCAGTGAGCCTGACGTTGGTGGTGGAAAAGTTGTTGGAAGGAATCCTCAGGGGCAGGATGTACATGTATTTGGAAAGGTAAGGACTGATTAGGGATAGTCAACATGGTTTTGTGCATGGGAAATCATGCCTCACACACCTGATTGAGTTTTTTTAGAGGAAGTAGCAACGAAGATTTATTAGGGAAGAGCGGTAGATGTGATCTATATGGCCTTCAGTAAGGCATTCGACAACCCACTGATTTGCAATGTTAGATCTCACGGAATACAGGGAGAACAAGCCAATTGGACGCAGAACTAGCTCAAAGGTGGAAGACAGAGGGTGGTGGTGGAGGGTTGTTTTTCAGTGGAGTGTCACAAGGATCCGTGCTGGGCCCTCTACTTTTTGTCATTTACATAAATGATTTGGATGCGAGCATAAGAGGTACCGTTAGTAAAATTGCAGATGGCATCAAAATTGGAGGTGTCGTGGACAACGAAGAGCGTAACCTCAGATTGCAACTGGATCTTGACCAAATGGGCCAATGGGCTGAGAAGTGGCAGATGGAGTTTAATTCAGATAAATGCGAGGTGCTGCATTTTGGGAAAGCATATATTTGCAGGACTTATCAACATAATGGCAATGTCCTACGGAGTGTTGCTGAACGAAGAGACCTTGGAGTGCAGGTTCATAGCTCCTTGAAAGTGGAGTCGTGGGTAGATAGAATAATGTGGAAGGCGTTTGGTATGCTTTCCTTTATTGGTCAGAGTATTGAGTACAGGAGTTGGGAGGTCATGTTGCGGCTATACAGGAAATTGGTTTGGCAACTGTTGGAATATTGCGTGCAATTCTGTTCACCTCCCTTTCCGAACAATGTTCTGAAACTTGAAAGAGTTCAGAAAAGATTTGCAAGGATGTTGCCAGGGTTGGAGGATTTGAGCTATAGGGAGAGGCTGAACATTCTGGGGCTGTTTTCCCTGTATCGTCGGAGGTTGAGGGGTGACCTTATAGAGAGTTACAAAGTTATGAGGGGCATGGATAGGGTAAATAAGCAAAGTCTTGTCCCTGGTGTCTGGGAGTACAGACTAAGAGGGCATAGGTTTAGGGTGAGAGGGGAAAGATATGAAAGAGACCTAAGGGGCAAGTTTTTCGCCCAGAGTGTGGTACATGTATGGAATTACCTGCCTAAGGAAGTTGTGGAGACTAGTACAATTGCAATATTTAAGAGGCATTTGGATGGGTATATGAATCGGAAAGGTTTGGATGGATAAGGGCCGGATGCTGGCAGATGGGACTAGATTGGGTTGGGATATCTGGTCGCATTGGACGGGTTGGACCGAAGGGTCTGTTCTATGCTGTCCATCTCTATGACTCTATGGCTCCATAATAAAATATTTGGAGAGGATGAAGTAGTTTGTTATGCCCTTACTTCAGCAAGAGATTCCCTGACCTCTTTTATCATTCCAAGTCCTAACATGGGGGTATAGAATAGTTTTAAATTAATTACAGGGTGATGGACTTCCTCCAGTAAATCCACGATACCCTATACAAATTGCTACAATGGTAATGGATAGGGGTGCACTTTCGTAAAAGTTCCTAAACTTATCACCTGTGCTATGATAAAATGTATCAGTCGTCACTGCTTCCCTGAAGGACCTCGCAGCTCAAGTGTATGCCTTTAAGAGGAATGTGTATCTGTTACCACTGCTGTTCAAACCCTTTGTGGGGTGGGTAACAATACCCACATTCATTATAATACCTCTAATAGCACTAATATTTTCCCAATTATTGAATGGATAGAATCATTCTGGGATGCTGGCCACGTCTCTTATCAAGAGACCTCCCTCATTCGACTGAATGGTTTTCTGCCTTTATGTTTGGTACCAAACTAAATAATCATGGATTACCCAAATACTCCAGGAAGTCCCAAAGGTAGGCCCGCTTCTTATTGGCAAGGTCTCTCCATTATCTGTACTAAACCTGCATTTTTTTTCAGTTTGCCCTGAAACACCAAAATTGAACAAAATGCTTTGTCCTGAATAGAGCAACGACTCCTCATGCTGAAGCTCCAGGAACACTATTTCCAAATACTGTTTCCTGTCCAATTACCTGGCAACGAGATTCAAATTCCCTTGTTAAACGTTCAGTTTCTCCTGACTTTTGTGCAGAATGGAAGAATCCAAAGGCCATATCAAGAAGTAAAACTCAATCAATGCCATATGCAGCCCTTAGTGTTCCTTCCGTAGGAGGGTCATCAGGAGTTATTAGTCATCAAAACTGCAATTCCATAATTATCTCATTTATGGGCTCACGATTTTGGGAAATAAGACAACTGTTGCCCTCATAGAAATTAGGGACATACTTTCAGAATTGTGCCTATTTCCCCAACAAAACCGCTATGCACTCGATTACATACATGTGAAAGTAAGTGGAGTTTGTGCCATAGTCAAATGAAAGTGCATCATGGGGGTCACTAATTTTATCGAAAACATTACGAGACAGAGAGATAACATCCGCACTTCAATCAACCAAATCAATGAATGCGCAGCGTGGGGAGATTGGGTTTTGACTCATGGTACAACTGGCTAATCAATATGGCTATGTATGTTGCTTTATTTGGTCTTTTTGTTAGTATCGCTGTTATTAAGTGTATTATTGCTAAAATATTAGTATCTATTGACATCATTGGTTCTACCCAGAAAATACTTCTTCTCCACTCAGATGATAATGAAGCACCATTGCTTGCCCTGGTTTCTCTTCGGAGGAAGAGGGAGTATGGCAATCATACGCTGTCATTAAATTAGTTTAATACATACTGTTATGATATGGTCATGAGATGAACAAAGTGGGGAATGAGGATCTAAAATTTGAATTCAGACTGTTGTCAGGAGCAACAGGTGTCCGTAGATTTATATTAACCACAAAATGGCTTTTCAATTTAAAATAACACAACAAATGATTGCAAGTAATGATTTGACTCTGTAAACTTCAACTGATGCTTTGCTAAGTTGATTGTATTTAGAGATAAGATGGAACAATGGATTTTTCAAATTATGAATCATTTGATAATATTCCCCACAGTAGGCTCATTGTTGGTTTAGTAAGTTTGCCGATGACACAATGGCCAGTGGTGTTCTGTATAGTGTCGAAGGCTGTTGCAGTTTACAACAAGACATTGACAGGTTGTAGAGCTGGCTTGAGAAGTGGTAGATGGAGTTCAACCTGCATAAATGTGAAGTGATTCATTTTGGAAGATTGAGTTTGAATGCTGAACACGGAGTTAAAGACAGGATTCCTTGCAGTGTGGAGGAACAGCATGATCTTGAGGTCCATGTACACAGATCTCTCGAAGTTGCCAATCAAGTTGATCGGGCTGTTAAGAAGGCGTATGGTGTTTTGGCTTTCATTAACGGAGGATTGAGTTTAAGAGCTAACAAACATTTCTCTTTCATGTATTTATCTAAATGTCTTTTAAATGATGCAACTGTACACAAATCCAGCACTTCCTCTCGAGGTCCATTCCACACACAAACCACTCCGTGTGTAAAACAAAATGCCCTCATGTCTTGCTTTCAATCTTTTTCCTTGCACATTTAAAATATGCCCTTAGTCTGGAAATCCCCACCGGAGGGAAAAGGCAGCTGCCATTCACCTCATTTATACACCTCATGATTTTGCAAAACCCTATAAGGTCACCCCTCAAGCTCCTACACTCCAGTGAAAACGCACCCAGCCTTTCCAGCCTCTCCTTCTGACTGAAGCCTTCCATTCCTGGAAACAGTGAAGTGATGGTTGAAGTGGGGTTTATGATTGAGACAAGCTGAGCTGCTCTTTCAGAGAGCTGACCCAGTCAGCACAGATTTTGTGGCAAAACCTCCCACCTGGGAGGGCCCAATCATTTAGGATGGCACGGTGTCTCAGTGATTAGCACTGCTACCTCAAAGCACCAGGAGCCCGGTTTCAGTTCCAGCCTCAGGCCATTCTGTGTGGACTTTGCACATTCTCCGTGCGTCTGTGTGGGTTTGCAGCCGATTTCCTCCCAGAAATCAAAGATGAGCAGGTTCGACGAATTGATCATGCTAAAGTGCGCACTGTGTTCAGAGATGTGTGGGTTATGTGCTTTAATCAGGGATAAATGTAGAGTCATAGGGTAGGGGAATGGGTCTGGGTGGGTTCTCTTGAGAGGGTCGGTGTGGACTTGTTTGACTAAATGGCCTGTTTCCACTCTGTAGGGATTCTATGATGAAAACACGAGATGGGGGTACTTTGAGCTATTTTTGACCCTAAGAATGTATCAGTTGAATTTCTTCATCTCAAGAGAGCTGCAGAGCCCTCCGAAACATGTCCATCGCCAGGGAGTTAACTCGCCTGTCGTAATCTTTGTGTATTCTCCAGAAAATAATCAACTCTAAAATGTTAATAATCCATTTTCCCCCCGCAGTTCCTGCAGGGCATAAAAGAAGGGTGTTTATCCCGCTCTGAATCAGAGAGATTATTTGCAACAGAACGTGATTGATCTCTTCACTCAGAAGATGCATCCACCAGTCCAAATGGTCAGGAAGACATTCTACGTTGCAATAGCTATATTCGGTTTGCCTGGTATGGGTCTGTGAGTGTTGAGAGTAAGATTATTATGATGCAGTGGTCGTCTAAATCAGGCCTGGATACAAATACCCCCTGTTACCCATGTGTTACTCACATCTCAGTGCAAGTTGATTAAAAATGCCTCGAATTGTTGATGTTGCATGAGACAGCATGTTTTGAACAATTGCTGCATTGTAGAAGTTATTGTATCGGATTCATTTGGAGGAGATCTGCTGAGGACTAGCTGAGTTGCACATCAGCTCACTTAAAAAGCATGTTGAGTTGGCAGAACGCTTGGCAAGAACACACTGGATTGGAGGGAAAGTTCTGAGTGTATAGTTGAGGTGGAGGAATGTCTGCTAAGAACAAGCTGAATTGGAAAGAAAGCTGCCATAAGGAAGCTGCTCCGGATAATCTCTCCCAATTCAGAAACAAAAAATCCCATAACATAAATTCAGAATGAAACCTATTCCCATTTTTGAAGAGTGACTGGAAGAACATCAAAACATATTTACTGAAGAATTTGTATGGAGAAGACTTGGTGGCAAAGGTACATGTTTAGTAGCACAGTCACATCATCTCTCACAGTGAATTTACTGGCATTTGAGATTATATTCAAAGGCAAGTGTGGAATCACCCCACGCACGACATCTTACCTGGTTGCCACGGCAAAAGTGGATCAACTATAGAGTCACAGAGTCATGGAGATGTACAGCATGGAAACAGACTGATCGGACCAACCAGTCCACGCCGACCAGATATCCCAACTCAATTTAGTCCCACCTGCCAGCACCTGGTCCATATCCCTTCAAACCCTTCCAATTCATATACCCATCCAAATGCCTCTTAAATGTTGTAATTGTACAAGCCTCCACCACATCCTCTGGCAGTTCATTCCATACACGTACCACCTTCTGCGTGAACAGGTCTCGTTTGTATCTTTACCCTCTCACCCTAAACCTATGCCTTCTAGTTCTGGACTCCCCGATCCCAGGGAAAATACTTTGTCTGTTCATCCTATCCATGCTACTCATAATTTTGTAAACCTCGATAAGGTCACGCCTCAGCCTCCGACGCTGCAGGAAAAAAAGCCCCAGCCTGTTCAGCCTATCCTCTATAGCTAAAATCCTCCGACCCTGGCAACATCCTTGTAATTTCTTTCTGAATTCTTCCAAGTTTCACAGCATCTTTCCGATAGGAAAGAGACCAGAATTGCACGCAATATTCCAACAGTGGTCTGGCCAATATCCTGTACAGCTGCAACATGACCTCCCAACTCCTGTACTCAATACTCTGACTAATAAAGGAAAGCATACTAAAAGCCTTCTTCACTATCCTATGTACCTGGGACTCCACTTTCAAGGAGCTATGAACCTGCACTCCAAGGTCGCTTTGTCCAGCAACAATCCCTCGGACATTACCATTAAGTGTATAAGTCCTGCTAAGCTTTGCTTTCCCAAAATGCAGCACCTCGCATTTATGTAAATTAAGCTCCATCTGCCACTTCTCAGCCCATTGGCCCATCTGGACCAGATCCTGTTGTAATCTGAGGTAATCCCCTTCGCTGTCCACTACACCTCCAATATTGGTGTCATCTGCAAACTTACTAACTGTACCTCTTATGCTCACAAACAAATCAGTTATGTAAGTGACAAAAAGTAGAGGACCCAGCACGGATCTTTGTGGCATTCCACTGGTCACAGGCCTCCAGTCTGAAAAACAACCCTCCACCACCACCCCCTGTCGTCTACCTTTGAGCCAGTTCTGTATCCAAATAGAGTCATAGAGTCATAGAGATGGAAACAGACCCTTCGGTCCAACCCGTCCATACCGACCAGATATCCCAACCCAATCTAGTCCCACCTACCAGCACCTGGCCCATATCCCTCCAAACCCTCCCTATTCATGTACCCATCCAAATGCCTCTAAAATGTTGCAGTTGTACCAGCCTCCACCACATCCTTTGACAGCTCATTCCATACACGTACCACCCTCTGCGTGAAAACGTTGCCCCTTAGTTCTCTTTTATATCTTTCCCTTCTCACCCTAAACCTATGCCCTCTAGTTCTGGACTTCCCGACAGCATGGAAAAGACTTTGCCTATTTATCCTATCCATGCCACTCATAATTTGGAAGACCTCTATAATGTCACCTCTCAGCCTCAGACGCTCCTGGGAAAACAGCCCCAGCCTGTTCAGCCTCTCCCTGTAGCTCAGATCCTCCAACCTTGGCAACATCCTTGTAATTTTTTTCTGAACCCTTTCAAGTTTCACGATATCTTTCCGATAGGAAGGAGACCAGAATTGCACGCAATTTTCCAACAGTGGCCTAACCAATGTCCTGTACAGCCGCAACATGACCTCCCAACTCCTGTACTCAGTACTCTGACCAATAAAGGAAAGTATACCAAACGCCTTCTTCACTATCCTATCTATCAATGACTCCACTTTCAAGGAGCTATAAACCTGCACTCCAAGGTCTCTTTGTTCAGCAATACTCCCTAGAACTTTACCATTAAGTGTATAAGTCCTGCTAAGATTTGCTTTCACAAAATGCAGCACCTCACATTTATCTGAATTAAACTCCATCTGCCATTTCTCAGCCCAGTGGCCCATCTGTTCCAGATCCTGTTGTAATCTGAGGTAAGCATCTTCGCTGTCCACTACACCTCCAATTTTGGTGTCATCTGCAAACTTACTAACTGTACCTCTTATGCTCACATCCAAATCATTTATGTAAGTGACAAAAAGTAGAGGGCCCAGCACCGATCCTTGTGGCACTCCACTGGTCACAGGCCTCCAGTCTGAAAAACAACCCTCCACCACCACCTTTGAGCCAGTTCTATATCCTAATGGCTAGTCTTCCCTCTATTCCATAAGATCTAACCTTGCTCATCAGTCTCCCATGGAGAACTTTACCGAAAGACTTACTGAAGTCCATATAGGTCACATCTACTACTCTGCCCTCATCCATCTTCTTTGTTACTTCATCAAAACCTCAAACAAGTTTGTGAGACATGATTTCCCGCGCACATGTTGACCATCCCGAATCAGTCCTTGCCTTTCCAAATGCATGTACATCCTGTCCCTCAGGATTCCCTCCAACCACTTGCCCACCACTGAAGTCTCGCTCATCGGTCTATAGTTCTCTGGCTTGTCTTTACGGCCCTTCTTAAATAGTGGCACCACGTTTGCCAACCTCCAGTCTTCCAGCACCTCACCTGTGACTATCGATGATACAAATATCTCAGCAAGAGGCCCGGCAATTACTTATCTTGCTTCCCACAGAGTTCCAGGGTACACTTGTTCAGGTCCTGTGGATTTACCCACCTGTAACCGTTTCAAGACTTCCTCCTCTGTAATCTGGACATTGCGCAAGGTGTCCCCATCTATTTCCCTACAGTCTATACCTTCCATATCCTTTTCCACAGTAAATACTGATGCGAAATATTCATTTAGTATCTCCACCATTTTCTGTGGCTCCACACAAAGGCCGCCTTGCTCATCTTTGAGCGGACCTATTCTCTCCCTAGTTACCCTTTAGTCCTTAATGTATTTGTGAAAACCCTTTGGATTCTCCTTAATTCTATTTGCCAACGCTATCTCATGTCCCTTTTTTGCCCTCCTGATTTCCCTCTTCAGTATACTCCTATTTCCTTTATACTCTTCCAATGATTCAATAAATCTGTACTGTCTACACCTGACATATGCTTCTTTCTTTTTCTTAACCAAACTCTCAATTTCTCTAGTCATCCAGCATTCCTATACCTACGAGCCTTCCCTTTTACCCTGGCAGGAATATACTTTCTCTGGATTCTTGTTATCTCATTTCTGAAGGCTTCGCATTTTTCAGCTGTCCCTTTACCTGCGAACATCTTCCTCCAATTAGCTTTCGAAAGTTCTTGCTTAATACCGTCAAAATTGGCCTTTCTCCAATTTAGAACTTCAACTTTTAGATCTGGTCTAAGCTTTTCCATCACGATTTTAAAACGAGCAGAATTATGGTCGCTGGCCCCAAAGTGATCCCCCACTGACACCTCATTCACCTGCCCAGCTTTATTTCCCAAGAGTAGGTCGGTTTTTGCACCTTCTCTGGTAGGTACATCCACATACTGCATCAGAAAATTGTCTTGTACGCACTTAAGAAATTCCTCTTCATCTAAACCTTTAACACTATGGCAGTCCCAGTTGATGTTTGGAAAGTTAAAACCCTCGACCCTATTCTTCTTACAGATAGCTGAGATTTCCTTACAAGTTTTCTTCTCAATTTCCCTCTGACTATAAGGGGGTCTATAATGCAACCCCAATAATGTGAGCATCCCTTTCTTATTTCTCAGTTCCACCCAAATAACTTTGCTGGATGTACTTCCAGGAATATCCTCCCTCAGCACGGTTGTAATGCTATCCTTTATCAAAAATACCACTTCCCCTCCTCTCTTGCCTCCCTTTCTATCCTTCCTGCAGCATTTGTATCCTGAAACATTAAGCTGCCGGTCCTGCCCATCCCTGAGCCATTGTTCTGTAATTGTTATGATATCCCAGTCCCATGTTCCTAAACATGCGCTGAATTCATCTGCCTTCCCTGTTAGGCCCCTTGCATTGAAATAAATGCAGTTTAATTAATTAGTCCTACCTTGTCCCTGCCTGCTCTGACTGTTTGATTCTGTTCTGTTCTCAACTGTATCAGTCTCAGCTTGATCTCTTTCCTCACTATCTCCCTGGATCCCACCCCCAACCCCTCCGCCCCCACCATACTAGTTTAAATCCTCCCAAGCAGTTCTAGCAAATTTCCCAGCCAGTATATTAGTCCCCTTCCAATTTAGGTGCAATCCGTTCTTCTTGTACAGGTCATTTCTTCCCCAAAAGAGTTTCCAATGATCCACAAATTTATGAATCCTTCTCCCATACACCAGCTCCTCAGCCATGCATTCATCTGCTCTATCCTCCTATTCGTGCCCTCACTAGCCAGTAACACAGGGATTAATCCAGATATTCCTACCCTAGAGGACCTCCTTTTTAAATTTCTGCTTAACTCTCTGTAATCTCCCTTCAGATTATCAACCTTTTCCCTTCCTATATCGTTGGTTCCAATGTGGACAACGACCTCTTGCTGGTCCTTCTCCCCCGTGAGAATATTGTGCACCCTCTCTGAGACATTCTTGATCCTGGCACCAGGGAAACAACACACCATTCTGCTTTTTCTCTGCTGGCCACAGAAACGTCTGTCTGTACCTCAGTCTACAGAATCCTATAACACAATTGATCTCTTGGAAGCTAACGTACCCCTTGTTGCATTAGATCCAGTCTCAATACCAGAAACTTGGCTGTTCGTGCTACGCTCCCCTGAGAATCCATCACCCCTACATTTTCCAAAACAGCATACCTGTTTGAAATGGGCATATCTACAAAAGACTCCTGCCCTAGGTGCCGACCTCTCTTACCCTTCCTGGAGTTAACCCATCTATGTGACGCTATCTGAGACTTTCCCCTCTTCCTATAACTGTCATCCATCACATACTGTTGCTGTTGCAAATTCCTCATTGCTTCTATCTGACTCTCCAACCGATTCACTCGATCTGATAAGATTCGCACACAATAGCATTTATGGCAGATATAATGCGCAGTAAACCTGAAACTGTCTTTAAACTCCCACATCTGACAAGAAGTGCATATCTCTGCAAAGGCCATTTTTTGCTCCTTCACATCTACAGACCTAAAAAATAACACTGTCTTATTCCTCTACAAAACACTGCCCCAGGTTAAATTAAGAGCTATGTCTTATATTTTAAGTTTAATCAAGAGACCTATCTCCAAAAAAAATAAAGTCAAGAAAGAACCCACTGCACTCACTAGTACAGCCTTTCTTTTGGACAGACTTAAACCAACAAATAACTTAACTGATTCTGTGCTGTGAACTTTCCCCAAACCGGATCCTCCAATTAATTGTAATTATCCTTGAGGTTGTATTCTGCGGGAACAAGAATATTATTTCCCTGGGAATTTCTTGGATGTGACGACAGTCTGCAGAGTTCACTGTACCCTGCGCCGTGCTGCCACTGATGGTTCTTGTCTGGTTCACCATCCATTTTACCTTTGATTGATTTGTTGCCATTTGTTCTCAGAAGTTGAAAACGAAATATTGCACGAGAAAGCGGCGACAGTGATTTCAGCAACAACAGGCATCCTGCTCTGTTTCAAAAACATTCCCACCGACTTCAGGACTCTGCGCTTGATCAACAATGTCGAGTGGCACTGCACTCGTAATGATGCATATTACGCAGAGTCATATGGAGAGTATTCAGTAGGTTTGAAAAGTTCCTAACTCCAATGTTCCCATTTGTTTTAATTATTTTGATCAACACTCTGATAGTCAGTTACATTTTAGTGGCCAGTCGGGCCCGTAATAGTCTGAGGGATCAGAACAAGGGGCATAATCATTGTTACCCAGTGATGGAGAGCAGAAGAAAGTCTATCATTTTACTCTTCACGATATCCAGTAGCTTCATCCTTCTCTGGATGTGTTATCTTTTGAATTATTTTCGCACATTAGATCCATTATTTGATGATTATTCTGAATATGTATTCCAATGTGTTGGGTATATGCTCTGGGATGTAAACTGCTGAACAAACACACTTATTTATGCAGCAGCACTGCCCAGGTTCAGAGAAAAATTCACAAATGCGGTGATGTTTCGTTTTAAGCAAACTATTCAATGTAAGCATAAAAAAAAACAAATGGTCACACCATGCGAAGGGAAATAGATAACAGTGATGGCTGGATGAATGGAGGAAAAGAAAGGTTCTGCCGGAGCAAATCTGGATAGCATTAGTGATGACGAAAAGAGTACTCAGAGTATTAACACAAGGATGCCATTAAACAGCACATTTAAGTGACACCAAAGACTATTGTATCAAGAACAATTGATGAACATGAATAAAGGGGGATGGATAACTGTCACAGAGTGTCCTATGGAGCAAGAAAGGAGACAGAATTCCGACCCCTGTCCGTCTGGAACTCGACATCAGCCGAACAGCCCATACCCTCCCCCCCGTGATGTGGTGTTCCACAATCTGAGCTGTCTGAGGGAAATCCTCCTGGTTCCCTTTCGAACACCACAGGGGCGTTATCTGTACGGGCAGATACTGCACATTCTCCACTGTCGAGGCCTTTCAAGACCGGTGGGCACTCCGGGAGCTGGAGTGCATCACCAGCCTGGAAAATGATCTTGCCTTTCATTAAGTTTCTGTTCCAATGTAATTTTTTCCCATTTTCAGTTTTGGACTTTCTGAAAGAAACGAGGGATTCATTTTATTTCAGTTAGTGAGAGAGAATACATCGTACACAGAATTGATGGCAAAAGATCAAAGGGTCATTCAACTTCCGCAAATGTATTGAACAAACCTAGATGGTTATTTGGTCTTCTGTCAGTTAGAATAGAGGTGCAGGTTTTAATTGATCAATATGTTCATCCCAGAATTTCTTTCAAGTCACTGCATATTTTCTCCAAAAAAATAAAAGATTTGTCGTCAGTCAGTCAATGTGGCACTTTATAAATTCCTACTTTGGAATTAAAGGCAATCTGAACGACACAAACAGACTAGAAACATGGCCTCACACCGAAAAAGCATTGTCTCACCAGAGGTGTCACCTTTATTCTGGTAAAACCAGATATTATCTTGGGGCTGTGACTTGAAACAAATTCTGGGGCTTGCATATTAATCAATCGAAAGCTGCACCTCCACTCAAACTGATTTGCATAAGTTGTATGACCGTTGACGTATAAATTCTGTGTCCGATTTTTCTCTCTCACGAGCTGCCTGAGGAAGGATTAGAGGCTCCGAAAGGTTGAGGTTTCACATACAAACCTGTTGCACTATAACTCGGTGTTGTCTGATTTTTGGCTTCTATACACATGCAACTGTTGATTCTTTCAACCCATGAACAGTTACTAAAGTTCTGACGTCCACAATGTCACAGTCTCCCATCTTTATTCATTAAATTTATTGAGTCATGAACAGATTTTAAAGTTCTGAGGTCGATAATATCACTGACCCTCTTCTTTATTTTTTATTTTTGTTGAGTCATGAACAGTTATTAAAGTTTTTCATTCTAGAATATCGCTGCAGATTCTCTGCGTTATCATATCACAGACACTGAGCATTAGGCACACTGTTATCTGTGTTCTAATGATACCCAGTACACTGTATATAATGCTGTTAGTATATTCTTCTGTTCCCATTCATTGACGCACATTCCAAACTGCCTTTTCAAGACTTTATCATGTCAATACAATTTCCGCACGCTGAAGACTCAGTGAATACGTCATTATCTCCACAACTCTTCAAGAATTTATTTGCAACACTGTTGTGCCAATGACAGCTTTTCAGTGCAGTCATGTTCTCTGTGTTCCTGATCTCAAAGTGCATAGCAACGTTAAAGATGTCTATTTGGTTACTTGGGAAAACGATTCTGACCGTCCACCCTATAAATGCATCTCATAATTTTAAATTAAATTGAATTAAATTAAATTAAATTGGGCGGCACGGTGGCACAGTGGTTACCACTGCTGCCTCACAGCGCCTGAGACCCGGGTTCATTTCCCGACTCAGGCGACTGACTGTGTGGAGTTTGCACGTTCTCCCCGTGTCTGAGTGGGTTTCCTCCGGGTGCTCCGGTTTCCTCCCACAGTCCAAAAATGTGCGGGTCAGGTGAATTGGCCATGCTAAATTGCCCGTAGTGTTAGGTAAGGGGTAAATGTAGGGGTATGGGTGTGTTGCGCTTCGGCGGGTCGGTGTGGACTTGTTGGGCTGAAGGGCCTGTTTCCACACTGTAAGTAATCTAAAAAAAAGTAATCTAATTTAAATAATTTTATAGACTCCAATCAAGTCTCCGCTCAGCCTCTGCTGCTCCAGAGAAAGCAACCCGGATTTTACTAACTTCTCCTGATAGGTCATACCCTCTAATCCGGCAGCATCCTGGTAAATTGCTGCTGCACCCTCTGCAAACCTCCCCATCAATTCTGTAATGTGGCGACCAGAACTGAACGCTATACTTTAACTGTGACCGAACCAAAGTCTGATAAAATACAACATGACAGCCTGACTCTTGCACTGGCTTCCCCAACCAATACAAAGGCAAGCATGCCATACACCTTCTTTACCACCTGATCTATTTGTGTGTCCACTTTCAGGGAGCTATGGACTTGAATCGTGAGATCCTTCTGTACATCAATGCTGTTCAGGATCCTCCCATTCACTGTCAACTTTTCTCGAACGTTTGTTCTCCCAAAGTGCAGCACCTCACACTGACTCGGATTCAACTCCCTCTGCCATTTCCCCACCCATACCTGCATCTGATCTATATCCTGCTGCATCCTTTGACCAACATCCACACTATCCGCAACTGCACTGATCTTTGTATCATCTGCAAACGTACGAATCCACACACCTAATTTTCATTCGAGTCATTGAAAATTATCACAAACTGCTGAGGCCCCAGTACAGATCCCTACGGAACACCACTAGTCATAGATCTCCAGTCTGAAAACTCCTTTCCACCACTATCCACTGACCTCTACGGTCAAGCCAACTCTGAATCCACATAGCGAAGCCACCATGGATTGAATCCTTACAGTGTGGAAACAGGTCATTTGGCCCAACAAGTCCACACTGACCCTCCGAAGAGTATCCCACACAAAACTATTCTCCCATCCCCTGTAGGATTCTATAAATATATCATTTCAGTTAAATGACACTGTGATCTTTTGTAAATTCTGTTTCTTACAATCTTATACTCCACAACTACCTGATGAAGGTGCAGCGCTCCGAAAGCTAGTGATTCCAAATAAACATGTTGGATTAGAACCTGGTGTTGTGTGATTTTTTTAACTTTTTCCACCCTAGTCCAACACTGGATCTTCCCCCTCAGGGGAAGCAGTCCTCTTGGTTACGGTGACTGTATCTTTTGACTGATATGTTGCAAGGCCGGACAATCACTTGTTGTACCCAAAGGCAACTTCCTGACACTCGGCACCTCATGGAAAACCTGTTCAGTCAGGTATCAGTGACACTGTACCCTAAATTACCTAAGAGCTTCTTTACCACAACTTTCTCTGTACTATTTCCAGCCATTCAAGCTACAGTTTCATGTTCATGCTGACTGACGTTCCTTGGAGGCCCCAGCTGTCGGATATACATGTGGGTGTCATATATTAAGCAATAGTCCCCACCCATTACTGACGGTTATCCTCATGAACCTCCCTTTACTCTGAGCCATCAGTGCTTTCTGCTGACTCCAGGAAGTTGTTCTTGGACTGATGCCACTGTGAGATCTGAAAAGGTTGCAGTCATCTTCATACGTTTTGATGAAAATGATGCAGAAATAAATCTCACTGTCTGTTAAGCAACGGTTTCTGAAATTTAAAGGCAAGTGTCAGGCGTTATGTTCCAGGTACAATTCGATTGGTCAAACTTCCAAGTTTGTAGAAAAACACGCTTTTTTCATGTACTACAGTTAAGCTGCAAACAAAAGAAAGAAGAATTGGGATAACTTTACTCTGTTGGAAAATTTAACAGAATAATAAATTATTCAAGTCCCGAGCAACAACTGTTCCAATATAGTAAAATCCCATAAACACACCCTTGGCAAAGGCACATTCAGTGAAATAAATTGCTTTACATGAAATTCTCCAGCCCAGGAGGAAAGAAAAACTCTGAGAGAGACAGAGAGAGAGAAAAAAAACTTCAGAATTTTGCTGTTGCAGCATGAGATGTGTGGCCGCTTCCAAACTCCAACAACTCCTGAAAGTTAAACTAAAACCCTGGGTCTGTGGGAGATTGACCACACCCCTTCTGGCTGCTTCTATTGTTTTTACTTCAAAAAAACACCAGAGCCTCTCAAACGTTTACATTTATCAGCTTGGAGCACCTCTGTCCCAATTTTATGTCATAAAAAAAGAACAAAATAGATTTGTTAAAGCAATAGCATTGTCACCCTGATGCTGAATCTTTCCAGCAACATCGCAAGAGTGAGGTTCCAAAATTTGAAGTTCTCTCCAAAAGCTTGCAATTCACTTTCTTGGATGGGTGCAGCTCCATTAACACCCAGGAAGCTTGTGACCATCAGGATAAACCTGCCCTCTTGATTGGCACAACCTCCACAAGCATTACTCCCTCCACCACTGATGCTCAGTAGCAGCAGTGTATTCCATCTACAAGATGCACTGCAGAATTTCACCAGATTTCCTTCGGCAGCACCTTCGAAATACATGACCACTTCCATCTAGAAGGGCAAGGGTTGCAAATACATGGGAACACCAACCCCTGCAGGTTCTCCTGCAAACCACTCACAATCTTGACTTGGACATTTATCGCCAGTGTCGCTGGGACAAAATCCTGGAGCTCCCCCCTAAACAATACTATGGGTCAATCTACAGCACATGGACTGCATCGGTTCATGTGGGCAGCTCACCCCCATATTCTCAAGGGCATCTCGGGATGGACAATTAATGCTGGGCCCAACAAGCAACACTCCCATCCCACAACATAATATATGAATAAAGGAAAGAGTTGTGATTTTAAACAGCATCTGATTCTCTTTCAATTTGGACTACAACTGTCAGCCAGAGTGTGGTTACTCCATTTGATATTCACTCCAAGTGATCAGCACTTTTCACTGTTTGTTAGCTATTAATTTTCAGGCAAACACTTTCTGGCTGTGGGTCTGGTGTCACATGTAGGTTAGATCAGGTAAGGATGGTTGTTTCCTTCCCCATTGGCAATAGTGACCGGATGGATTTTTCCCAAACAATAAGCAAATGCTTTATGGTCACAATTCAAGTCCTAACCCCTGGTTTTCTATTGAACTCATATCCTAACATCTGCCATGGAAGGTTCCAAACCAAGGTCCCAACGAGTTCACTGTGTCTCGGGTCTAAAGACAATGCCTTGAGCACATCACCTTGCAATTCCATGTGTTCTCAGGGAATGGTTGTGCTGTATATTTTGGAGAGTTTGCAGCTGGATATTGAGAAAAAAAGACTTTCATTCATTCAGCTTTTGTTAGGGATCGAGTAGTATTTTAGAGAAACATATACTCCTAGCCCAGAATAGGCTCTTTGGCCCATCAGTTCTTTCTCATCTCATTTTAGTACGGCTTAATTATTGCCTAACAAACTCACTAGGGAATTTGCACTTTCCACATTTATTAGAATATGTGTGTTTGAAACGAGCTGTCAGAGAAAGTGGCAGATGCAAGTTCAGTTATTAAATTTAAAAGACATTTGGACAGATAAATGGATGGGAAAACTTTATCGGAATATCGGACAAATGCATGCAAATTGGATTAATTTAGTTTGGGGAATGTGGCCATCATGGACGATTTCCACCAAAAGTCCCGTTTCTGTGAAAGCTTCATAAAAGATTCCAATAAATGGGTAGGTTACAGAGATCAAACAAAACTTCAGTGGTGGCACCACCACATCATGGTCACAGAGATAGGGATGACTGCAATGGCTGAATGATGTTACAGAGACAGAGAGGGCTGCAATGAGTCAATGATGTTACAGAGATAAGGAGCGTTGAGGTGTCTGAATGATGTTACAGAGATAGGGAGACTGCAATGTGTGAATTATCTTACAGAGATAGGGAGGACTGCAGTGACTGAATGATGTTTCTGTGCTGTTTGAATCTATGACTCTCTGAATCTTTGAGGAGGCAACAAATTTGACAATCTTAGACTCCTTAATAAAATACTACCCCATGGTTTTGGACAGTTTATTCGAGTGGATAAGGTGACGAACTAATAGAGGATAGAATGTTGAGATAAGGGGGGCATTTCCAGGATAGCAAGCTTTAGCTGGTGGAGTGCCACAGGGATTGGTGCTGGGGCCACACTTATTTACAATATCAATGAATGACTTGAATGAGGAAAGTGAAATCAATATCACATTCACCCACTATCCTTCTAATGCCCTCCTCCCATATCCTGAACTGGTACTTTGGGATGATATCCATTTCAGTAACTTTTATTTTAATTGGACAGAACAATGAGCTCAGAGGATCTGTTTAAAGTTATCCCTCGATAACTTCAGGTATCTGTTTCTGAACATTTTCATTTTCACCAGAGAAGGAGAGTGTGGGAATTCATTTGCATTGTACCAGCCAATTCTTCTCGGGCTGAAAGGCGTGGAAAAGTTTTCCGAGATAGGGAGAGTTGTAGCCGTTTTCAAGAGCAAGGGAATGTCACAGGCACAGAAGAACGTGAAAGAGACATAAAATAGTCCAGTAAACGAGTACATTATAGAATTCAAACAAAACTTAAGTTCCACAGATAGGCATGACTGCAGTGAGTAAATAATATTACAGAGATAGGGAAGGCTGCAGTGGCTTGAATGATGTTACAGAGATAGGGAGGTCTGCAGTGAGTGAACGAAAGTTTCAGAGGTAGGGAGGGAAAAAGTGAGTGAATGATGTTACAGAGACAGCAAGGGCTGCAGTGAGTGAATAATGTTACAGAGATAGGGAGGACTGCAGTTGTTGAATGATGTTATAGAGATAGGGAGGGCGTCAAATTATTGTATTCTATAACATAAAATATAATTTCCTTACTTTAATTTTAACTGTTATTCTGGAGATGCGTTGTTTATCTTAGATGGAGATCAGTGAGAGTTTGACCAAATCTAAGCATTTCATATTTGAGATGACTTGCGGATGAGTGCATCTTGATTCCCAAAATATTATTCCCATTATGTCTATTACACTATACTTAATCCATGGTGGGATATTCCCATCAAGGCCGTACACATTTAGATTATTTCCCGTTATACCCGTTATCAGAACCCTCTGATAATCCAAATACACCACATCCACTGCCTTAGGGTATGTTCTTCCTGTGCTTATTCAGAGTTCAACCCATTTTAGACGTATAGAACTGACAGAAACCCGGTGTCTGTTTACCCAAGGTTTCATCAACGGAGGTGGGGCGGGGGGGGGGGGGGGGCTCTCCCTATATCCCTATGGTGTGGGCGAATTCAGGGACCTTCGCAGAGCTGAGGTTTTAGATGGAGAAGAATATGTTAAGTGTGTACAAGAAAATTTTCTGATTCAGTATGTGGATCTAGCAACAACAGAAGCTGCAAAACTTGACATACTCTTTGGAAATAACAGAGCAGGCGTCGGAGGTGTCACTGGGGGAACACTTTGGGGTCAGCAAAGATAATTCTCAGACAATTCAGCATGGGCTGAGGAAGAAGAGATACGGTTTTTGCAAGTTGAAAGGGAGCAATTCAGATGTGGCCTTCAATGAATACCTGGAGGACGAGAGGGAATTTAAAAATGTGATGAAAACACAAAAAGGGAGCATGAGAAAGGGTTGTGACCAGGATTAGGGAGAATCCTAAGATATTTTATAAAATACATTAAAGGGAAGAAGATAAACAGTGATGAGTAGGGCCCATTGGGGAATAAGCAGGCAACCTGTGTATGAAGCCACAGGACATTGGAAGAATGTTGAAAGAATCCTTGCCTTCGCTCTTCATTCTGGAAAAGGGCAACGTCGATTTGGAATTCAGGAAAAGGAACCGTGAGGAACTTGCACATCTTTGTCAGGCCCAGGAGCAGAGGCATGAGAAGGCCTGTAGACTTGCCGACCCATCCCCACACCCGGGGTCAGTAAGTCAGGAGGGCGGGACTGAAATGAAAACAACGTTTTAATAGTAGCCCCTACAAAAACCGAACAAGAAGCAGTAAATGTACACACTCGACATACTCATGGAAAACTGACTCCTCCAGGCCACATAAAAACTCTCTCAGCCTACATTTGCTTGGGACTAGTGCATGCAGCATTCTCTACGCCAGATCCCTGGTGTACGAGGGGAGGACCACTTTGTAGATGACCCTATGATGGGAATCTCAGCTCACAGAGGGAAAAAGGTCACGCCAAGGCATGTCCAGGCAGTGCGGGGAGGTGTAGCAGTGGAGCATATGCAGCATCAGCCCGTACAGATAACGCCTTAGTGCTGTTCTAAAGGGCACTGGAAGGATTTCCCTCAGACAGCTCAGATAGTGGAACATCGCGTCATGGGGGAGGGTACGAGGTATCGGGCTGATGTCGAGTTCCAGATGGAAAGGGGTAAGAATTCTGTCTCTTTTTCTTGCTCCAGAGGGCACTCTGTGAAACTGATTGTTCCCCATTTATTCATGCTCATCCATTGTTCTTGATGCAGTCATCTCTGGTGTGACTTCAATGTGTTGTTTAATGGCATCCTCGTGTTCATGCGCTGAGCACCATTTTCGTCATCACTAACATTGGACAGATTTGATACTCCAGAACCTTTCTTTTCATCCTTCATCCCGCTATCACTGTTATCCATTCACCTTCACATCTTGTGCCATTATCATTTGTTTTATTGATGTTGGCATTGAATAGTTCGGTTAAAAGGAAACATCAATGCATTTGTGGACTTTTCTCTGAAATTGGAGAGTGTTGCTACTTAAATAAGCGTGTTTGTGCAGCAGTTTATATCCCAGAGCATATACCTAACACATTGGAATATATATTCAGAATATTCATCAAATATTGGATCAAAAGTGCGAAAATAATTCAAAACGTAATACATCCAGAGAAGGATGAAGCTACTGGATATCGTGAAGAGTAAAATGATAGACTTTCGTCTGCTCTCCATCTCTGGGTCACATTGATTGTACCCCTTGCTCTGATCCCTCAGTCTCTTCCGGGCCTGACTGGCCACTAAAATCACTAAAATCAGAGTGTTAACGAACAGAATCAAAGTAGGGAGCATTGGAGTTCAGACCTTTTCAAACCTATTCAATCCTACCCGTATGGGGTCTTCATAATATGCTTCAGTATTGGCACAGAGCCACTCGACATTGTTCATGATTCTAAAACTTTCATACCGGAAGTAGGTGGGAATGTTTTTGAAACAGAGCAGAATGTCTGTTGTTGCTAGGACCACTGTCGCAGTTTTCTTGATGCAATATTTTGGTTTCAATTTCTGAGAACAAATGGCAACAAATCGATCAAAGGTAAAGTGATGGTGAAACAGACAAGAACAATCAGTGGCAGCACGGCGCAGGGTATAGTGAACTTTGCGGACAATCGTCACTTTCGAGAATTTCAAAGGAAAATAATAATCAATGATCCGGTACAGTATCAACTCAAGGATAATGTACAGTAGATCTGCTGTTGCCATGGCAACCAGGTAACACGTGGTGCATGGGCGGCACGGTGGCACAGTGGTTAGCACTGCTAGCTCACAGCGCCAGAGAATAGGGTTCAATTCCCGCCTCAGGCGATTGACTGTGTGGAGTTTTCATGTTCCCCTCGTGTCCGCGTGGGTTTCCTCCAGGTGCTCCGGTTTCCCCCCACAGTCCAAAGATGTGCGGGTCAGGTGAATTGGCCACATTAAATTGCCCGTAGTGTTAGGTGCAGGGGTAAATGTAGGGGTATGGGTGGGTTGCGCTTCGGCGGGTCGGTGTGGACTTGGTGGGCCGAAGGGCCTGTTTCCACACTGTAATGCAATCTGTTATCTAATCTAAAGATTCTACAGTTTCCTCTGAATAAAATCCCAAGTACCAGTAAATTCACTTTGAGAGAGTGAAGAGAAAAGGGATTAGAAATTATGGAAAGATCATTCACAATTTCTGAGGACAGACCTTTGCACAAAATAAATCAACCATGCCTTCAACAAATCTCCAAGGTGTACACACCAGGGTAAAGATCAGTTTGAATAGGTATTAGCTACATGAGTGTAGCAGACTGCTCACCAGTAGCAGGTCAATACTTTAATATTCCAGTGAGGAATTGCGGGTCTGAAGTTGGAGAAGTGCATTTTTGGAGTAGACCCTCTGTTCTGTTTCCTTTTCTGGTGTAAAGTGCGTACGCTGCAAACGTTACTTGCTCTGTGTTTTTACGTGCGTGGTTATGACAATAAACGTGCGACTTTGCCCATAAAGTCTTGTACATACAGATTCTTCAGAAATTGTAATGCTTTGATGTTCTTCCAGTCGCTCTATCAAAATGAGGAAAATGATTCACTCTGAACTGATGTTGTGGGATTTTTTTGTTTCAGAATTGGGGGAGGTTATCCAGAGCAGCTTCCTTTGTGGCAGCTTTCTCTCCAATTCAGCTTGTTCTTACCAGATGTTCTACCAACTCAACATGTTTTTAAGTGAGTTTCTCTGCTACTCAGATTACGTCCAAATGAATCAGATACAGCAATAACCTCTGCAAGGCAGTAACTTCTGTAAAGCATTTTGACCCATGAAACCTCAAACATTCTACACACTTGTGCTATGAAGATGTGGGCGTACTTTAAAAAGCAGCAGAACTACCGGATACAGCAACAGGTGCTCTCAATAGGCAACAATGTGACACTTGCTTGAACAACTCGAATTCAGTCAGTCAATTTAAATTGTACCCTGAAATATATCAAACTCCAATCCAGTCTGATTTAAGTATACTGAGAATCTTCAACATCAATGATACAATCCGATGCTTTGGTGGTAAAAGACTTGGGAAAATTGAACAGTTGAGAGGAGAACTACCAAGCCCAGCATGTAAGCAGACTGCTTGAAAAAATCTCACTTTAAAAAGGTACTATTTTGATCAGTCACCTCTGATGCAGAAATTCCAAATAAGGAGAAAAAAAACACAGGAAGATCTAAATATAAGGAAAGTTGGCTGGGTTTGAGATATGAAGTGTGGTTTTGTAAATCGTGATTGAGTGTTTTATCGGACTAGTATTATGGAAGAGAAGGTAACGGATAGGTTAGAGTAAGGAATGGTAAATTATTCTCTGTTATACTTTAAGTAATAAAGTTGTTGTCTTTTTCTTCAAATAGTTCTTGGCCACTCGGATCTTAACAGATTAATCTTTGCTGTGTTGCTGGTTTTAAATTAAGCAGGAGGGTTTATCCTGTGTCGTAACAGTTTCAGAGTAAACCCTTATGCTTAGTTTAAAACCAGCAACACAGCAAAGATAAGAGTTTACTCTGAAACTGTTACGACACAGGATAAACCCTCCTGCTTAATTTAAAACCAGCAACACAACAAAGATTTATCCCGTGCAGTAATCTGTAAAAATTCAAGTGGAAAACAACTGTTTAAATTAAAAATTAACAACTTTATTTCTAGAAGTATAACAGAGAATAATTAACTAACAACTCTTTACAATGCCTTACTCTATCTGTTATCTTCCCTTCTAGAATACTAGTCTGATAAAACTCCCAATTAAAGTTTACAAAACCAAGCTTCTTATTTCGAAACCAGCTAGCTTTCTTTCTTCTATTTGGATCCACCCTGGGCCTTCTTTTCTTAATTCTTAGGAATTTCTGCGTCGCAGGTTACTGATCAAAAAGGTACCTTTTTTTAAGACAACTAATTTTCAGTCAATCTGTTTACATGCTGGGCTTGGAAGTTCTCCTCCCAATTGTTCAATTTTCCCCGGTCTTATACTCCAAAGCATCAGATTGTGTCATTGGCATTTAAGCTTGTCAATATACTCAATTCAAACTGCATTGGGATTTGCTATTTTTCAGAGTGTATTTTAAACTGATTGCCTGAATTCAAATTTGGTTTTGTCTCCGGGAAACGAGGTATTCGAGTTTTTCGAGCAACAGTTACATTGTTTCCTTATTGAAAATAGTTGGTGCTGTGTCCCGTAGTTCTGGTGCTTGTCCGGTAGTTCTGCTGCTTTTAAGTGTCTTAAAGTACACCCACATCTTCATAACACCTCCACCCTTAAGATAACAAATGAACCATCAAACTGAAAAGATGGCTTCATTGTTTTCTCTACTTTTTAAACGCATTACCCTAACATATAGATCACTTTAATATAAGTTCACCTTAACTTCTACCCAAAAACCTGTATATCTCATCTAAACTCTATCAGCTAAATCCGCGATAACGCATCTGTAATTACATTCTTCCAACCTGCAACATGTGTGAATTTGGTAAAATAAGACTTTAATGAAATAGTTTCATATTCTTATCTTTAAAATGTTCGAAGAATGAAATCAGATTGTGGTCAGTGTACACAACTGTCTCTGTCACATTGTTCGTGACATACACATTAAAATGTTGTAAGGCCTTTTCGATTGTGGAGTATTTCCTCTGGTGGATGTTGATCTTCTTAGAAAAGTAACCAACTGGCAATTCAATCCCATTCTCATCTTCCTGTAGGAGCACAGCTCTAAATCTAATGTCACTAGCATTGATGGCGACTTTAAAAGGTTTTGAAAAGTTTGGTGCAGCTAAAACTGGTTTAGTGGTTAATATGGCTTTCAAATGGTCGAATGCCTCCTGGCATGATTCTGACCACCGAAATGTTGTGTTCTTCTTCAGCAAATCGGTTAACGGTGCCGCTACATGGCTGAAGTTTGGAGCAAGCTTCCAATAGAGTCCTTCTGAGTCCTAAGAATCAAAGCACCTCTTTCTTCGAGTTTGGTCATGGAAATTACTCGATGGCCTTCGTTTTTGCGTTCTATGGGGTCAACCTTCCATGACTGATGTTCTGTCCTAAGAACGTCACCTCTGCTTTCACGAATTCAGTTTTAATTAAGCTTATCACCAGTTTTGTTTCTCGTAGTTCTGCCAACTGAACCATGTGATCTTTCCAGGACTTACTAAAGATCGCTACATCGTCCAAATAGACTGCACAGTTTGTTAACCCTGTCACAACTCTGTTCATGAGGCTTTGGAATGTGGCGGGTGCTTCCTTCATTCCAAAGGGCATCACTTTAGCCTGATAAAGACCATTTGGGGTTCCAAACACAGTCTTTTCTTTCGCTGTCTCTGAAAAAAGGTACCTGCCAGTAACCACGCATAAAGTCCAACTGGTGATGTTAACTGGGTGGTCTGACTTTCTCAATACAGTCCTCCAACCTAGGAATTGGATATGGGACTGATTTTGTGACGCCGTTGACCTTCCAATATTCCACGCAGAATCGTTTAGTCCCATCCGGTTTGGGCGCAATGATGATCAGTGAACTCCACTCGCTCTGGCTTGGTTCGATGATATTCTCGTCGACCGTGGCCTCCACCTCCATCTGGACCTGTCTGGTTCTGAAAGGATTAAGCTGATAGTGGTGTTGTTTAATCAGAGTGGTATTCTCTACATCTCTTTCATGTACAATAGTCTTAGTCCTCCTCATCTGATTCTTACATATGTCCTTGTATTGTAGTAACAAATCTTTCACTGCGTTCTATGTTCCTGGGACAGATAGCTCACTAAGCTATCCCACTCCTCAAGGACTTCTTCGTTTTTAATATCTCTTTTGAGGCACCTCAAAATCCACATCCTCTGGATTTGGTTCCACACCCTGAGGGACAGGAACTAACACCTCTTTCTCCAGTTCCTTCTCTCCAGTCTAATACAGTTTCAACATCTTCACATGACATACCCCATACCTTCTTTTTCTATCTGGCATCTTTACTAAATAGTTCACCTGACTCAACCTTTTCTCAATTTGATAGGGACCACTAAACCTGGCTTTGAAGGGATCTCCTATCACTGGTAACAGAACTAACAAATTATCCCTTCGAGAAAATACCCGAGCCTCAGAGCTTTTATCTGCCATCTACTTAATTCTGCACTGTGCCCTCTTTAGATACTGTTTAGCGAACTCTCCCTCACCTCCAATACATAATCTAAGTGTGAGATCTCCGACTTTGGCCCTGTCAATTTTTCTTTAATTAGTTTCAAAGGGCCTCTCATTTCATTACCGAATCTTTACTCGTAGGGAATGAACTGAGTGATTTGTTTGGGGCATCTCTAATGGCAAACAACACGAATGGGATACCTTTATCCCAACCATTCGGATAATCCTGACAGTATGTTCTCAACATGGTCTTCAAGGTCGAATGCCACCTTTCTAACTCTCCCTGGGATTCAGGATGATGCACACTGGATTTAATGTGCTGTATACCTAAGGTATCCATAACCCGCTTAAACAGCCTAGCAGTACAATCGGGCCCTTGGTCCGACTGAATCTCTGGGTGGCCCATACCTTGTGAAAAAGGCGACTGACTCCTCTACCCCCCTTTTTGCCTTGATACTCCGTAATGGAATTGCCTCCGGAAGTCTGGTGGACACATCCATTGTATTTAACAAGTATTGGTTCCCACTTTTAGTTCTCTGGAGGGACCTACACAACCCGCATGAAAAGATCTTCAAATGCAGGAATTGGCAACAAAGGTGTTGGTTTAATAACCACCTGTGGCTCACCTACCATTTGGCGTGTATGACCTGTACAGCCAACGTTCACCACATTCTTGTGCATGCCAGGCCAATAAAAATGTTTTTGGATCTTAGCCTGAGTTTTTCATAGCCCTAGGTGACTTTCTACATGTAGTTCATGTGCTACCCATAACACTTCCAGTCTGTATGCTACCAGAAACACAAACTGATGCATTAACTTCAGCTCATTTCTCCTCTGCATTAATCTGCCAGGGTCTCCATTTCCATTTTAGGATTCTGTATTTCAGATTACAATCCTCCGGTGTACGCACCCATATATATATACACACACACACACATAAACACACATATATATTTCATCGTCTTGTCTTGCTGTTGTCAGTCTTTTAGCCTTTCAGGATTAAACACTTATAGAACATAGAACATAGAAAAATATAGCGCAGTACAGGCCCTTCGGCCCTCGATGTTGCGCCGATCCAAGCCTACCTAACCTACACTAGCCCACTTTCCTCCATATGTCTATCCAATGCCCGTTTAAATGCCCATAAAAAGGGGAGAGTCCACCACTGCTACTGGCAGGGCATTCCATGAACTCACGACTCGCTGAGTAAAGAATCTACCACTAACATCTATCCTATACCTACCACCCCTTAATTTAAAGCTATGCCCCCTCGTAATAGCTGACTCCATACGTGGAAAAAGGTTTTTATGGTGAACCCTATCTAAACCTCTAATCATCTTGTACACCTCTATCAAGTCACCCCAAAACCTTCTTTTCTCCAATGAAAACAGCCCCAAGTGCCTCAGCCTTTCCTCATACGATCTTCCTACCATACCAGGCAACATCCTGGTAAACCTCCTCTGCACCCGTTCCAGTGCCTCCACATCCTTTCTATAGTATGGAGACCAAAACTGCACACAATACTTCAGATGCGGCCGCACCAGAGTCTTATAGAACTGCAACATGACCTCAGGACTCCGGAACTCAATTCCTCTACCAATAAAAGCCAGTCCGCCATATGCCTTCTCCACAGCACTATTTATCTGGGTAGCAACTTTCAGAGATCTGTGTACATGGACACCAAGATCCCTCTGCTCATCCACACTAACAAGTATCCGACCATTAGCCCAGTACTCCATCTTCTTGTTACTCTTACCAAAGTGAATCACTTCACACTTAGCGACATTGAACTCCATTTGCCACCTTTCTGCCCAGCTCTGCAGCTTATCTATATCCCGCTGTAACCTGCCACATCCTTTCTCACTGTTAACAACTCCACCGACTTTCGTGTCATCCGCAAACTTGCTCACCGAACCTTCTAGCCCCTCCTACAGGTCATTTATAAAAATGACAAACAGCAATGGTTCCAAAACAGATCCTTGCGGAACACCGCTAGTAACTGCACTCCAAGATGAACCTTGACCATCAACAACTACCCTCGGTCTTCTTCCAGCCATCCAATTCCTAATCCAAACCTCCAACTCCCCCTCAATACCATACCTCCGTATTTTTTGCAGTAGCCTACCATGGGGAACCTTATCAAACGCATTACTAAAATCCATATACACCACATCAACTGCTTTACCCTCGTCCACCTCCTTAGTCACCTTCTCAAAGAATTCAATAAGGTTTGTGAGGCACGACCGGCCCTTCACAAAACCATGCTGACTATATTGATCATATTATTCCTATCCAGATGTTCATAAATCCTATCCCTTACAATTCTCTCTAAGACATTGCCCACAACAGAGGTAAGACTCACCGGCCTATAGTTACTAGAGTTATCCCTACTCCCCTTCTCGAACAAGGGAACCACATTTGCTCTCCTCCAGTCTTCTGGCACTATTCCTGTAGACAACAAGGACACAAAAATCAAGGCCAATGGCTCTGCAATCTCCTCCCTTGCTTCCCAGAGAATCCTAGGATAAATGTCATCAGGCCCAGGGGACTTATCTATTTTCACCCTTTCCAGAATTTCCAACACCTCTTCCCTACATATCTCAAAGCCATCCATTCTAATTAATGTCCTGTTCCTGAGTGAATACTGACGAAAAGTATTCATTCAGTGTCTCCCCAATTTCTTCAGCCTCCACACGCAACTTCCCACTACTATCCTTGACAGGACCTATTCCTACACTAGTCATCCTATTATTCTTGATATATCTATAGAAAGCCTTTGGGTTTTCCATAATCCTATCAACCAAGGACTTTTCATGCCCTCTCCTTGCTGCTCTTAGCTCTCTCTTTAGATCCTTCCTGGCTACCTTATAACTCTCAATCACCCCAATTGAACGTTCACTCCTCATCTTTACATAGGCCGCCCTCTTCCTTTTAACAAGGGATTCCAATTCCTTATTAAACCACGGCTCCCTCACACGACTGTTTCTTCCCTGCCTGACAGGTACATACTTATCAAGGAAACTCCGTAGTTGTTCCTTGAACAAGCTCCACATATCGATTGCACCCTTCCCTTGAAGCCTACTTTTCCAAGCCACGCGTCCTAAGTCATGCCTCATCGCATCATAATTTCCCTGCCCCCAGCTATAACTCTTGCCCTGTAGTGCACACTTATCCCTCTCCATCACTAGAGTAAAAGTCACCGAATTGTGGTCACTGTCCCCAAAGTGCTCACCTACCTCCAATTCTCACACCTGGCCTGGTTCGTTACCCAGAACCAAATCCAGTATGGCCTCACCTCTTGTTGGCCTGTCTACATATTGTGTCAGGAAACCCTCCTGTACACATTGGACAAGCACCGACCCATCTAACATACTCAAGCTATAGCTTTTCCAGTCAATATCTGGAAAGTTAAAGCCCCCATAACAACCACCCTATTACTTTCACTCTTCTCCTGAATCATCCTCGCAATCCTTTCTTCTACGTCTCTAGGACTATTAGAAGGCCTGTAGAAAATTCCTAACAGGGTGACCTCACCTTTCCTATTTCTTAGCTCAGCCCAAGCTACCTCAGATGGCGAGACTTCATCCATCGTCCTTTCCACTGCTGTAATACTATCTTTGACAAGCTATGCCACACCTCCCCCTCTTTTACCCCCACCTCTGACCCTACTAAAACATTTAAACCCTGGAACCTGCAACAACCAATCTTGTCCCTGTTCTACCCATGTCTCTGTAATAGCCACAACATCGAACTCCCAAGTACTAACCCACGCTGCAAGTTCACCTACCTTATTTCGTATACTTCTCGCATTGAAGTATACACACTTCAAGCCACCTTCCTGTTTACAGGCACCCTCCGAGATTGATGCCTGGTTCCTAACCTCCCTACACTTCAAGGTCCTGCACCCTAAAACTACAGTCTAGGTTCCCATGCCCCTGCAGAGTTAGTTTAAATCCCCCGAAAGAGCACTAGCAAACCTCCCCCCAAGGAAAATGGTGCCCCTCAGGTTCAGGTGTAGACCATCATGTTTATAGAGGTCCCACCTTCCCCAGAAAGAACCCCAGTTATCCAAAAACTGGAATCCCTCCCTCCTGCACCATCCCTGTAGCCACGCATTTAACTGCTCTCTTTCCCTATTCCTAGATACTCTATCACGTGGCACGGGTAACAAACCAGGGACAACAACTCTGTTTGTTCTAACTCTGAGCTTCCAACCTAGCTCCCTGAAAGCCTGCCTAACATTCTCATCCCTCTTCCTACCTATGTCTTTGGTGCCAATGTGGACCACGACTTCGGGCTGCTCCCCCTCCCCGTGAAGGACCCGGAAAACATGATCAGGGACATCATGTACTCTTGCACCTGGGAGGCAACATATCAAACGTGAGTCTCTCTCGCCCCCACAAAACCGCCTATCTGCGCCCCGAACTATCGAGTCTCCACTAACTCTGTCTGACCCTCTGTTAAAGATCGAGGACACTAACCTGCAAGTGTTTAAATCTGCTGGAACTTTTCGTACCCCCAAATGTATTCAAATCTTTCTAAACAAGTTCAAATCACGGACCCGAGCCCCCAAACTGTTACAACACGGGGTAAACCCTCCTGCTGAATTTAAAACCAGCAACACAGAAAAGATTTATCCCGTGTAGTTATCTGTAACAATTCAAGTGGCCAATATCTATTTAAAGCATCATCACACTTCCGCCCTTTTAAAAAAGAACGACTAATACACAAAGATGTCTTCCTTTTAAACCTTTTCGTCTTACTCTGTTAAAACCCTGCAACACACATACATTGAGTCTAAACATACAAACATTCACTACTACATTCTATTTCAGTCTGTTTACTCCTGACACTGAACGCCTCCATTCTTCATCATCCATCTCTTGACAACACATCAACAATCACATTTTCTTATTCCTGCCACGCACATAATTTTCAAATTGAATGGCTGCACTAACAAGCTCCTACTAAACAGTCTGGAATTTGTACTTAAATTTCTCCACAAACTTTAATGGGTCATAATCAGTATATACAATTGTCTCAGACACATTTCTGGCAATATAGATGTGGAAATGTTGTAACGCGAACACCAAGCTCAAGGTCTCTTTCTCAATTGTGGAATATTTCTGGTGATGAATATTCAATTTCCGGGAGAAATACCCAATAGGTCTTTCTATTTTCTCGTCATCTTCCTGTAACAGCACTGCACCGACACCCACATCACCTGCATCGATAGCCACTCTGAATGGCTTTGCCTAATTGGGTATGCCTAATACTGCGGCAGTGATTATCACAGTTTTCAGGCTGTCTCAATGCTGTCTGGCAGTTTACTGTCCATTGAAATTTTGTGCACTTCTTTAATAAATCAGTGGAACAGTCACTCTGCCAAAATTTGGCACGAATTTCGGATAAAACCACTTAATCCCGGGAACATTCGTACTTCTGTCTTCGTCATGGGACGGGAAACTCCCCAATAACCTTTGTTGTCACATTCCGTGGGTCCACCATTCCATGTCCGTAACATGGTATGTGACTTGGGTTTTGGCGAATTCACTCTTACCTATATTTATGTATGTTTCTGGTCCCCACTTTCTCAACACAATCTTCCAAACATGGAATCGGATATGAATCAGACTTTGTAACTGCGTTGACTTTGCAATAATCCACACATAATTGTTGGGTACCATGTGGTTTTCGCACCATTACTACGGGGGAGCTCCAGTCAATGCAATTCACTTTGATTATGTTGTATTTGTGCATGCAGTCAATCTTTTTTTGAACCTGTGCCAAGATTAGAGTGTTACGTCCATAAGGAGGTTGCTGTATTGGAACAGCATTTCCTAACTCTACATCACGTATAATTAGATTCATACTTCCCAGCTTAATTCCTCATATTTCCCCATGTAATAGTAATAACGCTTTCAGGTCATTTCAATTTTCCTCTGGAAGATAACTCAATATTTTTCCCAAGTTTTGAGAACTTCCTCGTTGTCCAATTTAATTTGAAGAATGTCTAATTCAGAATCCTCTGAACTTGTGCATTCACTTTGTATCGTTTTTATGGACCAGGTCAGAGTTACTCAAAACATTTCAAGAAGGTAACCTAGACCCTAACTTTTTGAGTTGTATCAAGCAGATGTACAGTGGACATTGCAGGAGTGACACAGTTGGCCCAAACACTCAGTTTTAAACAAAACAGAATTTATATACAGACTGCAGAATGAAACACAAATAAAAGAGAACCAAATTTATAGTAACTTAACCGATCTGAAAACTAAATCAACTTTATCACAAGTTGATGATGCTGTTCCAAATAGTTGCAACATCCCCACAAACATCTGCTTTGCAACAAAGGAAAAATCAAACACAAGTTCTTGCAGCAGAGATGGCAGAGAGAGAGAAAAAATCAACATGGAACAGTTTCTTTGACCAGCTGCCTCAAAACCAAAATGCTTGCCAAAACCAAACCAATTCAAACCTTGAACTTGGAGAACTGGCCACTCCTCTTTCATTGTACAAGTGTTTTAAAGTAAAAGACTGAAAAGCTTTTCCAAGTAGAAATTTCCAGTCATATTGGAATCTCTGCCTTTACATTCCCTGAGGTAAAAAAAAAACCACAGCAATATAAACTTATCAAAGAAGCAGCATTGTCACACCACCATCCTTTAAAAAATGAACTATGGATATCCAAAGATGGTCTCATTCTAAAACCCCTTAACACTGTTAGCATCCAACAACACATATGCATTACATTGACTATCAACATGCAAACACGCACTACTACATTTTGTTTCAGTCAGTTTCCTCCTCCGTTTCTCATTCAAGTCTCGTCAATATGTCAGCAATCACGTTTTCTTATCCTGCCACATGCACAAGTTTCTAATTGAATGGCCGTAACAACAAGCTCCATCTCAACAGTCTGCAATTTTTTATCCTTAAATTTCTCCACAAACTTCAATGGGTTATGATCGATGCATATGATCGTCTGATTTACATGTTTTAACACCAACACCAAACACAAAGTCTCCTTTTCAAATGTTGAATGTGTCTGCTGAAGTATGTTCAATTTCCTGGAGAAATATCCGATAGGTCTTCCTATTTTATTATCGAGTCAGAGCACAGCACTGACAGCCACATCACTCGTGTTGCCAAACACCCTGAATGGCTTTGCTTAATTAGATGTGGCTAATACTAGAGCAGTGGTTAACACAGGTTTTCTTACGCCTAAATGACCTCCTACTGGTAATTCATGTGCTATCCGCATCACCCCCTTTTTTGATAACCCACTCGCAACACAACTTGATGAAGTTCTGCCATTTCTCATCTGCCTGAATATGTGATGATCGCCATTTCCTTATTCAGACATCAGTTTTAACATCTACGAATATACTCATATTTTTCTTCTGTGCAGGTTTTTTAATACAGCTACTTCAGGTGTTCATCTTTCTGTTGTAACTCAGTTAATTTGTCTGAGCTAAAAATATCCACTTTGCCCTCCCCCTGTTCTTGTTTGTCTCCACCATTCGATCAAACATGATCTCTGATAATTCTACTTCAAATTCCTTATCGGTGATCTTTGATTTCTCCTCCTGTTTCAACTGGTGGGTTTGTTACCGTATTATCACACAGTCAGGAAAAGTCCCAGAGTACACTCACTGCCATACCTCAGTTGTCTGATTTTCTACTGGCTTTTCAACCACAGTAGGCAGCATTCCTATCTGTGATCCAGCTAAATCATTACCGAGGACAAATTGGATTCCTGGAACTAAGAGTTTCTCCAGTACTCCTACCACCACTTCTACAATTTTCACTGGGCACTCTAACCTCACTCTCCATAATGGAGCACTTCTCCTCTCACCATGAATTACACGTCCTAGCAACTTTTCTGATAATAATCTTTCTGAGTTATGTATCTCCTCATCTTTCTACATCCAAGACTGAGATGATCCTGTGTCTCTTAATATTATAAGTTATTTACCTGCTGCTCCTGGCCTATGCATGTAAACCTTACCTTCGCAAGTAAATGATTTAAGAAGAGTTGGCACTTCGTTCTCAACCCAGGTAGATGTACAAACAGAGGAAGTTCGACATCCGAAGACAACAACCATGGTCTGGTTTTGAAAATCAATTTGCTGTAAATTTAATACAGGCTTTATCAGATCAATATATTGTTATAGAGTGGGAGATAGATAACAAATCTACAAGGAGTTTGAGAATTGTAAACAGTTGTTGTTTAATGTTCCCTTTTCGAGTTAAAGAATAAAGTTGTTATTTTTCGCTTTAAATTATGGAATATGGGTAGTTCTTCTGTCACTCATACATTAACAGATTATGAGGCAAGGTGAGATTTTCTGCGTGTTTGGATTAATTAGCAGAAGGGTTTATCCCGTGATGTAACAGCTGCATCACACCTGGAATACCCACTTCCCATCTGTCTTTACAATCAGAAAAATATAGGGTATCGTCTACTTTCTTAAAATATTTTGAGGGCTGTCTGGCCTGGTCCATAATAACACTCTCTAAAACCATTTTAGGGTTGCACAGAACGTGAGACAATCGGCAGGAATTATACTCCCACTGGATGTGTCAAGGGTTGTGAAGTTTCAGCTCTTTAACTCATGCATTGAAGATTGCATTTTCTTCCCTCAGACCGAACACGACAATTAAACCAAAGTGGCTTTTGACTTCTCCCTGAATTTTGTTCATTTCTGTCCATTGGGGATGTTTCCTTCCCTTCCAGGAAACTTCTGTCCCATTCCAAGTTATAAAATTAGTTGCGATAAGGACCATATTCGGTGCCTGTCATTTGTAACTTCATTTCACTTTCTCATTCCTCCCAGATGGACTAGACCCCAGAGTTCGGAAGGAGAGAGGTGAAGAGATTGTGGAGGCATTGATGGCGATCTTTCAGGAATCACTGGAGTCAAGGAGAGTCCCACAGGATTGGAAAATGGCTTAAGCAAGAGCCTTCTTTAAGAAGGGATAGAGACAGAGCACAGGAATCAACAGGCGTTTTTAGCTTGAGCTTGATTATTGGTCAGATTTTAGAGTCTGTTATTAATCATAGACCCACAGATATGATATAGCGCAGAGCAGGTCTGTTGGGCCCATTTTGTTTGTACCGACACAAAGACACTCAGATCGTCTTTTTAATCCTATCTTCCAGCACACGTCCCATAGCCCTGCACTAACAGTGCAGATTCAGGTACTTTTTAAAAGAGTTTAGGAGCTCTGTCTCCAACACCAACTTAGACGGTGAACTCCAGCCACCCACCACCTCCTCTGTAAAAATGTTTTCCTTTCCATAAGACAATAAGACAAAGGAGCAGAAATTAGGCTACTCATCCCATTACATCTGCTCCGCCATTCAATCATTGCTGATAGCTTTCTCAACCCCATTCTCCTGCTTTCTCCATGTACCATTGATCCCATTGCCAATCAAGAGTCTATCTATCTCAGTATTAAATGTACTCAATGACCTCGCCTCCACAACCATCTGAGGCAATGAATTCCATCGATATATACTCTCTGGCTGAAGAGATTTCTCATTATCTGAGTTCTCAAGGGGCTTCCCTTTACTCTAAGGCTATATTCTCGTGCCCTCGTCCCTCTTACCAATGGAAACATCTTCACAACATCCACTCTGTTCAAGCCGTTCAGTATTCTGTAAGTTTTAATTAGATCGTCCCTCATCCTTCTAAATTCTGTGGAGTACAGACCCAGCTTCCTCAAACATTCCTCATATGTTAAGCCTTTCATTCCTGGCAGCATTCTTGTAAATCTTCTCCGAACACGCTCCAGGGCCAATACATCCTTGCTGAGACACGGGCCCAAATCTGCGCACACTTCTCCAATTGTGGCCTGACCAGAGCTTTCTAAAGCCTCAGACGTACTTCCCTGCTTTCATATTCTCGTACTCTCGAATTAAACACCAACACTGTATTTGCCTTCCTCGCTACTCGCTCAACCTGCAAGTTTACTTTGAGAGAATCTTGGCCTAGAACTCCTAATTCTCTTTGCACTTCAAACTTCTGAATTTTCTCCTCATTTAGAAAATAATCCATGCCTCTATTCTTCCAATTAAAATGAATGACCTCACTCCTTCCCACGTTGTAGTCCATCTGCAACTTCTTTTTCCAATCTCCTAACGTGTCAAAATCCTTCTGCAGCCTCTCCCTTTGTATCACCCCCTCTCATCTTTCTGCCACTTTGTTGAATCTATGAGCCCATGGTTTTGAACTCTCTGCCAAGGGAAACGGATTCCTCTTGTGAACTCCATTTCTACTCTTCACACTTTTGTCCACATGGATATTTGAGATGAGATTGTGGAGTAATTGGACGTGCATGGTGAAATAGAGCTAACTCAGCACAGCTTCATCAAGGGGAGGTCATGCTGGACAAACCCTTTTGATGTCTTTGAGCAAGTAATGATCAGAGACTGTTTGTGCAATCACTGATGCACTCACACAGGTATCAAGCTCCACGTGAACTGGGTAGTCATTAAACTGGATATTTATTTTGATTGGTTCTGATTTGGATGTTGCTGAAAAATTTACCTGTTCCAAACAAGATGTAGATATCTTTTCCAGGGTGTACACTCTCCTGGATACTACCCTATGAGTTCTCTTACTCCATTCAAACCTAGAGGAATTCTTTTGCTTTCTCGAAACTGCACTCCAGCAGCAACTCCAATGGTTTTCCAGCCCACATCCAGAAGAAAATGCTAACCGTTTGGCTGAGGCTTGGCTTTGATGTGGGGTTTTGCTGCGGGCTAACCTACAGTCTCTCTGTTCAGGGTGTGTCCTTCAAAATTTCTTCAGAGACTCTCCAGAGCAAGAGATGGGCTGCGGTCCAGTGCTAACGACGAGTTTGAGTGAGAGGAAAGGGACCCAGTGGGAAAATGCCCTAGGAGAGTCTGAAAGATAAAGAACAGGCCCACAACCACACACTGAGTGGGGGTGAGATGTAGTGATTATACCGAGGTCAGACCCTGGGCCTCAAAGAATATGAATCCCCTGATTGTGGCCGTTATCCGGGTCCAATCAGGAAGCCCAAGTACAACTGATGTCAAGTTTAACCTGAGCGTCACCACTGTTTGGACAGGAGCAAGCTTGAGAAGGAGAGTTTTTTATGGTCCGAACATTCCTGCGTAAAGCACCGAGCTGTTCATAATGCATTGATGCATCAATAACCACCTGCTGGAAAGGGCAATGACATGACACTAAAGGAAAGAAACGATCCTCAAGCTGAGATGGGGAGGAGTGGAAAGGATAGGGAGTGTTGAGTCCTCCGGGCTGTCGGCTGCCCAGGAGGAGGATGAGGTGTTGTTCCTCCGATTTGCGGTTTGGTTCGTTGTGGCAATGGAGGAGGCCGAGGGTAGTCACGTCAGAAAGGGGGTGGGAAGGGGAATTAAAATGGGCGGTGACTGGGAGGCCAGGTCTGTGCCTGCGGGCCCAGCTGTGATGCTCAGTGAACCGTTCCCTAAGTTTACATTCGGTCTCCCCGATGTAGAGAAGACCACATCGGGAGCAATTAATGCAATAAACTAGGTTGGAAGAGAGGGAGATGAACCTCTGTCTCACCTGGTGGGACTGTTTGGGGCCCTGGATGGAGGTGAGAGTTGTGGTGTACAGGTAGGTTTTGCATCTTTTCTGGTTGCAGGAGAAGGTGTTTGTGTTGGGGGGGGGGGTCTCGGTGGGGAGAGTGGCACAAACCATGGGACTGTCAAAGGGAACGATCCTTGAGGAAGACAAAGAGGGAGGGGAGGGGAAGGTGGTCCAGGAGGTTGGGTCTAGGTGGATGTGGCAGAAGTGTTTCAGGATCACACAGCACTCTAGTTAATCACTGAACTGAATAGCCAGGGTTAAAGAAGGCAGTTACATCCCAGAGCCCAGTACAATGACCCTGACAGATTCGCTGGAAAGACTGAATGGACGCAGTCAATATGAAGACAGAATTGAGGTGAAATCTGGGCTTTAATCTGTTGTGTTGAAGTGGTCAGTGAGATTGCTGCAAGATTAAAACAATTTGTTTTGAATCATTACCATTTGAATTGTGTAATTGAAGGTCATTGCTAAAAGAAACCCCCCAGTAGCATCAGGACTTTACTCACTGAGAAAATGTGTTTGCTCAGTTTTATTTCTTAATGACTTTGAATAATGCTTCAAGCTGAACACCCCCATGGAGATCCCATAGATGGATGTAAAGCCATCGCTCGGGGAATATGTTGGCTCAGATTTTAACACAGATATCTCTGCTGAGGCAAGAAAGGTCACGTCACACAATAACTCCTCTAAGGTGCATTGTATTGAAAATATCTTACACAATCCTTGGGAAAGCGCTTGTCATCATTTCAATTGTGTGATCATTAGAATGAGCTGATCTCAGGTATTTACATTGCTCCTGAGAGTGTTGTGTGCTGATCCAGTCATCAAAAGTGTACAGAAATATTATTTTCTGGCATTAGGTTCTCTGAATAATCTCTACAGTTTGCTTCCAAAGTCTTAAGGGATAATAAAACACTGGATTAGGGGTGTCAAAGTCATTGTGTTTAGTGTAACAGTGCAGTTTGCATTATTATCAACAGGACAAACCCTCAGTTTAGAGCTGTGATTTTGCGTGGTTAATCCGACCAAGATGGTTTGACACAGCTCAAGAGCAGGTGGGATTTGAACCAAGTTCTCCCAGTTTAGAGGTAGAGATTCTGCAACTGTGCCACAGCTGCACTGGGCAATTCGTGTTGAACTAAGTTAAAAATCATTACACCACGTTATAGTCCAACAGGCTGATCTGGAAGTACGAGATTTCAGAGGGCTGCTCCTTCATCAGGGAGCTGTGGAGCAGTATCATAAGACACAGAATTTATAGCAAAAGGTCACAGTATCATGCAACTGAGACGATATATTGAACAAGCCTAGATAGCTGTTCAGTCTTTCATCTTTTAGAATGATCTGCAGGTTTTGCTTCATTAATATCTAAATCCCAGAACTTCTCTCAAGTCACATTCTCGAGATAACATAAGGCTTTATATTTAAAAAGTGACATCTCAGCTCAGACAATGCATTAAAGGTGTGAGGTTAGAGCCTGTCTGTATCCCAATCTTGAGTCAGACCAATTCTATTTCCAAAGCAGGAATTGATACAATGTTACATAGATTGACTGCCTGCATTGCCTGCCTGCAAATTGTGTGTTCTTTAAAACAAAATAGAAGGATTTTTAACTTGGTTCACGCAGGTCCAACAGCATCACCTCCACATCAGTGTTGAACTACACTCAATGCCTGTTTACTGAACAGAATGGACTGGTTGATCCCAGTGAATGCACATTATTGTGATTACCTGTCAGTGTAGAAATGCACTCAGTTTGATTCTCAGCCAGAATATATGACTGGGATTATCTGTTAATGTGGAACTGCTCCCAGTGTGTATTGATGATCAGAGCTGTCTCCCTAAAGCTGGTTGTACAACGAGCCCTGGGATTATCTGTCAGGTTACAACTGCACTCAGTGAGATTCATGAACTAGAATGGAATATCTGATCATGTTTCCAGATATTATTGAGATTGCGTGTCATTCAATAACTGCACTCAGTGAGTGTAATTAACTGGAGCGGAGCGTGTGACCCCAGTGAACACGTACCCCCGGCATTGTCTGTTGATGTAGAAGTGTACTCAGCGTGTGCCTCTGACCTGAGTTGAATGTCTGACCGTAGTGATTCCATATTCCTGGGGGTATCCATCAGTGTGGCACTGCACTGTGTGTCACTTAATGGCCAGAATTGAAGCCCTGACGCCAGTGAATATTTAGTCTTGGGATTATCCATTCGGGGCGAACTACACTCAGTTTTGGGTGTGACAGGGCTGGAACACCATATTCCAGTGAACATGTACTACTCAGATTATTTGTCAGTCTATAACTGCAGTGTTAATAATTGGATTGGAATACACAGTAGGAACAACACACTCCAACTAAATTGTATTCTATGTTCATTTTTGTATGCATGTCAATGGATAGTAGGTAGTGTATATGAATATTTCTCTGTTTCTCTTTCAAATGACGATTTCAATGTGTTGAAGAACCAAGAACAATGCCAATGTCATTGATTTCTATGGTGGAGGGCTTCCTCGGATACTGGTACCTTTTCTTCGAACAGTACTTTGCAGGCTTTTCTTTGAAGGATTAACCAACCTGTAACAAGAATACACCTACCTGCAAGTCACTAGCATTCATCATCATTTCCAAAACCCTGGAACATCAAGGATTGGAAAAATTGGTCGATTTATCAGAATTGCCTTAAGCTTCACAAAAGCTGCCTGACAGTCTGACGACCATCTTTGCATCTAAAATTCTAATGCTCAGCTAATTCCTTTCTCATTCAAATGTAGACTGCACAACCAAGTTCATGCTTGTCAATAATATATAACATTCTGACAAAACGTCACTAGACTCGAAGCATCAACTCTGTTTCTCTCTCCACAGATGCTGCCAGATCTGCTGAGTTTCTCCAGCTGTTTTTGTCTTTGATCTCCAGCAAATGCAGATCTTTGTTTTGTTATCATAGTCTCTAAATGATGGTTTCCCATTTTCACTTTCATTAATTTAACAGGTCCCCTCATCTCATGGCCATATTTAATTTTAAAAGGACAAAATTCAATGGACTAATTTAAAGCTAACGTAATTGAAAATGATATCAAGGGAAGTTCTTTATCTCAATCATGAAGACAAGATATACAATAAGCTCTAATCATGATCTTACAAAATTGATCCATCATTGTATTACAACTTGAATATTTAGGTGACGAGCAGATGACACAAATTGTCTTATTCCCAATCTATGCAACACATCTTTGAGCATTTGTGGCACAAAGTTTTCATTGTTAGGTTCAGCAACAAGATCATAAACATTGAATTTTGATTTTGAAAGAGTTTCATAATCTGCATATTGATCTTCCAATAAACTGGCGTACACAGTGATAGCGCTATCATAAAAATATCTAACATCATTCATGTTAAAACACTTTTTGCCACTTTGTCTGTCTAGGTGCATTGTCAAAAGATGCAGCATAGCATTCGACTTCATCCTTCATAAAGGTAGATAATAAGTTCAGATTTAAGCTTCAGTGAAATCAAATCCTTCATCAGAATAAGAAAATTCCTCATGCTTTTATTTCTTCTTCCCTTCTTTAAGTTTTTTTTTTGCCAGATCATGTTCTCTACTTTCTTTATCTCCTTGGAGATTAAGATTCTACAATCTCATTTTTCATGAAACGCTATTGCTCTTTATCCTCTGTTTTATTTCAAGTTTCCTGAACTTTTACATTTCGACAGTGGAGCTGAGTGGGAGCAGTCGAATTGCGCTCTGGGAAGGTGAGTAAAGGCTATAAATACATACCACTGGGACATTGGACTGTCATTTCGACAGTGCAGCTGAGTGGGAGCAGTCGAATTGCGCTCTGGGAAGGTGAGTGAACTGGCAATGGCTAAACCTGAGACACTCGACGTGCAGTGACTGCCACACGCACTCCGACTATAACCAAAAAAAGAAAATTCTGTGGCGTGTTAGCAAGGTAAGATGTTTCTTTTTCTTTTTTGCCGTGTACTGGTAAGTAGTGTGAATTGTACGTATTTTCTTAAAATCATTTCATTTATCAATTATTTGACAATTTGACTGGACTACGTTAAGCATAAGACTCAAAATGGCAGGAAATCTCAGACCCGTGTTATTAGATTAGATTACATACAGTGTGGAAACAGGCCCTTCGGCCCAACAAGTCCACACGGACCCGCCGAAGCGCAACCCACCCATACCCCTACATTTACCCCTTACCTAACACTACGGGCAATTTAGCATGGCCTATTCTCCTGTTGCTCGATTTGCGAGCTCAGTGACACGGCTGATGTCCCTGACTCCTTCACGTGCAGGAAGTGTGTCCAGCTGAAGCTCTTGTTAGACCACATGACTGCTCTGGAGCTGCGAATGGATTCATCATGGAGCATCCTTGATGCTGAGGAGCTCTGGGATAGCACGTTTCATGAATTGGTCACACCGCAGATTAGGGTTCCTGAAGGAGAAGGGGAATGGGTCACCAAAATGAAGAAAAAGAGCAGGAAGGTAGTGCAGGTGTCCCCTGAGGTCATCTTCCTCCAAAACAGGTAGATTGTCTTGGATACTGTTGGGGGTGATGGCTCACCATGGAAAGGCAGCAGTAGCCAGGTTCATAGCACCGTGGCTGGGTCTGTTGAACTGAAGGGTGGGAAAAAGAGTGGAAGGGCTCTCGTCATGGAGAGTAAGGGGAGTAGATAGGCAATTCTGTGTTCAAATATGAGACTCTAAAATGGTATATTGCAGCCCAGGTGCACGGGTCAGGTCTGTCTCAGATCGGATACAGAACATTCTGAAGGGGAAGGGTGAACAGCCAGCTGATGTGGTGCATATAGGCGCCAATGATAAAGGTAATAAATGAGATGAGGTCCTACAAGCAGAATTGAGGGAATTAGGAATCAAGCTAAAACTGGAATGGAATATCTGATCATGTTTGCAGGCATTAGTGAGATTGTATGTCAGTCTATAACTGCACTCAGTGTGTGATCCCATTGAACACGTACCCCCGGCATTGTCTGTTGATGTAGAAGTGCACTCAATGTATGTTTCTGACCTGAGTTGAATGTCTGACCGTAGTGACTCCATGTTCCTGGGGTTATCTATCAGTCTGGCAATGCACTGCGTGTCACTTACTGGCCAGAACTGAAGTCGTAATGCCAGTGAACATTCAGTCTTGGAATTATCCATTATGGGCGAACTATACTCGGTTTTGGGTGTGACAGGACTGGAACACCTTATTCCAGTGGACATGTACTACTCAGATTGTTTGTCAGTCCATAACTGCAGTGTTAATAACTGGATTGGAATACACAGTAGGAACAACACACTCCATCTCATTTCCATATTTCATTTTAAAAGGACACAATTCAATGGACTAATTTAAAGCAACTGTAATTGAAAACGATATCAAGGGAAGTTCTTTATCTCAATCATGGAAACAAGATGTACAATAAACTCTAATCATGATCTTACAAAATTTATCCACCATTGTAATACAACTTGAATATTTAGGTGACGAGCAGATGACACAAATTGTCTTATTCCCAATCTATGCAACACTTCTTTGAGCATTTGTGGCACAAAGTTTTCATTGTTAGCTTCAGCAACAAGCTCATAGCCATTGAATTTTGACATTGAAAGAGTTTCATATGAGTTTCAAAAGAGGTTACATAATATTCGACTTCATGCTTTATAAAGGTAGGTAATAAGTTCAGATTTAAGCTCCAGTTAAATCAAATCATTCATCAGAAAAAGAACATTCCTCATGCTTTTATTTCTTCTTCCCTTCTTTAATTTGTTTTTTCCAGATCCTGTTCTCTATTTTCTTTACCTCCTTGGAGTTTAAGATTCTACAATCTCATTTTTCATGAAACACTATTGCTCTTTATCCTCTGTTTTATTTCAAGTTTCCTGAACTTTTACATTTCGACAGTGGAGCTGAGTGCGACCAGCTGGATTGCACTCTGGGAAGGTGAGTAAAGGCTATAATACATATCGCTGGGATATTGGACTCGCATTTGACAGTGGCGCTTAGTGGGAGCAGTCGAATTGCTCTCCGAGAAGCTGAGTAAAGGCTATAATACATACCGCTGGGATATTAGACTGCCATTGCACAGTGAGTGGGAGAAGCTGAACTGTGCTCTGTGAAGGTGAGTAAAGGCTATGAAAACATACCGCTGGGACATTGGACTATCATTTTAAAGTGGAGCGGAGTGGGAGCACCTGAATTGCACTCTGCGAAGGTGATTGAACTGGCAATGTCTAAACGCGCGACACTCGACGTGTAGTGTCTGCCCCACGCCCTCCAAATGTAACCAAAAAAAACTCTGTGGTGTGTTAGTAAGATAAATTTTTTCTTTGTCGTTTTTTGTGCTGGTAAGTAGTGTGAATTGGACATCTTTTCTTAAAATCATTTCATTTATCAATTATTTGACACTTTGTTTGGACTAAGTTAAGCTTATGATTAAAAAATGGCAGGAAATCTCAGAGCCGTGTTATTCTCCTCTTGCTCGATTTGGGAGCTCAGGGACACGGCTGATTTCACTGACTCCTGCACGCACAGGAAATGTGTCCAGCTGCAGCTCTTGTTAGACCGCATGACTGCTCTGGAGCTGCGAATGGACTCACTTTGGAGCATCCATGATGCTGAGGAGCTCGGGGATAGCACGTTTCACGACTTGGTCACACCGCAGATTAGGATTCCTGAGGGAGAAAGGGAATGGGTGACTAAAGTGCAGAGAAAAAGGAGGAAGGCAGTGCAGGTGTCCCTTGAGGTCATCTTCCTCCAAAACAGGTAGATGGTCTTGGATACTGTTGGGAGAGATGGCTCACCAGGGGAAGGCAGCAGTAGCCAAATTCATAGCACCATGGCTGGCTCTGTTGTACTGAAGGGTGGGAAAAAGAGTGGAAGGGCTCTCGTCATAGGGGGTTCAATAGTAAGGGGAGTAGATAGGCCGTTCTGTGTTCAAAAATGAGACTGTAAAATAGTATGTTGTAGCCCAGGTGCACGGGACAGGTGTGTCTCAGATCGGCTACAGGACATTCTGAAGGGGAAGGGTGAACAGCCAGCTGATGTGGTGCATATAGACACCAATGATAAAGGTAATAAATGAGATGAGGTCCTACAAGCAGAATTGAGGGAATTAGGAATCAAGCTAAAACGTAGTACCTGACAGGTAGTAATCTCAGGATTGCTACCAGTGCCATGTGCTGGTCGGGGTAGAAATGAATGAATAGGCAGGATGAATGCGTGGCTTGAGAGATGGTGCAGAAGGTTAAGATGTTTGGGACATTGGGACCGGGGGAAGTGGGAAGATGACAAATCGGACAGTTGACACCTGGGTCGGACGGGAATCAATGTCCTTGGGGTGCTTTTGTTGATGCTGTTGGGGAGTGTTTAAACTCATGTGGTGGGGGATGGGAACAAAATGAGGAGGTTAGTGGACAATAAGGAAGGAGTAACTAAAGCCTGTAAGGATCTAGATAATGAAATAAGCGTGACTAAGAGGAAGAGTAGGCAGGGAGCAGATGATGAATGCAAAGGGACTGATGAGCTGAGGTGCATTTGTTTTAATGTGAGAAGAGTGTTAGCTAAAGCCGATTAATTTAGGGCTTGGATTAGTACCTGGGAGTATGGTGTCATTGCTATGACTGAGACTTGTTTGAGGGAAAGGCAAAATTGGCAACAAAATATCACAGGACATAGACACTTCAGGCGGGATAGAGAAGGAGGTAAAAGGGGTGAAGGAGCTGCATTGTAGGTCAGAGGGGATATCACAGCTGTGCTGAAGAAGGGCAGTATGGAGGACTCTAGCAGTGAGGCAATATGGGCAGAGCTCAGAAATAGAAGGGTGCAGTAACAATGTCGGCGCTGTACGACAAGCCTCCGAACAATGAGCGTGACATACAGGTTCAAATATGTAAACAGAGTGGAAAGCTGTAGGAGCAACAGGGTGGTGGTGATGGGAGATTTAAATTTTCCCAACATTGACTGGGATTCACTGAGATGATTAGATGGAGCAGAATTTGTAAGGGGCATCCAGGAGAGTTTGGAAGAGCAGTATGGAAATAGTCCAACTCGGGAAGGGGCCACACTGGACCTGCTGTAGGGGAATGAGCACGGCCAGGTGGTTGAAGTTTCAGTAGGGGGTTACTTTGCGAATCGTGGTCACAATTCCGTAAGTTTTAGAATACTCGTGGACAAAGATGAGAGTAGGCCTAAACAAAGAGTTTTAAATTGGGGAAAGGCCGACATTAGCAAAATTCGGGAGGAGCTGGGGAATGTGAATTGGGAGCAGCTGTTTGAGGCTGAATCCCCATTTACTATGTGGGAGACTTTTAAAGAGAGGTTGATTGCAGTGTAATGTCCCTGCAAAAATGAGGGATAGGAATGGCAAGATTCGGAAACTACGGATGACAGATGAATCTGTGAGAATAGCTAAGAGGAGAAAGGAAGCATACATAAGGTCTAGGTGATTGAAAACCGATGAAGCTTTGGAAGCATACTGGGAAAGTAGGGCAAATCTGAAATGAAGAATGAAGAGGGCAAAATGGGGTCATGAAATATCATTAGCAAAGAGGGTTAAGGAAAATCCCAAAGCCTTTATTTCGTATATAAGGAGCAAGAGGGTAACTAGAAAAAGGGTCAACCCACTCAAGAACAACGGAGTAAAGTTATGCGTGCTGTCAGAGAAAAGGGGTGATATTCTTAATGAGTACTTTGCATTGGTATTCACCGATGAGAGGGATATGACAGATGTTAAGGTTAGGGATAGATGTTTGATTACTCGAGGTCAATTCAACATAAGGAGAGAGGAAGTTTTGGGTATTCTAAAGGGCATTAAGGTGTACAAGTCCCCAGGTCCGGATGGGATCTATCCCAGGTTACTGAGGGAAGCGAGAGGTAAAATAGCTGCGACCTTAAAAGATATATGTACTGCATCCTTGATTACGGGTGAGGTCCCAGAGGCCTGGTCATGTTGCCCCCTTGTGTAAGAGGTGTAGCAAGGATAATCCAGGTAATTATAAAGCCTAACATCAGTGGGAGGAAAGCTGCTGGGGAAGATACTGAGAGATTGGAATCTCTTTACATTTGGAAGAAAATGGGCTCATCAGTGATAAGCAGCATGGTTCTGTGCAGGGAAGGTCACGTCTTACCAACTGAATAGAATTCTTTGAGAATTCTTTGACAAAGCTGATTCATGAGGTTAGAGCTGTATATGTCATGGACATGGACTTCAGTAAGGCATTTGATGGTGTTCCCCATGGTAGGCTGATGGAGAAGATAATGCCGCATGCGTTTCAGGGTGTACTGGCTAGATGCATAGAACACTGGATGGGCAACTGGAGACACAGATAGTAGTGGAAGGGAGTTTCTCAAAATGGAGACCTGTGACCAGTGGTGTTCCACAGGAATCTGTGCTGTGACCACTGTTGTTTGTGACATACATAAATGATCTAGAAGGTGTAGGTGGTCTGATTAACAAGTTTGAAGATGACACTAAGATTGGTGGAGTAGCCGATAGTGAAGGGGACTGTCCGATAATGCAGAAGAGGATAGATAGATTGGAGAGTTGAACGGAGAAATGGCAGATATAGCTCAATCTGGGCAAATGCGAGGTGATGCATATTGGAAGATCCAATTCTAGACAGTAACTGGAAAAGCCCTGGGGAAAAATTGGCGTGCAGAGAGATTTGGATGTTCAGGTCCATTGTACCCTGAGAGGGTGCAGAGGAGGTTCAGCAGGATGTTGCCTGTCATGGAGGGTGCGAGCTTTGAAAAGAAGTTGATAGATTAGGATTATTTTTATTAGAAAGACAAAGGTTGGTGGGGGGTGGGGTGAAGGGGGAACCTGATTGAGGTCGACAAAGTCATGAGAGTTATAAACAGGGTGGATAAGAAGAAGGTTTTCCCAAAGTGGGGAACTCAATTACCAGGAGTCGCAGTTCAAGGTGAGAGGTGAAAGTTTAAGGGAGGTATCCGTGGAAGGTGCTTTACACTGAGGGTTATGGGTGCCTGGAATGCGTTGCCAGCAGAGGTAGCAGGGGCGGGCATGATCGTGCCATGTAAGATATATCTAGACAGATACATGAAAGGGCAGGGAGCTGAGGGATACAGATCCTTAGAAAATAGGTGACAGGTTTATGTAGAGGATCTGGATCAGCGCAGGCTTAGAGGGCAGAAGGGCCTGTTCCTGTGCTGGAATGTGCTTTGTTCTTTGTTCTAATTCTGTGCTCCTTGCCATTGCAGTTTCTTCACTTCCTCTTCCCACTCAAGTCTTTTCATTCCACTCTGTCTTTTTCTCCCAATTGAAGTCTCATCATATGAAACATTATCTTAACTGGGTCTCACTGTGACATCTCAGTTCCACGTTCCCCTTCTTCTACGTTCAAAAGTTTATTCATTTCTGTAAACATCTCCTCTGGACAAGATCCTATTTCCGTTTCTGTTTCCAGTTTAGCTGTTAATTCTCTCAGGTTAGTCCGAATGAAATAATTCTAATACTCCACTGTCATATATTCCACTCGCAGAATGCTTTTCACAATGTTGCAATTCATTTTAAAACCTCGACAATAAAATTCATCAGAACACAACTGCTTCAATTTCAGAAACTCCTGGTGCCTGTATTCATAAAAGTTTCAAAGATGAAGGGCTTATGCCCGAAACGTCGAATTTCCTGTTCCTTGGATGCTGCCTGACCTGCTGCGCATTAACCAGCAACACATTTTCAGCATGAGAGAATACAGGTTCAGAATTAATTCTGGCTCAATAGATAGCATCTTTCATTCATTTAATGAGCCAGTCCTTCACTGGAAGATCACAATATCAGGCTGTGATATGGTTCTCTCTAATAAGTGGGCAGCACAGTGGTTAGCACTGCTGCCTGACAGCGCCAGAGACCCGGGTTCAATTCCTGCCTCAAGCGACTGACTGTGTGGAGTTTGCACGTTCTCCCCGTGTCTGCGTGGGTTTCCTCCGGTTTCCTCCCACAGTCCAAAGATGTGCGGGTCAGGTGAATTGGCCAAGCTAAATTGCCCGTAGTGTTAGGTAAGGGGTAAATGTAGGGCTATGGGTGGATTGCGCTTCGGCGGGTTGGTGTGGACTTGTCCACACAAGGCCCCGAAGGGCCTGTTTCCACACTGTAAGTAATCCAATCTAAAAAACAAGACAGATGTTTATTGCACAAAATAAATCAAACTAAAATAAAGCAAGTGATCAAAAGATAACATAGTTTGAAATATTTCACAAAACCCCTCTAATCCCCCAACAACATACTTTCCAGCGTTCAAGATGCAGAGAAATTGCCTGTGGATTTTCCAGATTTGATTTAATTGCTTCTTCTCAACTCTTATCTTGTAAACTGTGATTTTTTTGTGTGTGTAATATTCCTACAACGGGGAGTTTAGATTCAGTAATCTGCAGAAGTTGAGCAAACTCATGGACTGGAATGTACACTAACCGTACACTTTCACTGAGGCATTCTGTCATCTAAACTGCTTTGAAAAATCTCCTTTATCAGAGAGCTTGCCTGCTTCAAAGCTCAGTCAGCTCTCTTTTGAATTGAAATGAAATGTTTTCCAAAACAATTTAGAACCTTGCCTATCACTCTTGTTTAAGCTAACAATGTTTCCTCTGCTGTTTCAACTGCCATGGTATTAACAAACTTCTATTAACAGGGCAGTTACCTGCTCTCTGACAACTAAAATTTTTCTTAAGTAATGATCTTGAGAGACCGAAGTAATTAATTTTAAAATCCATAAAAAAAATAGACGAGCAACCAAAAGCTACTAATCTGATCGTCAAACTCCAAAATAAATAATATTAACACATAAAAAAAACACACAGACTTCACGTATACACAATACAGACTGAATTTTCATCATTAAGAAAAAAAACTCTGTTCCTCTGAACAACGTGTGCAACGTCACATGCATTCCCATCATTATAGAGCTGTCACATAGCCTTTCCAAGTCCGTCATAAGTTTTTTTCCTAACTTTGCATTGTGATCACATCACAGATTTCCATCTCCGGTCCAAGCTTGGAGAGTATCCAAATGCCAGCGGAGATAAGATTGTAAAACTGTTGAGATGTTTGATACAGAATGATTCTGGGGAAGGACTGAAATCTGGCAGTGATGATGGAGAGGGCATTCTGTTGCATTTGCTCACTTGGTGTATGATGTTCTGCCTGATTGTCCTAAAAGAGATAAACCTATTAATCGAATTGTAATCTAGATTTTGGCTTCATGGAATGGAATTGTATTTCAGCTGGAGTCCAAGATACGATGGTGGAACAGTAAAATCTGTGAATCACCAGTCAACAAGCCACATCCCACAGGTATTTCTTTGAAGCCAAACCCCTTCCATCCCTTTTTTTATATGTGACATGTGGAATAATTGGTCATTAACTTCCAGTTTACGTTACGAAATCTCTCTCCCCCACAGTTGATCAAGATGTGATCATGATTCTTTCCCATGTAAAGTATGGCCTCTACACCTGCACCACTTGCTATTAGGCTGTCATTTCAGCAATGGATCTGCTGTCTACTAACAGTAATACCATACTGAAGCAAAGTATTCCTTTATATGCTTTGCGACACTCTTCCATGGGTGTAGTTTTTTTTGTATGCCTTGTGCTTTGTGATTAGAGACTCTTCTGTCTGGTTCACTGTCTTCTTCTGTTTTGATAGATTTGTGGCCATTTGTTTCCCGAAGCTAAAAACAAAGTATTGTACTGAGGGAACTGCAAAGACGGTTCAAGCAACAACCTGCATTCTATTCTACATCAAAAAAGTGCCTATCTGCTTTAAATATGAACCTTAGTATATCGTCAACAATGTGCTTTTGAAATGTAAGCTGAAGGAATGGGCGGCATGGTGGCACAGTGGTTAGCACTGCTGCCTCACAGCGCCTGTAGACCCGGGTTCAATTCCCAACGCAGGCGACTGACTGTGTGGAGTTTGCACGTTCTCCCCGTGTCTGCGTGGGTTTCCTCCGGGTGCTCCGGTTTCCTCCCACAGTCACAAAGATGTGCGGGTCAGGTGAATCGGCCAAGCTAAATTGCCCGTAGTGTTAGGTAAGGGGTAAATGTAGGGGTATGGATGGGTTGCGCTTCGGCGGGTCGGTGTGGACTTGTTGGGCCGAATGGGCCTGTTTCCACACTGTAAGTCTAATCTAATCTAAAAGCTATTTGACTGAGGCAGGATGGATAGGGTATGACATATTTAACAAACTTAGAACCCCTTTGCTCACATTTGCATTAATTCTGTTACTCAGCATTCTGACAGTCAAGCACATTTTAGTGGCGAGTCAAGTCCGTAAGGGACTGAGGCATCCAAATAAAGGAGAGAACCACAGTGACCCCTAGTTAGAGAACAGAAGGAAGTTAATTATTTTACTCTTCGCTATTTCCGGCAGTTTTCTACTTCTTTCATACGTTCCAGCATCAGAAGAGATTATCTAACTGAAACGATCAAAATATGTAGAGTCATTTCAATTAATTTGGGGAATGTTAGTTCTTGCACGAATGCCTTTATTTATTTGGTAACGCTATCCAAGTTCAGTCAGCTGATCAAAGACACTTTTAAATCTGAGGTTGCACCAATTGCTCAATTATTGAAGAAATAAAAAAACGGAGAGAATCAGCTAAGACGTGGATGGTATGATTCCCAGTCTATAAATGCTATATCAATCTGTGACCTGGAGCTAATAAACTCTGGCAGTAAATGGGGAGTAGGTGAGTGAAAGCACACCCTGAAGGGCAAGACAGAAACCAGCATGGGTGATATACTCCCCTGTATGATGGATTTTCATCAATTCACATTGTCACCACTCACTTGGGAATGTGTGCTGAGCCTTGTACCCCATGACACTGAGGGTGGGGTTGGGATCATCACAAATATTAATCCTTTAATCAAAGCACGCAAATTCTACAAACCTCCTGTCGGCTTGCATCAAGTTCACAGAAAATGCTGACACTTTCCCTGGATTGGCAAGAATTAATATTTATTGCAGATAAGTAAATGCTAATCACAAGTAAACAGCTATGAGCTGATAACATATGGGTGCCCTGGTAACAGTTCATTTGGATCGTTAAAAAACCTGCACGCAGATGCAGACACAAGTTCACAAACTAAATACAACATTGGTTTACTGGTGATGGGGAAAACAACCCTGTGAACCACAGTTTGGTAGCATCACTCCAAATGGCTTCACTAAGATGACCCTTTTGGCTGTTGGTGACATTTTGTCATGCAATGACTTTTCTCCAGTCTCACTTCCTCTCAGAGGTACGGTACCCTATCGTCAACGTTGATGATAGCCCACTGCTTCAAGGCAGTGATCTGACAGCAAGTGATGGGAGGAAATAGATGCCTTTCTTCAGACTCCATGTATTTCAATGCATCACCTCACCCCTCCAGAGGTCCTCAGGGCTCTCCTTGTCTCGTTCACATCCACAAGCTACCAAGAAACCAACCATCGAGTTGCTTGCAGGCTCATAAACTTTGATATCTGAGAATGGTCAGGTTGCACAAACCAATCAGCGACTTGTTGAAGGCCAAATCCCATTATCCATATACCTGCTGACTGCCCGACTGAAAACCCCACCCCCTATTGTTCAAAGTAAGCAGCAGTGTAAACAGCACTTGCAATGAGTTTCGGGGATGTGCTTGCTTTTAAAAGTAAAACTATAAAAGAAATCTGGTCTTGTGAGGCATATCAAAATTACCTTTCCAGTGGAGAATTGGGAATGAGTCTGTTTTCCAGACTGCTTACCTTTGGATAGAATGGACAGAATCAAATTGATCCAACCAGTTAGGAACTGACGAGTGGTGATCTCCAGCTTGGACTAGTTTCAATCAAGTGATTTCCCCAGCACGACATTTGAAATGTTCTTATCCCTGAAAGGTAATCTGCCCATTCTTTAATTTTCCCTTAATGAGACCTTCAAATAGTAAATTATCTGCTCCTGTGGGTGTTTCTGCAAACACAGAGATGTCATACAATTTTGAGGATTCATCCTCCTTTTCATTGAAAAACGTATTGTTGAGAGTGGCATTAATTTAGCGTTCCATATCTGATGTTTGCCATGTCACATTAAACTTCATCTAACTGTGTCATATCAGTAAGTAGCCTTCTGCAAATGGAAACAAATCTCAATATGAAAACAGAGGACAGGTTATCACAATCCTTTATTTCCTTTCTTTGCCTCAGTATCTAATGTACCATTTCTCAATTAACTGTCAGATAAGTGCAACAAAATGGTCACCGACCTACATTACGCCACTGTGATCAGGAACTCCCTAATATTACCAGCAAGATAATGCACTTTCAATCTCATTCCCATGATCACTTCAAATCAGCAAATACCAGGATATTAATTTGGGGAATCTCGAGTAGCAGATATGAAGAAATATTGTCTCTTATTCCTGCCCTCTTCTGTTTCTGCCTTTCTAACAGGTTTTAGAGTTTGATGATACATAAAATATAGAACATGAAACGGAGAACACTACAGCACAGTACAGGCCCTTCAGCCTTTGATGCTGTGCCAACCTTTTATCCTACTCTCAGATCAAACTACCATACACACCCTTCATTTTACAATCTTCCATGTGCCTATCCAAGAGTCATTTAAATGTCCCTCATGTATTTGACTCGACTACCAGTGCGGGCAGTACATTCCACATACTTACCATTCTCTGAGTAAAGAACCTTCTTCTAATCACCTTAAAATTATGACTCCTCACGACAGCGATTTTCATCCAGGGAAAATGGCTTTGGAATATCCACTCTATCCGTAACTCTCTTCACTTTGTATAACTCTACCAAGTCACCTCTTATCCTTCTTCACATCATTGAGAAAGGCCCTGTCCCCCTCAATCGCTTTTCATAAGACTTGCCCTCCAGTCCAGGCAGCATCCTGGTAAACCTCCTCTGCAACCTCTGTCAAGATTCACATCTGTAAAGAGGACGTTTTACACCTGAACCACACTGGGACCAACACCCTTGCACGTAGGTTTGCTCGTGCAGTTGGTAGTAATTTAAACGAGCTGAAAATATGTTGCTGGAAAAGCGCAGCAGGTCAGGCAGCATCCAAGGAGCAGGAGAGTCGACGTTTCTGGCATGAGCCCTTCTTCAGGAATTAGGAAAGTGTGTCCAGCAGGCTAAGCTAAAAGGTAGGGAGGAGGGACTTGGCCCGGGGCGTTGGAAATGTGACAGGTGGAAGGAGGAAGGAGGTCAAGGTGAGGGTGATAGGCTGGAGTGGGGGTGGCGACGGAGAGGTCAAGAAGAATATTGCAGGCTCGGAAGACGGTGCTGTGTTCCAGGGATTTGACTGAGACAAGGTGGGAGGAGGGGAAATGAGGAAACTGGAGAAATCTGAGTTCATCTCTTGTGGTTGGAGGGTTCCTAGACGGAAGATGAGGCGCTCTTCCTTCAGCCATCGTGTTGCTATGGTCTGGCGAGGGAGGAGTCCAAGGACCTGTATATCCTTGCTGTGGTGGGAGGGGGATTTGAAGTGTTGAGTCACGTGGTGGTTGGGTTGCTTGGTTAGGGTGTCCCAGAGGTGTTCTCTGAAACTTTCCGCAAGTAGGCAGCCTGTCTCCCCAAAATAGAAGAGGCCACATCGGGTGCAGCGGATGCAGTAAATGATGTGTCTGAAGTTGCAGTGGAATTTGTGGCGGATATGGAAGGATCCCTTGGGGCCTTGGAGGGAAGTAAGGGGGCAGGTGTGGGCGCAAGTTTTGCATTTCTTGCGGCTGCAGGGGAAGGTGCCGGGAGTGGAGGTTTGGTTGGTGGGGGGTATGAACCTGACGAGGGAGTCACGGAGGGAGTGGTCTTTTCAGAATGCTGATAGGGGTGGGGAGGGAAATATATCCCTGGTGGTGGAGTCCGTTTGGAGGTGGCGGAAATGAAGACGGATGATAAGATGTATATGGAGGTTGGGGAGGCTGTAAGTGGGGACCAGTGAGGTCCTGTCCTGGTGGCGATGGGAGAGGCAGGGCTCAAGGGCGGAGGAGCAGGACGTGGAAGAGATGTGGTGGAGGGCATCGTCAATCACGTCTGGGGGGAAAAACTGTGGTTTTTCAAGAACGAGGTCACATGGGTTGTACAGTATTGGAACTGGTCCTCCTGGGAGCAGATGCGGCGGAGACGAAGGAATTGGGAGTATGGGTTGGCATTTTTACAGGGGGCAGGGTGGGAGGAGGTGTAGTATAGGTAGCTGTGGGAGTCGGTCGGTTTATATTCAGTGTCCGTGTTGTTTCGGCCACCCGAGATAGCAATGGAAAGGTCTAAGAAGGGGAGGGAGGAGGCTGTGACGATCCAGGTAAATTTGAGGTCGTGGTGGAAGGTGTTGGTAAAGTGGATGAACTGTTCACCCTCCTCGTGGGAGCACAAGGCAGCGCCGATACAGTCATCGATGTAGCAGAGGAAAAGGTGGGAGGTGATGCCAGTGTAGCTGTGGAAGATGGACTGTTCCACATATCCTACGAAGAGGCAGGCATAGCTGGGGCCCATGCGGGTGCCCATGGCTACTCCTTTGGTTGGGAGGAAGTGGGAAGATTGGAAAGACAAGTTGTTCAGGGTGAGGACCAGTTCAGTCAGTCAAAGGAGGGTGTCAGTGGAAGGGTATTGGTTGGTGCGGCGGGAAAAGAAGAAGCGGAGGGCTTTGAGCCCTTTGTGATGGGGGATGGAAGTGTACAGGGACTGGATGACCATGGTGCAGATAAGGCGTTGGGGACCGGGGAACCGAAAATCATGGAGGAGGTGGAGGGCGTGGTTGGTGTCCCGAACATAGGTGGGGAGTTCTTGGCCTAAGGGGGACAGGACCGTGTCGAGGTATGCAGAGATGAGTTCTGTGGGGCAGGAGCAGGCTGAGACAATGCCCCTCATTCCTGAAGAAGGGCTCATGACCGAAACGTCGAATCTCCAGCTCCATGGATGCTGCCTAATCTGCTGCGCTTTTCCAGCAACACATTTTCAGCTCTGATCACAAGCATCTACAGTCCTCACTTTCTCCTGGAATTTAAACGAGTCTGGCAGGGGGATATTGATGAAATCGAGGCACATCATGCGACAGCAAAGGAAGTAAGTCAGAGTGAGTTCAGGTATATTTAGTGTCAAGAGTGTAAGGCAAGGCTAACTTCAATACTAGGAGCTCAAGAGATCAGACTGATGAGTTAAATGTGTGTATTGACCAATGAAATTAAGATCTTGTTGCCGTCAAATAAACATGGGTTCGGGAAGGGCATGACAGGCAATTAAACTTTCCGGAGCATGGAATCTTTAGGCGTGACAGGGAAGTGTTAAAAGGATGGTAGGGATGTAGCACAATTAATGAAGGAGTCAATTACTGCAAGGAGAGAAGATGTCTTAGATGGGTCCTCAAACGAGGCATTGTGGGTAGAAAATTAGGAATGTTAAGGTGTAACCTAATTTATTGGGATTGCATCATAGGCCCCCAAAGAGTCAGTGGGAAATAAAGGAGTAAATATATAGACAGTCCACAAAAATGTGTAAGAATAATAATCGGATAATTGGACAAGGGGATTTCAACTTTTCCAACAGAAATTAGGATAGTCATCCTATTAAGGGTTTAGAAGGCGCAGATTTCTTGAAATGCATTTGGGGAGATTTTTCCCATCAACACGCAGAAGGCCCAACATAGGACTGTGCATTATTGAGTCTGGTTCTTGGGAAAGAATCTGGCCCATGGTATTGTTCAAATTTATTGTGATTAAAGTAAAAGATGACATGCGAAAAAAAATGGCGTTGGACTGGGGAATGCAGAGTTTATTAAAATAAAGGAAAATGTGGCCACCGTTGACTGGGAACATGTCGTTGTAGGTATGTCTATAGCAGAGCAGTGGGAACATTCAAAAAGGAGCTGGGGATATTGAAGGCCCACCGTGGCACTTTAGGGGGAAATACAGCAGCAGTACATTCAGGGAACCATGGATGTCTCAGACAATTCAGGACTGGATGAGGAAGAAAAGAAAGGCTTTGAGTAAATCCAAAAGGAGGAATTCAGATGTGGCCCGAGAGGAATACAGGAAGTGCAAGAGGGAATTAAAAAAAAAGAAGATGGAAGACCAAGAAGGGACATGAAAAAAGATTTGCAGACAGAATTAGGGAGAAACCTAAGGTATTTTTGAAATACAAGAAAGGGAAGAGATTAACCAGGGAAAGCGGACGGTCCATTAGGGACCAAGGGGGCAACGTGTGTGTGAAGCCGCAGGATATCGGACGGGTATTGAAAAAAAATTCTCTTCGGGTTTCACTCTGGAAAATTTGATGGTAGGAATGGAATTTCTGGAGCAGGGATTGTGAGGAACTTGCATAGTTTTAGAGAGGAAATAGGGAGGTATTGTCAGATCTGTCGGGCTTGAAAACAGACAAATCCCCTGACCCAGATGAATTGCATCCCAGGCTGCTGTGGGGAGCGGAAGAGGGATGGGGAATGTGAGGAAGGATATTGCAGGGGCTCTGACATAAATTTCTAACTCATCTGTTGCCAAAAGGGAGGTGCCAGAGAAGTAGAGGATGGAAGATGTGGTTTCACATTTCAAGAGGGGTGGGAGAGATGAACCAGGAAATTACAGACTGGGAAGTCTCACAGCAGTGGGAGGGAAGATGTTGGAGAAAGATCTAAAGGTTAGAATGTTATTTGAGGACTGGAGGCTGACATCCAGTGGTATACCAGAATGATCAGTGCGAAGAGCCTCATGTAGGTAAAATACAGAAATGATATGCATGGAAATATGGGGAGAATGTGAAGCAAGATTGAAGATGACACCAACATTGGTGTGGTGGTTAACAGTAAGTGAATTTGACAGAATGATTTTACCAACTGGGTGTCTGTTGAGTTGGGATGACTCGATCAGCCATATTCAGTCACAGTGTAACAGCAGGAAACAAGCCCCCCATTGATTTAGGCAAATTCAACAATTTCAGACATTTTTAATTGACCTGCACAGTGATGTGAGAAACACATTGGGAACATATTGACAATCTGTAAGCATTTTATGTCTCAAATGACTTGTGGATGAGTGTATCTTGATTCCCAGTGCAATGTTTCCATCATGTCTGGGACACTGTCCTTACTCCATGGTGGTATTTGACCAGCGATTTCGTGCACATTCATATTATTTCCAATGAGGCACGATATCAAAATCCTTCTGATAATCCAAATACATCACATCCATTGCTTCACCACGTCAACTCTGCCAGTAACATCTTCAGGAAACCCTGTCAGTTCCCTCCCCTTCGCAATTCTGTGCTGCCTCTGCTGAAAGAATGTTTTTTCTAATTATAAAATAATTGCTTGCTCCATAATATATTAATCACCTTCCCAACGACTGAGGTCAGATTAACAGATGTGCCACAGCCATTTTTATTGTCCAACCTTTCTTCAGCAATGATGGAGCATTTTCAAAATGCTGAAGAACTGTCCGCATTGAGATATCAATATTATTTAAACTGTGATGAACAAAGTACGTGATGAAAATCTTCATGTAATAATCACTCTCTCTGTCCAAATCTTTTTCACCTCTCCCAGGCAAAGGCTGACAGGTCCCCTCAATATGTTAACTTTCAGCCTCATGAATTTCTCCCATATCAATTCTCTATAACATTGAATTTTTTTCAGTTCCACACTTCACTGGATCATTTAATCGTGTTTGGTTTGGGGAGACTTCCGGTGTCTTACACTTTTAATTCAAAGTACTTATTTCGCTTCTTTACCATTTCTCTCTTTCCAATCATGAATGCCTGTCACTTCACAGAATTGACCCACATTAGTCTTTCTTCATCTGTTTTGCTGAGCATTGTGCAACCATCAGCGAACATCCACCCTTTCGACATGATGGTGGACGCAGTGTAAAATGGTTCAGCCTGAGGAAATCCTGCAGAGATGTCCTGGAGCTGAGTTGCCCATTCCCCAAATAACTACAACCACCTTCCAATATCTTCCATCAGGCTCCGAACAGAGGAGAGAATGCCCCTGATTCACATTGACTCCAGATTTGTGGTGTATCTTTTCCAACAAATTAACAACTGTCTCCGTGATGACAAAGACAGTTAATCCTTCCTGTTCTCCAGTGGTTGTAATTTGTAATAATAACAGGAAATCATATCATGATAATTCTTTTCATAGACTGGAACATGACGATTTCCACCTTAATAAATTCATAACCTGAGTGATAGAGGAGAAGGAAATCTGCTGTCTGGTAAGAATTAATGCAGTGAGTAAAGCTAAGTGTACCTCATGAACCAAGATCATATAAGGCTTAAGCCCTTGAAGCTTCAGAATAGTGGGTACACAGTTAACAGAGAGCCATGGCAGAAATATATTAATTGGTGAATGTTTAAGGAGTGGCCAGCCGAGTGGAATGTGCAGCTTGTCACATGTGGGGGGTCCTGGACATTGTCAGTGTCAGAAATGACCACATGTGCAGGAGGTGGTCCCAGCTACAAAAGCTGGAGCTCTGGGTCTCGGAGCTTGAGCAACATTTGGAGACACTGAGGCACATTCACAAGGCTGAGAGTGACCTGGACAGCACATTTAGAGAGGTGGTCACACTGCAGCTCAAGGGACTAGAGGTAAGAAGGGAATGGATGACCACAATACAGTCCAGAAAGAACAGGCAGGTAATACAGGAGACACCTGGGGTCCCACATACTAACCGGCATTCCATGTTGGATGCTGATGTGTGTGCTGGTACGTCGGAGGAAAGCAGTCAGAGCCAAGCTTCTGAAACCACAAGCAGCTTGACTGTACAGGGGAAGGAATGAAGCAAGAGGATTAGTGATAGGGGATTCTCTAATCAGGGGAACAGATATCTGCACCCAAGGATGTGACTCCAGGATGGTGTGTTGCCTCCCTCATGCAGAGTCAGGGATGTCAATGAATGGCTGCAGGGCATCCTGAAAGGATTGGCTGTTGGGCGAGAGAGCGGGCAGAATATTGGTGCCAATGATTCGTGCAAAGTGAGGAATGACATTTTACATCAAGAATTCTGGGGGTGAGGCAGGAGATTAAAACGCATGACCTCAACAATTGTAATCTTGGGATTATTACCGCTGCAACGTACCAGTGTGTATCCAAATAGGAAAATTGGACAGCTGGACACGTTGCTCATGCGTTAACGAAGGAGGGAGGGTTTTAGATTCCTGGATCACTGGGACCATTTTTGGGGAATGTGGGACTCGTATAAAGAGGACGGTTGGCACCTGAACCACACTGGGACCAACATCCTTACAGATAGGTTTGCTCGTGCTGTTGGGAGGAATTTAAACGAGACTGGCAGGAGGAGGGGACACAGTCTATTGATGAAATAGAGCCTCATCATGCGACAGCAAAGGAAGCAAATCAGAGTGAGTTCAGCTCCGTTCAGTGTCAAGAGAGTAAGGCAAGGCTGGATGGTCTTTACTTTAATATGAGCTTTGTAAAAAGTCAGATTGATGTGTTATTGGTGTTGATTGACACATGGAAGTACGATGTTGCTCCCATCACAGAAACATGGTTTTTGGAAGGGCTGCCTTTCCAACTCAACATTCTCTTTTCCAGGATCTTAAGGCGAGACAGAGGAGGGTGTACAAAGGATGGTGATGAAACACTATTCATGAAGGAGTCAATTACTGCAAGAAGGAGAGATGTTATCTTAGATGGGTCCTCAAACAAGGCTTTGTGGGGAGAACGTAGGGGACATTTAAGGGGACAGCTACTTTACTGGGAGTGTACTATTGGCCCCCAAAGCGTCAATGGGAAATAGAGGAATAAAGAAGTAATTGTTTAACAGAGATGTGAAAGAACAATATTCGGTAATTGTACAGAATAAGACGTTATAAAAAACCTTTCTACCGACAACATCCCCTCCAAACACTCATGGGGTAGGGACAACAAGGGATGGAACAGAAACATACTAATACATTTCCATGCTGTGGATGACCAGGTGCTCCCCCTCCAGGGACACCCGCGGGCGAATGTAACCGTGAAAGAGGGGAAGAGAGTTAGGAGCGACAAGCCCGTCTTCGGCCTGCTGCCTGGGCCTGTGAATGGCCATCTTGGGCAGGCCTAGGAGCAGACACATGAGAAGGCCTGGAGACTTGTCCGCTCATCCCCACACCTGGTGTCAGTAGATCCGGAAAGTAGGACTGAAATGTAAACAACATTATAACAGAAGTCCCTTCAAAAACCGAACAGGCTGCAAATGGACACACTGTACAGGTACATGGAAAACAGTCTCCTCTAGGTCACAGAACGTGTGTGTGGTCTGACACCTGTTGAACTCATTCAGCTGACAGTTGTTTGAGACCACTGCAGGCAGCACTCTCCACACCAGATCCCTGGGGTAAGAGGGGAGGACATCTTTGTAGATGACCCTCCGATTGGAATGTCAGCTCACAGAGGGAAAAACGTCACACCAAAGCATGTCCGGGCAGTGGGCTGAGGCGTAGCACTGGAGAATATGCAGCATCAGCCCGTACAGATAACACCTCAGTGCTGTTGGAAAGGACACCGGGAGGATATTCCTCAGACAGTTCAGATTGTGGAACACCCTGACACGGGGGAAGGTAAGGGCTGTGGGGCTGATGTCGAGTTCGGGATGGACAGGGATCAGAATTCTGTCTCCTTTCTTGCTCCAGAGGACACTGTGTGACACTGATCGTTCCCCATTTATTCATGTTCATCCATCCTTCTTGATGCAGTCATATCTGGTGTGAATTAAATGTGCTGTTTCATGACATCCTTTTATTAATGCTCTGAGTACCCTTTTCATCATCGCTAATATTAGACAGATTTGCTCCGACACACCCTTCCTTTTCCTCCATTCATCTCGCTATCAGTGTTATCCATTCACCTGCACATGCTGTGGCATTATCATTTGTTTTATTGATGCTGACATTGAATAATTCGCTGAAAAGGAAACATCAACACGTTTGTGAAGCTTTCTCTGAACTTGGACAGTGTTGCTACATAAATAAGTGTGTTTGTACAGCAGTTTATGTCCCGAAGCATATTTGCGACATATCGGAATACATATTCAGAATAGTCATCCAATAATGGATCTAAAGTATCAAAATATTTGAAAAGGTACCACAACCATAGAAGGATGAAGCTACTGGATATTGCGAAGAGTAAAATGATAGACTTTCTTCTGCTCTCCATCGCTGGGTCACATTGATTGTGCCCCTTGCTCTGCTCCCTCAGTCTCTTACGGGCTCGACTGGCCACTAAAATGTACCTAACTGTCAGAGTGTTTATTAACAGAATTAAAGCAAATGGGAGCATTGGAGTTAAGACCTTTTCAAAACTTTTGAATCCTCTCCATATGGGATCATCATAATAGGCGTCAGTATTGGTGCAGTACCACTCGACATTGTTAATGATTCGTTTAGCTTCATATCTGAAGTAGGTGGGGATGTTTTTGAAACAGAGCAGAATGCCTGTTGTTGCTAGAACCACTGTTGCAGTTTTCTTGGTGCAATATTTCATTTTCAACTTCTGGCAACAAATGGCAACAAATCGATCAAAGGTAAAAGTGACGGTGAACCAGACGGAACAATCGGTGGCAGCACGGCGCAGGGTATAGTGAACTCTGCAGGCAGTCGTCATATACAAGAAATTCAGAGGGAAATAATAATCATTGATCCGGTACAATATGACCTCAAGGATAATGTACAGCAGATCCGCTGTGGCCATGGCAACCAGGTAACAGTTGGTGCATGGGGAGATTCCACATTTTCCTCTGAATAAAAGCCCAAGTGCCAGTAAATTTACTGTGGGAGAGTGAAGGGAAAGGGAATTAGAAACTATGGAAAAATCATTCACACTTTCTGAGGACAGTCCTTTGAACAAGACAAATCAGCCATGCCTTCAACAGGTCTCCAAGGTGGACAGATCAGTGTAAAGATCAGGTTGAACAGTTATCAGTCAGAGGGGTGGATCAGACTGCTCACCAGAAGCATGTCAGTGCTTTAATATTCCAATGGAGAATTGTGTGTCTGAAGCAGGAGATGTGCAACTTTGGAGAAGACCCTCTGCCCCACCGGCTGAAATTTGTTCTATTTCCTTTTCTGTTGCAAAGTGTGTTACCTGCCAAGAAATACTCACTACCGCATTAGACACACTCTCTGAGTTGTGTGTCTATCCTTCACACGTCATATTTTGTGGTCTTACTTCCTGTAGATCACATTCAACTCCACCCCCAACCCGCCAGCCAAATTAACGAGCCAATCTTTATTGGTAATTTGCAAATCATTCAGGGATTTCTTTTCACTTCTAGACTTGTTTCAGCAATGAGGCAAGTGTTTGTTGATATATTACTGTCCAAAAATTGGGTATATTTCCCTTCATTCCTTCATATTGTTTGGCACCCTACTTCCCATTGAACTTTGTCTCTGTGACGAGACCCCAGTTGATGTGAAGGTGGATGCAGGAGGAGAGCTCTGCAGATGTGTTCCCACTGCTCCACATATCGCCAATTGAAATAAAACTGCGCAAGAATACTCATCATCAATTTACATTTCACACAAAACGATCTGTCAAACAGATTCCCCAGCAAATACAATTGTTTGTTTGCAATCAGGAGAAAACATATTCAACAAGTATGACATATTTGATTCCCATGGAATTCAGGAAGATCGAAGAGTAAATGGTTATCCCAATTAAAGTACTTAAAGACACTCTCTCCCTCTCTCTTTCTGTTCCCGAAAGGAACAGAAAACAAAACAGGTTCTTGTGCAGAGATGGACAAATTCTGAAAGAACGGGAACAATTTAACGACTGGATTATTTGTAAACACAAAATGAAAAGGTGTTGGATGTTGCAATGTTACTTGTTCTGTGTTTTTACACACGTGGTTATGTCAATAAAGGTTCACCTTTGCCCATAAAGTCTTGTACATACAGATTCTTCAGAAAATGTAATGCTTTGATGATCTTCCAGCCCCTCTATCAAAATGAGGAAAAGGATTCACTCTGAACTGATGTTGTGGGATTTTTTGTTTCTGAATTGGGGCAGGTTAGCCGGAACAGCTTCCTAATGGCAGCTTTCTCTCCAATTCAGCTTGTTCTTAGCAAACCTTCCTCCAACTCAGCTTTATCCTCAGAACCTTCCATCCAATCCTGCGTTTACTTACCAGACATTCTCCCAACTCAATATGTTTTTAAGTGAGCTTCTGTGCTACTCAGATTCCGTCCAAATGAATCAGACACAGCAATAACCTCTCCTAGACAGTCACAGTACAAAACATATTGACTCATGAAACCTCAACAATTCCAAGAAATTGTTCACATCCAAGAAATTCCCAGGAAATAATATTTTTTGATTCAGTACAGTGTGACCTCTAGGATAATACACAGTAGATCCGCTGTCACCATGGCGATCAAGTAACAGGTGGTGCATGGAGAGATTCCACATGTTCCTCTGAATAAAATTATAAGTGCCAGTAAATTCACTGTGAGTGAGTGAAGGGAAATGGGTTTAGAAATTATGGACAAATCATTCACAGTTTCTGAGGACAGACCATTGAACAAAACAAATCAGCCATGACTTCAACAGATCTCCAAGGTGTAAAGATCAGGGTAAAGTTGAAAAATGTGGCGCTGGAAAAAAAAACTCAGCAGGCCAGGCAGCATCCGAGGAGCAGGAGAATCGACATTTCGGGCATAAGCCTTTCTTCAGGGTAAAGTTCAGGTTGAAAAAACCTCAGTCGGAGGCACGTAGCAGACTGCTCACTGGCAGCAGGTCAATGCTTTAATATTCCAGTCGGGAATTGTGTGTCTGAAGCTAGAGGAGTGTAATGTTGGATTTGACCCTCTGCTTCACCCGGTGTAATGTGTTCTATTTCCTTTTCTGTTGCAACGTGCTTAACCTGGAAATGAAATACTCACTCCGCCATTAGATTCACCCTCTGACTTGAGTGTCTGCCCTACACACATCATTTTGTGGTCCTCCTGTAGATCAGCCTCACTCATCATTACTTTTCACTCCTCCCACATTAATGATCCAATCCTTGTTGGGAATTTGCATTTATTGGAGCGGCAGGGTGGCTCAGTGGTTAGCCCTACCAACTGATAACGTCAAGGATCCGTGTTTGATCCCAGCCTTGGGTGACTGTCTGTGTGGAGTTTGTGTGTTGTTCCCGCGTCTGCTTGGGTTTCCTCCCACAGTTCAAAAACGTGCAGATTAGGTGAGTTGGCCACGCTAAATTGCCCATAGTGTTCAGGGATGTGTAGGTTAGTTGCATTTTGAGGGGTAAATATAGGGTAACAGAGTGGGTCTGGGTGGGTTACTCATCAGAAGGCTGGTGTGGAGATGTTGGGCTGTACGGCCTGTTACCACGTTGTTAGGGATTCTAAGAAGAAAACAAAAAAAATTCTTTTTGTTTTCACTTTTATACTTGTTGCAGCAATGAGTCAAGTGCTTATTAATATACATTGTACAAGAAATCGGGTAGATTGCCCTTCATTCCTTCATACTGTTTTGCACACAAATTTCAATTGAACTGTGTCTCTGTGACGAGACCCCAGTTGATGTGAGGGTGGATGCGGGAGGAGAGCACTGTAGGTCTGTTCCCACTGCTCGGCATTTCGCCAAGTGAAATAAAACTGCACAAAAATACACATCATCAATTTACATTTCACACAAAACGATCTGGCAAACAGGTTTCTTAGCAATAACAATTGTTTGCCATCAGGACAAAACATATTAAAAAAATATGGCATCACTGATCAACATGGAGTTCAGGAAGGCAGGGAGTAAATGGTTATCCAAATTAAATGTACCAAAAGACAATCTCTTCTGCTTTCTCTCTCCCTCTCTCCTTTCTCTCTCTCTCTGTCTCATCGCGTTCCCGAAAGAAGCAGAGAACAAAACATGTTCTCGTGCAGAGATGTTCAAATTGCGAAAGGACACGTACAGTTTGACGAACAGATTATGTCTGAACACAAAATGAAACGGTGTCGGATGTGAATAGGTTTCACTCTGAGGTCATGTTGTGGGATTTTGTTTGTTTCTGAATTGGGAGAGATTATCTGGAGCAGCTTCCTTATGGCAGCTTTCTCTCCAATTCAACGTATTCTTTGCAGACTTACCCCAAACTCAACTATATCCTCAGAACCTTCCCTCCAATCCAGTGTGATCTTACCAGGCCTTCTGCCAACTCAACATGTTTTCATTGAGGTTCTGTGCTACTCAGCGTGTACTCAGCAGTTTCCCTCCAAATGAATCCGATACAACAATAACTCTCCAAGACAGTTAGTATTCAAAACATATTGACTCATGCAAACTCAACACTTTTAATCAAGCTGCATTGAGATGTGAGATACACATGGGGAACAGGGGGATAGTGTACCCAGGCCTGCTTCCGTTCAGAGGTTGGGACACTACCACTGCACGACAAGAGCCCTACTCTCAACAATCACAGACACTTACCAGGCAAACCGAGTACAGCAATTGCAACGTAGAATACGTTCCTGATCACTTGGATTGGTCGGTGCATTTTCCGAGTGAAGAAATGAATTAGCTTGTGCTGTGTAATCAATCTGATTCAGAATGGGATAAAGCCCCTTATTTTATAACCTGAAGGAACTGACAGGGGAAACGGTGGTTGTCGAATTATTCGAGTTGATTATTTTCTGGAGAATTCACAAACAAGAATTACGACAGCCGATTTAACTCCCTGGTGATAGAGATGTTTTGGACTATGTAGCTCTCCTGAGATGAAGAAATTCAATTGAGACATTCTTAGGCTCAAAGATATCACAAAGAATTCCCGCCTAGCATTTTTATCATAGAATCCTGACAGTATGGAAACAGGCCAGCATCTGGCCAAAAAGACCATAGTGACCCTCTCAAGAGTGACCAACCCAGCCCCATTCACCAGCATTATCCCAGATTAATGCATTAAGTTACACATCACTGAATTGCATGGACAATTGACTTAACCCTCACATCTTTGGAATGTTGGGGAAAACCAGAGCAAACCCACACAGACACATGGAGAATGTGCAAACATTATGCACACAATTGCATGAGGCTGAAATTGAACGCGGGTCCCTGGTGCTTTGAGATAGCAATGCTAACTACTTAACCATCGTGCCATCCGAAATGATTGGGCCCTCTCTGGTGGGAGGTTTTGCCACAGGGCCTGTGCTGAATGGGTCAGCTCTCAGTAAGAGCATCTCAGCTTGTCTCAATCAGCAACCCCACTTCAACCATCACTTCACTGTTTCCTTCGGCCAGATCAGAGTAATGTGCCCAGTTCTAGTCGCCCTCTTGCACAAAGGATAAAAAATAAGCTGGAGAGGGTTCAGAAAAGACTTACTAGGATGTTCCCAGAAATGGAAGATTTCGGTTGTTGGCTGTTTTCATAGGATTGCAGGAGTTTGAGGAGTGACTTATAAAGATTTATACAATCATAAGGTGGGTAAATCCCGTCAGTGTGGGATTTCCTGATGAGGGATATATTTTAATGTGAAAGGGGAAGGATTGAAAAAAAGACTTCAGGATATTATGTTTTAAGCGCAGAGTGCTTTGTGTGGAGAATGAACACCCCGAGAAAGTGGATGTGGGTACAGTTAAAACAGTTAAAAGATCATTTAGATAAATACATGAATGAGAAGTATTTGGAGGGATTTGGGCCAAGGGCGAGACTAGTTTATTTTGGAGTTATGGTCAGCACGAATTGGGTGGACTGAAGAGTCTGTTTGCGTGCTGTCTGACTCTCTGACTCTATAGCTCGATGAATGAGCTGATTTCACATTGAATCTTTCTTACCCACACTCCAAGACCATTCATTTCAGATCCTAATCACTGCCCTGTTAAAGGAACTTTTTGAATCAGGGCACTCTTTCATTCCCTGCCATTCAGTGTGTGTCTATGTCTTTGATGAACTTGCCACCAACTCCATTTGCTCATTGTGGATCTCTCTCTGCTTCTCTTACCTTTTTGAGTCTCTTCAATACGCCATCTCTGGAAAGTGGAATCTCTGTAACATTTCTCACCCCTTCACCCTGTGGCGATGCTGCCACTTTAAAAGGCTATTTTTTCCGTTTTTTTTAAGAGTGTTCATAAAGGCAGAGGTCCCGAGGAGCCTGGGGAGTTTAACAGCTTAACAATGGAAGGGGAATCTCCAGTTCTCCCAGATCAGGCATTCTCAGGTTTTCTTTTGCTGCAGCATTCATGGGATGTTGGAATACGGAAGTTTTGCAAGCTTCAGGAAAGGTTCCTTTGACTTTCTCTGAAATTTCTCTCTGGATGTTGCTCCCTCCTGCCTGTAAGAATGTGTGTTTGAATCTCCCTTTCTGCCTCGGGTTGTGCTTATGGGATATTACTGTATTGGAGCAGCTAGTTAGTTAAGTTCCTGTCTAGGGTCAGTTAGGTTTTTTGTGGACCAGGCCAGATCCCCTTCAAAATATTTTAAGAAGGGAGCCTCGACCCTGACATTTTCTTATTGTCAATGCAGATGTGAAGTGGATATTCCAGGTGTGATGCAGCTGGTCAAACCAATCAGCTTTAAATAAAATTTATTTCAGTTAAACACCACAGTGGGAGCACAAAGAAAAGAAAGTGGAATTTAGAATAACTTAATGATGGGTCAAATGCTGACAAATGGGACGAGATTGGGTTAGGATATCTGGTAGGCATGTGTGAGGTTGACTGAAGGATCTCTTCCAGTGCTGTACATCTCTATGCCTCTTTTGGAAAACTTAGCATTTTCACTCGAGTCATACCTGAATAGGTTTGTCTACTTTTTAAGGCTCAATTTATGAGGTTGTCTATTACATAGATGCGCCTTTTGAGTGTCTGAAATTCATGCCCGCCAAAGTTCATTCTCTATCATCAGCAGAAACCCAACTGTTCTCTGAACAAATAAAGAAAAAAAGCAATGAATTATGGTAATGCTGAAAACCTGGAGTGGAGGGTGACAGCCTGAACACTGGAAGACCCAGAGCGGAGCATGACGCCCGGCACACTGACTCGTAAATAGTTATCTGTTCTCTGTGAAGGACTGAGGTCAACTTTTACGTGAGATTTATTGAAAATTCCAGATTTTTGGCCAAAAATAAGTGTCAACATTTACATGAGATTGACTGTCATTCGAGTATATATGGTAACTGAGCCGACACAGGAACTATTACTAATGAACTGTTCCAACGTAGTACCATCCCATAAACACACCCCTTCGCAAAGGTAAATTAATCAAAACCAAGGACCAAATAACCATTATAAAGTGACAACATCGTCATACCTCGTCCCTTTAAAGATTGAACCATCAATATACAAAGCTGGCTTCATTTTAAACCCAATAGTCTTCCGCTGTTAGTACACTACAACACACATGCATTGACTCTAAAAATGCAAACATTCACTAAGACGTTGCATTCCAATCTATTTACTCCTGCCACAGAACACCTTTGTTTTTCATCATCCAAGACAATCACATTTTATTGTCCTGCCACGTGTTATATTTTCAATTCGAATGGCTGCCGAAATAAGCTCCATTTAAACAGTCTCCACAAATTTGAATGGGTTATTCAAATGTTAATACATTCAATTGTTTCAGACACATTTCTGACAATATAGATGTGGAAAACTTTGCAACACTAACACCATGATCAAGGTCTCCTTCTCAATTTTGAAATATTTCTGTTGATAGATATTCAATTTCCGTGAGAAATACCCAATTGGTCTTTCTATTTTCTCATCGTCTTCCAGTAAGAGCACAGCACTGACACCCACATCACCTGCATCGATAGCCACACTGAATGGCTTTGAGTAGTTGGATGTGCCTAACACTGGGGCAGTGATTAAGACAGGTTTCAGGCTGTCTCGATGCTGTATAACTGTTTACCGTCCATTGATATTTTCGGCACTTCTTCTCTGCGTCAGTGAGTCGAACAGCCACTCTGCTAAAATTTGGCACAAATTTCCGATAAAACCCACTTAATCCCGGGAATATTACTGCTTCTGTCTTCGTCAATGTGATGGGAAACTTCCCAATAAACTTTGCCCAGCAATGTGACTCGGATTTTGTTGAATTCACTCTTAGCTATGTTTATGTAAGTGTCCCGTTCCACTTTCTCAACATAGTCTTCCAAACATGGAACGGGGTATGAATCAGACTTTGTAACTTTGTTGACCTTGCGATCATCTACACATAATTGTTGGGTAACATGTGGCTTTGGCACCATTACTGCGGGGAAGCTCCAGTCAATGCAATTAACTTTGATTGCGTTGCTTTTGCACACACATTAAATCTCTTTTTGAACCTGTGCCAACTTTAGAGTGTTACACGTATAAAGAGGTTGCTCTATTGGAACAGCATTTCCCAAATCTACATAATGAGATTCGTACTTCCCAGCTTATTCCCACACATTTCCCCATGCAACAGTAATAATTCTTTCAGGTCATTTCGATTTCCTCTTGAAGATAACTTATTAATTTGTCCCAAAATTTGAGAACTTCCTCATTGTCCAATTTAATTTGAAGAATGTCCATTTCAAAATTATCTGAACTTGATTCCTCATGTTGTATCATTGTTATGGACCAGGCCAGACCCCCTCAAAACATTTTAAGAAGGGAGCCCAGACCCTAGCGTTTTGAGCTGTATTAAACAGGTGTAGAGTTGATATTGCAGGAGTGACACAGCAGGCCCAAACACTTAGTTTTAAATAAAACAGATTTTATTTGCAGACTACAGAATGAAACACAAACAAAAGATAACTAAATTTTGAATAACTTAACCTCACTGAAAACTCAATCAACTCTGTCACAACTTGATGAGGCTGTTCCAAATAGTTGCAACATTTCCATAAACATCCGCTTTGCAACAAAGGTAAAATCAAACACAGGTTCTTACAGGAGAGGTGACAAACAGAGACAGAAAATCAACATGGAACTGTTTCTTTGACCAGTGGCCTCCAAACCCAGAATACTTGCCAAAACGAATCCAAACCATGCCTTGAACTGGGAGAACTGGCCACTTCCCTTTCATTGTACAAGTGTTTTAAAATAAAGTACTGAAAACATTTTCAAGTAGAAATTTCCAAACCTCTGCCTTTACAACCCCTCTGGAAAAAAGCCAAGGGCAACATCACCTTGTCAATGGAGCAAAATCTCACATATCGCCGCTTCAAACAAAATGAACCATGGATATCCAAAGATGGTTTCATTCTGAAAGCCCTAAACACTGATGGTAGCCAACTTCGAATATTCATTATATTTATTATGAGCATGCAAACACGCACTACTACATTCTGTATCTGTCATTTACTCCTCCATTTCTCATTCACGTCTGGCAATATGTCGGCAATCATGTTTTCTTATCCTGCCATATGCACAATTTTCTAATTGAATGGCTGTAACAACAAGCTCCATCCGAACAGACTGCAATTTGTGTCCTTAAATTTCTTCACAAACTTGAATAGATTATGATCAGTGTATATGATTGCCCAGATACGTTACTGGCACCATGAATGTTTAAATGGTGTAACAACAATACCAAGCACAAAGTCTACTTTTCAAATGTTGAATGTTTCTGCTGATGACTGTTCATTTTCCTGGAGAAATATTGATAGATCTTTCCATTTTCTCGTCATCTTCCTGTAGGAGCACAGCACTGACACGCACATCACTCGCATCGATAACATCCTTGAATGGCTTTGTATAATTAAACGTGGCTAATACTGGGGCAGTGGTTAATATAGGTTTTCTTACCTATAAATGACCTCCTTCTGGTAATTCATGTGATACCCACACCATCTGTTGTGGTTCTGTTCGCCGAGCTGGGAATTTGTGTTGCAGACGTTTCATCCCCTGTTTCGGTGACATCCTCAGTGCTTTGGGAGCCTCCTTTGAAGCGCTTCTGTGATGTTTCCTCCGGCATTTATTATGATTTATAACTGTCGCTTCCGGTTGTCAGTTCCAGCTGACAAAAAAAAACAAAACAAAACAAAACGGCTCTAAAGACAGAATGGCCAACCCAACACACAACAGAGAGGACATGGCTACACACTCCTGGATTAGAAACCTCTCCCACAGACAGCTCACAGACACGGAAAGAACAATACGGGCCAACGGACTCAACTACAACCACAGTGACGGCAACACAGCAGACTTCTGAGCATCACTAGAATGCACACTCAGGAACAACGGACTGACAGAAGAGACGCAACAAACAGTGAGACAAAGTATCGTACCCCTGATGAGAAGGAAAAGACAAACACATAACCTCAACACCAAGGAGGAGGAACCACTAAAAGCACTAAGAAACGATAAGAACATAATTATACTACCAGCAGACAAAGGCAGAATGACGGTCATTCTGGAAAAAGCAGACGGCATCAAAAAAGCACAACAACTACTTGCAGATACCAATACCTACCAAAAGAGGGAGTGTGACCCTACCCCACAGCTCACCAATTGGAGAAACAACACACTGAGGAACCTACAGAAAAAAACGGACAGATAACCAGGTTTGACCAACAGAGAATGAAACTTGAAAGAAACAACACCCCCAGATTCTATGGACTACCTAAAGTGCACAAACCAGAATCCCACTCCGACCCATCGTATCACTACCAGGGACACCATCACACAAACTGGCTGAAGAACTACCACAGAAACTGAAACACCTGATCAGCAGATCCAGACACTTTATACAGTCAACACAGGAATTTTTGGACATCATCAGAAATATACACATAGATAAGGAAGAAACTATGATCTCATTCGATGTAACGGCACTATTCACTTTTATCGACAAAACCCGAGCCAAAGAAACAATAGCCAACCTGCTGGACATACAGACCAGACAACAAGAGGGAACCTATCAACAAAGACTCATTCTCAAACTACTGGATCTGTGCCTCACAACACACTTCACATTCAACAACCAAATATATGAACAAATCAACGCACACCCATGGGCTCACCCATCTCTGGACTCATAGCAGAAGCGGTAATGCAAAGGTTAGAACAAACAGTCTTACCGCAAATACAACCGATACTCTGGGTCAGATATGTGCATGACACCTTTGTAATCATTAAAAACACAGAAATAGAGAACACATACCGGATCATCTGCACCACACTCACAGGAATCAGATTTACGAGAGAGGAAGAAAAGGACAACCAACTCCCATTCCTAGACGTGATGGTACAGAGAACACCGAACGGACAATTCACCACAAAGGTATACAGGAAAGCCACACACACAGGCCAAGTCCTAAACTACGAAGGCAACCACCCCAACACACACAAAAGAAGTTGCATCAAGACACTTTTCAAAAGAGCCACAACACACTGCAGTACACCAGAAGTGCAAAAAGAGGAAGAAGAACACCTATACAAAGTATTCGCCAAAAATGAATACCCGCGCAATTTCATCAACAGATGCCTAAGGGAAAGACAATGGAATGATGACACGCCACAACCCAAAGGACTAGCCACACTACCATGCATCAAAAAAATTTCTGAACTGACAGCCAGACTACTGCGACCACTAGGACTCATAACAGCACACAAACCTACAGCTGCTCTCAGACAACAACTCACCCGATACCCAGCATGAGCAAAACCAATGTACTGTACAAAATCACGTGCAAGGACTGCACAAAACACTACATAGGACAAACAGGAAGACAGCTAACGGTCTGCATCCATGAACACCAACAAGCCACGAAATGACATGACCAGCTATCCTTAGTAACGACATACTCAGATAACAAGCAACATGAGGTCGACTGGGACAACACTACTATTATAGGACAAGCCAAACAGAGAACAGCCAGGGAATTCCTAGAGGCATGGCACTCATCCACAGATTCAATCAATAAGCACATCGACCTGGACCCAATATTCTGGCCACTGCAGCGGAGAGCTGGAACTGACAACCGGAAGCGGCAGGTACACATCACTATAAATGCTGGAGGAAACATCACAGAAGCGCTCCACAGGAGGCTCCCAAGCACTGAGGATGTCACCTAGACAGGGTACGAAACATCTGCAACACAAATTCCCAGCTCGGCAAACAGAACCACAACAACGAGCACACAAGCTACAAATCTTCTCCCAAACTTTGAACCCACACCATCTCTTTTTATTTATAAACCACTAACAACACAACTTGATGAAATTCTGCCATTTCTCATCTGCCTGAATATGTGATGATCTCTGTTTCCTCATCAAGCCATCATTTTTAACATAGTAACATTCAGGAATGTCCTCAAATTCTTCTGTGTTTATTTTTTTGATACAACTGCTTCAGTTTTTCATCTTTCTGTTGTAACTCAGTTAATTTGTTTGAATTAAAAAATACACTTTGCCCTCCCCCTGTTCTTGCTTGTCTCAACCATTCGATCAAACATGGTCTTTGATAATTCCACTTCAAATTCCTGATTGGTGATCTTTGATTTCTCCTTCGGTTTCAACTGGTGGCTTTGTGACCTTGTTATCATAAAGTCAGGGAAAATCCCATGGTACACTTACTGTAATACCTCAGTGCCTGGTTTTCCAACGGCTTTTCAACCACAGTAGGCAGAACACCCCCAAGGTCACTTCTTTCACCCCCAGTAAACTCTTAGCGATTACTAAACGACACACTGTTTAAACCAACCAAATTCAACAGCCGGAACAAAAGACACCAACACCTAACACATGTCACCTTTGAATCCAACAACTGTAATCCAAAGTGGAATTGAAATACCATAGAAAATACCACAGAATACCTACGGTGTGGAAACAGGCCAATTGGCCCAACAAGTACCCAACGAGCCGCCAAAGAATATCCCACCCAGACACATCCTCCCATCCGATCACCCTGTATTTCTCAAATCAAATGCACCTAACCTACACATCCCTACACACTACGGACAATTTAGCTTGGCCAATTCACTCTAAGTTGCACATGAAAACTGAAGCATCCAGACGGAACCCAGGCAAACAAGGGGTGGATACTTAAACTCTAGAGACGGCCGGCTGAGGCTGGAATCAAACCTGGGTCTCTAGCGCTGTGAGGCAGCAGTGCTAACCACTCTCGAATTCTTGAATCAACCGCAATAAGTGGAAGACCCAATTTGTTGTGGACCAGGTCAGACCCCTCAAAATATTTTACCCATTCGAAAGCCTAACCATCCCGACATAGTAATGGTTCTAACATGACAAAATCACATAAACACACCCCTGAGTAAAAAGGCAAATTCAAACACAGATTCTTACAGGCAGCAGGGAGCAACATTAATGGAGATTTCACAAGAAGGATAGAGGAATTCCTTCCTGAAACTTGCAACTCCTCTGGACTCACATATCTTGCGACTGCTACAGTTAAATACAAACTAGAAAATACATGAACCTGGGATAACTGGCCACTCGCCTTCCATTGTTAAATTAATTACTTCCGAGACTGTTCGATGCCTCTGCCTTTGCAACCACTATTCGAAAAAGTCCAGGACAATATAATCTGTTTGAGGTGACAGCATCATCCCAGGTTTGCCAATAGTTAAGTTATCTTAAACTCTGCTTTATTTTGATCATGCTTGAACTTTAGGGATTAAGTAAATTCTGCTTTGCCTACAGCAGAGTGGTTCAGTGAGTGATGTTATGAAGTTGAAGACATGTATTGTACATTTAAGAGAGAGTGAAAGCTGGCAAACACCTGTGATGTCATAGAGTATACTGGACAATTTGGAGATGTAACATTTGCCAATACCTCAGATACTGAGTTGTTTTCGCAGCAATTCAAATTCAGCCAATCAGTTTAAATGATGCCGCAGGATACTAAAATCCAATCGAATTTGACTTTGCTGTTTAGACAACATTGAACCAATGAGACGATCCAATGTTTTGGGGCATAAAAAAACAGGTATTTTGGACTTTTAGCCAGAGAAAGAGCACCTTCTGCCTTCCACAGACTGCCCACAAACTCTCACTCTGAAAAGTACCTTTTTCAGATGAAAAGTCTCTGCAGCAGAAGATCGATGACGACCCAGGGAGATGCACAAACATAGGAAGCTTAACACCCAAAAATAATAACCACGGTCCAGTTTTGAAAATCGATTTGCTGTAAATGTACAAAGGGCTTTATCGGGTCAGTGTATTGTTATAGAGTAGGAGATAGATAGCAAACCTTTAAGACCACAGAGGCATCGCATTGTAAATAATTGTTGTTTAACATTGTTTTTTGGAGTTAAAGAATAAAATTGCTTTTTTTTCTTCAAATAGTGGAATGTGGATAGTTCTCTGTCACTCATACTTCCACAGATTACGGGGCGAGTTGAGCTTTTCTGTGTGTTTGGTTTAATTAGCAGGAGTGTTTACCCAGTGTCATAACAGTTGCATTACACCTGGATTACCCAATTCGCATCTGCTTTTACAATAATAAAACATTAGGGTCTTGGTTACTTTCTTAAACTATTTTGAGGGGGGTCTGGCCTGGTTCATAATAACACTCTTTAAAACCCTTTGATGAAATGTGTGCCCAAGAACGACACAATCAACAGGATTTATACTTCCAGTGGACGTGTCTAGGGTTGTGAAGTTTCAGTTCTTCGTCTCATACATTAAAGATTGCATTTTCTTCCTTCAGACTGAACTCTAATATTAAACCAGTGGGGCGTCTAACCATTCCCTGAATTTTATTCGCTCCCGTCCATGTTCCCTTCCCTTCCAGGAATGTTCTATCCAATTCCAAGTTATAAAATCGACCATATTCAGTGACTGTCATTTGAAACTTCATTTCACTTTGTCATTCCAGAGTCCTGAAGGGGAGAGCTGAGAAGATTGTGGAGGCATTGGTGGTGATCTTTCAGGAATCACTGGACTCAGGGAGGGTCCCAGAGAACTGCAAAGTGACAGCGTTCTTTAAGAAGGGATGGAGGCAGAGCAGTGCAAACTACAGGCTGGTTCACCTGACCTTGAGTATTGGTCAGATTTTAGAGTCCATTATGAATCACAGACCCACAGAAGTGATACAGCGCAGAGCAGGTCCATTGGGCCCATCTTGTTTGCACTGACCAAAGACATCCAGATACCCTTCCTATCCCATCTTCCTGCACACGTCCCAGAGCCCGGCAGTTTACAGCACCTACAATGCAGATTCAGACACTTTTTAAAAGAGTTTAGTGGCTCTGCCTCCAACATCAACGCACACAGTGAACTCCAGTCACCCACCACCCGCTGCGTAAAAATGTTTTCCTCTCCATAATACTTAGGAGCAGAAATTAGGCCATTCGGTCCCACGAGTCTGCTGTGTCATTCAATCATGGCGGATAAGTTTCTCAACCCAAGTCTCCTGCTTTCTCCTTGTACCATTGATCCAGTTGCCAATCAAGAGCCTATCTACCTCAGTCTTAAATGCAGTTAATGACGTGGCATCCACAACCATCTGTGGCAATGACATCCATAGATTCTCCACTTGCTGGCTGGAGAGAGTTCTCCTTATCTCTGTTCTGAAGGGGCTTCCATTTACTCGAAGGCTATATTCTCGTGCCCTCGTCCCTCTTATCAATGGAAACATCTTCCCAACATCCAATTTGTCCAGGCCGTTCAGTATTCTCTGAGTTTCAATTAGATCCTCCCTCATCATTCTAAACTCAATGGAGTACAAACGCAGAGTCCTTAAACATTCCTCACATGTTCATGCTTTCACTCCTGGGACGATTTGCATGAAGCTCCTCTGAACATGCCCCAGGGCCAGTCCATTCTTCTTGAGAAATGGGACACAAAATTGCACTCAATACACCAAATGTGGTCTGACCAGAGCTTTACAACGCCTCAGAAGTAGTTCCCTGCTTTTATATTCTGGTCCTCTCGAATTAAATGACAACATTACATTTGCCTTCCTCACTATTCACTCAAACTGCAAGTTCATCTTGAAAGAATTCGGGACTGGAACTCTTAATTCTCTTTGCACTTCGGACGCCTTAAGTTTCTCCCCAGTTAGAAAATAATCCGTGCCTCTGTTGTTCCAATCAAAATGCATGACCTCATTCCTTCACACATATTAGTCCAGTTGCCACTTCTTTGCCAAATCTCCAAACCTGTCTAAATCCTTCTCCAGCCTCCCTGCCTCCTACCTGTCCCTCTTCCTATCTTTGTATCATCCCCTCTCGTCTTTCTGCCACTTTGTTGAATCGATGAGATCATGGTTTTGAACTCTCTGCCAAGGGAATCGGGTTCCTCCTGTCCACTCCATCTCTACTCTTTACAGTTTTGTCCACATGGATATTTGGGATGAGATTGTGGAGTGATTGGAAGTGCATGGTGAAATAGGGCGAAGTCAGCAGGGCTTCATCAAGGGGAGGTCATGCTGGACAAACCTGTTCGATGTTTTTGAGGAAGTAATGAGCAGAGACTGTTTCTTCAAGCACTGATGCAGTCACACAGGTATCAATCTCCACTTGAACAGTATGATCATTAAACCAGACGTTTATTTTGATTGGTTCTGATTTGGATGTTGCTAAGCAATTTACCTTTTCCAATCCAGATGTATGCCGCATTTTTCAGGGTGTTCACTCTCCTGGATACTACCCTGTGACTTCTCTTACTCAAATCAGATCGAGAGAGATTCTTTTGCTCTCGTGAGACCGCATGCCAGCAGCAACTACAATGGTTTTCCAGCCCACATCTGGAAGCAAATGTTAGTAGTTTAGCAGAGGCTTGGCTTTGTTGTGGGGTTTGGTTGTGGGTTGACCTCAAGTCCCTCTGTTCAGAATGTATCCTTCAAAATTTCTTCTGAGACACTCCGGGTGCAAGAGGTGAGCTGTGGTCTGGTACAAACCACCTGTATCCGAGTCTGAGTGAGAAGATCTAGACCCAGAGGGAAAACACTCCAGGAGAAGCTACAAGAGAAAGAACATCAAAATGCTGCAACATGTCATTCTATTTGTTGCATCTTACAGTGTTCGCAGTGTTGGTGGTGGAAGATGAAGAATCAGATCGACACACATTGATTACACAGAAGGATACTTCAGGAAATGTTACTTGGATTGGCTGCCTGCATTCCCTGCCTGCAGATTGTGTGCTTTTCAAACAAAATAGAATGATTTCGAACTTGGCCCATACCAGTCTTTCACCGGCACCTCTAGATCAGTGTTCAACTACACTTAGTGTCTGTTTGCTGAACAGAATGGACTTGTTGATCCCAGTGAATACACATTAAAATGGTGTAAAACTGAACTCAGGTTGATTCTCAGCCAGAATGGAAAACCTGCTCCCATTGACCATATATGACTGGGATTATCTGTCAGTGTTGAACTGCTCACAGTTTGCATTGATGATCAAAGCTGTATCCATAAAGCCGGTTGAACAATGAGTCCTGGGATTATCTGTCAGAGCACAACTGCACTCAGATGCACTAACTGGACTCGATTATCCGATCACATATACAGATATTCTTGAAATTGTTTGTCAGTCTATAACTGCTCTCAGTGAGTGTAATTAACTGGAGCAGAGTGTGTGTCCCAGTGAACACGTACCCCCGGCATTGTCTGTTGGTGTAGACGTGCACTCAGCGTGTGTCTCTGGCTTGAGTTGAATGTCCAACCTTCATGACTCCATGTTCCTGGGTTATCCATCAGTGTGGTAATGCAGTGCGTGTCACTTAATGGCCAGAATTGAAGCCCTGAGGCCAGTGAACATTCAGTTTTGGGATTATCCATTAGGGGCCAACTAAATTCAGTTTTGGGTGTGACAGGACTGGAGCACCTTATTCCAGTGAACATGTACTACTCAGATTATTTGCCAGTCTATAACTGCAGTGTTAGTAACTTCACTGGATTACGCTGTTATATTCTCAGGTTTTTTTTTACTGAATGCCAATGGATAATGGGCAGCGTACATGCATATTTCTCTGTTTCTCTTTCAAACATCGATTTCAATGTGTTGACGGAACACTAATAATGTCAATGCTTCTCTGGTGGAGTGCCCCCTCACATACTAGTATCTTTACTTTCAACAATGCTTTAATGGCTTTTCTATGAAGGATTCACCATCCTGTAACAAGATTGCACCTACCTGCAAGTCACCAACATCCACCATCATTTCAAAAACCCTGGAAAGTCAAGGATGGGATAAACTGGTCGATGCATCAGAATTGCCTTCAGCTTCAAGAAAGCTGCTTGACATTCTGACAATCATCTTTCCATCGAAAACGCTTATCCTAATGGTTAGCTGTTTCCTTTCGCATTTAAATATAGACTGTGCAACCATGTTAATTCTTGTTAATCATGCCCACCAGTCAAGAAGTGTCACTAGACTCGAACCATCAACTCCATTTTCTCTCTCCAAAGAAGCTGCCAGATTTTTCCACCACATCCTGTTGTTTTTTTTTTCAAATCTTCATCAACTGCAGATATTTGTTTCGTTACAATAATCTCTAAATGGCGATTTCCCATTTTCTCTTGCACCAATTTGACAGGTCCCTTCATCTCATGGCCATATTTCATTTCAAAAAGACTCAATTCAATCGACATATTCAAAGCAACTATCATTGAAAATGATAACAAGGGAATTCCTTTATCTGAGTCATTAAAAGAAGATATACAACAAGCTCTGACCATGAGCTTACAACGTTGATCCATAATTGCATTACAACTTAAATATTTCGGTGACAAGGAGAAAGTGATGTCTGCAGATGCTGGAGATCTGAGCTGAAAATGTGTTGCTGGAAAAGCACAGCAGGTCAGGCAGGATCCAAGGAACAGGACCTGATGAAGGGCTTATGCCCGAAACGTCGAATTTCCTGTTCCTTGGACGCTGCCTAAACTGATGCGCTTTTCCAGCAACACATTTTCAGCTATTTCGGTGACGAGTCTATGACACAAATTGTCTTATTCCCAATCTACACAACACTTCTTTGAACATTTGTGGCACAATGTTTTCATTGATAGCTTCAGCATCAAGCTCATAAACACTGAATTTTGACTTTGACAGAATTTTATAATCCGCACATTGATCTTCTGATAGACTGGCATGCACAGAGTTAGCTCTACCTGTAAAAAATTACTTACAACATTCATGTTTAACCACTTTTTTGCCACTTTGTCTGTATAGCTGCATTGTCAAAAGAGGTGACATAACATTCGAATCCATCCTTTATAAAGGTAGGTAATAAGTTCAGATTTGTCAGTTCAAACAAATCCTTCATCAGAAAAAGAACATTCCTCATGCTTTTATTTCTTCTTCCCTTCTTTAATTTGCTTTTGCCAGATCCTTTATCTTACTTTCTTTATCTCCTTGGAGTTTAAGATTCTACAATCTCATTTTTCATGAAACACTCTTGCTCTTTATCCTCTGCTTTCATTTCAAGTTTCCTTAACTTTTACATTTCGACAGTGGAGCTGAGTGGGTGCAGCCGAATTGCGATCTGGGAAGGTGAGTGAATTGTCAATGACTGAACCTGAGACACTCGATGTGTAGTGTCTGCCACACGCCTTCTGACTCTAACCAAAAAAAAAAGTGTGGTATATTAGTGAGGTAAGGCTTTTCTTTTTCTTTTTCTTTTCGTGTGCTGGTCAGTAGTGTGAATTGTAAGCATTTTTTAAAATTTCATTACATTTATCAATAATTTGACACTTTGGTTGTGCTAAGTGTTATTCTCCTTTTGCTCAATGTGGGAGCTCAGGGATGCGGCTGGTGTCACTGACTCCTGCACGCACAGGAAGTGTGTCCAGCTGCAGCTCTTGTTAGACCATATGACGGCTCTGGGAGCTGCCAATGGACTCACTTTGGAGCATCCGCAATGCTGAGGAGCTCAGGCACAGCACATTTCACGAATTGGAAACACTGCAGATGAGGATTCCTGAGGCTGAAAGGGAATAGGCGACCAAAGGGCAGAGAAAGAGCAGGAAGGCAGTGCAGATGTCCCCTGAGGTCATCTCCCTCCAAAATAGGTATGCCGTTCTGGATACTGTTGAGGGACGTGGCTCACCAGAGGAAGGCCGCAGGAGCCAGGTTCATAGCACTGTCGTTGGCTCTGTTCTACAGAATGACGGGGAAAAGAATGCAAGGGCTATAGTCAGAGAGGATACAATTGTAAGGGGAGTAGATAGGCAGTTCTATGGTTAAAAACAAGACTCCCAAAGGGTATGTTGCCTCCCAGGTACACTGGTCAGGGATGTCTCAGATCAGCAACAGGACATTCTGAAAGGGAGGGTGAACAGTTGCTGTACTGGTGGATTTTGGCATGAATATAGAGATTTTAAAAATGGTATGAGGTTCTACAAGCATAATTTACAGAGTTAGGAGCCAAGTTAAACAAAGAGGACCTCAGAGGTAGTAATCTCAGGATTGTTACCAGTGCCACGTGCTTGTCAGAGTCAAAATGAACGAATAGGCAAGATGAATCCACAGATTGAGAGATGGTGCAGGAGAGAGGGGTTAAGACTTTTTGAGGACTTTGGGACCGGAGAGGTGGGACGATGACAAATCAGACAGTCTGCACTTGGGCCTGACTGGAACCAATGTCCTTGTGGGTGCTTTTGCTAACGCTGTTGGCGAGGGTTTAAACTCATGTGGCAGCGGGGTAGGAACCAAATGAGGAGGTTAGTGGACAGAAAGGAGTGAGAAACTGAAGCCTATAAGGAACTAGATAATGAAGTCAGCGTGACTAAGGGGAACAGTAGTGTGAGAGCAGATGATGAATGCACATTGTTTTAATGCGAGAAGTGTACTGGTTGGAGCAGATGAACTTTGGGCTTGGAGCAGTCCCTGGAAGTATGATATTATTGCTATTACTGAGACTTGGTTGACGGAAGGGCAAGATTGGCAACTAAACATCCAAAGATATAGATGCGTCAGGCAGGAGAGAGAGGGAGGGATAAGGGGTGGAGGAGTTGCATTGCAGGTCTGAGAGAATGTTACAGCTGTGCTGAAGGAGAGTACCATGGAGGACTCGACTAGTGTGGCAATATGGGCAAAGCTCAGAAATAGAGGGGTGCTGTAACAATGTTGGGGCTCCCAATAGCAAGTATGAGATAGAGGTGTAAATGTGGAGAGAGATTATCGAAAGATGCATGAGCAACAGGGTGGCGTTTTGTGGAGATTTTTATTTTCCCAACATTGACTGGGATTCACTTAGTGTTAGAGGTCTAGCTGGAGCAGAATTTGTCAGGAGCGTGTGGGATTTTTAATGGAGCAGTATGGAAATAGTCCAACTCGGGAAATGGCCATCCTGGACATAGTGTTGGGGAATGAGCCCAACCAGGTGGTTGAAGTTTCAGTAGGAGATTATGTTGGGAATAGAGGTCACAAGACCATACATTTTAGAATACTCATGGATAAAAACGAGAATATGCCGAAACAAAATGTGTTAAATTGGGGAAAGACCGACAATAGCAAAATTTAGCAGGAGCTGGGGAATGTGGATTGGGAGCAGCTGTTTGAGGGTAAATCCAGATTTAGTATGTGGGAGGCTTTTAAAGAGGGGTTGGTTACATTGCAATGTCTCTGCAAAAATGAGAGATACAAAATGCAACATTAGGGAAGTATAGATGATAGTTGGAATTGTGAGACTAGCTGAGAGGAGAAAGGCAGCATACATAAGGTTTAGGCAACTAAAAACAGATGAAGCTTTGGAAGGATATTGAAAAAGTAGAACCAATCTGAAATGAGGAATTAAGAGGGTGAAGAGGGGTCATGAAATATCTTTAGCGAAAAGTGTTAAAAAATTTAAAAGTATATTATTTGTAGATAAGGAGCAAGAGGATAACTGGAGAAAGGGTTGATCCAGTCAAGGACAAACGAGAAAAGATATGCATGGAGTCAGAGAAAATGGGTGACATTCTAAATGAGTACTTTGCATTGGTATTCACCGATGAGAGGAACATGACGGATGTTAAGGTTAGGGATAGATGTTTGATTACTCTAGGTCAAGTCGGCACAAGGAGAGCAGAAGTGTTGGGTATCCTAAAAGGCATTAATGTGAACAAGTCTCCAGGTCTGCATGGGATCTATCCCAGGTTACTGAGGGAAGCGAGAGAGGAAATAGCTGGGGTCTTAACAGATAACTTTGCAGCATTCTTGAACACGGGTGAGGTCCCAGAGGACTGGAGAATTGCTCATGTTGTCCCCTTCTTTAAGAAGTTTAGCAGGGATAATCCAGGTAATTGTAGTCCGGTGAGCCTGGAGAAGATACTGAGAGATAAGATCTGCTTACATTTGGAAGAAACTGGGCTTATCGGTGATAGGCCGCATGGTTCTGTGCAGGGAAAGTCTTGTCTTACCAACTTAGGAGAATCCTTTGAGGAAGTGACAAAGTTGCTTGATGAGGTTAGGGCTGTAGATGTCAGAGACATGAACTTCAGTAACTTGTTTGATAAGTTTCACCCTGGTAGCTTGATGGAGAAAGTAAAGTCAATATGGGGTTCAGGGTGTACTGGATAGATACGTGTACTGGGCAACTGGAGACACAGAGTAGTAGCGAAAGGGAGTTTCTCAAAATGGAGGCCTCTGACTAGTGGTGTTACACCGGGATCAGTGCTGGGACCACTGTTGTTTCTGATATATATAAATGATCTGGAGGAGGGTATATCTTGTCTGATTAGCAAGTTTGCAGATGACACGAAGATTGGTGGAGGAGAAGATAGTGAAGAGGATTGTACAAGAATGCAGTAGATGATGGATAGTTTGGAGAGGTGGCTGGAGAAACGGCAGATGGAGTTCAATCTGGGCAAATGCAAAGTGATGCATCTTAGAAGATCCAATTGGAGACAGTAAGTGGAAAGACCCTGGGGAAAAGTGATGTGCAGAGAGATTTGGGTGTTCTGGTCCATTGTACGCTGAGAGGGTGCAGGGGAGGTTCACCAGGATGTTACCTGGTATGGAGGGTGCGAGCTTTGAAAATAGGTTGAGAAGATTAGGATTATTTTAATTAGAAATACGAACGTTGAGGGCGGGACCTGACTGAGTTCTACAAAATCATGAGGTATAGACAGGGTGGATAGCAAGAAGCTTTTCCCAGAGTGGGAGACTCAATTACCAGGAGGCACAGTTCAAGGTGAGAGGGGAAAGTTTAAGGGAGATATATGTTGGACGTTCTTTACGCAGAGGGTGGTGGGTGTCTGGAACACATTGACAGCAGTGTTAGTAGAGGCGGGCATGATTGCGTCATTTAAGATGTATCTAGACAGATACATGAATGCACAGGGAGCAGAGGGATGCAGATCCTTAGAAAATAGGTGACAGGTTTATGTAAAGGATCTGGATCAACGCAGGCTGAGAGGGCTGAAGGGCCTTTTCCTGTGCTGGAATGTTCTTTGTTCCTTGTTCTAACTCTGTGTCCCTTGCCATTGCAGTTTCATCACTTCTTCATCCCACTCAAGTCTTTTCATTCCTCTCTCTGTCTTTTTGTTCCAATTGAAGTCTTATCATTTTAAACTTCTTCTCAACTGGGTCTCACTGTGACATCTCAATTCCAGGTTTCCCTTCTTCCACGTTCAAAAGTTTATTCATTTCTGTAAACATCTCTTCTGGACAAGATCCTACTTCTGCTCTGTCTCCACTTTAGCTGTTAATTCTCCCAGGTTAGTCTAAATGAAATAATTCTGATATTCCACTTTCATATACTCCACTCGCAGAATACTCTTCTCAAGATTCCAATTCATTTTGAAACCTGTACAAGAAAATTCACCAGAACACAGCCACTTTAATTCCAGAAACTCGTGGTACCTGTATTTATAAAAGAGACAAAGAGTTTTCTTAATGTCAATGATTTCAGATTCCAGCAAGTGCCCCCAATGTTCTGATTGCAGCTAAGGTTGAGACTGGAGAATACAGTTCCAGAATTAATTCTGGCTCGATAGGTTGTATCTTTCATTCAGTTGACGAGCCAGTCCTTCACTGGAAGATCACAACTTTAGGGTGTGATACATTCTTTACAATAAGACAGATGGTTATTGCACGAAATAAATCAAACTAAAATAAAGCAAGTGATCTAAAAATAACATGGCTTGAAATACTTCACTACACCACTCCAATCTCCCAACAACATTACTTTCCAGTGTTCAAAATGCAAAGCAATTTCCTGTGGATTTCCAGATTTGATTTAACTGCTTGTTCTCAGCTCCTGCCTGGTAAACTGTGAAATCGTTTTCTAAGCTATTCTTGCAATATTCCTAGAATGGGGAGTTTAGATTTGGCAATCTGCATAATTTGAGCAAACTCCTGGACTGGAATGTGCACTAACTGTACTCTTTCACTGAGGCAACCTGTCATCTTATCTGTTTTGAAAAATGTTGTGGTTCTGTTAGCCGAGCTGGGAGTTTTTGTTGCAAACGTTTCGTCCCCTTTCGAGGTGACATCCTCAGTGCTTGGGAACCTCCTGTGAAGCGCTTCTGTCATGTTTCCTTCGGCATTTATAGTGGCTTGTCTCTGCTGCTTCTGGTTGTCAGTTGCTGTCCGCTGCAGTGGCCGGTATAGTAGTGTTGTCCCAGTCGAACTCATGTTGCTTGTCATCTGAGTGTGTGGCTACTAAGGATAGCTGGTCATGTCCATGAACACCAACTAGCCACGAAACGACATGACCAGCTATCCTTAGTAGCCACACACTCAGATGACAAGCAACATGTATTCGACTGGGACAACACTACTATTATAGGACAAACCAAACAGAGAACAACCAGGGAATTCCTAGAGTCATGGCACTCATCCACAGACTCAAACAATAAGCACATCGACCTGGACCCAATATGCCGGCCACTACCGCGGACAGCTGGAATTGACAACTGGAAGCGGCAGATACAAATCACTGTAAATGCCAGAGGAAACATCACAGAAGCGCTTCACAGGAGGCTCCCAAGCACTGAGGATGTCACCTAGACAGAGTACGAAACGTCTGCAACACAAATTCCCAGCTCGGCGAACAGAACCACAACAACAAGCACCTGAGCTACAAATCTTCTCCCAAACTTTGAGGGGATTCTGTTGCAATCAGTAGCTTTAGGTATAACCACATAATGTATAACAATGTGTCTGATTGTCCTAAAAGAGTTAAACCTATTAATCAAAGCATAGTCGAGATCTTTGGATTTATGGAAAGGAATGTTGTTTCAGCTGGAATCCAAGATATAATGGCGGAGCAGTGAAATCTATAAATCACCAGCCAACCAGCCACATCCAACAGGTATTTATGGTGAAGCCAAACTCCTTCCATCCCCTTTTTGTATGTGACACATGGGATTTTTGATCAATACCTTCTGTTTTACTTTTGAATTCTCTCTCCCCCACAGTTAATTTACTTGCGATTGTTATTCTTTCCCGTGTCAAGTATGGTCTCTCCACCTGCACCACTTGCTACTTGGTTGCCATGTCAACGATGGATCTGCTGTCTACTATCATTAACACCATCCTGAAGCAAATTATTCCTTTATATATTTCACAAGACTCTTTCCTGGTTCTCATTCCCGTTTGTAGCTTTTTGCATGCCTTGATTTTGTGATCAGTGACTCCTCTGTCTGGTTCACTGTCTCCTTCTCTTTTGAATGATTTGTGGCCATTTGTTGCCAAAAGCTAAAAACAAAGTATTGCACTGAGAGAACTGCAAAGGCGATTCTAGCAACAACCTGCATTCTATTCTGCTTCAAAAATGTGTCTATCTACTTTAAATATGAACCTCGGTATCTCGTTAACAATGTGCCATTGAAATGTAAACTGAAGAAAAAGTATTTGATTGATGGAGAGGTTATGGCATATTCAACAAGCTTATAACCCCTTTTATCTTATTTGTATTAATTCTGTTACTCAGCACTCTGACAGTCAAGCACATTTTAGGAGTGAGTTGAGTCTGTAAGGGAATGTGGAGTTAGAATAAAGGAGAGAACCACAGTGACCCCGAATTAGAGAACAAAAGGAAGTCAATTATTTTGGTCTGCGCTATTTCCGACACTTTTCTACTTCTATGGATGGGCTACATTCTAAATTTCATACGTTACAGCATTAGAAGAGATTTTCTAACTGAAGCTATCAAAATTTGAAGAGACATTTCAATTAATTTGTGGAATGTTTTTTCTTGCACAAATACCTTTATTTATTTGGTAACACTATCCAAGTTCAGGCAGCTGATCAAGGACACTTTGAAATCTTTTGTTGCATCAATTGCTCGATGAAAGAAGAAACAATAAAAAAAAAGGAGAGAATCAGCTAAGATGTGGATTGTCTTAGTCCCAGTCTATAAATGTTGTATTTATCCCTGACCTTGAGCTAATAAACCCTGGCAGTAAATGCGGATTGGTGAGTGAGAGCACCCCTTGAAGGGCAAGACAGAAAACAGCATGGGTGATATACTCCCCTGTATGATGGATTTTCATCAACTCACATTGTCACCATTCAGTTGCTGAGCCTTGCACCCCAATACACTGAGGGTGGGGTTGGGATAATCACAAATATTAATCCTTTAATCAAAGCACGCAAATGCTACAAACCTCCTGTCGGCTTGCATCAAGTTCACAGAAAATGATGATACTTTCCCTGGATTTGACAAGAGTTAATATTTGCTGCCGATAAGTAAATGCTAATCTCAAGTCAACAGCTATGAGCTGATAACATTTGGGTGTCCTGGTAACAGTCCATTTTGATCGTTAAAAAACCTGCATGCAGATGCAAACACAAGTTCACAAACAAAAAAAACAACATTGGTTTATTGGTGATGGGGAAAACAACCCTGTGAAACACAGTTTTGTAGCATCACTCCAAATGGCTTCACTAAGATGACCCTTTTGGCTGATGGTGACATTTGGTCCCGCAATGACTTTTCTCCAGTCTTCACTTCCTCTCAGAGGTACGGTACCCTATCGTCAACGTTGATGATAGGGTCACTGCTTCAGGGCAGTGATCTGACAGCAAGTGATGGGAGTAAATAGATGGCCTTATTCAGACTCCATGCACTTCAATGCAACACCTCACTCCTCCAGAGGTCCTCAGGGCTCTCCCTGTGTCGTTCACATCCACAAGCTACCAAGACACCAACCATCGAGTTGCTTGAAGGTTCATCAACTTTGATATCCGAGAATGTTCAAGTTGCACAAACCAATCAGCGACTTGTTGAAGGCCAAATCCCATTCTCCATATACCTGCTGCCTGCCCGACTGAAAACCCCACCCCCTATTGTTCAAAGAAAGCAGCAGTGTAAACAGCACTTGCAATGAGTTTCGGTGACTTTTTTTATTAAAAGTGAATCTTGGGAAGATACCTGGCCCTGTGAAACATATCAAAACAACCTTTCAAGTGGGGAATTGGGAATGAATCTGTTTTCCAGACTGTTTACCTTTGGATAGAATGTACAGAATCAAATTGATCCAACCAGTTAGGAACTGACAGGAGTGGTGATCTCCAGCTTGGACTAGTTTCAATCAAGTGATTCCCCAGCACGACATTTGAAATGTTCTAATCACTGAAAGGTAATCTGCCCATTCTTTCATTTTCCCTTAATGAGACCTTCAAATGGTACCTCATCTGCTTCTGTCAGTGTTTCTGTAAACAGAGATAGAACATAGAACATAGAAGGATACAGCGCAGTACAGGCCCTTCGGCCCTCGATGTTGCGCCGACCGAATCCTACCTAACCTATACTAGCCCAATAACTTCCAAATGCCTATCCAATGCCCGCTTAAATGACCATAAAGAAGGAGAGTTCACCACTGATACGGGCAGGGCATTCCATGAACTCACAACCCGCTGTGTGAAGAATCTACCCCTAACATCTGTCCTATACCTACCACCCCTTAATTTAAAGCTATGTCCCCTAGTAACACCTGACTCCATTAGCGGTAAAAGGTTCTTAGTATCTACCCTATCTAAACCCCTAATCATCTTATACACTTCTATCAGATCTCCCCTAAACCTTCTCTTCTCCAATGAGAACAGCCCCAAGTGCCTCAGCCTTTCCTCATAAGATTTTCCTACCATTCCAGGTAATATCCTGGTAAACCTCCTCTGCACTCGTTCTAAAGCTTCCACATCCTTCCTATAGTATGGCGAGCAAAACTGCACACAATACTCCAGATGAGGCCTCACCAGAGTCTTATACAACTGCAACATGACCTCAGGACTCCGGAACTCAATTCCTCTGCCAATAAAGCCCAGTACACCATATGCCTTCCTCACAGCAGTATTTACCTGGGTGGCAACTTTCAGAGATCTGTGTACATAGACACCAAGATCCCTCTGCTCATCCACACTACCAAGTAGCCTACCATTAGCCCAGTAATCCATCATCTTGTTATTCCTACCAAAGTGAACGACTTCGCACTTAGCTACATTGAATTCCATTTGCCACATTTCCGCCCAGCTCTGCAACTTATCTATATCCCGCTGTAACCTACCACTTCCTTCCTCACTATCCACAACTCCACCGACTTTTGTGTCATCCGCAAACTTGCTTACCCAGCTTTCAAGTCCTTCCTCTAGATCATTTATAAAGATAACAAAAAGCAATGGTCCCAAAACAGATCCTTGTGGTACACCGCTAGTAACTGCGCTCCAAGATGAACATAATCCATCAACTACTACCCTCTGTCTCCTTCCAGCCAGCCAATTCCTAATCCAAACCTCTAATGTATCCTCAATGCCATACCTCCGAAGTTTTAGCATTAGCCTACCATGGGGAACCTTATCGAACGCCTTACTAAAATCCATATACACAACATCTACTGCTTTACCCTCATCCACTTCCTTAGTCACCTTCTCAAAGAACTCAATAAGGTTTGTGAGGCACGACCTGCCCTTCACAAAACCATGCTGGCTATCCCTGATCACATTATTCCTACCCAGATGTTCATAAATCTTATCCCTTACCATTCTCTCTAAGACTTTGCCCACCACTGAAGTCAGACTCACTGGCCTATAGTTACTAGGGCTATCCCTACTCCCTTTCTTGAACAATGGGACCACATTCGCTATCCTTCAGTCCTCTGGTACTATTCCCGTTGACAATGACGACATAAAAATCCAGGAGATGTCATACAATTTTGAGGATTCATCCTCCTCTTTATTTGAAAAAGGTATTGTTGAGAGTGGCATTAATTTAGCATTCCATATCTGGTGTTTCCCATGTCACATGAAACTTCATTTAACTGTGTTGCATCAGTAAGTAGCCTTCTGCAAATGGAGGGTATGTCTTATGAAAAACGATTGAGGGGGATAGGGCTTTTCTCAATGGAGTGAAGAAAGATGAGAGGTGATTTGATAGAGGTGTACAATTCGGTAAGAGGCGTAGATAGAGTGGATAACCAGAGACTTTTTTCCTGGATGGACATCGCTATCATGAGGAGTAATAATTTGTAGGTGATTGTTGGAAGGTTTCGGATGCAACACAGTTAGATGAAGTTTCATGTGACATGGGAAACACCAGATATGGAATGCTAAATTAATGCCACTCTCAACAATACCTTTTTCAAATAAAGAGGAGGATGAATCCTCAAAATTGTATGACATCTCTGTTTACAGAAACACTGACAGAAGCAGATGAGGTACCATTTGAAGGTCTCATTAAGGGAAAATGAAAGAATGGGCAGATTACCTTTCAGTGATTAGAACATTTCAAATGTCGTGCTGAGAATAACAGAGTTAGAACAAGGAACAAAGAACATTCCAGCACTGGAAAAGGCCCTTCAGCCCTCTCAGCCTGCGTTGATCCAGATCCTCTACATAAACCTGTCACCTATTTTCTAAGGATCTGCATCCCTCTGCTCCCTGTGCATTCATGTATCTGTCTAGATACATCTTAAATGACGCAATCATGCCCGCCTCTACTAACACTGCTGTCAATGTGTTCCAGACACCCACCACCCTCTGTGTAAAGAACGTCCAACGTATATCTCCCTTAAACTTTCCCCTCTCACCTTGAACTGTGCCTCCTGGTAATTGAGTCTCCCACTCTGGGAAAAGCTTCTTGCTATCCACTCTGTCTATACCTCATCCCTCAAATAAATATGGTTGAGGGATGGGCATGACAGGCAATTAAACATTCCACAGCATAGAATCTTTAGGCGTGACTGGGAAGTGTCAAAAGGATGGTAGGGGTGTAGCGCAATTAATGAAGGAGTAAATAACTGCAAGAAGGAGAGAGGATATCGTGGATGCGTCCTCAAATGAGGTTTTGTGGATAGAACTTAGGAATGTTAAGGGGCAGCTACTTTGCTGAGAGTGTACTATAAGCCCCCAAATAGTCAGCTGGAAGTATAGGACTAAATATAGTGACAGTCCACAGAGGTGTGTAAGAATAATAATCGGGTATTTGTACAAGGGGATTTGAACTTTCGCAACAAAAATTGGGATAGTCATCGTGTTAAGGGTTTAGAGGGGGCAGATGTCTTGAAATGCACTTCAGGGAGTATTTTTCGTATCAATACACAGAAGACCCCACAAGGGACTGTGCAGTGCTGGGTCTGTTTCTCGGGAAAGAAGCTGGACAATCATTTGATGTGGCAGTGGGGGAACATTTCATCTATAGCGACCACAACACTGTACGGTTCAAATTTATTCTGGTCAAGGAAAAAGATGACCTGCAAAAAATAGCTTTGGACTGGGTGAAACCAGAGTTTATTAAAATAAAGCAGAATGTGGCCGAAACTGACTGGTAACAGCTCCGTGTAAGTAAGTCGACAGCAGAGCAGTGGGGGCATTCAAAAATGATCTGTGGATATTACAGGCCCAACATGACCCTTGATGGGGAGATACAACAGCAGTACGTTCAGGAAACCCTGGATGTCTTGGACAATCTTGGACTGGATGAGGAAGAACAGAAATACTTTTAGCAAGACCAAAGGGAGCAATTCAGATGCAGCCCAAGAGGAATACAGGAAGTGCAAGAGGGAATTTAACAAAAAAACAACGAGAAGACGAAAAAGGGGCATGAGAAAGGAGTGGCGGATAGGATTAGGGAGAAACCTAAGATATTTTCGATATACCAAGAAAGGGAAGAGATTAATCAGGGAAAGAGTACGGTTGGTAAGGGACCAAGGGGGCAACCTGTTTGTGAAGCTGCAGGATATCAGAAGAGTGTTGAAAAAAATACTTATCTTCATTCTGCACTCTGGAAAAGTCGATCGTTGGAACAGAATTCAGGAAAAGGGATTATGAGGAATTTGCATAGTTTTACAGAGGATATGGGGAGGTATTGTCGGATCTGTTGGTTTAAAGCTGAAAATGTGTTGCTGGTTAAAGCACAGCAGGTTAGGCAGCATCCAAGCATTCCTGATGAAGGGCTCTGGCCAGAGCCCTTCATCAGGAATGCTTGGATGCTGCCTAACCTGCTGTGCTTTAACCAGCAACACATTTTCAGCTCTGATCACCAGCATCTGCAGACCTCACTTTTTACTCTGTTGGTTTAAAAACAGACAAACCCTCTGGCCCAGATAAATTGCATCTAAGGCTGCTGTGGGGAGCGGAGGGAGGGGTGGGGAATGTAAGGCATGAAATTGCAGGGGCTCTGCCAAAATTTTTTAACTCCACTGTTGCCAAAGGGGAGGTGGCACAGGACTCAAGGACGGCAGATGTGGTTTCCCATTTCAGGAGGGGTAGGAGAGATGAACCAGGAAATTACAGACTGGTCAGTCTCACATCAGTGGGAGAGAAGGTGTTGGAGGAAGTTCTGAAGCTTAGAAGGTTGTTTGAGTGACTGGAGGCTGATATCCAGCAGTGCACCTCAAAGATCAGTAAGAGGAGCCATCTAGTAGGTTATATACAGAAATGATATGTGGGGAGAATGTGAAGCACGTTTGCAGGTGACACCAAGTTTGGTGGGGTGGTTAACAGTGAGTGAATTTGACAGAATGAATTCACTGACTGGGTGTCTGTTGAGTTGGGATGACGCGATCAGCCATGTTCAGTCACAGTGTGAGAGCAGGAAACCAGACCCACATTGATTCAGGCAACCTCAACAATTCCAGACATTTTTAATCAACCTGCACAGAGATGTGAGAAACACGTGGGGAACAGGGGGAGCTTGGGCCAAGGCTTGCCAGGGTATGGTTAAGAGATAAAGACATTCAAAGACTGGACACAAAAAAAAACATTTAACTCAGAAAGGCCACGCCCCTCTGCCCACCCCCCACCCCCACCCCAAGATATTCAATTGTGCATTGTCTCTGCCGACAGAAATGTGAAACATTCACCCAAACCTGAAATAACAGTTTGGCAGGTCACCTCATTTCCTCTTCTGCTTTGGATACTTTAACCTCGGGATATTTTAGTTTGTATTTTCATGCAAAGATAATTCTACAAAAGTCTCTCATGTGTCTTGTTTGTCTTTCTTCTGTGATTGAATGTACACGTGAGTTGATTATTTTGGGAAATACTTGAAGCTTTCAGATCAGTAATCACTCATCGATTATCCATTGTTGAAGGATAGATTTGTTACAGAACACATTATTTCTGTTTACTTGCTGTAGTACTCTAAATTTTATTCTGGGAACTGGCTTCCTTATCTTAGATGGAGACCAGTAAAGTATTAACCATCTGTAAGTATTTCATATTTGAGGTGACTCGTGTGTGAGTGTATCTTGATTCCCAGTTCAATGTTTCCATCATGTCTGGGACACTGTCCTGAATCCATTGTGGAATATTGCCAGCCATCCCGTGCACATTCATTTTGTTTCCTGTGAGGCACTTTATCAAAAACCTTCTGATAATCCCAACACATCACATCCAGTGCTTCATCACATCAACTCTGCCAGTAAAATCTTCAGGAAAATATCTCAGTTCCCTTCCCTTCGCAGTACTGTGCTGCCTCTGCTGAATCAGAGAATGGTTTTCTACTTATAAAATAATTGCTTGCTCTGTACTATATTACTCACCTTCCCAACCACTGAGGTCAGCTTAACAGATCTGCCACTGCCATTTTTATTGTCCAACCTTTCGTAAACAATGATGTAGCCTTTCCAAATTGCTAAAGAGCTGTCCGCATTGAGATATTGATATCATTCGAAATGTGATGATCAATATACATGCTGAACATCTTCATGTGTAAATCACTCTCTATGTCCACATCTTTTTCACCTCTCTCAGGCAAAGGCTAATGGGTCCCCTCAATGTGTCAACTTTCAGCCTCGTGAATTTTTCCAATATCAATTCTTTATAACATTGAATTTCTTTCAGTTCCACACTTCACTAGATCATTGAATCGTGTTTGGTTTGGGGAGACTTCCTGTGTCTTTCATTTTTAAGACAAAGTACTTGTTTCGCTTCTTTACCATTTCTCTCTTTCCCATTACAAAAATGTCTGTCTCTTCACGGAATTGACCCACACTAATCTTTCTTTAGCTGTTTTGCTGAACATTGTGCAATCATCAGCGAACTTCCACCCCTTTGATATGATGGGGGACGCAGTGCAAAATGGTTTAGCTGGAGGAAATCCTACAGAGATGTTTTGGAGCTGAGTCACCCATTCCCCAAACAACTACAACCATCTTCCATCAGGCTCCGAACAGAGGAGAGATTGCCCCTTGGTTCACATTGACTCCAGGGTTGTGGTAGCTCTTTTCCTACAAATTACCAACTGTCTCCTTGATGTCAAGGACAGTCACTCCTACCTGTTCTCCAGTGTTTGTAATTTGTAATAATAATAGGAAATCAAACCATGGTAATCTTACTTATGACTGGATCATGAAGATTTCCACGTTAATATTTTCGTGACCTGAGTGATGGATGAGTGAGAAATCTGCTGCCTGGTAAGAATTAATGCAGTTAGTAAAGCTAAGTGTACCTACTGAGCCAAGACTGTATGAGGTTCAAACCCTTGAAGCTTCAGAATAGTGGGTATAAAGTTAACAGAGAGCCAAGGCAGAAATGCGTTAATTTGTAAATGTTTATGGAGAGGCCAGCCGAGTGGAATGTGCAGCTTGTTACATGTGGGGAGTCCTGGACATTGTCAGTGTCCGAGATGACCACATGTGCAGGAGGTGGTCCCAGCTGCAGAAGCTGGAGCTCTGCGTCTTGGAGCTTGAGCAGCAGTTGGAGACACGGTGGCACATCCACAAGGCTGAGAGTGACATGGACAGCACGATTAGAGAGGTGGTCACACTGCAGCTCAGGGACAAGAGGGAAGAAGGGAATGCGTGACCACCATACAGTCCAGAAATAACAAGCAGGTAGTGCAGGAGTAACCTGGGGTCCCACTCACTAATCGGTATTCCATTTGGGAAACTGTTGTAGATGCTGGTACCTCAGAGGAATGCAGTCAGAGCCAAGCTTCTGGCACCACAAGCGGCTTGACTGTACAGGGGGAGGAATAAAGGAAGAGGATTAGTGATAGGAGATTCTCCAGTCAGGGGAGCAGACATCTGCACCCAAAGATGTGACTCCAGGATGCTGTGTTGCCTCCCTAGTGCCGGGGTCAGAGATGTCACTGACCCTGGCATATGGGTGCAGGGCATCCTCAAAGGACTGGGGGATTGGTTAGAGGGTGGACAGTATATTGGTCCCAATGATCTGGGCAAAGTGAGGAATGACAGCATGCATCAAGATTTCAGTGAGCTAGGCAGAAGATTAAAAAGCAGGGCCTCGATGGTTGTAATCTATAGATGATGACCAGTGCAACATACCAGTGAGTATAGAAATAGGAAAATTGGTCAGATGAACACTTTTCTCATAGACTTTATGCAAGAGGGAGAGTTTTAGATTCCTGAATCACTGAGACAATATTTGGGAAAGGTGGGGCATGTGTAAAGAGGACGGTTAACCCCTGAACACACTGGGACCAACACCCAACAGGTTTGCTAGCTCTTTTGTGAGGAATTTAAGTGAATCTGGCAGGGGGAGAGGACACAGAATATTGATGAAATAGAGACACATCATGCTACAGCAAAGGAAGCAAATCAAGTGAGTTCAGCTACGTTTAGTGTCAAGAGAGCAAGGCAAGGCTGGATGGTCTTTAATATGAGGATTGTAATAGGTCAGATTGACGTGTCATTGTTGTGGATTGACACATGGAAGTACGAATTCGCAGAAACATGGTTAAGGGACGGGCTGGCTCGGCAACTCAACATTCCCGGGTACAGGATCTTAAGGCGAGACAGAGGAGGGTGTACAAAGGATGGTGGTGAAACACTAATAATGAAGGAGTCAATTACTGTAAGAATGAGAGATGTTATCTTAGATTGGTCCTCAAACAAGGGTTTGTGGATAGAACGTAGGAATGTTTAGGGGACAGCTATTTACTGGGAGTGTACTATTGCCACCCAAATCGTCAACTGCAAATAGAGAAATAAACATGTAAATGGTTCACAGAGATATGAAAGAATAATAAGGCACGGGGAGGATTTCCCTCAGTCAGCTCAGATTGTGGAACACCCTGTCATGGGGGAGAGTACGGGCTGTGGGGTTGATGTCGAGTTCTGGACAGACAGGGGTCAGAATTCTGTCTCCTTTCTTGCTCCAGAGGGCACTGTGTTACACTGATCGTTCCCCATTTCTTCATGTTCATTCCTCGTTCTTGAAGCAGTCATATCTGGTGTGACTTAAATGTGCCTTTTCATGGCATCCTTTTATTAATGCTCTGAGTACCCTTTTCATCATCACTAATATTAGACAGATTTGCTCCGACAGACCCTTCCTTTTCCTCCATTCATCCGCTCTCACTGTTATCCATTCCCCTTCACATGCTGTGTATTGCCATTTATTTTATTGATGCTTACATTGAATAATTCGTTTAAAATGAAACATCAACACGTTTGTGAACTTTTCTCTGAATTTGGACCGTGTTGCTACATAAACAAGTGTGTTTGTACAGCAGTTTATATCCCAGAGCATAGATGCAACATATCGGAATATATCTTCAGAATATTCATCAAATAATGGATCTAAAGTAGCACATACATAGAAGGATGAAGCTACTGGATATTGCGAAAATCAAAGAGAATGACTTTCTTCTGCTCTCCATCTGTGGGTCACATTGATTGTGCCCTTTGCGCTGATCCCTCAATCTCTTACGGGCCCAATTGGTCACTAAAATGTGCCGCACTATCAGAGTGTTGATCAACAGAATTAAAGCAAATGGGAGCATTGGAGTTAAGACCTTTTCAAACCTAATGAATCCTACCCGTGCAGGATCATTATAATATGCTTCAGTATTGGTACAGTACCACTCGACATTGTTAATGGTCTGTTTAGCTTCATACCTGAAGTAGCTGGGAATGTTTTTTGAAACAGAGCAGAATGCCTGTTGTTGCTAGATCCACTGTCGCAGTTTTCTTGGTGCAATATTTCATTTTCAACTTCTGGCAACAAATCAATCAAAGGTAAAAGTGACGGTGAACCAGACAGAACAATCGGTGGCAGCATGGCGCAGGGCATAGTGAACTCTGCAGACAGTCGTCATATCGAAGAAATTCAGAGGGAAATAATAATCATTGATCCAGTACAGTATGATCTCAAGGGTAATGTACAGCAGATCCGCAGTCACCATGGCAGCCAGGTAACACGTGGTGCATGGGGAGATTCCATATTTTCCTCTGAATAAAATCACATGTGCCAGTAAATTTACTGTGGGAGACTGAACAAAAAGTAGATTAGAAATTACAGAAAATAAGTTCGCAGTTTCTGAGGACAGACCATTTAACAAAACAAATCAGCCATGACTTCAACAGGTCTGCAAGGTGGACAGAGCAGGGTAAAGTTCAGGTTGAACAGGTATCAATCAGAGGGGTGGATCAGAGTGCTCACTGGAAACAGGTCAGTGCTTTAATATTCCAGTCGGGAATTGTGTGTCTGAAGCTGGTGATGTGCTACTTTGGAGTAGACCCTCAGCCCCACCTACTGCAACGTGTTCAATTTCCTTTTCTGTTGCTAAGTGTGTTAGCTGCCAAGAAATACTCACTACCCCATTAGACTCACCCTCTGAATTGGGTGTCTGTCCTTTCACATGTCATATTTTGTGGTCTTAACTCCTGTATATCACCTTACTCACCGCTACTTTTAACTCCACCCGCAACTGCCCAGATGTATTAACAAGCCCATTCTTTTTGGTAATTTACAAACATTGGAGCAGCATGGTGGCTCTGTGTTTAGCACTGTTGCTTCCCAGCGCTAGGGACCCGAGTTTGATTCCAGCCTTGTGTGATTGTCTTTGCGGAGTTTGCACATCCTCCCTGTGTCTGTTTGGGTTCGTTTGTATGCTCCAGTTTCCTCGGACAATCTGACGATGTGCAGGTTTGGTGAATTGGCCTTGCTGCATTGCTCAAAGTTTGCAGGGATGTGTGGGTTAGTTGCGATGTTAGGGGTAAATATAGGGTGGTGAAATGGGTCTAGGTGGGTTACATTTTGTAGGCTTGGTGTGGACAGTTGGTCTGAAGGGCCTGTTTCCACATTATAGGGTTTCCCAAAAGGAAAAAAATAAAATCAAGGATTTTGTTTTCACTGACATACTTGTTTCAGCAGTGAGTCAAGTGCTTGTTCATATATTACTGGACTAGACATCAGTTGGAGTTCCCTTGATTCCTTCATACAGTTTGGCACGCAACTTCCATTAGAACTGTGTCTCTGTGATGAGATGCCAGTTGATGTAAGGGTGGATGCTGGTGGAGAGCTCTGTAGATCTGTTCCCAAGGCTCCACATACCACCAAGTGAAATGTAACCGCACAAGAATACATTCTATCAAGTTACATTTCACACAAAACGATCTGTCAAACAGGTTCCTCAGCAAACGCAATTGTTTGTTTGCCATCAAGTTAAAACATATTCAACAAGTATGACATGTTTTATTGACATGGAATTCAGGAATTCAGGGAAGTAAATGGTGATCACAATTAAATGTACCAAAAAACAATCTTTCCTGCTCTCCCTGTCTCCTTGTCCCGCTTTCACTCCCTCTCTCTCACCCACTCTCTCTCTCTCTATCTTCCTGTTCCCGAGAGGAGCAAAGAACAAACAGGTTCTCCTGCAGACATGGAGAAATTCTAAAAGAACAGGCACAGTTTGACGAACAGATTGTTTCTGAACACAAAATGAAAAGGTGTTGGATGCTCCACGATACTTGTCCTGTGTTTTTACACATGTGGTCATGCCACTCAACATGCATCTTTGCCTATGAAGTCTTGTACATACAGATTCTTCAGAAAATATAATGTTTTGATGTTCTTCCAGTCTCGCCTTCAAAATAGGAAAATCTTTCACTCTGAACTGACGAATGGGATTTTTTGTTTCTGAATTGGGAGAGATTATCCAGCTTCTTTACGGCAGCTTTCTCTCCAATTCAGTTTGTTCATAGCAGCACTTCCTCCACCTCAACAGTATCCTCAGAACCTTCCCTCCAATTTAGCGTGTTCTTACCAGGTGTTCTGCCAACTCCATTTTTTTTAAATAAGCTTCTGTGCAACTCAGCTGCTTCTCAGCAGATTCCCTCCAAATGAAACAAAGACCTCTCCAAGACAGTCACTGTTCAAAACATATTGACTTATGCAGCCTCAACAATTCCAGACACTTGTAATCAATTTGAACAAAGATATGAGAGACAAGTGGGGAACACGTGGTACATGTACTCAGACCTGATTTAGTTCAGGGGTAAGGACACTACCACAGCACCACAAGAGCCCGACCCTCAACAATCACAGACACTTACCAGGCAAACCAAGTATAGCTATTGCAGTGTAGAATATGTTCCTGACCACTTGGATTGGTTGGTGCATTTTCTGAATGAAGAGATCAATTACTTTGAACTGCGAACTCTCTCTGATTCAGAATGGAATGAAACCCCTTATTTTATTCTCTGCAGTAACTGCCAGGGGAAACTGTAGTTGCAACAAATTTAGAGTTGATTATTTTCTGAAGAATTCACAAACAAGGATTACAACAGCCGAGTTAACTCCCTGGTGATAGAAATGTTTTGGACAGCTCTGCAGCTCAATTGAGATGAAGAAATTCAGTTGAGACACTCTTTGCTTCAAAGATATCTCAAAGTACTCCCGCTCAGCGTTTTCATTATAGAATCCCTGCAGTGTGGAAACAGACCAGCATCTGGCCCAACAAGTCCACACTGACCCACTCAAGAGTAACCCACCCAGACCCATTCCCCTATAACTCTACCTTATTCTTGACTAATGCACCTAACTTAAACATTGCTGAATAATAATGGCGATTTAGCATGACCAATTCACGGAATCTACACATCTTTGAATTGTGGGTGGAAACCAGAGCAAACCCACCCATAAACAGGGATAATGTGCAAATTCCACACACACAGTGGCCTGAGGCTGGAATTGAAACGGGTCCCTGGTCTTTAAGGTAGCAATGCTAACCACTGAGACACTGTGCCGCTCTTAAATGATTGGGCCCTCCCCAGTGGGAGGTTTTGTCACAGGGTCTGTGCTGACTGGGTCAGGTCTCTGCAAAAGCAGCCCAGCTTGTCTCAATCAGTAACCCCACTTCAACCATCACTTCACTGTTTCCCTCAGTCAGATCAGGAGTAGCGTGACCAGTTCTGGTCACCCTCTTATAGAAAGGATAAAATTAAGCTGGAGAGTGTTCAGAAAAGATTTACCAGGATATTTTCAGGAATGGAAAGTTTCAGTTGTAGGGAGAAGTTGGATAGGCTGGAACTGTTTTCACAGGATTGCAGGAGGTTGAGGGGTGACCTTATAAAGTTTTGTAAAAGCATGAGGTGTATAAATGAGGTGAATGGAAGTTGTCTCTTTTCCCTCTGGTGGGGGATTTCCAGATTAGGGGCACATCTTTAATGCGAAAGGAGAAATATTGATAACAGACATGACGGTATTATGCTTTGTGTGCAGAATGAACCACCAGAGGAAGTGGTGGATGTGGGTAGAGTTACAACATTTGAAAGACATTTAGATAAATAGATGAATGTGAAATGTAGGGATATGGGACAAGGGCGGACAGAAGGGATTGTTCACTTTGGAATCATGGTCAGCATGGACTGGTTGGACCAAAGGGTCAGTTTCCATGCTGTATGACTCTCTCACTCTATGACTCTATGAATGAGCTGGTTAGTCAATACCCTTCAGAAGCAATCTTTCTTACCCACACTCCAAGACCGTTCATTTCACATTCCAACCACTATCCTGTTAAAGGAACGTTTTGCATCAGGACACAAGTTCATTCATTGCCATTCAGTGTGTATCTGTGTCGTTGGCGAACTTTCCCCCAACTCCTTTTGCTCATTGTGGATCTCTCTCTGCTTCTCTTACCTTTCTGAGTCTCTGCAATACCCCATCTCTGGAAAGTGGGATCTTTGTAACAGTTCTCATCCCGACACCTTATGATGATGTTGTCACTTTAAAAAGGCTATTTTGTCCTTGCATTTTGTTTGAAGAGTGTTCGTAAAGGCAGAGGTCCCGAGGAGTCTGGGCAGTTTACCAGTGTAACAATGGAAGGGGAGTGGCCAGTTCTCCCAGATCAGGCTTCCTCCAGTCTTTTTCTTTGCTGCAGCATTCACAAGATGTTGGAGTCCGGAAGTGTTGCAAGTTTAGGTAAAGGATTCCTCTGACTTTCTCTGAACTCACTCTCTGGATGTTGTTCTCTCCTGCCTGTAAGAATCAGTGTTTCTATTTACTTTTCTGTGTCGGGCCATGCTTATGGGCTGTTACTGTCTTGGAACAGCTAGTTAGTTAAGTTCTTGTATCGGATCAGTTAGGTTTGTTAAGGACCAGGCCAGTCTCCCCTCAACATATTTTAAGGAGGTAGCCTAGACCCTAACATTTTTTATTGAAAAGGCAGATGTGAAATGGTTATTCCAGGTGTGATGCAGCTGGTAAAACCAATCGTCTTTAAGTAAAACTTATTTAATTTAAGCACTACATTTGAAGCGCAAACTAAAGAAGTCGGAATTTGGAATAAAATAATGACGGGCTAAATGCTGGCAAATGAGACGAGATTGGGTTCGGAAATCTGGTCGGCATGGACGTGTTGGACCTAAGGGTGTGTTTCCGTGCTGTCAAACTTTGTGACTGTACTAGAAAGCTTACCATATGGACTCGAGTAATACTGGGATTTCTTTGACTACTTTTCACGTTTAAATCTATGGAAACTACTTTTGAGTGGCTGAAATCCGTTCCGTACCATTAGCAGAAATCCAAATGATCTCTCAACAAATAAACAGAAAAAATAATGAATTACAGTAATGCTGAAAACCCAGAGATGAGTGCAACAGCCTGTGCACTAGAAGACGTGGAGCGGAGCATGACGGCTGGCACACTGACTTATAAATGGTGATCTGTTCTCTGTGAAGGACTCAGGTTGACCTCGACACAAGATATATAAAAACTTCTAGATTTTTGGCAAGAAATAGGTGTCAACTTTTACATGCGATCGATTATTACCCGAGTATATATGGTAACCGACCCGATAGAGTAACTATTACTAATTAACTGTTCCAATGCAGTAATATGTCATGAACACACCCCTTCCCAAAAAGGGAAAATCAAAAGTACCAAGGACAAAACGGTGGGCTTCACTTTAAACCCCTTGGTCTTATTCTGTTAGGACACAACAACACACATATACGACATTGACTAATTGCATGCAAAACTTCACGATTACATTCTATATCAGTCCGTTCACTTCTGCCACCGAACGCCTCCATTTTCCATCATCCAAGTCTTGACAACTCGTTGACTATTACATTTTCTTATCCTGCCACGCGTATAATTTTTAAATTGAATGGCTACAGTAATAAGCTCCATTTAAACAGTCTGGAATTTTGGCCTTAAATTTCTCCACAAACTTTCATGGGTTATAATGACTATATATAATTGTCTCAGATACATCACTGGCAATATAGATGAGGAAATATTGTAGCACTAACACCAAGCTCAAAGTCTCCTTCTGAATTGTGCAATATTTCTGTTGATGAATATTCAATTTCTGGGAGAAATACCCAACAGGTCTTTCCATCTTCTTGTCATCTTCTTGTAAGAGGACAGCACCAACACGCAATCACCTGCATCGATAACCACCATGAAGGACTTTGCATAATTAGGTGTGGATAATAGTGGGACAGTGATTAACCTAGCTTTCAGGCTGTCAAATGCTGTTTGACAGATTACTGTCCATTACAATTTTCTGCGCTTCTTCAAAAAGTCAGTGAGTGGAGCAGCCACACTGTTAAATTTGGCACAAACTTCTGATAAAGCCCACTCAATTCCTGTAATCATAGTACTGCTCTTTTCGTTGATGGTATGGAAACGCCCCAATAACCTTTTTTGTCACATTCCGTGGGTCCATCTGTCCATGTCCGATAACATAGCCCAGGAACGTGACTTGGGTTTTGGCGAGTTCACTCTTAGCCAGCTTTATCACCAAGCCGACTTTCCGAAGTCAATCAAATAATTCTAATAAATGCAGCAAATATTCCTCCCACGTGTGAATAAACATCACCAGGTCATCGATGCATTTAACACAACTGGGTAATCCAGAAATGACTTTATTGGTTAGTCTTTGAAATGTGGCTGGTACATTTTTTATACCAAATGTCATGACTTTAAACTGGTAAAGCTCATTTGGTGTTTCGAATGCTGAAATTGTAATCCCTGTTTCAGATGATGATACCTGCCAGTATCCTAAGACTAAGCCCAATTTGGAAATATTAGTTTCTGGTTCCACATTCTCAACGCAGTCTTTCAAGTGTGGAATTGGATATGAATCAGACATTGTAACTGCATGGCCTTTGCAATATTCTGCACATAATTGTTGGGTACCATGTGGTTTTGACACCATTACTACTGGGGAGCTCCAAGCACTGCAATTCACTTTGATTGTGTTGTCTTTGCACATGCACCCAATCGCGTTTCGAACCTATGACAACTTCAGAGTGTTACGTCGCAAGGGATGTTGCTTAAGCAGAACAGTTTTTTTCCTAAACCATGCATAATTTAGGAAAAATGCATAATTATGTGTGGCGAACTCTGGGCCAGTGTTTAACACAGCTTTCAGGCTATAAAACGCCTTCCAACAGTCTGCTGTCCTATGAAACTATTTGCCTTTCTTAAGCAATTCAGTAAGCGGAGCGGTCACACTGCTAAAATTTAGTGTGAATTACCGATAAAATCCACACAATCCCAAGAATCGTAGTATTGCTCTTTTCATGGATGGCATGGGAAACTCCCCAATTATCTTTGCTTTTGCATTTTGCATTCCATGGGATTGTTTGTCCATGTTCAATAACATGGACCAGGAAGGTGACTTGGGCTTTGGCAAATTCACTTTTAACAAGATTAATCACCAAGCCTGCCTTCCAAAGTCGATCAAACAATTCTAATTAATGTTTCAAATGTTCCTTCCATGTGCGAGTAAAAATCACCAGGTCATCTATATAAACGACACTATTGGGTCATCTGGGAATGACCTTACTGACGAGTCTTCGAAATGTGGCAGGTGAATTTTTCATACCAGATGGCATGACTTTTAATTTAGAGCTGAAAATGTATTGCTGGAAAAGCGCAGCATGTCAGGAAGCATCCAAAGAGCAGGAGAATCGATGTTTCGGGCATGAGCCCTTCTTCAGGAATGAGGAAGATGTGCCAAGCAGGCTAAGATAAAAGGTAGGGAGGAGGGACTTGGGGAGGGGTGTTTCAAATGCGATAGGTGGAAGAAGGTCAAAGTGAGGGTGATACGCCGGAGTGGGGGAGGGGACGGAGAGGTCGGGAAGAAGATTGCAGGTTAGGGAGGTGGTGCTGAGTTCGAGGGTTGGGACTGAGACAACGTAGGGGGAGGGGAAATGAGGAAACTGGAGAAATCTGAGTTCATCCCTTGTGGTTGGAGGGCTCCTATGCGGAAGATAAGGCGCTCTTCCTCCAGCCATCATACTGCTATGGTCTGGCGATGGAGGAGTCCAAGGACCTGCATGTCCTTGTGGAGTGGGAGGGGGAGTTGAAGTGTTGAGCCACGGGGTGCTTGGGTTGGTTGGTCTGGGTGTCCCAGGGATGTACTCTGAAACATTCCACAAGTTGGTGGCCTGTCTCCCCAATATAGAGGAAGTCACATCGGGTGCAGCGGATGCAATAGATGATGTGTGTGGAGGTACAGGTAAATTTGTGGCAGAAATGGAAGGATCCCTTGGGGCCTTGGAGAGAAGTAAGGGGGACATTTGGGCGCAAGTATTGCATTTCTTGCAGTTGCAGGGGAAGGCGCCGGGAGTGGAGGATGGGTTGGTGGTGGGGTGTGGACCTGACGAGGGAGTCACGTAGGGAGTGGTCTTTTTGGAAAGCTGATGGGGAAGGAGGGAGATATATCCCTGGTGGTGGGGTCCGCTTGGAGGTGGCGGAGATGACGACGGATGATACAATGCATATGGAGGTTGGTGGTGCGGTCTTTGAAGAAGGAGGCCATCTGGGTTGTTCGGTATTGGAACTGGTCCTCCTGGGAGCACATGCAGTGGAGACGAAGGAATTGGGAATATGGGATGGCGTTTTTGCAGGGGGCAGGATGGGAGGAGGTGTTGTCTAGGTAGCTGTGGGAGGCAATCGGCTTATAGTAAATGTCCGTGTTGATTCAGTCACCCGAGATGGAAATGGAGAGGTCAAGGAAGGGGAGGGAGGAGTCTGAGATGGTCCAGGTAAATTTGAGGTTGGGTGGAAGGTGTTGGTAAAGTGGATGAACTGTTCAACCTACTCGTGGGAGCACGAGGCAGCGCTGATACAGTCATTGATGTAGCGGAGGAAAAGGTGGGGGGTGGTGTCAGTGTTGCTACGAAGATGGACTGTTCCATATATCCGACGAAGAGGCAGGCTTAGCTGTGGCCCATGCGGGTGCCCGTGGCTATTCGTTTGGTTTGGAGGAAGTGGGAGGATTGGAAAGAGAAGTTGTTCTGCTGTCTACCGTCGCCACAACCACTTCCGCCCCCAGTGACATCACTCACCTGCACAACGACCACGCCGCATGTTTCTCCTCCCCCACGCCGATCTCCGTCCTCACGTCTGACCCCGCCCCCACGCCGAAAGCCGTCACCACGCCTAACCCCGCCCCCACGCCGATCACAGTCCTCACGCCTAACCCCGCCCCCACATCGATCACCGTCATCACGCCTAAGCCCGCACCCACATGGATCTCCGTTCGCACGCCTAACCCCACCCCCGCCCCGATCTCGGTTCCCGACCCTAAGCCTAACCCCGCCCCCACTCCCAGCTCCAGCCCCACACCAGGTCCTAGGTCCTAGCTCCCAGCCCTCCTGAACAACCCCTCTCTGAGGATGAAAATTCTTCTGTGGATGATTTAATTTAGTACAGTCCATTCGCTGTTACAAAATCCAAAATCGTCTTCACTCTTTCGGACACAGGTTCCTGCCAGCATCCTCTGAGCAAGTATAACTTAGAAATATAAGTCGTTTCTCCCACGTTTTCAACACCGCCTTCCAAACATGGAATTGGATACGAATCAGACTTTGTAACTGCATTAACTTTATGATAGCACACACAAAACCTTTGGGTACCATCTGGTTTTGGTACCATTACTATGTGTGAGCTCCAGTCACTGTAGCTCACTTTGTTTATGTTGTTTTTAGAGCAGGCATTCAATCTGATTTTCAGCTTGTGCCAACTTTAGAGAGTTATGCCTATAAGGATGTCACTTCATTGGACCAGCATTATCTTTCCTTACATCATGCATAATTAGATTATTACTTGCCAGCTTATTTCAACATATCTCTTCATGTGATAGCAATAACTCTTTCAGGTCATTTCAAATCTCCTCATGGAAAGCAACTCAATTATTTATCCCAATTTTTGACGACTTCCTCATTACCAATGTAATTTGAGGAATGTCCAATTAGAATCCTCTGAACATGATTCTTCCCTCTGTGTTGTAACCAATAACACATTCTCCTTTTGCTTTCCTTCCCTGTCAAAAGACTTTTTGAACATATTCTGGAGTCCTTATCAAATGGTTCACCTCACTCAGTCTCCTTTTGACTCGTTAAGATCCACTAAACCTTGCTTTTCAAATTTCACCTATCACTGGAAGTCACTCTAGCACCTTATCTCGAATAGCAAAATTGTGAGTTTTTGATTTCTTTCCTGTTTCCTGTTTCATTGTATGCTGTGATACTTTTAAATGCTGTCTAACCAACTCACCCACTCTATTTAATCTTTCCCTAAAATTTGACACATGCCCCAAATGTGTGGTCTCTGAATTCTGACACCAATTTCTCCTTAATCAAGTTCAGAGGTCCTCTCACTTTATGCCCAATAGCTAATTCAAATGGACTGAATTTGGTCGATTCATTTGGTACATCTCTGATGGAAAAAAAGTACAAATGGAATTCCTTTATCCCAATCATCTAGATAGTCTTGACTATTAACCATAAATACAGTCTTCAATATCTAATGCATCCTTTCTAGCACTCCCTGTGAGTCTGGATGGTATGCAGTCGATTTGAAGTGTTTTATTCGGAAGCTGTCCATAAATTCCTTGAATAATTTTGATGCCAAGTTTGACGTTGATCTGATTATATCTCTGTGGGTAGTCCATATCTGGTGAAAGATTTGAGTAACTCCTTCATAATCCTTTTTGCTGTGATAATATGCAATGGGGCAGCCTCTGGAAATCGAGAGGACACACTCATTATTGTTAACAAATCCTGATCCCCACCTTTTGTTTTCAGCCAGGGTCCAACACAATCAATTAAGACCCTTGTAAATGGTTCCTCATATGTAGGGATTGGTATTAAAGCTGCTGGTTTTATCACTAGAACATAGAACATTGAACAATTATGCCGTAGAACAGGCTCTCGCTGTTGTGCAGACCTGTGAAAAGAATGCGAAGCCCACCTAAACTACACTATTCCATTTTCATCCATAAGTATGAAATGGTCATCCAATGACCATTTAAGTACTCTTATAGTTGGTGAGTCTACTATTGTTGCAGTCAGTGCATTCCATGCCCCTACTACTCTCTGAGTAAAGAAACTACCTCTGACATATGTCCTACATCTATCACCCCTCAATTTAAAGCTATGTCTCCTCGTGCTCGCCATCATCATCCGAGGGAAAAGGGCTCTCACTGTCCACCCTATCTAACCCTCTGATTATCTTATATATCTCAATTAAGTCACCTCTCAACCTTCTTCCCTTTATCAAAAATAACCGTGAGTCCTTCAGACTTTCCTCGTAAGAACTTTCTTCCATATCAGGCAACATTCTAGTAAATCTCCTCTGAACCCTTTCCATTTCTGAATCTTCCACATTCTTCTTATAATACAATGGCCAGAACTGTCTGAAATACTCCAAGTGTGGCCACACCAGAGTTTTGTAAAGCTGCAGCATGATCCCATGGTTCCAAAGCTCAATCTGTCTACTCATCAAAGCTCACACACTCTATGACTTCTTAACAACCCGATCAATCTAGGTGACAACATTCAAGGATCTATATACATGAAGACCGAGATCTCTCTGCTCATCTACACTGCCAAGAATCTTACCATTCAACCAGTACTCTGCATTCAAGTTACTCCATCCGAGGTCAATCACCTCACACCTTTCCGCATTAAACTCCATTTGCTACTTCTCAGCCCAGTTGTGCAGTTTATCTATGCCCCCTTGTAACCTGTAACAACCTTCGGCACTATCCACAACTCTACCAACTGAAGTGTCATCTGCAAATTTACTAAAACATCCTTCTACGCTCTCATCCAGGTCATTTATAAAAATGACAAACAGCAATGGACCCAAAAGAGATCCTCATAGCATTCCAAAAGTAACTAAACTCCAGAATAAACATTTCCCATCAACCACCACCTTTCTTTCAGCTCAGCAATTTCTGATCCAACAGCGAAATCACCCTCAATCCCATGCCTCCGTATTTTGTGCAATAGCCTACCATGGAGTACCTTATCAAACGCCTTACTGACACGCCTCACTACCTGAGATTTTCCAGTTACCTTACATGCACGACGTGTCTAACAAAATTCAATTACATCCTTATGTCCTCCAGGATAATAAAAATGTTTTTGTATTTTACTCCGATGTTCTCTTACCCCTAAATGACCTCCTACTGGTAATTAACATGTGACCCGCAACATCTCCCTTTTGTAATCCGCAAGCAATACGACTTGATGAACTTCTGCCATTTCCCATCTGCCTGAAGACTTGATAAACGCCATTTCGTCATCAAGACATCCTTTTTAAGATAGTAACATTTGGGAATACGCTTAAATTCTTCTTCTGTGTCTGTTTTTTAATACAATTGCTTCAGTTTTTCATCTTTCTGTTGTAACTCAGTTAATTTCTCTGAGCTAAAACTATCCACTTTGTCCTCCACCTGTTCTTGCTTTGTTTCGAGGGTGTTAAATCTCTATGAGTCATTGTTGCAGGAGGCAGTGGAAGCCAAGTCATTGAGCTTTATTGGATGCAGCTGGATTACCATTAGGGCAAGAAACTTTGCTGTGTGTATCTGTTTGATTATCTATTATCTTTGCACCGTCAATGTGATGCACATATGGAGATTTCTACTACCTGGCGCTTTGGGTTAAAGATAGAAAGATAGAAACTGGGAGCAGTATTCAATCTGTCATCTAACAAAGAACAAAGTAAACTACAGGACAGCAACAGGCCCTTCGGTCCTCCAAGTCTGCGCTGATCCTGATCCTCTTCCTAAACCTGTCACCTATTTTCTCAGGATCTGTATCCCTCCGCTCCCTGTCCATTCATGTATCTGTCTAGATACATCTTAAAATACATTGTCGTGCCAACCTCTACCATCTCCACTGACAATGTCTTCCAGGCACCCATCACCATATGCCTAAAAATCTTTCCACGCATATCTCCCTGAAACTCTCCTCTCACATGAACTCATAACCCCTTGTAACTGAACCCACCTCCTGTAAAAAGCTTCTTGCTGTCGACCCTGTCAAAACCTCTCGTGATTTTGTAGACCGCAATCTGGTCCGCCCACAATCTGTTTTTCTACTGAATGTAATTCTCATCTACTCGACCTCTCTTCATAGTTAGCACCCTTCATATCAGGCAAAATCCTGGTGAACCCCCTCTGCAGCCTTCGCAAAACATCCACATCCTTTTGGTAATGTGACGACCAGAACTGTATGCAGTATTCCAAATATAGCCGAACCAACGCCTTATACAACTGTAACATGCCCTGCAACTCTTGTACTCAATACCTCGTCCGATGAAGGAAAGCATGCCGCATGCCTTCTTGACCACTCTGTCAACCAGCATTACTTCCTTCATTGCACCATGGACCTGAACACGCAGATCTTTCTGCACATGAATTCTCCCCAGTGCTTTTCCATTTATTATAGAATTAGCCCTTAAATTGGATCTTATAAAATGCATCAACTCGCATTTGCCCGGATTCAACTCCATCTGCCATTTCTCTGCCCAACTCTCCAATGTATCTGTATTCTGCTGCATTCTCTGACAGCCCCCTTCATGATCTGCTGTTCCATCAAGCTTAGTGTCATCTGCAGACTTGCGAATTAGACTGCCTCCACCTTCCTCTGAGAGCAGGCTCTGCCATTTTATACAATAAGAGCTGATCCTTTCACTGAAAACATATTCCCACCTGTTGAGTTTAATGTCTCAACAGGTATCAAGATCTTTCTTGAACATACTTTCGCTCAAATCGCCGAATCTCTTCCTCTCACATTCCATCTCTCTCTCCATCGTTCTTGCCCTGACCTGACACCACCGCCCCCCGCTCCCCCCCCCCCCCACCATCTCTTAGACCTTTTCACTCTGCCCTGACCTATGTATCTGTCTCTTTCATCCCCCTCATTTCTCTCATCTTGGTCATTCTATCTTGGTATATCTCTCTCATCCCATCCCTGCCTCTCTCTCAGCCAAACCCTCTGTCCTTCTCATCCTTTCTCCATCACATCCTCAATATCTCACAGACTGTGTCACCATCTCTATCACTCTGTCCATCTTTCAGCCTCTCTCTCTATCTCTCTTCCTTGTCTCTCTTTGATACTCTGTCTCTCTCTCTCTCTCTCTCCCTCTCCACACCACAGTCTCTCTCTCTCTCTCTCTCTTTTTCTATCAATCGATCTTTCTATCCAGTCTCTCTCTCATCTTGTCTTTTTCTGTGTCCCTGTCTCTGCCTGTGCCTGTCTTTCCTCCTCTTGCTGCTGCAGTGACTGTAACAAGGTCAGTTAGTAGGATCCCAGAGAATCTGGTGGGATCAGCGGCCTCCATCTTGCTGCAGCAGCCGTGGGACCAATGAACGTGAGGAGGAGGAGGAGGGGGCTGCCGGGAAGGTCAATTAATCCTTTAATAATTTATCTCGTGAATTGGCTGACGACATGCTGAGTAGGAGCACACACGGGACGGCTGAGTAAGTGAGGTGGTTGCGATAGCTGAACAGCTACTTTGGTAGGGTCTCCCATCAATCCGCCTCCTTCCAAAGAACAGGTTTTGTGTACTGATTCATTCAGGTTAGGAATCGTTTCATTAGTCCGTTTGGGAATTCAGAGCAGTGGGAATGGATGTAAGTGCAGTTGCATGATCCTCCGGCCGGATGTGGGAAGTAAGGATCACCACTCGTGTCCCCAATGAGTTCATCTTTCAGAATTGCTCCCAGTTCCATCCCTTCGGAAACTGCGTTAGGGAACTGGAGCTGGAGCTGGATGAACTTCGCATCATTCGGATTTATCATAGAGGAGTAACATGGACGTACTCCTGAGGATCTGAAATTTGAATTCAAGCAGTTGTCAGAAGCATCAAGTATATGTAGATTTCTATTAACCACTCCGTGGTCTCCAACCTTGCAAAGGGGGAGATGATAAAGATCAAACTTGACCTGGTGTGTGGACTTGCCATTGCCAGCATTGGTGCATAAGAAGGGACAGTTTACCTGTGCGATCCTGAGCAAACAGAGACTGTGTACCAAATATGCCAGGAAGATGGCCTTGTGTGTTGAGAGACTGAATATTACCAAGAATGACTATTGCAGTGGTCAACTGCATCAAAAAGATTGACCAGTTCATTTACAGGACAAGTCTAAATGGTCTTTACCCTGTAAAGGTGTTGTGTGCCAATTTGATTTCGTTTGTACTATGGGCATCCCTGGTAATCATTATCCCCTTCCAAATAGATCAATAGTAAAAGTGACAAAGGGGGGGATGTTATCCTTCACTAACAATTTGTTTCGAGAAACTCATAATATAATATATGAAGAGGATGAATTCGTCTGTTATGCCTTTACTTCAGCAAGAGACTCCATGACCACTTTTACCTTCTAAGTCCTAATATAGGTTTATAAAATAGTTCTAAAGTATTTACAGGGTTATGGACTTCCTCCAATAAATCCACAATATCCTATCCAAATTGCTACAATGGTAAGGGATGGGGGTGCACTTTTGTAAAAGTGCCTAACATTATCCCCTGTGTTATGATAAAATGTATCAGTCGTCACAGCTTCTCTGGAGTTCCTCATGTCTCATGCATATGCCTGAAGGAGGAATGTGTCCCTATTACCACTGCTATTCAAATCCTTTGTGGGGTGGGCAACAACACCCACCTTCATTATGTTACCTCTAATGGCACTAATGTTTTCCCAATTACTGGATAGGTAGAAACATTCTGGGATGTTGTTCAAGTCTCTTACCAAGAGACCCACCTCGTTCGACTAAATGATTTTCAGCCTTTACGTTCGGGACCAAACTAAATAACCATGAATCACCCAGATTCTCCAGGAAGTCAGAAAGATGGGCCCGCTTCTTATTGGGAAGCTGCCTCCGTTATCTATGCTAAACGTGGATATTATTTTTTTCAGAGATAATAATGCATTTAAATACCTTGTCCTGTATAGAGGAATTACTCCTTGTGTTGTAGCTGTAGGAACACTACTTCCAAACACTGTTCCCTGTCCAATTACCTGGCAACGAGATTAAAATTCCCCTGTTAAACGTTCAGTTTTTCCTGACTTTTGTGCAGAATGGAAGAATCCAAAGGCCATATCAAGAGGTAAAACTCACTCATTGGCATATGCAGTCCTTAGTGTTCTTTCCGTCAGAGGGTCATCAGGAGTTATTAGTCATCAAAACCGTAATTCCGTAATTACCTCATTGTCGACTCACGATTTTGGGAAATGAGACAACTGCTGCCCTAATAGAAATTAGGGACATACTTTCAGAATTGTGCCTATTTACCCAACAAAACCGTTATGCACTCGATTACATACTTGTGAAAGAAGGTGGGGTTTGTGCCATAGTCAAAGGGAATTGAATCATGGGGGTCACTAATTTTATTGAAAACATTACGAGACATAAAGATAACATCCGCACTTTTGTCAACCAAATAAATGAAGGTGCAGAATGGGGAGGTTGGCTTTTGTCTCTGCTACAACTGGCTAGTCAATATGGCTACGTATGTTGCTATTGTTCGAGTTGGTACTTTTGTTGGTATTGCTATTGTTAAGTGTATTATTGCTAAAATATTCGCTTGTATTGACATTTTTTCCACCCAGAAAATAGTTCTCCTTCACTCAGGTGATGGTGCGGAAGCAACATTGCCTGCCCTTGGTTCCTCTTCAGAGGAAGACGAAGTATGGTAGTCATTCACTGCCATCAAATTGGATTAATCTTATCCATGACTTTATGATGTGGTCACGGCATGACCAAAAGCGGGAATGAGTCTGTTTAGAAAGATGTTGCCAGGTTTGGAGGATTTGAGCTATTGTGAGAGGCTGAACAGACTGGGGCTGTTGTCCCTGAAGTGTCGGAGGCTGAGGGGTGACCTTTTAGAGGTTTACAAAATTATGAGATGCATTAATACGGTAAGTAGACAAAGTCTTTTCCCTGGGGTCAGGGAGTCTAGAACTAGAGGGCATAGGTTTATGGTGAGAGGGGAAAGATATAAAAGAGACCTAAGGGGCAACTTTTTCACACAGAGTGTGGTACGTGTATGGAATGAGCTGCCAGAGGAAGTGGTGAAGGCTGGTACAATTACAACATTTAAGCGGCATTTGGATGGGCATATGAATACGAAGGGTTTGAAGGGATATGGGCCGGGTGCTGGCAGGTGGGACTAGATTGGGTTGGTAAATCTGGTCGGCATTGACGGGTTGGACCGAAGGGTCTGTTTCCATGCTGTACATCTCTATGACTCTATAACAAGTATATGTAGATTTTTTATTAACTCACAAAATGGCTTTTCAATTAAAATAACACTACAAAATGGCTGCAAGTAATGATTTGCCTCTGATTTGAACTGATGATTTGCTAAGTTGGTTGTTTTTAGAGATAAGAGAGAACAATGGATTTTTCATATGAATATGAATTATAAGGCAGTGATTTGGTATTCGAACTAACCTTGAACTGCTAACATGGGGTGGTGATCTACGTAAATGAAGAATCATTTCCCAGGAAATATCATTGGATTAACCTGCTGTGCATCATGTCACCATATTATATGTGATAGGTCTTTTCTTGTAATTAGGGCTGCACTACCTCTTAAAAAACTGCTAACCTTGCTTTAAACAGACCATACCCCGAGTGATTCTTTTGACCAATCTTGAACCAAGAGGCCCCTTTAGAGGGGTCTAAATCTTCAGATACACCTGATTGGCCCTACCCTCTCTCCGATCATCCGCTTATTCCTCACGTAAGTATAGAATGCCTTTGGGTTTTCCCTACTCTTTCTTGCCCAGGCATTTTCGTGTCCCCTCCTCAGTCTCCTCAGTCCATTATGTGCGTTCTTTCCTCGCTACCCTGTAATCCTGTAAAGCTGTGCCAGATCCTTGCTTGCTCAACCTTCTCCTCTTCTCTTGTCATCCAAGGCTTTGTCACCTTACCATTCCTTACCTGTAACAGTGGGACAAAGTTGTTCAACAAGTGCTCTTTCATCATTTATATTGTGCACTTCCCGTAGAACAATTGTTCCCAATTTATAATCCACAGCTCATGTCTAATAGCAGTGTGTGTTCCCCTCCCCGAATTAAATATCTTCCCATACTGTCAGTTCATAACCCTCTCCATGGCTATGGTAAAGGTGAAGCAGTTGTGGTCACTTTCACCGAAATGCTGTCTGATCAAGAGATCTGGCACCTGCCCTGGCTGGGGACCGAGCACATAAACCAATATGGTCTCCCCCTTATCTGGCCAATCTACATATTGAGTCAGGAATCCTTCCTGGTCACACCTGATATAATTGGCCCCATCCAGACCATCTGCATTATGGAGGTTCCAATCAATACTGGGGATGTTGAAATCACCCAGAACAAAAACTCTCTTTCATCTGCACCCTTCCAAGATCGACTTCCAATCTGAACTTTCATCTCTCTGCTTCTATTTGGGGCGGGGAAGGGGGTGCTATAGAAAGCACCAAATTAAGTGACTCCTCCTTTCCTTTCACTGACTTCCACCCATACTGACTCAGAAGACAAACCCTTCTCAACAACAGCCTTTTCTGCATTTGTGATGCACTCTCAAATTAACAATGCTCCACCTTCCTGTTCGTTATAAAAGACCTAAAACTTGGAACATCCAGCAACCATTCCTGTTCCTTTGAAATCCATGTCTACATTATGATTACAACACCGTATTTCCAAGTACTGATCCATGCTCCAATTTCACCACACTAATTCCTGACACTCCTTGCATTGAAACATTCACGAGGCGTCATAATTTTGAGATGTTTGGAGGAAGGTATAGGGCAGATGTCAGAGGTAGTTTCTTTACACAGTGTGTGGTGGGTGCGTGGAATGCACTGCCAGCATTGGTAGTGGAGTCAGAGACAGATATCAGGGACTTAAATAAGTGACTGCTGAACAAGCACATGTATGGCAGTAAATTGAGGGGTGTGAAGATTAGTTTGATCTTAGATTAAGGTACATGCTCGGCACAAGATTGTGAGCTGTACTGTTGCATGTTCAATACACTGACGATCTGTGATTCCACTTTCAAGATATTATTTATGTGCATCCCAAGGTCTCTTTGTTCATCTGAACTCCCCAGGACCCCACCGTTCAGTGTATAAGCCCTGCCCTCATTTGCCTTTTCAAAATGCAGCACCTTACTTTTATCTAATTTAAACTCCGTCTGCCACTCGTCTGCCCATTGGCCCACCTTAAAAAGACCCCATTGTACTATGAGATAACCTTCTTTATGTCCACTACACTACCAGTTTTGGTATCATCTGAAAACTTACTAACCATTCCTCCCATATTCATATCCAAATAATTTGTACAAATGAAAAAAAGCAGTGGACCCAACACTGATTCTTGCAACACACCACTGGTCACAAGCCTCCAGCCTGAAAACAAATCCTCCACCACCACCCTGTGTCTCCTACTTTTGAGGCAATTTTGCATTCATACAGTTAGTTCTCTCTGGATTTTAACCTTGCTAACCAGTCTAACATGTGGAACCTTGTTGAAGGCCTGGCTGAAGTCCATATAGGCAACTCCCACTGCTCTGCTTTCATCAATCTTCTTTTTCACATCTTTAAAAAATTCAATAGAGTTAGTGAGACATGATTTCCCACACACAAAGCCTTGTTGACTCTTCCTGATCAGTTGTTGCCTTTCCAAATACATGTGGATCCTGGCCCTCAGAATCCCCTTTAAGAAAAGAGGCAGGAGGTTGAAAACCATTTCATCAATAATACGAACACCTGGCTTACTCTCAGGGCCACCTGCTGGTGAGGATAGGAGCAGGACGATAGAGCAGCTGAATGGGAGGCTGAGGGGCTGGTGTATCGGGCAGGGATTCGCATTTTTGGATCATTGGAATCTCTTCTGGAGAAGACATGATCTGTATAAGAAGGATGGTTTGCACTTGAATTGGAAAGGGCACAGTATACTGAAGCGGAGATTTGCTTTTGCTACTCAGGAGGCTTTGAACGAATGGGAAAAGTGGAGCCAGGGTGATGGGGGCAGAGTCAAAAGATAGTGAGAAAAGAGATAAGTCTGAGGTTGGTACAGTTGAGAAGAGGAGCAAGTCAAATAGTCAAGGTAGGCAAGAGCAAGGCAGAGAATGGGGTAAGAGGAATGATTCAAACTGCATTTATTTCATAGCAAGAGGCATGTGAGGTTAGGCAGATGAACACAGGGCATTGTTGGGAACATGGGACTGGGATATCATAGCCATGACAGAAATGTGGCTCAGGGAAAGGCAGAACTGGCAGCTTAATGTATCAGAGTATCAATGCTAAAGGAAGGATAGAACAGTGGGGTAGTAAAGGATTGGCATTTTTGGTTTGGAATAACATTCCAGCTGTATTTAGGGAGGACATTCCTGGGAGTACAGCCAGTGAAGTTATTTGGGTGGAACTGAGCAATAGGACAGGGCTTTATTTGTCTTCAGCATGTGGAGGTTGTATTGACATGATGTCATCTTCATACTGACAGTGAAAGGAAGTTTGGAAAGTGTGTGAATGGGTGAGAACAGAAGAACCTGTTAACAGTGTTATACACAGTGTACTGGGGATCATGAGAACACAGATAACAGTGTGCCAAATGTTAAGTAACTAAGCTACAAAAAATAGACAACCTGCTGTATTATTGTAGATCTCAGAACTTGACTAACTGTTCAAAGATTGAAAGAATCAACAAAAGTGAAACTGTTGCATGTGTAAAGAAACAGCGATGACTCACTCTCTGGAAGAAATTGTTAAAGCACAAGGAGAAATCTATCCAGGAATTGGAAGCAATTAGCCACATCCAAAAGGAACCAGGTTACAGTCAAAAAGACTACAGGAATGTCATCAATATTGTGGTTGCAAGGATTTTTAAAAATCGCCAAGAATATCACACATGGATAGAAGGACGAAAATCTGCTTCAGAATTGTACACCAGGAATCCCACATGAACAGAACTTCAAAGAACAACATTGTACAAGGATTGAACCCTGAACACTTCTCGAGACAGACACCATTCGTGAGAATCATGGCCAAATTCTACCATTAATTGGGTAACAGCCAAGTTCAGTTGTGAAGCTTAACTTGCTAACTTGAGGGGATATACTTTGTTTGCTACATGCAATAAAGGTCAAATCACTGTTTCGGTACTTGGTTGTCTGTGAGACTTCTTCTGAAGGAACAAAATTTAAGGTAGCCTGTGGTGTATTACCCACAATTCTGTGTGTGCAGTCATTCCATGACAGGCAGTCCCCACGTTATAAATAGGTTTCATTCTTGAGGATGTTTCACAGTCAATTTATATGCCGTTTGGAACACAATTCACAATTGGTTGGCACCAGGGTCCTAGGGTAAAAAGTGAGGCCTGCAGATGCTGGAGATCAGAGCTGAAAATGTGTTGCTGGTTAAAGCACAGCAGGTTAGGCAGCATCCAAGCAACAGGAAATTCGACGTTTCGGGCCAGAGCCCTTCACCAGGGTCCGAGGTTCAATTCCAGCATCAGGGAACTGTTGATGTGTAGTTTGCACATTCTCCCTCTGTCTGTGGGGGTTTCCTCGTATAGGTTAGGTGAATTGGCCATTCTAAATTGCCCATAGTGTTAGGTGCATTAGTCAGAGGGAAATGGGTCTGGGTGGGCTATCCTTTGGAGGGTTGGTGTGGACATGTTGGGCCAAAAGGCCTCTTTCCACATTGTAGGGAATCTAATCTAAGACCTTTTACTCAGATGGTGATTGCTGTCATGAGGGGGACATAGCTTTAAATTGAGGGGTGATAGGTTTAGGATCGACGTCAGAGGCAGTTTCTTCACTCAGAGAGTAGTCGGGTCATGGAACACACTGACTGCGACAGTGGTAGATTTGCCAACTTTAAGGGCATTTAACTGGTTATTGGATAGACATATGGATGATAATGGAATCGTGTAGGATAGTTGAGTTTCAGATTGGTTCCACAGGTCAGCGCAACATCGAGGGCTGAAGGGCCTGTACTGCTCTGCAATGTTCCATGCTCGAGAACAATCAAACATAGCTGTTCATAAGTAAGACCAGACATCCCTGTGTCGATCTCCTAAACTTATACCTGCACACCTCTGTACAGGATCATGTTCAGACTTACAACAATGAAATAACGGTCAGGGTGGCAAATCCTCCCAATGCTGCATGATCATTGACCCTAGGTATTCCATTCCGGTCAGTGACCACACTCAGGATCGTGAAAATGTACACCTGAATGATTTCATAACTTTAGTGATAGATGAGTAGGAGATCTGCTGTCTGGTAAGAATTAATGCAGTTAGTGAAGCTAAGTGTACAAAATGAACCAAGGTTGGATAAGGTTCAAACTCGTGAAGTTTTAGAAAAGTGCAAACATAGTTGACAGAGAGCCAGGGCAGAAATGTTTTAATTTCGACGTGTTTAAGACACGTGCAGAGAGGTCAGCGAGCAGAATGTGCAGCTTGTCACGTGGGGAATCCTGGACATTGTCAGTGTCCGAGACGACCACATGTGCAGGAGGTGTTCCCAGCTGTAGAAGCTGGAGCTGTGGGTCTCGGAGCTTGAGCAGCAGTTGGAGACAATGTGGCACAACCACAAAGCTAAGAGTGACATGGATAGCGCATTTAGAGAGGTGGTCACATTGCAGCTCAAGAGACGAGAGGGAAGAAGCGAATGGGTGACCACCATACAGTCCAGGATTCACAGGCAGGGAGTGCAGGAGTCCCACTCACTAACCGGCATTCCAATTTGGAAGCTGATGTGGGTGCTGGAAACTCAAAGGAATGCAGTCAGAGTCAAGCGACTGGCACCACAATCGGCTTTACTGAACGGGGGAGGAATAAAGAAAGAGGATTAGTGACATGGGATTCTTTAGTCAGGGGAGCAGACATCTGCACCCAAAGATGTGACTCCAGGATGGTGTGTTGCCTTCCTAATGCCAGGGTTAGGGATGTCACTGAACAGCTGCAGGGAGTTCAGAAAGGAGTGGGTGATGGTTTAGTGGGCGGGCAGCATATTGGTCCCAATGATCTGGGCCAAGTGAGGAATGGCATCTTACATCAAGAATTCAGGGGGCAAGGCAGGAGATTAAAAAGAAGGACCTCAATGGTTGTCATCTCTGGATTAGTACCAGTGCAACATACCACTGAGTATAGACAGAGGAAAGTTGTTCGGATGAATACGTGCCTCAAGAATTCATGCAAGAACAAGGGTTTTAGATACCTGGATCACTGAGACCATTTTTGGGAAAGGTGGGACATTTGTAAAGTGGATGGTTGGCACCTGAACCTCACTGGAACAAACATTCTTGCCGGTAGGTTTGCTAGTTCTGTTGGGAGGAATTTAAATGAATCTGGAAGGGGGAGGGGACACAGAATATTGATGAAATAGAGACTCGTCATGCTACAGCAAAGGAAGCAAGTCAGAGTGAGTTCAGCTATGTTTAGTGTCAAGAGAGTAAAGCAAGGCTGGATGGTCTTTACTTTAATATGAGGAGTGTAATAGGCCAGATTGACGTGTTATTGGTGTGGATTGACACATGGAAGTACGATTTTGTTACCATCACAGAAACATGGTTAAGGGAAGGGCTGGCCTGACAACTCAACATTCCTGGGTACAGGATCTTAAGGCGAGACAGAGGACGGTGTCATAGTATTCATGAAGGAGTCAATTACTGCAAGAAGGAGAGATGACATCTCAGATGGGTCCTCAAACGAGGCTTTGTGAGCATAACAGGAATGTTAAGGGAGTTTGTACTATAGGCCCTCAAAGACTTAGTGGGAAATAGAGGATTAAGCATGAAGATGGTTCACAGAGAAACATAATAATAATAATCAGTAATTGGACAGACAAAATGTTAACATTTTTTCCCACGACTACATCCGCTCCAAACACACTCGGAGTAGGGGCAACAAGGGTTTAAAAGAGAGTCACTCAACTCATTAGAAGTCAAAGTGAACGAAACATCAAATCGCCTTCGCCCATCCATATCATTCTCACTTGGGGCAGTGGAAACAACGGTTAGAATGAATCATAAGACCATAAAACAGAGTAGTGGAAGTAAGGCCATTCGGCCCATCGATACCACTCCGTTATTCATTCATGGCTGGTGTCTATTCAACTCCACATACCCGCATTTTCCCCGTAGCCCTTAATTCCTTGTGAGATCAAGAATTTATCAATCTCTGCCTTGAGGACATTTAACATTCCGGCCTCCACTGCACTCCATGGCAATGCATTCTACAGGCCCATCAGACTCTGGCTGATGAAATGTCTCCTCATTTCAGCTCTAAACTGACCCCCTCTAATTCTAAGGCTGTGACCACAGGTCCTAGTATCCCTCGCCTAATGGAAACAAATTCTCTGCGTGCACCCTTTCTAAGCCATGCATTATCTTGTAAGTTTCTGTTAGATTTCCCCGCAACCTTCTCAACTCTAATGAATACAATCCCAGCATGAGCCGTTCATTGTATGTTAGACCTCCCATTCCGGGGATCATCCTTGTGAATATCTGCTAGACACGCTCCAGTCCCTGTATGTCCTTCCTGAGGTGTGGGGCCCAAAATTGGACACAGTATTCTAAATGGGGCCTAACTAGAGCTTTATAAATTCTCAGAAGCACATCGCTGCTTTTACAGTACAACTCTCTTGAGATAAATGACAACATTACATTTGCTGTATTGACCATGGACTTAACCTGCAAGCCAACCTTCAGAGAATCGTGGACTGGAGCTCCCAGATCTCTTCGTACTTTGGCTTTATGAATGTTCTCACCATTTAAAAAAAAATCCATGCCTATATTCTTTTTTTCAAAGTGCAAGAGCTCACATTTGCCCACATTGAATTTCATCAGCCATTTCCTGGAACATTCTCCTCAACTGTCTAAATCTTTCTGCAGCCTCCCCACATCCTCAGAACGACCTGCTTGTTCACCTAACTTCATAACATTGGCAAACTTCACCAGAATGCCTCCAGTCCCTTCATCCAGAACATTAATCTATAAAGTGTACAGCTGCAACCCCCACTTGTCACCAGTTGCCATTCTGAAAAAGAACCTTTTATCCCAACTCTCTGCCTTCTGTCAGACAGCCAATTCTCAATCCATACCAGTAGCTCACCTCGAACACCATGGGCCCTCACCTTACTTAGCAGCCTCTTGTGAGGCACCTTATCAAATGCTTTTTGGAAGTGCAGACAGATAACATCCAGTAGGTTTCCCTGGTCTAACCTCCTTGTTACCACTTCAAATAATTCTAACAGGTTTGTCAGGCACGATCTCTCCTTACTAAATTTATATTGAATTGTTCTCCTCCGGCCCTGCACATCCAAGAATTTAGAAATCTCAACCTTAACAATGGATTCTAGAATTTCACCTACAACCGAGGTTAGGCTAATCAGCCTATAATTTTCCATCTTTTGTCTTGATTCTTTCTTGAACAAGCAATTTTCCAATCATCTGGGACTTTCCCTGACTATAGTGATTTTTGAAAGATCACAACCAACACCTCCACTATTTCTTCAGCCACCTCCCTCAGACCACAAGGATGTAGCCTATCGAGGCCAGGAGATTTATCAATTTTTAGACCTTTTGACTTTTCTAGCACGTTCTCTTTTGTAGTGGCTACCATCAACTCCGCCCCCTGACTCTCCTTAATTGTTGGGATATTATTCCTGTCTTCCAATGTGAAGACTGAAACAAAGTACTGACTAAGTTCTTTAGCTATTTCCTTATCTCCCAGCATGAGCCTTCCTGCATCTATTTGGAGTGGCCGAATGTTTAGTTTTGCCTCTTGTTTGTTTCTTATATATTCAAAGAAACTGTTACTGTCATTTTTAATATTACTGGTGAGTTTAACTTCATATTTGATCCTCTCCTTCCTTATACTCTCTTTGTAATCCTCTGCTTGCTTTTGTACTATTCCCAATCTTCTGATAATCTCTTCTTTCTTTCAGAAGTCCAAAACAAAAGTGTGAAAAGTCACAGTGGAACAGAAACTTGCTGAATGACAATATCTTTTTCTAGGCTGATGATGCACTCCAGCCCCTGCAGTGCCCACCAGTCTCGAAAGGCCTCATCCATGCTGATGATGACCAAATGCTCCCTCTCCAGGAACACCGAAGGGCAAATCTACCCGTGAAAGAGGGCAGACAGTCAGAAATTGCAAGCCTGTCACTGACCTGCTGCCTGGCCATCTTGGCCAGGCCCAGGAGCAGAGATATGAGAAGGTATGCAGATTTGTCCGCCCATCCCCACACTCGGCGTAATGGATCAGGAAGGTGGGACTGAAATGTAAACAACATTTCACAGCAACCCCTTTAAAAACCAAACAAGAGGCTGCAAAAGGACAAATTGTACATACACGTGGAAAACTGTCTCCTCCAGGTCACAGAACGTGTGTGTGGTCTGACACCTGGTGGACTCCCTCAGCTGATAGTTGTTTGGGACCCTGCAGGCAGCACTCTCCACAACAGATTCCTGGGGTAAGAGGGGTGGACAACTTGGTAGATGACCCTCCTATAGGAATGTCAGCTAACAGAGGGAAAAACGTCACGCCAATGCACGGCTGGGAAGTGGGCTGAGGCGTAAAAGTGGAGAATATGCAGCATCAGCCCGTACAGATAACACCTCAGTGCTGATCGAAAGGGCACCTGGAGGATTTCCCTCAGTCAGCTCAGATTGTGGAACGCCCTGTCACTGGGGAGGGTACGGGCTGCGTTATCCATTCCCCTTAACATGCAGTGGCATTCCAATTTGTTTTATTGATGTTTACATTGAATAGTTCGCTTAAAATGAAACATCAACATCATAAATGCCGGAGGAAACATCACAGAAGCGCTTTACAGGAGTCTCCCAAGCACTGAGGATGTCACCGAGAAAGGGGACGAAACGTTTGCAACAAAAACTCCCAGCTCGGCGAACAGAACGACAACAACGAGCACCCGAGCTACAAATCTTCTCCCAAACTTTGAACATCAACACGTTTGCGAACTTTACTCTGAATTTGGACAGTGTTGCTACATAGATAAGTGTGTTTGTACAGGAGTTTATATGCCAGAACATATGTGCAACATATTGGAATATATCTTCACATTTTTTATCCAACAATGGATCTAAAGTATTAAAATATTTCAAAAGGTAGCACATCCATAAAAGAATGAAGCTACTGGATAATGCGAACAGTAATATGATAGACTTACTTCTGCTCTCGATCTCTGGGTCACATTGATTGTGCCCCTTGCTCTGATCCCTCAGTGTCTTATGGGCCCGAATGGCCACTAAAATGTGGCGCACGATCAGAGTGTTGATCAACAGAATTAAATCAAATGGGATCAATGGAGTTAAGACCTTTGCAAACCTATTGAATCCTACCCGTACAGGATCATTATAATATGCTTCAGTGTTGGTGCAGCACCACTCGACATTGTTAATGATTCGTTTAGCTTCATACCTGAAGTAGGTGGGAATGTTTTTGAAACAGAACAGAATGCCTGTTGTTGCTAGAACCACTGTCGCAGTTTTCTTGGTGCAATATTTCATTTTCAACTTCTGGCAACAAATGGCAACAAATCGATCAAAGGTAAAAGTGATGGTGAACCAGGCAGAACAATTGGTGACAGCACAGCGCAGGGTATACTGAACTCTGCAGACAGTCGTCCTATCCAAGAAATTCAGAGGGAAATACTAATTATTGATCCGGGACAGTATGACCTCAAGGATAATGAACAGCAGATCCGCTGTCACCATGGCAACCAGGTAACAGTTGGTGCATGGGGAGATTCCACATTTTCCTCTGCATAAAACCACAAGTGCCAGTAAATTCACTGTGGGAGAGTGAAGGGAAAGGGAATTAGAAACTATAGAAAAATTATTCACAGTTTCTGAGGACAGTCGTTTGAACAAGTCGTATCAGCCATGCCTTCAACAGGTCTCCAAGGTGGACAGATCATGGTAAAGTTCAGGTTGAACATGTATCAGTCAGAGGGGTGGATCAGACTGCTCACTGGAAGCAGGTCAGTGTTTTAATATTCTAGTGGGGAATTGTGTGTCTGAAGCTGGAGATGTGCAACTTCTGCCCCACTGGCTGAAATGTGTTCTATTTCCTTTTCTGTTTCAAAGTGTGTTACCTGCCAAGAAATACTCACGACACCAATAGACTCACCCTCTGAGTTGTGTGTCTATCCTTCACACGTCATATTTTGTGGTCTTACCTCATGAAGATCACTTTCAACTCCACCCCAACACGCCAACCAAATTAACGAGCCAATCTTTATTGGTAATTCGCAAATCATTCAGGGATTTCTTTTCACTTCTAGACTTGTTTCAGCAATGAGGCAAGTCGTTTGTTGATATATTACTGTCCAAAAATTGGGTATATTTCCCTTCATTCCTTCATACTGATTGGCACCCTACTTCCCATTGAACTGTGTCTCTGTGACGAGACCCCAGTTGATGTGAAGGTGGATGCAGGAGGAGAGCTCCGTAGATCTGTTCCCACTGCTCCACATATCCCCAATTGAAATAAAACTGCGCAAGAATGCACATTATCAATTTACATTTCACACAAAACGATCTGTCAAACAGGTTCCTCAGCAAATGCAATTGTTTGTTTGCAATCAGGAGAAAACATATTCAACAAGTATGGCATCTTTAATTACCATGGAATTCAGGAAGACCGAAGAGTAAATGGTTATCCCAATTAAAGTACTTAAAGACACTCTCTCCCTCTCTCTTCTTGTTCCCGAAAGAAGCAGAGAATAAAACAGGTTCTTGTGCAGAGATGGACAAATTCTGAAAGAACAGGAACAATTTAACGAATGGATTATTTGTAAACACTAAATGAAAAGGTGTTGGATGTTGCAACGTTACTTGTTCTGTGTTTTTACACACGTGGTTATGTCAATAAACGTGCACCTTTGCCCATAAAGTCCTGTACATACAGATTCTTCAGAAAATGTAATGTTTTGATGTTCTTGCAGTTGCTCGATCAAAATGAGGAAAAGAATTCACTCTGAACTGATGTTGTGGGATTTGTTTTGTTACTGAATTTGGGCAGGTTAGCCGGAGCAGCTTCCTAATGGCAGCTTTCTCTCCAATTCAGCTTGTTATCAGCAAACCTTCCTCCAACTCAGATTAATGCTCAGAACCTTCTCTCCAATCATTCTACCAACTCAACATGTTTTAAGTGAGCTGCTGAGCTACTCAGATCACGTCCAAATGAATCAGATACAGCAATAACCTCTCCAAGGCAGTCACAGTCCAAAACATATTGAATCATGAAACCTCAACAATTCGAGACGCTTGTGTTATGAAGATGTGGGCGTACTTTAAAAAGCAGCAGAACTACGGGACACAGCATCAAGTGTTCTCAATAAGGCAACAATGTGAAACTTGCTTGAACAACTCGATTAGCTTCTTTCCTGGAGACAAAAAGAAATTTTAATTCGGTCAAACAATTTAAATTATACCCTGAAAAATGTCAAACTCCAATCCAGTCTGAATTGAGTATATTGAGAATCATAAACTCCCATGACACAATCCGATGCTTTGGGAAGAAAAGACTGGGGCAAATTGAACACTTGAGAGGAGAACTGCCAAGTGCAGCATGTAAACATATGCTTAAAAAAGCTCTTTTAAAAAGGTACCATTTTGATCAGTCACCTGTGAAGCAGAAATACCTAAGAAGAAGAAAAGAAGACACAGGAAGATCTGAATAGAAGGAAAGCTGGCTGGTTTTGAGGTAAGAAGTGTAGTTTTGTAAATCGTGATTGGGAGATTTTTCTGACTAGTATTATAGAAGAGAAAGCAAAATATAGGTTAGCGTAAGGAATGGTATATTATTGTCTTTTATACTTGAATAAATAAAGTTGTTGTCTTTTATTTCAAATAGTTCTTGGCCACTCGGATTTTTACAGGTGACTGCACAGCATAAATCTTTGTTGTGTTGCTGGTTTTAAATTAAGCAGGAGGGTTTATCCTGCATTGCAGCAGTTTCAGTCTGAACCCTTCTGATGAATTTAAAACCAGCAACACAGCAAAGATTTATCTCGTGCAGGAATCTGTAAAAATTCAAGTGGCAAACAACTATTAAAGTAAAAGTTAACAACTTAATTTCCAAAAGTATAACAGAGAGCAATTCACTAACAACTATTTACCATGCCTTTCTCTAACTTATCTGTTACCTTCCCTTCCATAATACTAGTCTGAAAAAACTCCCAATTAAGATTTACAAAACCACACTTCTTATCTCAAAACCAGCCAGCTTTCATTCTTCTTTTCGGATCATCCTGGGTCTTCTTTTCTTCTTGTTAGGAATTTCTGCGTCACAGGTTACTGACCTGCAACATGTATGATTTTTGTAACATAAGATTTTAATGAAATATTCTTATCTTTAAAATGTTCGAAGAATGTAAGCAGATTGTGGTGAGTGTAAACAAACGTCTCTGTCACATTGTTTGTGACATACACATTAAAGTGTTGTAAGGCCAGCACAAACTCACTAGTTCCTTTTCGATTGTGGATTATTTCGTATGGTGGATGTTGATCTTCGTCGAAAAGCAACCAACTGGCAATTCAACCCCATCCTCATCTTCCTGTAGGAGTACAATTCTAACTCCAATGTCACTAGCATTTGAAAAGGTTTTGAAATGTTTTGTGCAGCTTAAACTAGTTTGCTTCTTAATTTTACTTTCAAATGGTCGAAGGCCTCCTGGCATGGTTCTGACCAACAAAATGTTGTGTTCTTTTTCAGAAAATTGGTTAACAGTGCCACTACCCGGCTGAAATTTGGAGCAAACTTCCAATAGAATCCTTCTGAGTCCTAAGAGTCAAAGCATCTCTTTCTTTGAGTTTGGTTATTGAACTTCCTCTATGGCCTTCGTTTTTGCCTTCTGTGGGGTCAACCTTCCATGACTGATGTTATTATATCCTAAGAATGTCAACTCTACTTTCGCGAATTCAGTTTTATTTAAGTTTATCATCGGTTTTGTTTCTCGTAGTTGTTGAAAGAGGTGTGCCAACTTTACCATGTGATCTTTCCAGGACTTCCTGAAGATCATTACATCGTCCAAATAGACTGCGCAGTTTGTTAACCCAGCCACAACTCTGTTCATGAGTCTTTGGAATGTGGCGGGTGCGTCCTTCATTCCAAAGTGCATCACTTTAAACTGATAAAGACCATTTGGGGTTACAAACGCAGAAATTTCTTTTGCTGTTTCTGACAAAGGTACCTGACAGTAACCACGCATTAAGTCCAAGTGGTGATGTAACTGGGTTGTCCAACTTTCTCGATACAGTCCTCCAATCTAGGAATTGGATATGAGTCTGATTTTGTGATGCCATTGACCTTCCAATATTCCATACAGAATCGTTTAGTCCCATCCGGTTTGGGCACAAAGATAATCGGCGAATTCCACCTCGCTCCGGCTTGGTTCGATGATGTTCTCATCGAGCATGGCCTCCACCTCCATCTGGACCTGTCTGGCTGTGAAAGGATTATGCCGATAGTGGTGTTGCTGTATCAGAGTAATATTCTCTACGTCTCCGTCTTAATCCTCCCCATCTGATTCTTAAATATGTCCTTGTATTGTAGAAACAAAAACCTTTCAACTGCGTTCTATGCTCCTAGGACAGATAGCTCACTAACCTATTCCACTCCTCAAGGATTTCTTCAGTTTTAACGTCTATTTTGAGGCACCTCAAAATCTACATCATTTGGATTTGATTCCTCATTCTGACGGGCAGTAACTAACGCCTGTTTCTCCAGTTCCTCTTGTCTCGTGTAATACGGTTTCAACACGTTCGCATGACATACCCCATACCTTTTTTTTCTATCTGGCATCTTTACTAAATAGTTCACCTGACTCAACCTTTTCTCAATTTGATAGGGACCACTAAACCTGGTTTTGAAGGGATCTCCTATCACTGGTAACAGAACGAACAAATTATACCTTCGAGACAATGTCCGAGTCTCAGAGCTTTTATCTGCCATCTTCTTCATTCTACACTGTGCTCTCTTTAGATACTGTTTAGCTAACCACCCTCAGCTCTAATACATCATCTAAGTGTGAGATCTCCGACTTTGGCCCTGTCAATTTTTCTTTAATTAATTTCGAAGGGCCTCTCACTTCATGACCGAATATTAACTCGAAGGGAGTGAACTGAGTGATTTGTGTGGGACATTTCTAATGGCAAACAATGCGAATGGGATACCTTTATCCCAATCATTCGGATAATCCTGACAGGATGTTCTCAACATGGTCTTCAAGGTCTGATGCCACCTTTCAAAATCTCTCTGGGATTCAGGATGATACACACTGGATTTAAAGTGCTGTATACCTAAGCTGTCCAGAACCTGCTTAAACAGCCTAGCAGTAAAATCTGACCCTTGGTCCGACTGAATCTCTGGGCAGCCCATACCTTGTGAAAAAAGCTACTGACTCCTCTACCCCGCTTTTTGCCTTGATACTCCATAATGGAATTGCCTCCAGACATCTGGTGGACGCATCCATTATATTTAACAAGTACTGGTTCCCACTTTTAGCTCTCTGGAGGGACCTACACAGTCAATTACAACCCACATGAAAAGTTTTTCAAATGCGGAATTGGCAACAAAGGTATTGGTTTTATAAGCACCTGTGGCTAACTTACCATTTGGCGTGTATGACACGTACAGCAAAAGTTCACCACATTCTTGTGCGTGCCAGGCCAATAAAGTGTTCTTGGACCTTAGCCTGAATCTTTCATACCCCTAGGTGACCTTCTACATGTAGTTCATGTGCTACCCATAACCCATGCTGTCTGTATGCTACCAGTAACACAAACTGGTGCATTAACTTCGGCCCATTTCTCCTCTGCATTAACCTGCTGTGGTCTCCATTTCCATCTTAGGATTCTATCTTTCAGATAACAATCCTCCGGTATATTCTTTGCATTCTTTTCGGTGTATGCACCCACATATTTATACCTTTCATCGTCTTGTCTTGCTGTTGTAAGTCTTTCAGCCTTTCAGGATTAAACTTTTCTGTCTGACTCTCTGTTAAAGATCGAGGACACTAACCTGCAAGTGTTTAAATCTGCTGGGACTTTTCATACCCTCAAACCTATTCAAATCTTTCTAAACCAGTTTAAATCACGGACCCGTGCCCCAAAATTGTTACAACACGGGATAAACCCTCCTGCTTAAATTGAAACCAGCAACACAGAAAAGATTTATCCCATGCAGCAATCTGTAACAATTCAAGTGGCCAAGATCTATTTAAAGTAAAAATTAACGACTTTATTTCCAAAAGTATAACAGAGAATAATAAACTAACGACTATTTACCATTCCATGCTCTAACCTTCCGTTCTATAATACTAGTCTGATCAAACTCAAAATTAAGATTTACAAAACTACACTTCTTATCTCAAAACCAGCCAGCTTTCATTCTTCTATTCGGATCATCCTGGGTCTTCTTTTCTTCTTCTGTGGAATTTCTGCGTCACAGATTACTGATCACAAAGGTACTTTTCAGAGAGATTTGCTTCTTAGTGGTCTGTTTACAGGTTGGGCTTGGCAGTTCGCCTCTCAACTGTTCAATTTTCCAGAGTCGCAGACCCCCTCAAAACATCGGATTGTGTCACTGGCTTTTAAGCTTGTCAATGTTCTCAATTCAAACTGGATTGGAATTTGATATTTTACGGAGTATAATTTAAAAAGCTAAGCCGAATTTGAATTTGGTTTTGTCTCCAGGTAATGAGCTAATCGAATTGTTCAAACAGGTGTCACATTGTTGACTTATTGAGAACACTGGGTGCAGTGCCCATTAGTTCTGCTGCTTTTAAAGTACACCCACATCATCATCACACTTGTAATCAACTTGTACAGAGATGTGAAGAAACATGTGGGGAACCAAAGGAACTTGTACCCAGTTCTGATTTAGTTCAGGGGTAGGGACACTACCTCTGCACCACAACAACCCGACCATCTACAATCACAGGCACTTACTAGGCAAACCGAGTACAGCTATTACAACATAGAATATGTTCCTGACCACTTCAATTGAACAATGCATTTTCTGAGTGAAGAGATCAATTATTTTGTGCTGAAAGTAATTTCTCTGATTCAGAGTGGGATAAACACCCTTAATTTATACCCTGCAGGAAATGCCAGGGGAAACTGTGGTTGCAAAATTTTTAGAGTTGACTATTCTCTGGAGAATTCATGAACAAAGATTACCTCAGCCAAGTTAATTCCCTGGTGATACAGATGATTAACAATCTACTTCGGACAGGTCTGCAGCTCTCTTGAGATGAAGAAATTTATTTGATACGTTCCTAGTCTCAAACATATCACCAAGTACTCCCGCCCAGCATTTTCATCATAGGATCCCGACAGTGTGGAAACAGGCGACTTAGCCAAAAAGACCACCCTGACCTCCTCAAGACTAATCCACGCAGATCCAATCCCCTACTCTATTTCTCTAAATTAACCACTGACGAATGCACCTAACCTACACATTGCTGAACAGTATGTTCAATTTAGCATGGCTAATCCATCTAACCTGCACATATTTGGGCTGTGGGATGAAACCAAAGCACCTAGAGCAAACCCCACGCAGACAGTCGCCCAAGGATGGATTTGGACCCAGGTCCCTGGTGCTTTGAGGCAGCAGTGCTAACCACTGAGTCACTGTGCCGCGCCAAATGATTGGCAGGTTTTGCCACAGGGTCTGTGCTGACTGGGTCAGCTCTCTGTAAGGGCAGCTCAGCTTCTCTCAATCAGCAACCCCGCTTCCACCATCACTTCACTGTTTCCCTCGGCCAGATCAGGAGTAATGTGCCCAGTTCTGGTGGCACTTTCATAGAAAGGATAAGGTGGAGATTGCTGAGAAAGATTTACCAGGATGTTTCCAGGGATGGAAGGTTTGAGATATAAAGAGAGGCTGGATAGACTGGGACTGTTTGCACTGGATCACAGGAGGTTGAGGGGTGACCTTACAAAAATTCATAACATCACGAAGTGCATAAATGAGGTGAATGGAAGGTGTCTTTTCCCTCTGGTGCGGGATTTCTAGACTAAGGGCATATTTTTAAGGTGAAAGGAGGAAGATTGAAAACACAGAGTGGTTTGTGTGTTGAGAATGAACACTCAGAGAACATGGTGAATGTGGGCACAGTTGCAACATTTACAAGATATTCAGAGAAATACATGAATGAGAAATGTTTGGAGGGATATGGGCCAAAGGCAGGCAGGTGGGACTGGTTTATTTTGGAGTAATGGTCAGCATGGACTGGTTGGACCGAAGAGTAGATTTCCATGCTGTATGACTCTCTAACTCCATGTCTCTATGATTGAGCTGATTCATCAATGCCCTTCATGTTGAATCTTTCTTATACACACTCCAAGACCATTCATTTCAGATCCTAACCACTGTCCTGTGAAATGAACATTTTGCATCAGGACACTATTTCATTCATTGCCAATGCAGTGTGTGTCTGTGTCTTTGATAATGTTGACCCCAACTCCTTTTGCACATTGTGGATCTCTCTCTGCTTCTCTTACCTATTTGTGTCTCTGCAATACGCCATCTCTGGAAAGTGGAATCTCTGCAACATTTCTCACCCCTACACCCTGTGATGATGCTGTCACACTAAATAGGCTATTTTGTCCTTGGTCTTTTTGACGAGTGTTCATAACGGCAGAGGTCCCGAGGAGTCTGGGGAGTATAACAGTTTAACAATGGACGGAGACTGGCCAGTTCTCCCAGATCAGGCTTGCTCCAGTCTTTTGTTTTTTGTTGCATTATTCACAAGATGTTGGAGTGCGGAAGTGTTGCAAGCTTCAGGAAAAGATTCCTCTGACTTTCTCTGAAATCTCTCACTGGGTGTTGTCCCCTCCTGCCTGCAGACTTTGTGTTTGACGTTACCTTTCTGTCTAGGGGTGGGCTAATGGGACGTTATTGTTTGGAAACAGATATTTAGTTAGGTTACTGTATCGGATCAGTTTGGTCTGTTATGGACCAGGCCAGAACCCACTCAAATTAATTTAGGACGGGAGCCGTATTGTAAAGACAGATGTGAGGTGGGTATTTCAGGTATGATGGAGCTGGTCAAACCACTCGGTTTTAAGCAAAACATATTTAATTTAAACACTACTGTTGAAGCACAAGCAAAAGAAAGTGGAATTTAGCACAACTAAACGATGGGCCAAATACTGACAAATGGGACGAGATTGGGTTAGGATATCTGGTTGGCATGAATGAGTTGGACCAAAGGGTCTGTTTCCATGCTGTACGTCTCTGTGTCCCTATTGGAATACGTATCATATATTCTCAAGTAATAGTCAGATATTTTTGACGACTTTTTAAGGCGAAATTTATGTGGTCGTCTCTGACATAGAAATGACTTTTGAGCGGCTGAATTTCATGCCTGTCAAAATTCATTCCGTATCATTAGCAGAAATCCAATTGATCTCTTAACAGATAAACAGAATGAACAATGAATTATGGTAATGCTTAAAACCCAGAGTGGAGGGTAACAGTCTGTGTACCGGAAGACCTGGAGGGGAGCGTGACGGCTGGCACACTGACTCATAAATGGTGATCTGTTATCTATGAAGCACTAGGGTCAACTCTTACACGAGATATATGGAAAAATAAAGATTTTTGGTCAAAAATATGTCAACATTTACATGAGATTGACTATTATTCGAGTATATATGGTAACTGACCTGACACAGCAACTATGACTAATGAACTGTTCCAATACAGTCCCATCCCACAAACATCCCCTTTTGCAAAATGGTAAATTCATCAAAACCAAGGACAAAATAACCTTTTTAAAGTGACAGCATCATCACACCTTCGCCCTTTTAAAAAAGAACCACCAATACACAAAGATGTCTTCATTTTAAACCCTTTAGTCTTACTCTGTTAGTACACTGCAACACACATACATTGACTCTAAACATGCAAACATTCACTACTACATTCTATTTCAGTCTGTTTACTCCTGACACTGAAGGCCTCCATTCTTCATCATCCATGTCTTGACAACACATTAACAATCAAATTTTCTTATCCTGCCACGCAATTAATTTTCAAATTGAATGGCTGCACGAACAAGCTCCATCTAAACAGTCTGCAACTTTGTACTTAAATTTCTCCACAAACTTTAATGGGTCATAATCAGTATATACAATTGTCTCAGACATATTGCTGGCCATATAGATGTGGAAATGTTGTAACACAAACAACAAGCTTAAGGTTTACTTCTCAATTGTGGAATATTTCTGTTGATGAACATTCAATTTCTGGGAGAAAGACCCAATAGGTCTTTCTATTTTCTCGTTGTCTTCCTGTAAGTGCACTGCAGCGACACCCACATCACCTGCATTGATAGCCGCTCTGAATGGCTTTGCCGAATTGGGTATGCCCAATACTGGGGCAGTGATTATCACAGTTTTCAGGCTGTCTCAATGCTGTCTGGCAGCTTACCGTCCATTGAAATTTTCTGCACTTCTTCAAAAGATTAGTGAGTGGAACAGGCACTCTGCCAAAATTTGGTGTGAATTTCGGATAATCCCACTTAATCCCGGGAACATTCATACTTCGTCATGGGATGGGAAACTCCCCAGTAACGTTGTTGTCACATTCCGTGGGTCCATCATTCCATGTCCGTAACATGGTCCAGGAATGTGACTTGGGTTTTGGTGAATTCACACTCAGCTATATTTATGTAAGTTTCTGGTCCCACTTTCTCAACACAATCTTCCAAACATAGAATCGGATATGAATCAGACTTTGTAACTGTGTTGACTTTGCGATAATCTACACGTAATCGTTGGGTACCATGTGGTTTTGGCACCATTACTATGGGGGAGCTCCAGTCAATGCAATTCTCTTTTATTATGTTTTCTTTGGGCGTGCATTCAATCTCTTTCTGAACCTGTGCCAAGTTTAGAGCAATACGTCTATAAGGAGGTTGCTCTATTGGAACAGCATTTCCTAAATCTACATCACTTATAATTAGATACGTGCGTTCCAGCTTAATCCCTTATATTTCCCTATGTAATGGTTATAACGCTTTCAGGTCATTTCAATTTTCCTCTGGAAGATAACTCAATAATTTGTCCCATGTTTTGAGAACTTTCTCGTCGTCCAATTTAATTTGACGAATGTCCAATTCAGAATCCTCTGAACTTGTGTATTCACTTTGTTTCGTTGTTATGGACCAGGCCAGACTTCGTCAAAACATTTCAAGAAGGTAGCCCAGACCCTAACATTTTGAGTTGTATCAAGAAGGTGCAACAGTGGACATTTGCAGGAGTGACACAGTGGGCACAAACACTCAGTTTTAAACAAAACAGAATTTATGTACATACTACAGAATGAAACACAAACAAAAGAGAACCAAATTTATAATAACTTAACGCATCTGAAAACTCAATCGACTCTATCACAACTTGATGATGCTGTTCCAAACAGGTGCAACATCCCCATAAACATCCGCTTTGCAACAAAGGTGAAATCAAACACAGGTTCTTGCAGGAGAGATGGCAGAGAGAGAAAATCAACATGAAACTGTTTCTTTGACCAGCAGCCTCCAAACCAGAATGCTTACCAAAACCAAACCAATTCAACCTTGAACTGGGAGAACTGGCCACTCCCCTTTCATTGTACAAGTGTTTTAAAATAAAAGACTGAAAACCTTTTCCAAGTAGAAGTTGCCAGACAGATTTGAACCTCTGTCTTTCCAATCTCTATGAAAAAAACATCCATAGCAATATAAGCTAGTCAAAGGAGCAGGATTGTCACACCACCCCCCTTTTAAAAATGAACGATGCATATCCAAAAATGGTTTCATCCTAAAGCCCCTTAACACTGTTAGTATCCAACAACACATATGTATTACATTGACTGTCAACTTGCAAACATGCTCTACTACATTCTGTTTCAGTCAATTTACTCATCTGTTTCTCATTCAAGTCACGACAATATGTCAGCAATCACGTTTTCTTATCCTGCCACATGCACAATTTTCTAATTGAATGGCTGTAACAAAAAGCTCCATCTCAACAGTCTGCAATTTTTATCCTTAAATTTCTCCACAAACTTCAATGGGATATGATCAGTGTATATGATTGCCTCAGACACGTTACTGGCACCATAAACATTTCTATGTTATAACACCAAAACCAAGCACAAAGTCTCCTTTCAAATGTTGAATGTTTCTGCTGATGAATGTTCAATATCCTGGAGAAATATCCCATCGGTCTTCCTACTTTATTATCGTCTCCCTGTAAGAGCACAGCACTGACAGCCACATCACTCGCAACAAAAAAGATGGAAGAGAGAGGACCTAATTGAGGTGTACAAGATAATGCGAAGCATAAATAGAGTTGATAGCCAGAGACTTTTTCCCAGGGCAGCAATTGTTAACACGAGGGGTCATATTTTTAAGCTGTCTGGCGGAAAGTATAGACGGGATGTCAGCGGCTGGTTCTTTACGTAGAGAGTTTTGAGAGCATGGAATGCGTTGCCAGCAGCAGTTGTGGAAGCGAGGTCATTGGGGATATTTAATAGACTGCTGGGTATACATATGGTCACAGACATTTGAGGGTTCGTACAATAGGTTTACCTTACAGAGGATCAATGATCAGCACAAAATCGTGGGCTGAAGGCCCTGTTCTGTGCTGTATTGTTCTATGTTCTATGTTCAATCGAGAAACACCTTGAATGCTTTTGCATAAATAGATGTGGCGAAAACTCGGGCAGTGGTTAACACAGATTTTCTTACCTCTGAATGACCTCCAACTGGTAATTCACTTGCTATCCACAACACCTCTTTTTTTAATAACCCACTCGCAATACAACTTGTTGAAATTCTGCCATTTCTCATCTCCCTGAGTATGTGATGATCGCTATTTCCTTATTCAGACATCATTTTAAAACGAGTAACATCTAGTAATATACTCATATTTTTCTTCTGTGGAGGTATTTTGATACAACTACTTCAGGTTTTCATCTTTCTGTTGTAACTCAGTTAATTTGTCGGAGATAAAAATATCCACTTTGCCCTCCCCCTGTTCTTGTTTGTCTCAACCATTCGATCAAACATGGTCTCTGATAATTCTACTTCAAATTCCTTATCGGTGATCTTTGATTTCTCCTCCCATTTCAACTGATGGGTTTGTGACCTTGTTATCACACAGTTAGGAAAAGTCCCAGGGTACACTCCCTGTCATACCTCAGTTACCTGATTTTCTACTGGCTTTTCAACCACAGTAGCCAGCATTCCTACCTGTGAGCCATCTAGATCATTACCAAGGACAAATTGGATTCCTGGAACCAAGAGTTTCTCCAGTATACTACCACCACTTCTCCAATTTTCACTGGACACTCTAACCTCACTCTCCATAATGAAGCACTTCTCCTCTCACCATAAATTCCACATCCTCGCACCTTTTCTGGTAATTATCTTTCTGAGTTCCGCATCTCCTCATCCTACATCAAATATTGAGATGATCCTGAGTATGTTCATATCATAAATTCTGAACCTGCTGCTCCTGGCCTATGCAATTTAAACATACCTTCGCAAGTAAATGATTTAAGAAGATCTGGCACTTCGTTCTCAACCAACCTCTGACCAACTTGGATATTCCAGTGCAGCTTTTTAGCCTCCACTGTGCTTCCCTTTACCACTTCAACAAAATTCACGGGATTTTCGTGTTTTCTCACATCTGTCTCCCCAGTACTTTTCCCAACCCACAGACATTGTGATTTCATGTGGCCTACATTATTGGAGAGCCTTTTAAATTCTCTTTCCCCTTCAAAGGTTTCCTTTTTACCCTCTGGTAAGCTATCCTTATGGTCTTCACCGACATCTACTTTTCCCTTTCCACCTGATAATTTCTCTCTTCCCCAAATTTCTATCCCACACGGATTGACATTGATGTTGGAAGCCAAACTTTGACTTATGATCCAACTTATAATCATCAACTATTTCAGCTGCGAATCTTGCTGTTTTAACTCGCCGTTCTTCCACATGAGTTCTCAATACCTCAGGAAGTGAATTTTCGAACTCCTCCAAGATAATCATCTCTCTTAAAGCGTCATATATTTGATCTGTTATTTAATGCTTTCATCCATATATCAAAATTACTTCGTTTGATTCTTTCAAACTCATCGTATGTTTGGCCAGGGACCCTCCTTAGATTCCTGAAACATTGTCTGTCGGCTTCTGGCACAAGCTCATATGCACTTAAGATGACTTTCTTCATCTCCTCATACTCCCCAGATACCTCCTCTGATAGGGATGCAAATACCTCGCTTGCACTTCCTAACAATTTCGTTTGGATCAAAAGAACTCACTTTGTATAACTCGACCAAGTAACGTCGTATCCTTCTTTGCTCCAATGAGAAAAGTCCTGTCCCTCTCAATCGCTTTTCAAAAGACATGCCCTCGAGTCCAGGCAGCATCCTGGTAAATCTCCTCTGCAACCTCTGTCAAGATTCACATCTGTGAAGAGGACGTTTTACACCTGACCCACATTGGGACCAACACCCTTGCAGGTAGGTTTGCTCGTGCAGTTAGAAGGAATTTAACCAAGCTGAAAATGTGTTGCTGGAAAAGCACAGCAGGTCAGGCAGCATCCAAGGAGCAGGAGAGTTGATGTTTCGGGCATGAGCCCTTCTTCAATATTGAAGAAAGTGTGTCCAGCAGGCTAAGATAAAAGGTAGGGAGGAGGGACTTGGGGGAGGGGCGTTGGAAATGCGATAGGTGGAAGGAGGTCAAGGTGAGGGTGATAGGCTGGAGTGGGGGTGGAGACGGAGAGGTCAGGAAGAATATTGCAGGTTAGGAAGGCGGTGCTGTGTTCGAGGGATTTGACTGAGACAAGGTGGGAGGAGGGGAAATGAGGAAACTGGAGAAATATGAGTTCATCTCTTGTGGTTGGAGGGTTCTTGGGCGGAAGATGAGGTGCTCTTCCTCCAGCCGTCGTGTTGCTATGGTCTGGCGAGGGAGGAGTCCAAGGACCTGCATGTCCTTGCTGGGGTGGGAGGGGGAGTTGAAGTGTTAAGCCACGGGGTGGTTGGATTGGTTGGTCCGGATGTCCCAGAGGTAGGCAGTCTGTCTCCCCAATATAGAGGAGGCCACATCGGGTGCAACGAATGCAGTAAATTATGTGTATGGAGGTGCAGGTGAATTTGTGGCAGATATGGAAGGATCCCTTGGGGCCTTGGAGGGAAGTAAGGGGGCAGGTGTGGGCACAAGTTTTGCATTTCTTGCGGTTGAACGGGAAGGTGCCGGGAGTGGAGGTTGGGTTGGTGGGGGGTATGGAGCTGACGAGGGAGAAACGGTGGGAGTGGTCTTTTCAGAACGCTGATAGGGGAGGGGAGGCAAATATATCTCTGGTGGTGGGGTCTGTTTGGAGGTAGCGGAAATGACGGCGGGTGATACGATGTATATGGAGGTTGGTGGGGTAGTAAGTGAGGACCAGTGGGATTCTGTCCTGGTGGAGATTGGAGGGGCGGGGCTCAAGGGCGGAGAAGTGGGACGGGGAGGAGATGCTGTGGAGGGCATCGTCAATCACGTCTGGGGGAAAAATTGTGGTCTTTGAAGAAGGTGGCCACCTGGGCTGTACGCTATTGGAACTGGTCCTCATGGGAGCAGATGTGGCGGAGACAAAGGAATTGGGAGTATGGGTTGGCATTTTTGCAGGGGGCAGGGTGGGAAGAGGTGTAGTCTAGGTAGCTGTGGGAGTCGGTCGGTTTATATTAAATGTCCGTGTTGATTCGGCCGCCCGAGATAAAAATGGAAAGGTCTAAGAAGGGGAGGGAGGAGTCTGAGACGGTTCAGGTAAATTTGAGGTTGGGGTGGAAGGTGTTGGTAAAGTGGATGAACTGTTCACCCTCCTCGTGGGAGCACAAGGCAGCGCCGATACAGATATCGTTGTCGTGGAGGAAAGGATGCGATGTGGTGCCAGTGTAGCTGCGGAAAATGGACTGTTCCACATATCCTACGAAGAGGCAGGCATAGCTGAGGCCAATGCGGGTGCCCATGGCTACTCCTTTGGTGGGGAGGAAGTGGGAGGATTGGAAAGACAAGTTGTTCAGGGTGAGGACCAGTTCAGTCAATCAAAGGAGGGTGTCAGTGGAAGGGTACTGGTTGGTACGGCGGGAAAGGAAGAAGCGGAGGGCTTTGAGCCCTTCATGATGGGGAATGGAGGTGTATAGGGACTGGATGTCCATGGTGAAGATAAGGCATTGGGGTCTGGGGAAGCGAAAATCATGGAGGAGGTGGAGGGCGTGGGTGGTGTCCTGAATGTAGGTGGGGAGTTCTTGGTCTAAGGGGGACAGGACCGTGTCGAGGTATGCAGAGATGAGTTCTGTGGGGTAGGAGCAGGCTCAGACAATGCCCCTCATTCCTGAAGAAGGGCTCATGACCGAAACGTCGAATCTCCTGCTCCTTGGATGCTGCCTGATCTCCTGTGCTTTTCCAGCAACACATTTTCAGCTCTGAGCTCAAGCATCTGCACTCCTCACTTTCTCCTGGAAGTTGAATGAGTCTGGCAGAGGGATATTGATGAAATCGAGGCACAAAGGAAGTAAGTCAGAATGAATTTAGGCATGTTTAGTGACAAGAGCGTAAGGCAAGGCTTACTTCAACACTAGGAGCATAAGAGATCAGACTGATGAGTTAAATGTGTGGATTGACCTATGAAATTATGATATTGTTGCCATCAAATAAACATGGTTTCGGGAAGGGCATGACAGGCAATTAAATTTTCCGTAGCATGGAATCTTTAGGCATGACAGAGAAGTGTTAAAAGGATGGTAGGGATGTAGCACAATTAATGAAGGAGTCAATTACTGCAAGAAGGACAGAAGATACCTTAGATGGATCCTCAAACGAGGCATTGTGGGTAGAACATTAGGAATGTTAAGGTGTAACCTACTTTATTGGGAATGCATCATAGGCCCCCAACCAGTCAGTGGGAAATAAAGGACTAAATATATGGACAGTCCACACAAATGTGTAAGAATAATAATCGGATAATTGTACGAGGGGATTTCAACTTTTCCACCAGAAATTTGCATAGTCATGCTATTAAAGGTTTAGAAGGGGCAGATTTCTTGAAATGCATTTGGGGAGATTTTTCACATCAACACACAGAAGGCCCAACATAGGACTGTGCATTATTGGGTCTGGTTCTTGGAAAAGAATCTGGCCCATGGCATGGTTCAAATTTATTGTGGTCAAAGTAAATGATGATATGCAAAAAAAAAATGCATTGGACTGGGGGAATGCAGAGTTTATTTAAAAAAGGAAAATGTGGCAATCGTAGACTGGGAGCAGCTCCTTGTAGGTAAGTCTATAGCAGAGCAGTGGGTACATTCAAAAAGGAGCTGGGGATATTGAAGGCCCAACGTGGCAATTTAGAGGGAAATACAGCAGCAGTACATTCAGGGAACCATGGATGTCTCAGACAATTCAGGACTGGATGAGGAAGAAAAGAAAGGCTTTGAGCAGGTCCAAAAGGAGGAATTCAGATGTGGCCTGAGGGGAGTACAGGAAGTACAAGAGGGAATTAAAAAAAAGATGGAAGACCAAGAAGGGACATGAGAAAAGATTTGCAGACAGAATTATGGAGAAACCTAAGGTATTTTTGAAATACAAGAAAGTGAAGAGATTAACCAGGGAAAGCGGACGGTCTATTAGGGAAGAAAGGGGGCAACCTGTGCGTGAAGCCACAGGATAACAGAAGGGTATTGAAAGAATACATCTCTTTGGGTTTCACTTTGGAAAAGTCGATTGTAGGAATGGAATTTCTGGAACAGGGATTGTGAGGAACTTGCATAGTTTTAGAGAGGAAATAGGGAGATATTGTCAGATCTGTCGGGCTTGAAAACAGACAAATCCCCCGACCCAGATGACTTGCATCACAGGCTGCAGTGGGGAGCGGAAGGGGCATGGGGAATGTGAGGAAGGATATTGCAGGGACTCTGACACAAATTTCTAACTCATCTGTTGCCAAAAGGGAGGTGCTAGAGAAGTAGAGGATGGAAGAATGTGGTTTCACATTTCAAGAGGAGTGGGAGAGATGAACCAGGAAATTACAGACTGGTAAGTCTGACAGCAGTGGGAGGGAAGATGTTGGAGAAAGATCTAAAGGTTAGGAGGTTATTTGAGGACTGGAGTCTGATATCCAGTGGTATACCAGAATGATCAGTGCGAAGAGCCTCATGTAGGTTATATTCAGAAATGAAATGGATGGAAATGTGGGGAGAATGTGAAGCAGGCTTGAAGATGACACCAAGATTGGTGGGGTGGTTTAGAGTGAGTGAATTTGACAGAATGATTTTACCAACTGGGTGTCTGCTGAGTTGGGATGACTCGATCAGCCATGTTCAGTTACAGTGTGACAGCAGGAAACAAGCACCCCCCACCTCCCCCCCCAACCCGCCACCCCCACATTGATTTAGGCAAATTCAACAATTTCAGACATTTTTAATTGACCTGCACAGTGATGTGAGAAACACATGGGGAACATATTGACCATCTGTAAGTAATTCATATTTGAATTGACTTGTGGATGAGTGTATCTTGATTCCCAGTGCAATTCTTCCATCATATCTGGAACAATGTCCTTACTCCATGGTGGTATTTGACCAGCGATTTCGTGCACATTCATATTATTTTCAGTGAGGCACTATATCAACATCCTTCTGATAATCCAAATACATCATATCCACTGCTTCACCACGTCAACTCTGCCAGTAACATCTTCAGGGAACCCTGTCATCTCCCTCCCCTTCGCAATTCTGTGCTGCCTCTGCTGAAAGAGAGAATGGTTTTCTACTTATAAAATAATTGCTTGCTCTGTAATATATTAATCACCTTCCCAACGACTGAGGTCAGATTAACAGATCTGCCACTGCCATTTTTATTGTCCAACGTTTCTTAAGCAATGATAGAGCATTTTCAAACTGCTAAAGAACTGTCCGCATTGAGATATCGATATCATTTAAACTGTGATGATCAATGTACGTGATGAAAAACTTCATGCAATAATCACTCTCTTTATCCAAATCTTTTTCACCTCTCCCAGACAAAGGCTGATAGGTCCCTTCAATGTGTTAACTTTCAGCCTCATGAATTTCTCCCATATCAATCCTCTATAACATTGATTTTTTTTTCATTTCCACACGTCACTGTATCATTGAATCGTGTTTGGTTTGGGGAGACTTCCTGATCTTTCACTTTTAAGTCAAAGTACATATTTCGCTTCTTTACCATTTCTCCCTTTCCAATCATGAATGCCTGTCTCTTCACGGAATTGACCCACATCAGTCTTTCTTCATCTCTTTTGCTGAACATTGTGCAACCATCAGCGAACATCCACCCATTTGACATGATGGTGGACGCAGTGTAAAATGGTTCAGCCTGAGGAAATCCTGCAGCGATGTCCCGGAGTTGAGTTGCCCATTCCCCAAACGAATACAACCATCTTCCATTATCTTCAATCAGGCTCCCAACAGAAGAGAGATTGCCCCATGATTCACATTGACTCCAGGTTTGTGGTGGCTCTTTTCCTACAAATTACAAGCTGTCTCCTTGATGTCAAGGACAGTCACTCCTATTTGTTCTCCAGTGTTTGTAATTTGTAATAATAACAGGAAATCATATCATGATAATCCTTTTCATAGACTGGAACATGACGACTTCCACCTTAATCAATACATAACCTTAGTGATAGAGGAGAAGGAAATCTGCTGTGTGATAAGAATTAATGCAGTGAGTAAAGCTAAGTGTACCTCATGAACCAAGATCACATAAGGTTCAAACCCTTGAAGCTTCAGAATAGTGGGTACACAGTTAACAGAGAGCCATGGTAAAAAAATTATTTATTTATGAATGTTTAAGGAGTGGCCAACCGAGTGGAATGTGCAGCTTGTCACATGTGGGGGGTCCTGGACATTGTCAGTGTCCGAGATGACCACATGTGCAGGAGGTGTTCCCAACTGCAGAAGCTGGAGCTCTGGGTCTCGAAGCTTGAGCAGCATTTGGAGACACTGTGGCAAATTCACAAGGTTGAGAGTGAACTGGACAGCACATTTAGAGAAGTGGTCACACTGCAGCTGAAGGGATTAGAGGTAATAAGGGAATGGGTGACCACCATACAGTCACGAAAATACAGGCAGGTTGTGCAGGAGTTCCCTGGGGTCCCACTTCCTAACCAGTATTCCATTTTGGAAGCTGATGTGGGTGCTGGTACGTCGGATGAATGCAGTCACTGCCAAGCTTCTGGCACCTCAAGCAGCTTGACTGTACAGAGGGAGGAATAAAGGAAGAGGATTAGTCATCGTGGATTCTCTAGTAAGGGGAGCAGATATCTGCACCCAAAGATGTGACTACAGGATGGTGTGTTGTTTTCCTCTTGCCAGAGTCAGTGATGTCAATGAAGGGCTGCAGGGCATCCTGAAAGGAGTGGGTGATGGGCAAGAGGGCGGGCAGAATATTGGTGCCAATGATCTGGGAAAAGTGAGGAATGACATCTTACATCAAGAATTCTGGGGCTGAGGCAGGAGATTAAAATGCATGACCTCAACAATTGTAATCTTGGGATTATTGCCGCTGCAACGCACCGGTGAGTATCCAAATAGGAAAATAGGGCAGATGGACACATTTCTCATGAGTTCACGAAAGAGGGAAGGTTTTAGATTCCTGGATCACTGGGATCATTTTTGGGGAAGATGGGACTCGTGTAAAGAGGATGGTTGGCACCTGAACCACACTGGGACCAACATCATTACAGATAGGTTTGCTCGTGGTGTTGGGAGGAATTTAAACGAGTCTGGCAGGAGGAGGGGACACAGTCTATTGACTACTCATCATGCGACGGCAAAAAAAGCAAATCAGAGTGAGTTCAGCTCCGTTTAGTGTCAAGGGAGTCAAGCAAGGCTGGATGGTCTTTACTTTAATATGAGCTGTATAAAAAATAAGATTGATGTGTTATTGGTGTTGATTGACATATGGAAGTACGATGTTGCTGCCATCACAGAAACATGATTAAAGGTAGGTCTGAAAATGTGTTGCTGGAAAAGCGCAGCAGGTCAGGCAGCATCCAAGGAGCAGGAGCTTCGACGTTTTGGGCATAAGCCCTTCTTCAGGATTCCTGAAGAAGGGCTTATGCCCGAAACGTCGAATCTCCTGCTCCTTGGATGCTGCCTGACCTGCTGCGCTTTTCCATCAACACATTTTCAGCTCTGATCTCCAGCATCTGCAGACCTCACTTTTTCCTCTAAGGGAAGGGTTGGCTTGGCAACTCAACATTCTCTTTTCCAGGATCTTAAAGCGAGACAGAGGAGGGTGTACAAAAGATGGTGATGAAACATTATTAATGAAGGAGTCAATTACAGCATGAAGGAGAGATGTTATCTTAGATGGGTCCTCAAACGAGGCTTTGTGGGTAGAACGTAGGAATGTTAAGGGGACAGCTACTTTACTGGGAGTGTACTATTGGCCCCCAAAGCGTCAGCGGGAAACAGAGGAATAAACAATATTTGTGTCACAGAGATGTGAAAGAACAATAATCGGTAATCGTACAGAATAAGACGTTAAAAATACCTTTCCCCCGACAACATCCCCTCCAAACACTCTTGGGGTAGGGACAACAAGGGATGGAACAGAAAGATACTAAACGACAATATCATTTTCCAGGCTGGTGATTCACTCCAGCTCCCGCAGTGCCCCCTGGTCTCGAATGATATTTACCATGCTGGGGTGACCAGGTGCTCCCCCTCCAGGGAGACCACCCGAGGGCAGATGAAACCGTGAAAGAGGGGCAGACAGTCAGGAGCGACAATCCCGACTTCGGCCTGCTGCCTGGACAATGTTAATGGCCATCATGGGCAGGCCTAGGAGCAGAAACATGAGAAGGCCTGGAGACTTGTCCGCTCATCCTCACACCTGGTGTCAGTAGATCAGGAAGGTGGGACTGAAATGGAAACAACACTTTAACAGCAGCCCCTTCAAAAACCGAACAACAGGCTGCAAATGGACACACTGTACATACACATGGAAAACAGTCTGCTCCAGGTCACAGGACGAGTGTGTGCTCTGACACCTGGTGAACTCCCTCAGCTGACAGTTGTTTAGGACCACTGCAGGCAGCACTCTCCACACCACATCCCTGGGGTAAGAGAGGAGGACACCTTTGTAGATGAACCTCCGATAGGAATGTCAGCTCACAGAGGGAAAAACGTCACACCAAGGCATGTCTGGGCAGCGGGCTGAGGCATAAAAGTGGAGAATATGCAGCATCAGCCCATACAGATGACACCTCAGTGCTGTTCGAAAGGGCACCAGAAGGATATTACTCAGACAGCTCAGATTGTGGAACACCCTGTCACGGGGGAGGGTACGGGCTGTGGGGCTGATGCCGAGTTCGGGACAGACAGGGGTCAGAATTCTGTCTCCTTTCTTGCTCCAGAGGACACTGTGTAACACTGATCGTTCCCCATTTATTCATGTTCATCCATCGTTCTTGATGCAGTCATATCTGGTGTGACTTAAATGTGCCGTTTCATGACATCCTTTTATTAATGCTCTGAGTGCCCTTTTCATCATCACTAATATTAGACAGATTTGCTGGGACAGACCCTTCCTTTTCCTCCATTCATCCCGCTATCACTGTTATCCATTCCCCTTCACATGCTGTGGCATTTCCATTTGTTTTATTGATGCTGACATTGAATAATTCGCTTAAAAGGAAACATCAATGTGTTTGTGAAGTTTTCTCTGAATTTGGACAGTGTTGCTACATAAATAAGTGTGTTTGTACAGCAGTTTATATCCCGGAGCATATTTGCGACATATCGGAACACATATTCAGAATTTTTATCCAATAATGGATCTAAAGTATTGAAATATTTCAAAAGGTACCACATCCATAGAAGGATGAAGCTACTGGATATCGCGAAGAGTAAAATGATGGACTTTCTTCTGCTCTCCATCTCTGGGTCACATTGATTCTGCCCCTTGCTCTGATCCCTCAGTCTTGTACGGGCTCGACTGGCCAGTAAAATGTACCTGACAGTCAGAGTGTTGATCAACAGAATTAAAGCAAATGGGAGCATTGGAGTTAAGACCTTTTCAAATATATTGAATCCTACCCGTACAGGATGATAATAATATGCTTCAGTATTGGTGCAGTACCACTCGACATTGTTAATGATTTGTTTAGCTTCATACCTGAAGTAGGTGGGAATGTTTTTGAAACAGAGCAGAATGCCTGTTGTTGCTAGAACCACTGTTGCAGTTTTCTTGGTGCAATATTTCATTTTCAACTTCTGGCAACAAATGGCAACAAATCGATCAAAGGTAAAAGTGACGGTGAACCAGACGGAACAATCGGTGGCAGCACGGCGCAGGGTATAGTGAACTCTGCAGACAGTCGTGATAGCCAAGAAATTCAGAGGGAAATAATAATAATTATTGATCCGGTACAGTATGACCTCAAGGATAATGTACAGCAGATCCGCTGTCACCATGGCAACCAGGTAACAGTTGGTGCATGGGGCGATTCGACATTTTCCTCTGCATAAAACCACAAGTGCGAGTAAATTTACTGTGGGAGAGTGAAGGGAAAGGGAATTAGAAACTATGGAAAACTCATTCACATTTTCTGAGGACAGTCCTTTGAACAAAACAAATCAGCCATGCCTTCAACAGGTCTCCAAGGTGGACACATCAGTGTAAAGATCAGGTTGAACAGGTATCAGTCCGAGGGGTGGATCAGACTGCTCACTGGAAGCAGGTCAGTGTTTTAATATTCCAGTGGGAAATTGTGTGTCTGAAGCTGGAGATGTGCAACTTTGTAGTCGACCCTCTGCCCCACCGGCTGCAACGTGTCCTATTTCCTTTTCTGTTGCAAAGTGTGTTACCTGCCAAGAAATACTCACTACCCCATGAGACTCACCCTCTGAGTTGTGTGAGACTTCTAGACTTGTTTCCGCAATGAGGCAAGTGTTTGTTGATATATTACTGCCCAAAAATTGGGTATATTTCCCTTCATTCCTTCATACTGATTGGCACCCTACTTCCCATTGAACTGTGTCTTTGTGACGAGACCCCAGTTGATATGAAGGTGGATGCAGGAGGAGAGCTCTGCAGATCTGTTCCCATTGCTCCACATATCGCCAATTGAAATGAAACTGCGCAAGAATACACAACATCAATTTACATTTCACTCAAAACGATCTGTCAAACAGGTTCCTCAGCAAATACAATTGTTTGTTTGCAATCAGGAGAAAACATATTCAACAAGTATGACATATTTGATTACCATGGAATTCAGGAAGATCGAAGAGTAAATGGTTATTCCAATTAAAGTTCTTCAAGACACTCTCTCCCTCTCTCTTCCTGTTCCCGAAAGGAACAGAGAACAAAACAGGTTGTTATGCAGAGATGGGCAAATTCCGAAAGAACAGGAACAATTTAACGAATGGATTATTTGTAAACACAAAATGAAAAGTGTTGGATGTTGCAATGTTACTTGTTCTGTGTCTTTACACATGTGGTTATGTCAATAAACGTGCACCTTTGCCCATAAAGTCTTGTATATACAGTCTTCAGAAAATGTAATGTTTTAATGTTCTTCCAGTCGCTCTATCAAAATGAGGAAAAGAATTCACTCTGAACTGATGTTGTGGGATTTTTTTTGTTTCTGAATTGGGGCAGATTAGCCGAAGCAGCTCCCTAATGGCAGCTTTCTCTCCAATTCAGCCTGTTCTTAGCAAACCTTCCTCTAAATCAGCTTTTTCCTCAGAACCTTCTCTCTAATCATTCTACCAACTCAACATGTTATTAAGTGAGCTTCTGTGCTACTCAGATTCCGTCCAAATGAATCAGATACAGCAATAACTTCTCCAAGGCAGTCCCAGTACAAAGCATATTGACTCATCAAACCTCAACAATTCCAAGAAATTGTTCACATCTAAGAAATTCCCAGGGAAGTAATATTTTTTGATTCAGTACATTATGACCTCAAGGATAATATACAGTAGATCCGCTATCACCATGGCGATCAAGTAACAGGTGGTGCATGGAGAGATTCCACATATTCCTCTGAATAAAATCATAAGTGCCAGTAAATTCACTGTGAGTGAGTGAAGGGAAAGGGGTTTAGAACTTATGGAAAAATCATTCACAGTTTCTGAGGACAGACCATTGAACAAAACAAATCTGCCATGACTTCAACAGATCTCCAAGGTGTACAGATCAGGGTAAAGTTGAAAAATGTGGCGCTGGAAAAAACTCAGCAGGCCAGGCAGCATCCGTGGAGCTGGAGAATCGACGTTTCGGGCATAAGCCTTTCTTCAGGGTAAGATTCAGATTGAAAAGGTATCAGTCGGAGGCACATAGCAGACTGATCACTGGCAGCAGGTCAATGCTTAAATATTCCAGTGAGGAATTGTGTGTCTGAAGCTGAAGAAGTGTAATGTTGGATTTGACCCTCTGCTTCACCCGGTGTAATGTGTTCTATTTCCTTTTCTGTTGCAATGTGCTTAACCTGTAAATGAAATACTCACTCCCCCATTAGATTCACCCTCTGACTTGAGTGTCTGTCCTTCACACATCACTTTGTGGTCTTGCATCCTGTAGATCAGCCTCACTCATCACTACTTTTCACTCCTCCCACAGTGCCCCAGCCACATGAACGAGCCAATCCTTGTTGGGAATTTGCATTTATTGGAGCGGCAGGGTGGCTCAGTGGTTAGCCCTACCACCAGGTAACGTCAAGGATCCGTGTTTGATGCCAGCACTGGGTGACTGTGTGGAGTTTGTGTGTTGTTCCCACGTCTGCTTGGGAATCCTACCACAGTTCAAAAACGTGCAGATTAGGTGAGTTGGCCACGCTAAATTGCAAATAGTGTTCAGGGATGTGTAGGTTAGTTGCATTTTGAGGGGTAAATATAGGGTAACAGAGTGGGTCTGGGTGTGTTACTCTTCGGAAGGCTGGTGTGGAGATGTTGGGCTGAACGGCCTGTTACCATGTTGTTAGGGATTCTAAGAAGAAAACAAAAAAAATTCTTTTTGTTTTCACTTTTATACTTGTTTCAGCAATGAGTCATGTGCTTATTAATATACATTGTACAAGAAATCGGGTAGATTTCCCTTCATTCCTTCATACTGTTTGGCACGCAAATTTCAATTGAGCTGTGTCTCTGTGACGAGACGCCAGTTGATGTGAGGGTGGATGCGGGAGGAGAGCTCTGTAGGTCTGTTCCCACTGCTCGGCATTTCGCCAAGTGAAATAAAACTGCACAAAAATACACATCATCAACTTACATTTCACACAAAACGATCTGGCAAACAGGTTTCTTAGCAAAAACAATTGTTTGTCATCAGGACAAAACATATTCAAAAAGTATGGCATCACTGATCAACATGGAGTTCAGGAAGGCAGGGAGTAAATGATTATCCAAATTAAACGTACCAAAAGACAACCTCTTCTGCTTTCTCTCTCAATCTCTCCTTTCTCTCTCTCTGTATCATCACGTTCCCAAAAGGAGCAGAGATCAAAATATGTTCTCGTGCAGAGATGTTCAAATTGCGAAAGGACACGTACAGTTAGACGAACGGATTATGTCTGAACACGAAATGAAACGGTGTCGGATGTTGTACAACATTTCTTCTGTGTTTTCACACGTGTGGTATGCATCTTTGCCTATGAAGTCTTGTGCATGCAGATTCTTCAGAATCTGTTCTCCCAGTCGCTGTTTCCAAATAATGAATAAGTTTCACTCTGAAGTGATGTTGTGGGATTTTGTTTGTTTCTGAATTGGGAGAGATTATTTGGAGCAGCTTCCTTATGGCAGCTTTCTCTCCAATTCAACGTATTCTTTGCTGACTTACCCCCAACTCAACTATATCATCAGAACCTTCCCTCCAATCCAGCGTGTTCTTACCAGGCCTTCTGCCAACTCAACATGTTTTCATTGAGGTTCTGTGCTACTCAGCGTGTACTCAGCAGATTCCCTCCAAATGAATCCGATACAACAATAACGCTCCAAGACTGTCACTGTTCAAAACATATTGACTCATGCAAACTCAACAATTCCAGACACTTTTAATCAAGCTGCATTGAGATGTGAGATACACATGGGGAACAGGGGGATAGTGTACCCAGGCCTGCTTCAGTTCAGAGGTTGGGACACTACCACTGCACGACAAGAGCCCCTACTCTCAAAAATCACAGACACTTACCAGGCAAACCGAGTACAGCAATTGCAACGTAGAATACGTTCCTGATCACTTGGATTGGTCGGTGCATTTTCCGAGTGAAGAAATGAATTAGTTTGTGCTGTGTAATCAATCTGATTCAGAATGGGATAAAGCCCCTTATTTTATAACCTGAAGGAACTGACAGGGTAAACGGTGGTTGTAAAATTATTCGAGTTGATTATTTTCTGGAGAATTCACAAACAAGGATTACGACAGCCGAGTTAACTCCCTGGTGATAGAGATGTTTTGGACGGCTATGTAGCTCTCTTGAGATGAAGAAATTCAATTGAGACATTCTTAGGCTCAAAGATATCACAAAGAATTCCCGCCCAACATTTTTATCATAGAATCCTGACAGTGTGGAAACAGGCCAGCATCTGGCCAAAAAGAACACAGTGACCCTCTCAAGAGTGACCAACCCAGCCCCATTCACCAGCATTATCCCAGATTAATGCACTGAGTTACACATCACTGAATTGCATGGACAATTGACTTAACCCTCACATCTTTGGTATGTTGGGGGAAACGAGAGCAAACCCACACAGACACAGGGAGAATGTGCAAACATTATACACACAATTGCATGAGGCTGAAATTGAACGCGGGTCCCTGGTGCTTTGAGATAGCAATGCTAACTACTTAACCATCGTGCCACCCGAAATGATTGGGACCTCTCCGGTGGGAAGTTTTGCCACAGGTTCTGTGCTGAATGGGTCAGCTCTCTGTAAGAGCATCTCAGCTTGACTCAATCAGCAACCCCACTTCAACCATCACTTCACTGTTTCCTTCGGCCAGATCAGAGTAATGTGCCCAGTTCTAGTCGCCCTCTTGTACAAAGGATAAATAATATGCTGGAGAGGGTTCAGAAAAGATTTACTTGGATGTTCCCTGAAATGGACGATTTCAGTTGTTGGCTGTTTTCATAGGATTGCAGGAGTTTGAAGAGTGACTTATAAAGATTTATAAAATTATGAGGTGGGTAAATCCCTCTAGTGTGGGATTTCCAGATGAGGGATATATTTAAATGTGAAAGGGGAAGGATTGAATAAAAGACTACAGGATATTATGTTTTAAGCACAGAGTGCTTTGTGTGGAGAATGAACACCCTGAGAAAGTGGATGCGGGTACAGTTAAAACAGTTAAAAAACCATTTTGAACAGGGCACTCTTTCATTCCCTGCCATTCAGTGTGTATCTGTGTCTTTGATGAACTTGCCCACAACTCCTTTTGCTCATTGTGGATCTCTCTCAGCTTTTCTTCCCATTTTGAGTCTCTGCAATACGCCATCTCTGGAAAGAGGGATCTCTGTAACATTTCTCACCCCTTCACCCTGTGGCGATGCTGTCACTTTAAATAGGCTATTTTGTCCGGTTTTTTTTTGAAGAGTGTTCATGACGACAGAGTTGCCGAGGAGTCTGGGGAGTTTAACAGCTTAAAAATGAAAGGGGAATGTCCAGTTCTCCCAGATCAGACATTCTCAGGTTTTCTTTTGCCGCAGCATTCATGGGATGTTGGAATACGGAAGTTTTACAAGCTTCAGGAAAGGATTCCTTTGACTTTCTCTGGAATTTCTCTCTGGATGTTGTTCCCTCCTGCCTGTAAGAATGTGTGTTTGAATCTCCCTTTCTGCCTCGGGTTGTGCTTATGGGATATTACTGTATTGGAGCAGCTAGTTAGTTAAGTTCCTGTCTCAGGTTAGTTAGGTCTTTTCTGGACCAGGCCAGATCCCCTTCAAAAGATTTTAAGAAGGGAGCCTAGACGCTGACTTTTTCTTATTGTCAATGCAGATCTGAAGTGGATATTCCAGGTGTGATGCAGCTGGTCAAACCACTCAGCTTTAAACAAAATTTATTTAAGTTAAACACCACAGTTGAAGCACAAACAAAAGAAAGTGGAATTTAGAATAACTTAAAGATGGGTCAAATGCTGACAAATGGGACGAGATTGAGTTAGAATATCTGGTAGGCATGTGTGAGGTTGACCGAAGAGTCTCTTTCACTGCTGTATATCTGTATGCCTTTTTTGGAAAACTTACTATATACACTCGAGTCATACCTGAATAGGTTTCACGACTTTTTAAGGCTCAATATATGAGGTTGTCTCTTACATAGATGCTCCTTTTGAGTGTCTGAAATTCATGCCCGCCAAAGTTCTTTATCTATCATCAGCAGAAACCCAACTGTTCTCTGAAAAAATAAAGAAAAAAAGCAATGAATTATGGTAGTTCTGAAAACGTGGAGTGGATGGTGACAGCATGAGCATTGGAAGACCCGGGGCGGAGCATGACGGCCGGCACACTGACTCGGAAATGGTGATCTGTTCTCTGTGAAGGACTGGGGTGAACTTTTACGTGTCAACATTTACATGAGATTGACTGTCATTCGAGTATATATGGTAACTGACCCGACACAGGAACTAATACTAATGAACTATTCCTATACAGTACCATCCCATAAAAACACCCCTTAGCAAAGGTAAATTAATCAAAACCAAGGACAATATAACAATTTTAAAGTGACAACATCGTCATGCCTCCTCCCTTTAAAGAAAGAACCATCAATATACAAAGCTGGCTTCATTTTAAATCCATTAGTCTTACGCTGTTAGTACACTACAACACACATACATTGACTCTAAACATGCAAACATTCACTAAATCCATTAGTCTTACGCTGTTAGTACACTACAACACACATACATTGACTCTAAACATGCAAACATTCACTAAGACATTGCATTTCAATCTATTTACTCCTGCCACAGAACACCTTTGGTTTTCATCATCCAAAACAATCACATTACATTGTCCTGCCACGTGTTTTATTTTCAATTCATATGGCTGCCGAAATGAGCTCCATCTCAACAGTCTGGAATTTTATCCTTAAATTTCTCCACAAACTTGAATGGGTTATAATTATACATTCATTTGTTTCAGACACATTTCTGACAATATAGATGTGGAAAATTTTGCAACACTAACACCATGATCAAGGTCTCCTTCTCAATTGTGAAATATTTCTGTTGATAGATATTCAATTTCCGTGAGAAATACCCGAGAGATCTTTCTATTTTCTCATCGTCTTCCTGTAAGAGCACAGCACCGACACCCACATCATCTGCATCGATAGCCACACTGAATGGCTTTGCGTAGTTGGATGTGCCTAACACTGGGGCAGTGATTAAGACAGCTTTCAGGCTGTCTCAATGCTGTATGACTGTTTACCGTCCATTGGTATTTTCGGCACTTCTTCTCTGCGTCAGTGAGTCGAGCAGCCACTCTGCTAAAATTTGGCACGAATTTCCAATAAAACCCACTTAATCCCAGGGATATTATTGCTTCTGTCTTCGTCAATGTGATGGGAAACTCCCCAATAAATTTTGATGTCCATGACCTTAACATGGCGCAGGAATGTTAAGTTCATGGACTCGGAATTTGGTGAATTCACTCTTAGCTATGTTTATGTATGTGTCCTGTTCCACTTTCTCAACATAGTCTTTCAAGCATGGAACAGGGTATGAATCAGACTTTGTAACTGTGTTGACTTTGCGATAATCTACACATAATTGTTGGGTACCATGTGGCTTTGGAACCATTACTACGGGGAAGCTCCAGTCGATGCAATTCACTTTGATAACGTTGTGTTTGCACGCGCGTTAAATCTCTTTTTGAACTTGTGCCAACTTTAGAGTGTTACGTGTATAAAGAGGTTGCTCTATTGGAACAGCATTTCCCAAATCTACATCGTACATAATTAGATTCGTATTTCCCAGCTTATTCCCACACATTTCCCCATGCAACAGTAATAATTCTTTCAGGTCATTTCGATTTCCTCTTGAAGATAACTTATTAATTTGTCCCAAGTTTTGAGAACTTCCTCATTGTCCAATTTAATTTGAAGAATGCCCATTTCAGAATTATCTGAACTTGATTCTTCATGTTGTATCAGTGTTATGGACCAGGCCAGACCCCACCAAAACATTTTAAGAAGGGAGCCCGGACCCTAGCCTTTCGAGCTGTATTAAACAGGTGTAGAGTTGATATTGCAGGAGTGACACAGCAGGCCCAAACACTTAGTTTAAAATAAAACAGAATTTATTTGCAGATTACAGAATGAAACACAAACAAAAGAGAACTAAATTTTGAATAACTTAACCTCGCTGAAAACTCAATCAACTCTGTCATAACTTGATGAGGCTGTTCCAAATAGTTGCAAAATCTCCACAAACATCCGCTTTACAACAAAGGTAAAATCAAACACAGGTTCTTACAGGAGAGGTGACAAACAAAGAGAGAAAATCAACATAGAGCTGTTTCTTTGACCAGTGGCCTCAAACCCAGAATACTTGCCAAAACGAAACCAAACCATGCCTTGAACTGGGAGAACTGGCCACTTCCCTTTCATTGTACAAGTGTTTTAAAATAAAGTACTGAAAAGCATTTTCATGTAGAAATTTCCAAACCTCTGCCTTTACAACTCATCTGGAAAAAAAAAGCCAAGGCAAACATAACCTTTTCAATGGAGCAACATCTCACATATCGCCGCTGTAAACAAAATGAACCATGGATATTCAAAGATGGTTTCATTCTGAAACCCCTAAACTCTGTTGGTAGCCAACAATGAATATACATTATACTTAATATGAGCGTGCAAACACGCACTACTACATTCTGTATCTGTCATTTACTCCTCCATTTCTCATTCAAGTCTGACAATATGTCAGCAATCATGTTTTCTTATCCTGCCATATGCACAACTTTCTAATTAAATGACTGTAATAACAAGCTCCATCCGAACAGACTGCAATTTATGTCCTTAAATTGCTTCACAAACTTAAATAGATTATGATCAGTGTATATGATTGTCCAGATACGTTACTGGTACCATAAATGTTTAAATGGTGTAACACCAATACCAAGCACAAAGTCTCCTTTTCAAATGTTGAATGTTTCTGCTGATGGCTGTTCAATTTCCTGGAGAAATATTGATAGCTCTTTCTATTTTCTCGTCATCTTCCTGTAAGAGCACAGCACTGACACCCACATCACTCGCATCGATAACATCCTTGAATGGTTTTGTATAATGAAATGTGGCTAATACTGGGGCAGTGGTTAATATAGGTTTTCTTACCTATAAATGACCTCCTTCTGGTAATTCATGTGATACCTACACCATCTGTTGTGGATCGGTTCGCCGAGCTGGGAATTTGTGTTGCAGACGTTTCGTCCCCTGTTTCAATGACACCTTCAGTGCTTGGGAGCCTCCTGTGAAGCGCTTCTGTGATGTTTCCTCCGGCATTTATAATGATTTGTAACTGTCGCTTCCAGTTGTCCGTTCCAGCTAACAAAAATCAAAACAAAATAAAGGCACGAAAGACAAAATGGCCAAACTAACACACAACAGAGAGGACACCGCAACACACTCCTGGATTAGAAACCTCTCCCACCGACAGCTCACAGACACGGAAAGAACAATACGGGCCAAGGGACTCAACTACAACCACAGGGACGCCAACACAGCAGACTTCCTAGCAGCACTGGAATGCACACTCAGGAACAATGGACTGACAGAACAGACACAACAAACAGTGAGACAAAGTATCGTACTCCTGATAACAAGGAAAAGACAAGCACATAACCTCAACACCAAGGAGGGGGAAGCACTAAAAGCACTAAGAAACGATAAGAACATAATCATATAACCAGCAGACAAAGGCAGAATGACGGTCATCCTGGACAAAGCAGACTACATCAAAAAAGCGCAACAACTACTTGCAGATACCAACACCTACCAAAAGAGGGAGTTTGACCCCACCCCACAGCTCACCAATTGGAGAAACAACACACTGAGGAATGACAATAAAACGGACAGATAACCAGGTTTGACCGACAGAGAATGAAACCTGAAAGCAACAACACCCCCAGATTCTATGGACTACCTAAAGTACACAAACCTTACATCCCACTCCGACCCATAGTATCACTACCAGGGACACCATCAGACAAACTGGCTAAAGAACGACAGCAGAAACCGAAACACCCGATCAGCAGATCCAGACACTCTATACAGTCAACACAGGAATTCTTGGACATCATCAGAAATATACACATAGACAAGGAAGAAACTAAGGTCTCATTCGATGTAAAGGCACTGTTCACCTCTATCGACAAAACCCTAGCCAGAGAAACAATAGCCAACCTACTGGATACACAGAACAGACAACAAGAGGGAACCTATCAACAAAGACTCATACTCAAACTACTGGACCTGTACCTCACAACACACTTCACATTTAATCACCAAATATATGAACAAGTCAACGGCACACCCATGGGCTCACCTATCTCTGGACTCATAGCAGAAGCGGTAATGCAAAGGTTAGAACAAACAGTCTTACCGCAAATTCAACCCAAACTCTGGGTCAGATATGTGCATGACACCTTTGTAATCATTAAAAACACAGAAATAGAGAACACACACCGGATCATCAACGCCACACTCACAGGAATCCGACTCACGAGAGAGGAAGAAAAGGACAACCAACTCCCATTCCTAGACATGATGGTGCAGAGAACACCGAACGGAGAATTCACCACAAAGGTATACAGGAAAGCCACACACACAGACCAAGTCCTAAACTACGAAAGCAACCACCCCAACACACACAAAAGAAGTTGCATCAAGACACTGTTCAAAAGGGCCACAACACACTGCAGTACACCAGAACTGCAAAAAGAGGAAGAAGAACACCTATACAATGCATTTGCCAAAAACGGATACCCGCGCAATTTCATCAACAGATGCCGAAGGGAAAGATAACGGAATGAGGACATGCCACAACCCAAAGGACTAGCCACACTACCATACATCAAAAAAATTTCTGAACTGACAGCCAGACCACTGCGACCACTAGGATTCATAACAGCACACAAAGCAACAGCCGCTCTCAGACAACAACTCACCCGATACCCAGCGTGAGCAAAACCAATATACAGCACAAAATCGCATGCAAGGACTGCACAAAACACTACATAGGACAAACAGGAAGACAGATCACGTCCGCATCAATGAACACCAACTACCCACGAAATGACACGACCAGCTATCCTTAGTAGCCACGCACTCAGATGGCAAGCAACATGAGTTCGACTGAGACAACAACTAACATAAAAGGACAAGCCAAACAGAGAACAGCCAGGGAATTCCTAGAGGCATGGCTCTCATCCACAGATTCAATCAATAAGCACATCGACCTGGATCCAATATTCTGGCCACTGCAGCGGACAGCTGGAACTGACAACCAGAAGTGGCAGGTACACATCACTATAAATGCTGGAGGAAACATCACAGAAGCGCTTCACAAGAGGCTCCCAAGCACTGAGGATGTCACCTAGATAGGGGACGAAACGTCTGCAACACAAATTCCCAGCTCGGCGAACAGAACCACAACAACGAGCACCCGAGCTACAAATCTTCTCCCAAACTTTGAACCCACACCATCTCTGTGTTTTATAAACCACGAGCAATACAACTTGATGAAATTCTGCCATTTCTCATCTGCCTGAATATGTGATGATCTCTGTTTCCTCATCAAGCCATCATTTTTAACATAGTAACATTCAGGAATGTCCTCAAGTTCGTCTGTGTTTATTTTATTGACACAACTGCTTCAGTTTTTCATCTTTCTGTTGTAATTCAGTTAATTTGCCGAAGCTAAAAATACCCACTTTATCCTCCCCCTGTTCTTGTTTGTCTCAACAATTCGATCAAACATGGTCTCTGATAATTCCACTTCAAATTCCTTATCGGTGATCTTTGATTTCTCCTCCTGTTTCAACTGGTGGCTTTGTGACCTTGTTATCACACAGTCAGGAAAAATCCCATGGTACACTTATTGTAATACCTCAGTGCTTGGTTTTCCAATGGCTTTTCAACCACAGTAGGCAGAATACCCCCAAGGTCACTTCTTTCACCCCTAGTAAACTCTCAGCGATTACTACACTAAGCACTGTTTAAACAATCAAATTCAACCGCCGGAACAAAAGACACCAACACCTAACACTTGTCATCTGTGAATCCAACAACTCTAATCCAAAGTGGAATTGGAATACCATAGAAAATACCATAGAATACCCACAGTGTGGAAACAGGCCAATTGGCCCAACAAGTCCACAACGAGCCGCCAAAGAATATCGCACCCAGACACTTCCTCCTATCCGATTACCTTGTATTTCTAAAATCAAATGCACCTAACCTACACATCCCTACACACTATAGACAATTTAGCTTGGCCAATTCACTCTAATCCGCACATTAAAACTGAAACATCCAGACGGAACCCAGGCCAACACGGGGTGGATACTTAAACTCTAGAGACAGCCGGCTAAGGCTGGAATCAAACCTGGGTCTCTGGCGCTGTGAGGCAGCAGCGCTAACCACTCTGGAATTCTTGAATCAATCCCAATAAGAGGAAGACCCAATTTGTTGTGGACCAGGTCAGACCCCTCAAAATATTGTAACTATTCTAAAACCTAACCATCCCGACATAGTAATGGTTCCAACATGACAACATCACATAAACACACCCCTTAGTAAAAAGGCAAATTTAAACACAGATTCTTACAGGCATCAGGGAGCAACATTAACGGAGATTTCACAAGAAGGATCGAAGAATTCCTTCCTGAAACTTGCAACTCCTTTGGACTCACACATCTTGCGACTGCTACAGTTAAAAACAAACTAGAAAATACATGAACCTGGGAGAACTGGCCACTCACCTTCCATTGTTAAATTAATTACTTCCTAGACTGTTCGATGCCTCTGCCTTTGCAACCTCTCTTCCAAAACTTCCAGGACAATATAATCTGTTTGAAGTGACAGCATTAGACCAGGTTTTCCAATAAAGTTATCTTAAATTCTGCTATATTTTGTTCATGCTTGAACTTTAAGGTTTAAGTAAATTCTGCTTTGCCGAACAGCAGAGTGGTTCGGGTTATGAAGTTGAAGACATTTATTGTACATTTAAGAGAGAGTGAAAGCTGGAAAACACCTGTGATGTCACAGAGTATACTGGACAATTTGAAGATGAAACATTTGCCAATAACTCAGATACTGGGTTGTTTTTGCGGCAATTCAAATTCAGCCAATCAGTTTAAATTATGCCGCAGGATACTAAAATCTAGTCAAATTTGAATTTGCTGTTTTGACAACATTGAACCAATGAGACGATCCGATGTTTTGGGGCATAAAAAAGCAGGTATTTTGGACTTTTAGCCAGAGAAAGAGCATCTTCTGCCTTTGACAGACTGCCCACAAACTCTCACTCTGAAAAGTACCTTTTTCAGATGAAAAGTCTCTGCAGCAGAAGACCGATGACGACCCAGGGAGATGTACAAACAGAGAAAACTTGACACCCAAAAATAACAACCACAGTCTGGTTTTGAAAATCGATTTGCTATAAATGTAATAAGGGCTTTATCGGGCCAGTGTATTGTTATAGAGTGGGAGATAGATAACAAACCTTTAATAACACGGAGACATCGCAATGTAAATAGTTGTTGTTCAACATTTTTTTTGGAGTTAAAGAACAAAATTGTTTTTTTTAATAGTGTAATGTGGATAGTTCTCTGTCACTCATACTTCCACAGATTACGGGGCGAGGTGAGCTTTTCTGTGTGTTTGGTTTAATTAGCAGCAGTCTTTACCCTGTGTCATAACAGTTGCATTACACCTGGATTAACCAATTCCCATCTGCCTTTAAAATAATAAAACATTAGGGTCTTGGTTACTTTCTTAAAATATTTTGAGGGGGGTCTGGCCTGGTTCATAATAACACTCTTTAAAACCCTTTGATGAAATGTGTGCCCAAGAACGACACAATCAACAGGATTTATACTTCCAGTGGACGTGTCTAGGGTTGTGAAGTTTCAGTTCTTCGTCTCATACATTAAAGATTGCATTTTCTTCCTTCAGACTGAACTCGAAAATTAAACCAGTGGGGCATCTAACCATTCCCTGAATTTTATTTGCTCCCGTCCATGTTCTCTTCCCTTCCAGGAATGTTCTATCCCATTCCAAGTTATAAAATCGACCATATTCAGTGACTGTCATTTGTAACTTCATTTCACTTTGTCATTCTAGAGTCCTGAAGGGGAGAGCTGAGAAGATTGTGGAGGCATTGGTGGTGATCTTTCAGGAATCACTGGAGTCAGGGAGGGTCCCAGAGAACTGCAAAGTGACAGCGTTCTTTAAGAAGGGATGGAGGCAGAGCAGTGAAAACTACAGGCTGGTTCACCTGACCTTGATTTTGGTCAGATTTTAGAGTCCATTATGAATCACAGACCAACAGAAGTGATACAGCACAGAGCAGGTCCATTGTGCCCATCTTGTTTGCACTGACCCAAAGACATCCAGATACCCTTTCTAGTCCCATCTTCCTGCACACTTCCCAGAGCCCGGCAGTTTACAGCACCTACAGTGCAGATTCAGACACTTTTTAAAAGAGTTTAGGGGCTCTGTCTCCAACACCAACTCAGACAGTGAACTCCAGACACCCACCACCCGCTGTGTAAAAATATTTTCCTCTCCATAAGACCATAAGAGCAGAAATTAGGCCATTCAGCCCCATGAGTCTGCTCTGTCATTCAATCATGGCTGATAAGTTTCTCAACTGAAAATGTGCTGCTGGTTAAAGCACAGCAGGTTAGGCGGCATCCAAGGAACAGGAACTTCGACGTTTCGGGCCCGAAACGTCGAATTTCCTGTTCCTTGGATGCTGCCTAACCTGCTGCGCTTTAACCAGCAACACATTTTCAGCTCTGATCTCCAGCATCTGCAGACCTCACTTTTTACTGATAAGTTTCTCAACCCAAGTCTCCTGCTTTCTCCCTGTACCATTGATCCAGTTGCCAATCAATAGCCTATCTATCTCAGTCTTAAATGTAGTTAATGACCTGGCCTCCACAACCATCTGTGGCAATGATATCCATAGATTCTCCACTTTCTGGCAGGAAAGAATTCTCCTTATCTCTGTTCTGAAGGGGCTTCCCTTTACTCTAAGGCTATATTCTCGTGCCCTCGTCCCTCTTACCAATGGGAACATCTTCCCAACTTCCAATTTGTCCAGGCTGTTCAGTATTCTCTAAGTTTCAATTAGATCCTTCCCTCATTCTTCTAAACTCAATGGAGTACAGACCCAGAGTCCTTAAACATTCCTCACATGTTAATGCTTTCATTCCTGGGACGATTTGCATGAAGCTCATCTGAACATGCTCCAGGGCCAGTCCATTCTTCCTGAGAGATGTGACCCAAAATTGCACTCAATACCCCAAATGTGGGTCTTACCAGAGCTTTACAACGCCTCAGAAGTATTTCCCTGCTTTTATATTCTGGTCCTCTCGAATTAAATGCCAACATTACATTTGCCTTCCTCACTACTCACTCAACCTGCAAGTTCATCTTGAGAGAATTCGGGACTAGAACTCCTAATTCTCTTTGCACTTCAGCCTTCTGAATTTTCTCCCCAGTTAGAAAGTAATCCATGCCTCTATTATTCAGATCAAAATGCATGACCTCACTCCTTCCCACATTGTAGTCCAGTTGCCACTTCTTTGCCAAATCTCCAAACCTGTCCAAATTCTTCTCCAGCCTCCCTGCCTCCTGCAAAGTACCTGTCCCTCTTCCTATCTTTGTATCATTCCCTCTCGTCGTTCTGCCACTTTATTGAATCTATGAGCCCATGGTTTTGAACTCTCTTCCAAGGGAAACGGGTTCCTCCTGTCCAGTCCATCTCTACTCTTCACAGTTTTGTCCACATGGGTATTTGGGATGAGATTGTGAAGTGATTGGAAGTGCATGGTGAAATAGGGCGAGGTCAGCAGGGCTTCATCAAGGGGAGGTCATGCTGGACAAACCTGTTTGATGTCTTTGAGGAAATAATGAGCAGAGATTGTTTCTTCAATAACTGATGCACTCACACAGGTATCAGGCTCCACTTGAACTGGGTGATCATTAAACCAGACGTTTATTTTGATTGGTTCTGATTTGGATGTTGCTAAGCAATTTACCTTTTCCAATCCAGATGTATGTCGCTTTTATCAGAGTGTTCACTCTCCTGGATATTACCCTGTGACTTCTCTTACTCAATTCAGACCTAGAGAGATTCTTTTGCTCTCGTGAGACCGCATGCCAGCAGCAACTACAATGGTTTTCCAGCCCATATCTGGAAGCAAACGTTAGCGGTTTAGCTGAGGCTTGACTTTGTTGTGGGGTTTGGTTGTGGGTTGACCTCAAGTCCCTCTGTTCAGAATGTGTCCTTCAAAATTTCTTCTGAGACACTCCGGGTGCAAGAGGTGGGCTGCTGTCCGGTACAAACCACCTGCACCCGAGGCTGAGTGAGAAGAACTAGACCCAGTGGGAAAACAATCCAGGAGAAGCTACAAGAGAAAGAACATCAAAATGCTGCAACATGTCATTCGATTTGATGCATCTTACAGTGTTCGCAGTGTTGGTGGTGGAAGCTGAATAGTCAGATCGACACACATTGATTACACAGAAGGATACTTCAGGAAATGTTACTTGGATTGTCTGCCTGCATTCCCTGCTTGAAGATTGTGTTACTTTCAAACAAAATAGAATGATTTCGAACTTGGCCCATACCGGCACCTCTACATCAGTGTTGAACTGCACTTAGTGTCTGTTTACTGAATAGAATGGACTGGTTGTTCCCAGTGAACACACATTAAAATGATGTAGAACTGCACTCAGGTTGATTCTCAGCCAGAATGGAAAACTTGCTCCCAGTGACCATATATGACTGGGATTATCTGTCAGTGTTGAACTGCTCACAGTTTGCATTAATGACCAAAGCTGTATCCATAAAGTTGGTTGAACAATGAGTCCTGGGATTATCTGTCAGAGCACAACTGCACTCAGATGCACTAACTGGACTCGATTATCAGATCACATATACAGATATTCATGAAATTGTTTGTCAGTCTATAACTGCTCTCAGTGAGTGCAATTAACTGGAGAAGAGGGTGTGATCCCAGTGAACACGTACCCCCGGCATTGTCTGTTGGTATAGACGTGCACTCAGCGTGTGTCTCTGGCTTGAGTTGAATTTCCAACCTTCATGACTCCATGTTCCTAGGTTATCCATCAGTGTGGCAATGCACCGCGTGTCACTTAATGGCCAGAATTGAAGCCCTGATGCCAGTAAACATTCAGTCTTGGGATTATCCATGAGGGGCCAACTACATTCAGTTTTGGGTATGACAGGACTGGAACACCTTATTCCAGTGAACATGTACTACTCAGATTATTTGTTAGTCTATAACTGCAGTGTTAGTAACTTCACTGGATTACACAGTTATATTCTCAGGTTTTTTTTCCCTGAATGCCAATGGATAATGGGCAGTGTACATGAATATTTCTCTGTTTCTCTTTCAAACATCGATTTCAATGTGTTGACGGAACACTAATAATGTCAATGCTTCTCTGGTGGAGTGCTTCCTCACATACTAGTATCTTTTCTTTCAACAATACTTTACTGGCTTTTCTATGAAGCACCATCCTGTAACAAGATTGCACCTACCTGCAAGTCACTAACATCCATCATCATTTCAAAAACCCCGGAAAATCAAGGATGGGAAAAACTGGACGATTCATCAGAATTGCCTTCAGCTTCAAGAAAGCTGCTTGACATTCTGACAATCATCTTTCCATCGAAAACGCTTATCCTAATGGTCAGCTATTTCCTTTTGCATTAAAATATAGACTGTGCAACCACGTTAATTCTTATTAATCATGTCCACCAGTCAAGAAGTGTCCCTAGACTCGAAGCATCAACTCCATTTTCTCTCTCCACAGAAGCTGCCAGATTTTTCCAGCACTTCCTGATTTTTTTCAAATCTTCATCAACTGCAGATATTTGTTTCGTTATCATAATCTCTAAATGGCGATTTCCCATTTTCACTTGCACCAACTTGACAGGTCCCTTCATCTCATGGCCATATTTTATTTCAAAAATACTCAATTCAATCGACATATTCAAAGCAACTGTCATTGAAAATGATAACAAGGGAATTCCTTTATCTGAATCATTAAGAGAAGATATACAACAAGCTCTGATCATGAGCTTACAACGTTGATCCATTATTGTATGACAACTTGAATATTTTGGTGACGAGTAGATGACACAAATTGTCTTATTCCCAATCTACACAACACTTCCTAGTACATTTGTGGCACAATGTTTTCATTGAGAGCTTCAGCATCAAGCTCATAAACATTGTATTTTGACTTTGAAAGAATTTTATAATCTGCACATTGATCTTCTGATAAACTGGCATGCACAGAGTTAGCTCTACTTGTAAAAATTACTTACAACATTCATGTTTATCCACTTTTTGCCACTTTGTCTGTCTAGCTGCATTGTCAAAAGAGGTGACATAACATTCGAATCCATCCTTTATAAAGGTAGGTAATAAGTTCAGATTTAAGCTTCAGTTCAAACAAATCCTTCATCAGAAAAAGAACATTCCTCATGCTTTTATTTCTTCTTCCCTTCATTAATTTGCTTTTGCCAGATCCTTTATCTTACTTTCTTTATCTCCTTGGAGTTTAAGATTCTACAATCTCATTTATGACGGGATCACGAAGATTTCTGCCTTAATATTTTCATGACCTGAGTGATGGATGAGTGAGAAATCTGTTGTCTGGTAAGAATTAACGCAGTTAGTAAAGCTAAGTGTACCTACTGAGCCAAGACTGTATGAGGTTCAAACCCTTGAAGCTTCAGAATAGTTGGTATACAGTGTACAGAGAGCCATGGCAGAAATGCATTAATTTGTAAATGTTTATGGAGAGGCCAGCCGAGTGGAATGTGCAGCTTGTCACATGTGGAAAGTCCGGGACCTTGTCAGTGTCCGAGATGACCACATGTGCAGGAGGTGGTCCCAGCTGCAGAAGCTGGAGCTCTGGGTCTCGGAGCTTGAGCAGCAGTTGGAGACACGGTGGCACATCTGCAAGGCTGAAAGTGACATGGACAGCACATTTACAGAGGTGGTCACGCTGCAGCTCAAGGGACAAGAGGGAAGAAGGGAATGGGTGACCACCATACAGTCCAGAAAGAACAAGCAGGTAGTGCAGGATTACCCTGGGATCTCACTCACTAAACGATATTCCATTTTGGAAGCTGATGTGGGTGCTGGTACCTCGGAGGAATGCAGTCAGAGCCAAGCTTCCGGCACCACAAGCGGCTTGACTGTACAGGGGGAGGAATAAAGGAAGAGGATTAGTGATAGGAGATTCTTTAGTCAGGGGAGCAGACATCTGCACCCAAAGATGGGACTCCAGGATGGTGTGTTGCCTCCCTCGTGCCGGGGTCAGAGATGTCACTGACCCTGGCAAATGGGTGCAGGGCATCCTCAAAGGATTGGGGGATTGGTTTGAGGGTGGGCAGCATATTGGTCCTAATGATCTGGGCAAAGTGAGGAATGACAGCATGCACCAAGATTTCAGGGAGCTAGGCAGGAGATTAAAATGCAAGACCTCAATGGTCGTAATCCACAGATGATTACTAGTGCAACATACCAGTGAGTACAGAAATAGGAAAATTGGACAGATGACCACTTTGCTCATGACTTCATACAAGAGGGAGAGTTTTAGATTCCTGGATCACTGGGACAATTTTTGGGAAAGGTGTGGCATGTGTAAAGAGGACGGTTAATACCTGAACCACACTGGGACCAACACCCAACAGGTTTGCTAGTTATTTTGGTAGGAATTTAAATGAGTCTGGCAGGGGGAGGGGACACAGAATATTGATGATATAGAGACACATCATGCTACAGCAAAGGAAGCAAGTCAGAGTGAGTTCAGCTACGTTTAATGTCAAGAGAGCAAGGCAAGGCTGGATGGTCTTTAATATGAGGATTGTGATAGGTCAGATTGACGTGTCATTGGTGTGGATTGGCACATGGAAGTACGATGTTGCTACCATCACAGAAACATGGTTAAGGGACGGGCTGGCTTGGCAACTCAACATTCCCGGGTATAGGATCTTAAGGCGATACAGAGGAGGGTGTACAAAGGATGGTGGTGAAACACTAATAATGAATGAGTCAATTACTGTAAGAAGGAGAGATGTTATCTTAGATGGGTCCTCAAACGAGGCTTTGTGGGTAGAACGTGGGAATGTTATTGGGACAGCTACTTTACTGGGAGTGTACTATTGCCCCCCAAATCGTCAACTCCAAATAGAGGAATGAACATGTAAATGGTTCACAGAGATGTGAAAGAATAATGAGGCACGGGGAGGATTTCCCTCAGACACCTCAGATTGTGGAACACCCTGTTATGGGGAAGGGTACGGGCTGTGGGGGTGATGTCGAGTTCGGGATGGACAGGGGTCAGAACTCTGTCTCCTTTCTTGCTCCAGAGGACACTGTGTGACGCTGATCGTTCCCCATTTATTCACGTTCATCCATCGTTCTTGATGCAGTCATATCTGGTGTGACTTAAATGTGCTGTTTCATGACATCCTTTTATTAATGCTCTGAGTACCCTTTTCATCATCACTAATATTAGACAGATTTGCTCCGACAGACCCTTCCTTTTCCTCCATTCATCCCGCTATCACTGTTATCCATTCTCCTTCACATGCTGTGGTATTATCATTTGTTTTATTGATGCTGGCATGGAATAATTCGCTTAAAATGAAACATCAACACGTTTGTGAAGTTTTCTCTGAACTCGGACAGTGTTGCGACATAAATAAGTGTTTTTGTACAGCAGTTTATATCCCAGAGCATATATGCTACATATCAGAATATATCTTCAGAATATTCATCAAATAATGGATCTAAAGTATTAAAATATTTCAAAAGGTACCACATCCATAGAAGGATGAAGCTACTAGTTATTGCGAAGAGTAAAATGATAGACTTTCTTCTGCTCTCCATCTCTGGGTCACATTGATTCTGCCCCTTGCTCTGATCCCTCAGTCTCTTACGGGCTCGACTGGCCACTAAAATGTACCTCACTGTCAGAGTGTTGATCAACAGAATTAAAGCAGATGGGAGCATTGGAGTTAACACTTTTTCAAACCTATTGAATGCTACCCGTAGAGGATCATAATAATATGCTTCAGTATTGGTGCAGTACCACTCCACATTGTTAATGATTTGTTTAGCTTCGTATCTGAAGTAGGTGGGAATGTTTTTTGAAACAGAGCAGAATGCCTGTTGTTGCGAGAACCACTGTCGCAGTTTTCTTGGTGCAATATTTCGTTTTCAACTTCTGGCGACAAATCGATCAAAGGCGAAAGTGACGGTGAACCAGACGAAACAATCGGTGGCAGCACGGCGCAGGGTATAGTGAACTCTGCAGACAGTCGTCATATACAAGACATTCAGAGGGAAATAATAATTATTGATCCGGTACAGTATGACCTCAAGGATAATGTACAGCAGATCCGCTGTCACCATGGCAACCAGGTAACACGTGGTGCATGGGGAGATTCCACACTTTCCTCTGAATAAAATCACAAGTGCCAGTAAATTTACTGTGGGAGACGGAGCAAAAAGTAGATTAGAAATTACAGAAAATAAGTTCGCAGTTTCTGAGGACAAACCATTTCACAAAACAAATCAGCCATGACATCAACAGGTCTGCAAGGTGGACAGATCAGAGTAAAGTTCAGGTTGAACAGGTATCAGTCAGAGGGATGTATCCGACTGCTCACTGGAAGCAGGTCAGCTTTAATATTCCAGTGAGGAATTGTGTGTCTGAAGCTGGAGATGTGCTACTTTGGAGTAGACCCTCTGCCCCACCTGCTGCAACGTGTTCAATTTCCTTTTCTGCTGCTAAGTGTGTTACCTGCCAAGAAATACTCACTACCCCATTCGACTCACCCTCTGAGTTGTGTGTCTGTTCTTCACTTGTCATATTTTGTGGTCTTAACTCCTGTAGACCATCTTACTCACCGCTACTTTTAACTCCACCTGCAACTGCCCAGCCTTATTAACAAACCCATCCTTTTTGGTAATTTACAAACATTGGAGCAGCATGGTGGCTCTGTGTTTAGCACTGTTGCTTCCCAGCGCTAGGGACCCGAGTTTGATTCCAGCCTTGGGTGACTGTCTTTGCCGAGTTTGCACATCCTCCCTGTGTCTGCGTGGGTTCCTTTGTATGCTCCAGTTTCCTCGCACAATCTGACGATGTGCAGGTTCGGTGAATTGGCCTTGCTGCATTGCTCAAAGTATGTAGGGATGTGTGGGTTAGTTGCGATGTTAGGGGTAAATATAGGGTGGTGAAATGGGTCTGGGTGGGTTACATTTTGTAGGCTTCGTGTGGACAGGTTGGTCTGAAGGGCCTGTTTCCACATTTTCGGGTTTCCAAAAAGGAAAAAGGAAAATCAAAGACTTTGTTTTCACTGTCAGACTTGTTTCAGCAGTGAGTCAAGTGCTTGTTCATATCTTACTGTACTAGACATCGGTTAGATTTCCCTTGATTCCTTCATACAGTTTGGCACGCAACTTCCATTTGAACTGTGTCTCTGTGATGAGATGCCAGTTGATGTGAGGGTGGATGCTGGTGGAGAGCTCTGTAGATCTGTTCCCAAGGCTCCACATACCACCAAGTGAAATGTAACCGCACAAGAATACATTCTATCAAGTTACATTTCACACAAAACGATCTGTCAAACAGGTTCCTCAGCAAACGCAATTGCTTGTTTGCCATCAGGTTAAAACATATTCAACAAGTATGACATGTTTTATTGACAGGGAATTCAGGAATTCAAAGAAGTAAATAGTGATCGCAATTAAATGTACCAAAAAAACAATCTTTCCTGCTCTCCCTCTCTCCCTGTCCCGCTTTCTCTCCCTCTCTCTCACCCACTCTCTCTCTCTCTACCTTCCTGTTCCCGAAAGGAGCAAAGAACAAACAGGTCCTCCTGCAGACATGGAGAAATTCTAAAAGAACAGGCACAGTTTGACGAACAGATTGTTTCTGAACACAAAATGAAAAGGTGTTGGATGCTCCACGATACTTGTTCTGTGTTTTTACACGTGTGGCTGTTCCACTCAACATGCATCTTTGCCTATGAAGTCTTGTACATACAGATTCTTCAGAAAATATAATGTTTTGATGTTCTTCCAGTCTCGCCTTCAAAATAGGAACATTTTTCACTCTGAACTGATAAATGGGATTTTTTGTTTCTGAATTGGGAGAGATTATCCAGCTTCTTTACGGCAGCTTTCTCTCCAATTCAGTTTGTTCTTCGCAGCCCTTCCGCCACCTCACCGGTATCCTCAGAACCTTCCCTCCAATTTAGCGTGTTCTTACCAGGTGTTCTGCCAACTCCATATTTTTTTAAATAAGCTTCTGTGCAACTCAGCTGGTTCTCAGCAGATTCCCTCCAAATGAATCAAAGACCTCTCCAAGACAGTCCCTGTTCAAAACATATTGACTTATGCAGCCTCAACAATTCCAGACACTTGTAATCAATGTTAACAAAGATATGAGAAACAAGTGGGGAACACGTGGTACATGTACTCAGACCTGATTTAGTTCAGGGGTAAGGACACTACCACAGCACCACAAGAGCCCGACCCTCAACAATCACAGACACTTACCAGGCAAACCAAGTATAGCTATTGCAATGTAGAATATGTTCCTGACCACTTGGATTGGTTGATGCATTTTCTGAATGAAGAGACCAATTACTTTGAGCTGGGAACTCTCTCTGATTCAGAATGGAATGAAGCCTCTTATTTCATTCTCTGCAGTAACTGCCAGGGGAAACTGTAGTTGCAACATTTTTAGAGTTGATTATTTTCTGAAGAATTCACAAACAAGGATTACAACAGCCGAGTTAACTCCCTGGTGATAGAAATGTTTTGGACAGCTCTGCAGCTCAATTGAGATGAAGAAATTCAATTGAGACACTCTTCGCTTCAAAGATATCTCAAAGTACTCCCGCTCAGCGTTTTCATTATAGAATCCCTGCAGTGTGGAAACAGACCAGCATCTGGCCCAACAAGTCCATACTGACCCACTCAAGAGTAACCCACCCCGACCCATTCCCCTATAACTCTACCTTATTCCTGACTAATGCACCTAACTTACACATTGCTGAAAAATATGAGCAATTTAGCATGGACAAATCACCGAACCTGTACATCTTTGAATTGTGGGTGAAACCATCGTAAACCCACGCAGGCACAGGGATAATGTGCAAATTCCACACACACAATGGCCTTAAGGTGGAATTGAAACGGGTCCCTGGTGCTTTGAGGTAGCAATGCTAACCACTGAGCCACTCTGCCGCTCTAAATGATTTGGCCCTCCCCGGTGGTAGGTTTTACCGAAAGATCTGTGCTGACTCTGTAAGAGCAGCTCAGCTTGTCTCAATCAGTAACCCCACTTCAAGCATCACTTCACCGTTTCCCTCAGTCAGATCAGGAGTAATGTGTCCAGTTCTGGTCGCCCTGTTATAGAAAGAATAAAATTAAGCTAGAGAGTGTTCAGAAAATGTTCCGAGGAATGGAAAGTTTCTGTTGTAGGGAGAAGCTGGATAGGCTGGGACTGTTTTCACAGGATCGCAGGAGGTTGAGGGGTGACCTTATAAAGTTTTGTAAAATCATAAGGTGTAAAAATCTTTTGTAAAACTTATCTCTTTTCCCTCTGGTGGGGGATTTCCAGATGAGGGGCATTTTTTAATGTGAAAGGAGAAAGATTGATATCAGACATGAGGGCATTATGCTTAGTGTGCGGAATCAACCCCCAGAGAAAGTGGTGGATGTGGATGTTTAAAAGGCATTTAGATAAATACATGAATGTGAAATGGCAGGATATGGGCCAAGGGCGGGCAGATGGGACTCGTTTAGTTTGGAATCATGGTCAGCATGGACTGGTTGGACCGAAGGGTCTGTTTCCATGCTGTATGACTCTCTGACTCTATGACTCTATGATTGAGCTGATTAGTCAATGCCCTTCAGATGCAATCTTTCTTACCCACACTCCAAGACTATTCATTTCACATCCCCACCACTGCCCTGTTAAAGGAACAGGGCGGCACGGTGACACAGTGGTTAGCACTGCTGTTTCACAGCGCCTGAGACCCGGGTTCAATTCCCGCCTCAGACGACTGACTGTGTGGAGTTTGCACGTTCTCCCTGTGTCTGCGTGGGTTTCCTCCGGGTGCTCCGGTTTCCTCCCACAGTCCAAAGATGTGCGGGCCAGGTGAATTGGCCATGCTAAATTGCCTGTACTGTTAGGTCAGGGGTATGGATGGGTTGTGGGTCGGTGTGGACTTGTTGGGCCGTAGGGCCTGTTTCCACACTGTAAATAATCTAATCTAATCAGGAACGTTTTGCATCAGGACACACTTTCTTTCATTGCCATTCAGTGTGTATCTGTGTCTTTGATAAACTTTCCCCCAACTTCTTTGGCTCATTGTGGACCTCCCTTTGCTTCTGTTACCTTTTTTGAGTCTCTGCAGCACGCCATTCCTGGAAAGTGAAATCTCTATAACATTTCTCACCCTATACCTGTCACTTTAAAAGGCTATGTTACCCTTGGGTTTTTGTCTGAAGAGTGTTCGTAAAGGCAGAGGTCCCCAGGAGTCTGGGGAGTTTAACAGATTAACAATGGAAGGGGAGTGGCCAGTTCTCCCAGATCAGGCTTCCTCCAGTTTTTCTTTGCTGCAGCATTCACAAGATGTTGGAGTCCGGAAATGTTGCAAGCTTCAGCAAAGGATTCCTCTAACTTTCTCTGAAATTACTCTCTGGATGTTCTTCTCTCTTGCCTGTAAGAATCTGTGTTTCTATTTCCCTTTCTGTGTCGGGCCGTGCTTATGGGCTGTTACTGTATTGGAACAGCTAGTTAATTAAGGTCCTGTTTCGGGTCAGTTAGGTTTGTTATGGACCAGGTCAGACTCCCCTCAAAATATCTTAAGGAGGTAGCCTCGACCCTAACATTACTACATTTTTACATTTATTGTAAAGGCAGATGGACTATTTCTGTTGATGAATATTCAATTTCTGGGAGAAATACCCAAGAGGTCTTTCCATCTTCTTGTCATCTTCCTGTAAGAGGACAGCACCGACACCCAATCACCTGCATTGATAAACACCTTGAAGTTATTTGCATAATTAGGTGTGGATAATAGTGGGCCAGTGATTCACATAGCTTTCAGCCTGTCAAATGCTGTCTGACAGATTACTGACATTGCAATTTTCTGCACTTCTTCAAAAAGTCAGTGATTGGAGCAGCCATTCTGCTAAAATTTGGCATGAATTTCTGATAACGCCCACTCACTCCAAGTAATTACAGTACTGCTCTTTTCGTTGATGGTATGGAAATTTCCCAATAACCGTTGTTGTCACATTCCGTGGGCCTATCTGTCCATGTCCGATAACATAGCCCAGGAACATGACTTGGGTTTTGGCGAATTCACTCTTAGCCAGCTTTATCACCAAGCCGATTTTCCGAAGTCAATCAAATAGCTCTGATAAATGCAGCAAATATTTCTCCCACGTGTGAATGAAAATCGCCAGGTCATCGATGTATTCAACACAACTGGGTAATCCAGAAATGACTTTATTATTTAGTCTTTGAAATGTGGTTGGTACATTTTTCATACCAAATGGGATGACTTTAAACTGGTACAGTCCATTTGGTGTTTCGATAGCTGAATTTTTTCCTTAAATTTCAGATGTTACTGGCCCAGAGTTCGCCACACATTATTATGCAAATTCCTAAATTATGCATGATTTAGGAAAAAAATACTGTTCCGATAAGGCAATCTCCCTCTCGACGTAACACATTGAAGTTGGCGCAGGTTCAAAACGAGATTGAGTGCATGTGCAAAGACAACATAATCAAAGTGAATTGCAGTGCTTGGAGCTCCCCAGTAGTAATGGTGTCAAAACCACATGGTACCCAACAATTATGTGCAGAATATTGCAAAGGCCATGCAATTACAACGTCTGATTCATATCCAATTCTACGCTTGAAAGATTGCGTTGAGAATGTGGAACCAGAAACTAATACTTCCAAATTGGGCTTAATCTTAGGATACTGGCAGGTACCATCATCTGAAACAGGGATTACAATTTCACCTATCACTGGAAGTCGCTCTAACATCTTATCTCCGAGAGCAAAATTATGAGCTTTTGATTTTGGCCTGCTTCCTGTTTCGTTGTATGCTGTGATACTTTTAAATGCTGTCTAACCAACTTGCCCACTCTATTTACTCATTCCCTAAAATTTGACACATGCCCCAAATGTGTGGTCTCTGAATTCTGACACCAATTTCTCCTTAATCAAGTTCAGAGGTCCTCTCACGTTATGCCCAAAAGCTAATTCAAATGGACTGAATTTGGTCGATTCATTTGGTGCATCTGTGATGGGAAAAAGTACAAATGGAATTCCTTTATCCCAATCATCCAGATATTCTTGACTATTAACCGTCGACATGGTCTTCAATATCTGATGCCTCCTTTCTAGCACTCCTTGTGATTCTGGGTGGTATGCAGTCGATTTGAAGTGTTTTATTCCGAAGCTGTCCATGTCTTCCTTGAATAATTTTGATGCCAAGTTTGACGTTGATCTGATTACATCTCGGTGAGTAGCCAATATCTGGTGAAAGATTTGAGTAACTCCTTCATAATCCTTTTTGCTGTGATAATGTGTAATGGGACAGCCTCTGGAAATCGAGAGGACACACTCATTATTGTTAACAAATCCTGATCCTCACCTTTTATTTTCAGTCGGGGTCCAACACAATCAATTAAGACCCTTGTAAATGGTTCCTCAAATGTAGGGATGGGTATTAAAGCTGTTGGTTTTATCACTACAACATAGAACATTGAACAATTACGCCTCAGTACAGGCCCTCGCTGTTGTGCTGACCTGTGAAACCAATGCAAAGCCCACCTAAACTACACTATTCCATTTTCATCCATAAGTATATCCAATGACCATTTAACTACCCTTATAGTTGGCGAGACTACTACTGTTGCTATCAGTGCATTCTATGCCCCTACTACACTGAGTAAAGAAACTACCTCTAACACCTATCCTATATCTGTCAACCATCAATTTAAAGCTATGTCTCCTCGTGCTAACCATCATCATCCGAGGAAAAAAGCTCTCACTGTCCACCCTATCTAACCCTCTGATTATCTTATATGTCTCAATTAAGTCACCTCTCAACCGTCTTCTCTCTATCAAAAGCAGCCTCAAGTCCCTTCGCCTTTCCTCGTAAAAACTTCTTTCCATACCAGGCAACATCCTAGTAAATCTCCACTAAACCCTTTCCATTTATGAAAATTCCACATCCTTCATATAATGCCAGAACTGTCCGCAATACTCCAAGTGCAGCTGCACCAGAGTTTTGTACAGCTGCAGCATGAGCTCATGGTTCCAAAGCTCAATCTCTCTACTCATCAAAGCTAACACATGACTTCTTAACAACCCGATCAATCTGGGTGACAATATTCAAGGATCTATGTACATGAAGACCGAGATCTCTCTGCTCGTCTCCACTGCCAAGAATCTTACCATTCACCCAGTACTCTGTATTCATGTTACTCCATTCGACGTTAATCAGCTCACACTTTTCCGCATTAAACTCCATTTGCTACCTCAGCCCAGTTGTGCAGTTTATCTATGCCCCTTTGAAGCCTGTAACATCCTTCAGCACTATCCACAACTCTACCAACTGCAGTGTCATCTTCAAATTTACTAAAACAGCCTTCTACGCTCTCATCCAGGTCATTTATTTAAAAAATGGCAAAGAGCAATGGACCAAAACAGATCCTTGCAGTATTCCAAAAGTAACTAAACTCCAGGATGAACATTTCCCATCAACCACCACCAGCTCACCAATTTCTGATCCAAACCACTAAAGCACTCTCAATCCCATGCCTCCGTATTTTGTGCAGTAGCCTACCATTAATAGCCTTATCAAACGCCTTACTGACACGCCTCACTACCTGACATGTCTAGCAAAACTCGATTAAATCCTTATGTCCGCCAGGCTAGTAAAAATATTTTCGTATTTTACCCTGATGTTTTCTTACCCCTGAATGAATTCCTACTGGTAATTCACATGCGACCCGCAACACCTCCCTTTTGTAACCCGCTTGCAATACGATGAACTTTCTGCCATTTCCCAACTGCCTGAAGATGTGCTGAACACCATTTTGTCATCAAGATATCCTTTTTAAGATAGTAACATTTGGGAATACGCTCAACTTCTTGTTCTGTGTTTGTTTTTTTTAATACAATTGCTTCTGTTGTAAATCAGTCAATTTCTCTGAGCTAAAAGTATCCACTTTGTCCTCCACCTGTTCTTGCTTTGTCTCGAGGGTGGTGAATCTCTGGGAGTCATTGTTGCAGGAGGCAGTGGAAGCCAAGTCATTGAGCTTTATTGGATGCAGCTGGATTACCATTAGGGCACAAATCTTTGCTGTTTTGTATCTGTTTGATTATTTATTATATTTGCACCGTCAATGTGGTGCACATATGGAGATTTTTCTCTCACCTGAAACTTTGGGTTAAAGATAGAAACTGGAAGCAGTAGTCAATCCGTCACCTAACAAAGAACAAGGTAAACTGCAGCACAGGAACAGGCCCTTTGGTTCTCCAAGCCGGAACTGATCCTGATTCTCTACCTAAACCTGTCATCTATTTTCTAAACATCTGCATCCCTCTGCTCCCTGTCCATTCATGTATCTGTCTAGATACATCGTCGTGCCCACTTCTACCACCTCCACTGACAATGTGTTCCAGGCACCCATCACCATCTATGCAAAAATCTTTCCACGCATGTCTCCCTTAAACTTTCCCCCTCACTTGAACTCATGACCCCTTGTAACTGAATCCACCCCGCCCCCCACACCCCCACCCCGTGAAAAAGTCTTGCTGTCCACCCTGTCAAAGCCTCTCGTGATTTTGTAGACCTCAATCAGGTCCACCCACAACCTCTGTTTTTCTACTGAACGTAACTCTCATCTACTCGACCTCTCTTCATAGCTAGCACCCTCCATACGAGACAAAATCCTGGTGAACCCCCTCTGCAGCCTTACCAAAGCATCCATATCCTTTTGGTAACGTGGCGACCAGAACTGTACGCAGTATTCCAAATATGGCTGAACCAAAGTCTTATACAACTGTAACATGCCCTGCCAACTCTTGTACTCAATATCCCATCCAATGAAGGAACGCATGCCGTATACCTTCTTGACCACTCTGTTAACCTGCATTGCTTCCTTCATGTTACAATGGATCTGAACACGCAGATCTCTCTGCACATCAATTCTCCCCAGGGCTTTTCTATTTATTATATAGTTCACCCTTAAATTGGATCTTCTAAAATGCATCACCTCGCATTTGCCGGATTGAACTCCATCTGCCATTTCTTCGCCCAAATCTCCAAGCTATCTGTATTCTGTTGCATTCTATGACGGTCCCCTTCACGATCTGCTGCTTCACCAATCTTAGTGTCATCTGCAGACTTGCTAATCACACCTCCTCCACTTCCTCTTAAAGCAAGCTCGGCCATTTTATGCAATAATGGCTGATCCTTTCACTGACAACATATTCCCACCTGTTGAGTTTAATGTCTCAACAGGTATCAAGATCTTTCTTGAACATACTTGCTCTCAAATCACCACATCTCTTCCTCTCGCATTCCATCTCTCTCTCTGTCGTTCTCGCCCTGACCTGACACCCCCCCCATCTCTTAGACCTTTTCACTCTGCCCTGACCTATCTCTATCACTCCATGTATCTTTCAGCCTCTCTCTCTATCTCTCTTCCTTTTCTCTCTTTGATACTCAGTCTCTCTGTCTCTCTCTCTCTACACCACAGTCTCTCTCTCTCTTTTTCTATCAATTTATCTTTCTATCCATTCTCTCTCTCATCTTGTCTTTTTCTGTGCCTGTATTTCCTCCTCTTGCTACTGTAGTGATTGTAACAAGGTCAGTCTGTAGGATCTCAGAGAATCTGGTGGGATCAGCGGCCTCCATCTTGCCGCAGCAGCAGTGGGACTGGTAAGAGTGAGGAGGAAGGGGCTGCTGGGAAGGTCAATTAACCCTTTAATAACTTATCTCATGAATACGCAGATCACACTGCTGAGTAAGTGAGGTAATACATTTGGGTGGTTGCTTTACCTGAAACAGTACTTCGGTAGGGTCTCTCACCAGCCCTACTCCTCCTCCTCTAAGCAAAAAAAAAGGTTTTGTGCACCGATTCATTCAGGTAAGTAGTTGGTTCATTAGTCTGTTGGGAATTCAGAACAGTGGGAATGGATGTAAGGGCAGTTGCATTATCCTCCGGCCGGATGTGGGAAGTAAGGGTCATCATTCGTGTCCCCAATGACTTCATCTGTCAGAATTGCTCCCAGTTCCAGCTCCTCAGAAACTGCGTTAGGGAACAGGAGCTGGAGCTGGATGGACTTAGCATCATTCAGAAGACAGAGGATTTATCATAGAGGAGTTACAGGGACATAGTCTTGAGGTCTAAAATTAGAATTTAGGCTGTTGTTAGAAGCATAGAGTGTATGCAGATTTCTATTAACGACTCCGCCGTCTCCAACCTTGCAAAGGGAGAGATGATAAAGATCAAACTTGACCTGCTATGTGGACTTGCCATTGGCAGCATTGGTGCACAAGAAGGGACAGTTTACCTGTGTGATCCTGAGCAAACAGAGACTGTGTACTAACTATGCCAGGAAGATGGCATTGTATGCTGAGAGACTGAATGTTACCAAGAATGACTATTGCAGTGGTCAACTGCATCAAAAAGATTGACCAGTTCATTTACAGGACAAGTCTAAATGGTCTTTACTCTGTAAAGGTGTTGTGTGCCACATCTGGAGATAATCTGGAGCAGCATTCTTACGGCAGCTTTCTTTCCCATTCAGCATGTTCTTAGCAGACCTTGCTCCAACTCAACTATATCCTCAGAACCTTCCCTCAACTCCAGAGTGTCTTACCAAGCATTCCGCCAACTCAACATGTTTTAATGAGCTTCTGTGCAATTCAGCTTGTCCTCAGCAGATATCCTCCAAATGAATCCGATACAATAACTTCTCCAAGACAGTCATTGTTCAAAACATATTGACTCATGCAAACTCAACAATTTGAGACACACATGGGGAGCTTGTAAACAGGCCTGCTTTAGTTCAGGTGTAGGGACACTACCACTGCACCACAAGCACCATACCCTCAGCAATCACAGACACTTTCCAGGCAAACCAAGTACAGCTATTGCCACGTAGAATATCTTCTTGACCACTTAGACATTCTTAGACTCAGAAATCTCTCAAAGTACTGCTACCCAGCATTTTAATCATTGAATCCCTACTGACAGGAAACATCCCAACAAGTCCAGACAGACCCTCTCAAGTATAGCCCACCCAGACCCATTTCCTTACATTTACCCTGACTCATGCACCTCACCTACACATCCCTGGACAAATTCGCATGGCCAATTCATCTATTCTACACTTCTTTGGATTGTGGGAGAAAGTCCACACTGGCATAGGGAGAATGTGCAAACTTCACACACACAGAGTGGCTTGGGGCTGGAATCGAACCTGGGTCCCTGGTGCTTTGAGATAGCAATGCTAACCACTAAGCCAACATGGAAGGAAGATGTGTTGGACATTTTGAACAACTTGAGGATAGACAAGTCCCCCGGGCCTGACGGGATATATCCTAGGATTATGTGGGAAGCCAGAGCGGAAATTGCAGTACCATTGGCAATGATCTTTTCGTCTTCATTGTCAACGGGGGTGGTACCAGGGGACTGGAGAGTAGCGAATGTTGTGCCCCTGTTCAAAAAAGGGAATAGGGATAACCCCGGGAATTACAGGCCAGTTAGTCTTACTTCGGTGGTAGGCAAAGTAATGGAAAGGGTACTGAGGGATAGGATTTATGAGTATCTAGAAAGACACTGCTTGATTAGGGACAGCCAGCACAGATTTGTGAAGGGTAGGTCTTGCCTTACAAGTCTTATTGAATTCTTTGAGGAGGTGACCAAGCATGTGGATGAGGGTAGAGCAGTGGATGTAGTGTACATGGATTTTAGTAAGGCATTTGATAAGGTTCCCCATGGTAGGCTTATGCGGAAAGTCAGGAGGCATGGGATAGAGGGAAATTTGGCCAATTGGATAGAAAACTGGCTAACCGGTCGAAGTCAGAGAGTGGTGGTAGATGGCAAATATTCAGCCTGGAGCCCAGTTACAAGTGGAGTTCCGCAGGGATCAGTTCTGGGTCCTCTGCTGTTTGTAATTTTTTATTAATGACTTGGATGAGGGAGTCGAAGGGTGGGTCAGTAAATTTGCAGATGATACGAAGATTGGTGGAGTTGTGGACAGTGAGGAGGGCTGTTGTCGGCTGCAAAGGGACTTAGATATGATGCAGAGCTGGGCTGAGGAGTGGCAGATGGAGTTCAACCCTGCCAAGTGTGAGGTTTTCCATTTTGGAAGAACAAATAAGAATGCGGAATACAGGGTTAATGGTAGGGTTCTTAGTCAGGTGGAGGAACAGAGGGATCTTGGGGTCTATGTACATAGATCTTTGAAAGTTGCCACTCAGGTGGATAGAGCTTGTAAGAAGGCCTATGGTGTATTAGCGTTCATTAGCAGAGGGATTGAATTCAAGAGTCGTGAAGTGATGTTGCAGCTGTACAGGACTTTGGTTAGGCCACATTTGGAGTACTGTGTGCAGTTCTGGTCGCCTCACTTTAGAAAAGATGTGGAAGCTTTGGAGAGGGTGCAGAGAAGATTTACCAGGATGTTGCCTGGAATGGAGAATAGGTCGTACGAGGATAGGTTGAGAGTTCTCGGCCTTTTCTCATTGGAACGGCGAAGGATGAGGGGTGACTTGATAGAGGTTTATAAATGACCAGAGGAATAGATAGAGTAGACAGTCAGAAACTTTTTCCCCGTGTACAACAGAGTGTTACAAGGGGACATAAATTTAAGGTGAAGGGTGGAAGGTATAGGGGAGATGTCAGGGGTGGGTTCTTTAACCCAGAGAGTGGTGGGGGCATGGAATGTGCTGCCCGTGGGAGTGGTAGAGTCAGAATCATTGGCGACCTTTAAGCGGCAATTGGATAGGTACATGGATAGGTGCTTAATCTAGGATAGATGTTCGGCACAACATCGTGGGCCGAAGGGCCTGTTCTGTGCTGTATTGTTCTATGTTCTATGTTCTATGTCATCCAAAATGTTTGAGACCTGGCCAGTGGGAGGGTTTGCTGCAGGGTCTGTGCTGACTGGGTTAGCTCTCTGTCAGAGCAGCTCAGCTTCTCTCAATCAGCAACCTCACTTCAACCATCACTTCACTGTTTCCCTCAGCCAGATCAGGAGTAATGTGTCCAGTTCTGGTCACATTCATGCAGAAAGGATAAAATTAAGCTGGGTAATATTCAGAAAAAGTTACCAGGATGTTTCTAGGAATGGAAGGTTTCACTTGTAAGGAGAGGCTAGATAGGTTGGTGTTGTTTTCACTGGATCGCATGTGGTTGAGCGGTGACCTTATGAAGGGTGATAAAACCATGAGGTGTTGCAAATGAGGTGAATAGCAAGCCTTTTTTTCCCTCCAGTGGGGGATTTCCAGACTAGGGGTATATTTTTTAATGTGAAAGGAGAAAGATTGAAACAGCCATGAGGGTATTTTGTTTAACACACAGAAAGCTTTGTGTGCAGAATGAACCCCCAGAGGATGTGGGTACAGTGACAACATTTAAAAGACATTTAGATAAGTACATGAATGGGAAATGTTTGCAAAGATATGAGCCAAGGACAGGCAGGTGGGACTAGATTATTTTGGAATTATGGTCTGCAGGGACTGGTTGGACCGAAGAGTTTCCTTCCGTGCTGTATGACTTTCTGACTCTATGACTGAAGTGATAAATCAATGTCCTTCAGATTCAATCTTTCTTACCCACACTCCAAGACCAGTTAGTTCAGATCCGAACCACTGCCCTGGAACGTTTTGTATCAGGACACTGTTTCATTCACTGCCATTCAGTGTGTCTCTATGTCTTTGATGAACTTTCCCCTAACTCCTTTTGCACATTGTGGATCTCTCTCTGCTTCTCTTACCTTTCTGAGTCTCTGCAACACGCCATCTCTGGAAAGTGGGGCCTCTGGAACATTTCTCACCCCTACACCCTGTGATGATGCTGTCACTTTAAAAAGGCCATTTTATCCTGGGTTTCTTTGAAGAGTGGGTATAAAGGTAGAGGTCCCGAAGAATCTGGCGAGTATAACAGTTTAGCAATGGAAGGGGAGTGGCCAGTTCTTCCAGTTCAGGTTTCTCCAGTTTTTTTTTAATGCAGCGTTCACAAGATATTGGAGTCCAGAAGTGTTGCAAGCTTCAGGAAATAATTCGTCTGACTTTCTCTGAAATCTCACTCTGGAAGTTGTTACTACCTGCCTGCAGAATGTGTGTTTGAATTTACCTTTCTGTCTAAGCTTGTTCTTATGGGATGTTACTGTATTGGAACAGCTCGTTAGTTAAGTTGCTGTCTCTGGTCAGTTAGGTTTGTTATAGACGAGGCCAGACATCCCTCAAAATATTTTGAGAAGGGAGCCTAGACCCTAACTTTTTCTTATTGTAGAGGCAGGTGTGAAGTGATTATTCCAGGTGCGTGCAGCTGGTCAAACCACTCGGCTTTAAGCAAAAATTATTTAATCTAAACACTACAGTTGAAGCACAAAAAAAAAGAAAGTGGAATTTAGAATTACTTAACGATGGGTCAAATGCTGGCAAATGGGACGAGATTGGTTTAGGATATCTGGGCGGCATGGACAAGTTGGACAGAAGGGTCTGTTTCCGTGGTGTACGCCTCTGTGACTGTACTGGAAAACCTACTATATACACTCGAGTAATAGTCAGATAATTTATGACTACTTTTTAAGGTTAAATTGATGGGATCGACTTTTGAGTGGCTGAAAAGCATGCCTGCCAAAATTAATTCCATATCATTAGCAGAAATCCAATTGATCTCTAAATAAATAAAGAGAAAAAAAATCACGGTAATGCTGAAAACCCGGAGTGGAGCGTAACAGCCTACGCACTGGAAGACCAAGAGTGGAGGATGATGACCAGTACGCTCGCTCATAAATGTTGATCTCTTCTCTGTGAAGGACTATGGTCTACTATTATACAAGATACATCAAAAATTCCAGATTTGTTTTGGCAAAACATTGACAATTACTTTTTCTCATCCTGACACGTATATAATTTTCACATTGAATGGCTGCAATAATAAGTTGCATCGAAACAGTCTGGAATTTTGTCCTTAAGTTTCTCCACAAATTTTAATGGGTTATGATCAGTATACAATTGTCTCAGACACATTACTAGCAATATAAATGTGGAAATATTTTAACATTGACACTAAGCTCAAGGTCTCCTTCTCTGTTGTCGAATATTTCTGTTGACGAATATTCAATTTCCTGGAGAAGTATCCGATAGGTCTTTCTTTCTTTCTTTTCATCGTCTTCTTTTAAGAGTACAGCAGTGACACCTACATCACTCGCATCGATAGCCTCTTTGAACATCTTTGCTTCATGAGGTATAGCCAATATTGGGACAGTGGTCAACTCATTTTCAGGCTGTCAAATCCTGTCTAACAGTTTACAGTCCATTGAAACTTTCTGCGCTTCTTCAATAAGTCAGTGGAGTAGTACGCAGAACAGCCACTTTCCTAACATTTGGCATGAATTTCCAATAAAACCCACTCAATCCCAGGAATCGTGGTACTCCTCTCTTCATCGATGGCATGGGAAACTCCTCAATATGTTTCTTCAATGTTTCCGGAAGAAACATCACAGAAGCACTTCACAGGAGGTTCCCAAGCACTGAGGATGTCACCTAGACAGGGGACGAGACGACTGCAACACAAATTCACAGCTCGGCGAACAGAACCACAACCCCTCAATAATCTTTGTTGTCACATTCCATGGGTCCATCTATCCATGTCCAATAACATGCCCAGATATGTGACTTGGGCTTTGACGACTTCACTCTTAGCCAGCTTTATCACCTAGCCTGCCTCCCAAAGTCAACTGAATGATTCTGATAAATGCTGTAAATATACCATCCATGTGCGACTAAAAATTGCCAGGTCATCTTTGTCAACGACACAATTGCGATATTCAGAAATGACTTTATTGGTTAGTCTTTGAAATGTGGATGGTGAAGTTTTCATCCCAAACGACATGATTTCGAAGTGGTAAAATCCATTTGGTGTTACAAAAGCCGAAATTGTCTTTGCTCTTTCAGATAAAGGTACCTGCCAGTCTCCTCTGAATAAGGCCAATTTAGAAATATAAGTTTCTGGCCCCACCTTCTCAAACCAGACTTCCAAACATGGAATTGAATATGAATCAGACTTTACAACTGCATTGCCTTTGTGATAATCTCCACGAAATTGTTCGGTACCACGTGGTTTTGAAATCCTTAATATGGGAGGGCTCCAGTCACTGCAATTCACTTTGATTATGTTATCCTCGTGCAAGCGTTCAATCGCTTTTTGAAACTGTGCCAATTTTAGAGCATTACATCTATGAAACTGTTGCTTTATTGGAACAATATTTCCCAAATCTTCACCATGCATAATTATATTCGTACTTCCAGCTTATTCCCACATATTTGCTTAAACAATAGGGTCATTTTCTCGTCCTCCACATGCACATATTTAAAATTGAATGGCTGTTACAACAAGCTCCACACAAACAATCTGGAATTTTTGTCCTTAAATTACTTCACAGTTACTTCAATGAGTTATTATCAGTGTATATGATTGTCTCAGATACATTACTGGTACCCATAAACGTTGAAATGTTGTAACACCAATACCAAGCTGAAAGTCTCCTGCTCAAATGTCAAATATTTCTGCTGATCAATCTTTAATTGCTTGATAGGTATTTCTATTTTCTTGTTCATTTTCTGTAAGAGTGCAGCACTGACACCCACATCACTCGCATCGATAGCGACCTTGAATGACTTTGTGCAATTAGGTGTGGCTAATACCAGGGCAGTGGTGAGTTCAGCTTTCAGGCTGTCACATGCCTTCTGATAGTTTGCTGTGCATTGAAAATTTCTTCTTTCATAATTCAGTAAGTGGAGCAGCCACGTTGTGAAAAATTGGTGTGAATTTCCAATAAAATCCATTGCTCTTTTTGTTGTTGATATGGGAAACTCCCCAATTATCTTTGCTTTTGAATTCCGTGTGGCCGTTTGTCCACATCCAATAACATGACTCAGGTAGGTGTCTTGGGCTTTGGCAAATTCACTTTTGACAAGGTTTATTACTAAGCCTGCATCCCGAAGTCGATTGAACAAGTCTAATAAATGTTGAAAATGTTCCTTCCATGTGCGAGTAAAAATCGTCAGGTCACCAATATAAAGTGCACCATTTGGGTCATCTGGAAATGACCTTATCGGCTTGTCTTCAAAATGTGGCTGGCGCATTTTTCATACCTAGTGGCATGACGTTAAACTGATACAGTCCATTCAGTGTTACTAAAGCCGTAATCATCTTCACTCTTTCAGACAAAGGTACCTGCCAATATCTTCTGAGCAAGTCCACCTTTTCAACACCGTCTTCCAAACGCAGAATTAGATATGCATCAGTCTTTATAACGGTATTAACTTTGCAATAGCCCACCTGTAACCGTTTGGGTGAGCTCCAATCACCGTAACTCATTTTGATTATGTTGTTTTTGGAGCAGGCGTTTAATCTTCTTTGGAAGTTGTGTGCCAATTTTAGAGGGTTATGCTGACAAGGATGTCACTTAATTGAACAGCATTACCTTTGTCAACATCATGCATACTTAAGTTAGTATTTCCAAACTTATTTCAATGTATCTCTTCGTGCGACAGCAATAACTCTTTCAGGTCATTGCAATTTTCCTCTGGAATGTAACTCGCAATTTATCCCAATTTTTGAAAACTTCCTTATTGTTCAATTTAATTTGAGGAATGTCCAATTCAGAATCCTCTGAACATGGTTCTTCCCTCTGTGTTGTAGCCAGTAACACATCCTCCTCTTGCTTTCCTTCCCTGTCAAAATACATTTTGAGCATATTTACATGATACACTCTGTGAGATTTCTTTCTGTCCGGAGTCCTTATCAAATAGATCACCTCACTCAATCCCCTTTTGACTTGATAAGGTCCACTAAACCTTTAAAGGTTCACCTACGACTGGAAGTATTACTAACATCTTACCTCTGATAACAAAATTGTGAGTTTTTGATTTCTTGTCTGCTTCCTGTTTCATTGCATGTTGTGATACGTTTAAATGCTGTCGAGCCAACTGCCCCGCTCTATTTAATCTCTCCTTGAAATTTAACATATACTCTTAATACATGGTCTCAGAATTCTGACACCAACTTCTCCTAAATCAATTTTCACATTCCTCTCACTTCATGCCCAAAAACTAATTCAAATGGACAGAATTTGGTCAATCCATTTTTTGCTTTTCTGATCGCAAAAAAGGAATCAAATGGAATTCCTTCATCCCAAATATCCGAATACTCTTGACTGTAAGCCCTCAACATGGTCTTTAATTTCTGAAGCCACCATTCCAGCACTGCCTTTGATTCTTGATGTCATGCAGTAGATTTAGTTGTTTTATTCCTCATATGTCCATAACTTCCTTGAATAATTTTGATGTCAAGGTTGACCCTGGATCTGATTGTATGTCTGTGGATAGTCCATACCAAGTAAAACAAATTTGAGTAACTCTTCCACAATCTCCATTTCCTCATCAAGACATACTTTTTGAGATGGAAACATTCGGAAATATACTCAATTTCTTCTTCTATGTAAGTTTTTTGATGCAATTCTTTTAGTTTTTCATCTATCTGTTGTAACTCAGTTAATTTCTCTGAGCTAAAAATATCCACTTTGTCCTCCACCTGTTCTTGTTTTGTCTCAACTATTCGATCAAACATGGTCTCTGATAATTCAAATTCTTTACCTATATTCTTTAATATCTCCTCCTGTTTCAAGCAGATGCTTTGCGACCTTATTATCACACAGTCAGGAAAAGTCCCAGGGTACACTTCCTGTGAAACCTCAGTTGCCTGATTTTCCACTGGCTTTTCAGCCACAGTAGGCAGCACTCCCACCTGTGACCCAGCCAGATCATTATGAAGGACAAATTATATTTCTGGAGCTGAGAACTTTTCCAATATCCATCCTTTCTCCAATTTTCACTGGACTCTAACCTCTCTCTACATAATGGAGCACTTCTCTCACCATGAATTCCACATACGAGGACTTTTTCTGGTAATAATCCTTCTGAGTCACATGTCTCCTCATCTTTCTAAGTCGAAGATTGACATGATTCCATTTTTTTTAATATTACAGCTTATTTATCTGTTATTCCTGGCCTGGGTGAGTGAACCTTCCCTTCGCTAGGAAATAATTTCAGAAGATCTGGCACTTCCTTCTCAACCAACCTCTGACCAGCTTGGACATTCTGGTGCAGCTTTTTAGCCTCCATGGTACTTTCCTTTACCATTTTCACAAAATTCACTGGCTTATCCTGTTTTCTGACATCTCTCTTCCCAATACTTTTCCCAACCCACCAACACTGCAATTACATGTGGCCTACTTTATTGCAGTGAAACCACCTGAGCCTTTTAACTTCTCTTTCCCATTCATGGGTTTCCTTTTTACCCTCTTTCGAAATCAATGCATGTTTGGTCCGGGCCCCTCCTGAGATTTCTGAAATATTGTCTGTAGGCTTCTGACACAAGCTCATATGTATTTAAGATGACTTTCTACACCTCCTCATATTCCACAGATACCTCCTCTGAGAGTGAATGCAAAACAACACAAGCACTACCTACCAATTTTATTTGGATCAAAAGACCCCCTCACATGGTCACTTGCCACTTCATTTGTTTAGCCACTTTCTCAAATGAAATGAAAAAAGCTTTGAGGTCATTATAATCCAATGTAGGCAATGCTTGGATATATTTAAACAAGTCCCCACCAGGCTTTTGGCTCTATCTTCCTGGCCTGGCCCAACAAGTGCACACCAACAATCCGAAGAATATCCCACCCAGACCAATCCCCCTCTCCCATCACCCTGTATTTCCCAAGGATAATGCACCTAACCTACATGTATCTTCACACTATGGGCAATTTAAATGGCCAATCCACCCTAAGCTGCACATCTTTGGACTGTGGGAGGAAACTGGAGCCGCCTGAAGGAACCTGTACAGACATGGGGAATGTCCAAACTCCACACAGACATTCGCCCAAGGCTGGAAATGAGCCTGGCCCCAATCTATTATGGACCAGGTCAAACTCCTCAACATATTTTAACCATTCGAAAACATAACCATCCCCATATAGTAATTATTGCTAATTAACTGTTCGAATACAATAACATCCCATAAACACATCCCTTCATAAAAATGTAAATTCAAACACAGATTACAGGCAGGAGGGAAAAGCATGAAGAGAGATTTCAGAAGAAGGCCAGAGGACTTCCTTCCTGAAGCTTGCAACTCCCCTGGACTCACACATCTTGTGACTGCTACAGCTCAAAACAAACTAGAAAATATCTGAACTGGGAGAACTGGCCACTCCCCTTCCATTGTTAAATTAGACGCTTCCTAGACCCTTCAACACCTCTGCCTTTACACTTCTCTTCAAAAAGGTCCCAGACCTGTCAACCAGGTACCTTAGCAAAGACAATTGTTTGTTTACAATTAGGACAAAGCATATTCAACAAGTATGGCATCATTGATTAACGTGGAATTCAGGAAGATCGAGAACTGAATGGTTTTCCAATTAAAACTACCAAAAGACTCTCTTGCTATTATGGCCTAGGCCAGACCACTCAAAACATTCTTAAACAGGTAACCCAGACCATAACTTTGCAATTTGTTTCAGTAAGTATACAGTGAAAATTACCTGGAGTAAGTTAGCGAGGTTGACCACCAGGTTTTAAAACAGACAAAAATTTATTTGTAAAATTACACAAAGAAAAACACGAAGAACTGAATAAAGAACCCATCCTGACGTTAATCTATCCAAACTGGACTTAATTACGCTGTTCAAATATACACAACGGTCCGAATAAGCAAACCCACTTAAGAAAACAGCAAAAAATATAACAAGTGCTTACAGGTTGAAGTAAGAAGGGCAGAAGGAGAGACAATTTTTGCAAGCTATTCACATAAAACTGAACTCCTAACTAGTTCTACACTGAACTGCACAGCTAGAGAGCTGACCACTCATCTTTCATTATACTGGTCACTTCTAAAACATGACCCCTTTGGCCTGAAGTCTCATCTGTTTACATAGAAACAAAAAGACTTCTCAACACGCTTTAATCTCTGCACTAGAACAGTCTAATCAGAACCTGGAGATGATAATGACCCTTCTGAAAAAAATCCAAGAGCACAGTATCCTTGAGAAAAGGAACAGTTTTTAGAAAAAAAGGAACTAGCTTTGTGACGCTCATGCTCCTTCTCCCGGTTCTCAAAAAGAGCAGAGAACAAATTAGGTTTTCCTGCAGAGATTGTCAAATTCCGAAGAACAGGTACAGTTTGTGAAGACAAAATGACAAAATGTTATATGTTGCAAAGTCATTTGTCCTGTGTTTTAACATGTGTGGTCATGTCACCAAACATGTACCTTTACCTATGAAGTCTTGTACATACAGATTCTTTAGAAAACACAATGTTTTGAAGTTCTTCCAGTCACGCTTTCAAAATAACGAGCAGGTTTCACTCTGAAATGATGCCGTAGGTTCTTTTGTTTCAGATTTTGGGGAGACTATCTGGAGCAGCTTGGTCACAGCAATTTGTCCTCCAATTCAGCGTGTTCTTCGGAGACCTTCCTCCAACTCAATTATATCCTCAGAACCTTCCTTCCAATCCAGTGTGTTCTTACCAGGTGTTCTGCCAACTCAACATGTTTTTAAATGAGCTTCTGTGCTACTCAACTTGTTCTCATCAGATTCCCTTAAGTAAATCCGATGCAACAATAACCTCTCCAACACAGTCATTGTTCAATACATCTGGACTCATCAACAATTCTAAACACTTTGAATCAACTTTCACAGAGATGTGAGAAACACATGGGGAAAGGGGGAACTTGTACCCATGCCTGCTTTCGATCAGGGGTAGGGACACTACCACTGCACCACAAGAATCCGACCCTCAACAATTACAGACACTTACCAGGCAAACCGAGTACAGCTATTGCAACGTGAAATATGTTCCTAACAACTCGAACTGTTTGATGTATTTTCTGAGTGAAGAGTTCAATTACTTTGTGCTGCAAGTAATCTCTGCCTGATTCAAAATGGAACAAACATTCTTATTTTATACCCTGCAGGAGCTGCCATGGGAATCTGGTGGTTGCAAAATGTTTCCAGTTGTTTCTTTCATAAAGAATTCGCCAAGAAAGATTTCGACAAACGTGTTACATCTCTGGTGATGGAGGATATTGAGCAATCTATTTTGGAGGGCTCTGCAGCTCTCTTGAGATGAAGAAATTCCATGGTGCCAATCTTAGGCTCAAACGTAACACAAAAAACACTAAACACACTGATTAGTCAATGATCTTCAACTTCAATCTTTCTTACCCACACTCCAAGGCCATTTGTTTCAAATCCTTACCACTTCCCTGTTAAAGGAACGTTTTGCATCAGGACACTATTTCATTCACTACCATTGAGTGTGTATCTGTGTCTTTGATGAACTCTCCACCAACATATTTGGCTCATTGTGGATCTCTCTCTCTGCTTCTTTTACCTTTTTGAGTCTCTCCAACACACCATCGCTGGAAAGTGGGATCGCTGTAACATTCTCGTACACACGCTCTAAAACCCTTTGATGAAACGTGTTCCCCAGAACGTGACACAATCAGCAATATTTACAATCCCACTGGACGTGTCAAGGGCTGTGAATTTTTAGTTTGTCATCTCACACATTGAGCTCACTCTCTCAGCAGAGCAGGTAAGGGCTGTTTGGCAGTGGCTGCTTGAAGGCTCGGTGACGTTTGTTTAACGGTTTAAATTTGAATTTTTTTAATGAAAAGGCGCGGAGCGGACCCGGAAGCTGGCGCAGCGCAAGCTTACCTGGGTAAGTTGTTTTCCTATAAAGGTGCACAGGAGAGGCACCCGAGGCATGACAGAGGTAGCGCCTCCCACCCACCCTCCTCCTCTCACCCACCCTCCTCCTCTCACCTAATAATAAGACCCGTTATGGTAAGAAGGTAAGTGCTGCATTTTGCTAATTCTCGTGTTTAGACCTAGTTTTTTTAAGGGTTACTTTTAGAGGGATGGCAGTGAAGGCAGTGCAATGTTCCTCTTGCAACATGTATGAGGTGAGGGATGCCATGGTCGTCCCTGCTGATTACACTTGCAGGAAGTGCACCCATCTCCAGCTCCTCCAAGACCGTGTTAGGGAACTGGAGCTGGAGTTGGATGAACTTAGGATCATTCAGGAGGCAGAGGGGGTCATAGATCGGAGCTTCAGGGAAGTAGTAACTCCAAAGATTGTAGACAGATGGGTGACAGTGAGGGGGACTGGGAGGAAGCAGCCAGTGCAGAGACCCCCTGCGGCCGTTCCCCTCAAGAACAAGTATACCGTTTTGGATACTCTTGGTGGGGGGGGGGGGGACTTACTAGGGGTAAGCAATGGTGTTCAGGCCTCTGGCACGGAACCTGTCCCCATTGCTCAGAAGGGAAGGGTGGGGAAGAGCAGAGCAATAGTTATTGGAGGCTCGATAGTTCGGGGCACAGAACTCTCTCCCCCCCACAGTTTTTGTGGGGGGGAGAGAGACTCACGTTTGGTATGTTGCCTCCCAGGTGCAAGGGTACGTGATGTCTCTGATTGTGTTTTCTGGGTCCTTAAGGGGGAGGGGGAGCAGCCTGAAGTCGTGGTCCACATTGGCACCAATGACATAGGTAGGAAGAGGGATGAGGATGTTAGGCAGGCTTTCAGGGAGCTAGGTTGGAAGCTCAGAGCTAGAACGAACAGAGTTGTTGTCTCTGGTTTGTTACCTGTGCCACGTGATAGAGAGTCGAGGAATAGGGAGAGAGAGCAGTTAAATGCGTGGCTACAGGGATGATGCAGGAGGGAGGGATTCCAGTTTCTGGATTACTGGGGTTCTTTCTGGGGAAGGTGGGACCTCTATAAACATGATGGTCTACACCTGAACCTGAGGGGCATCAGTATCCTTGGGGGGAGGTTTGCTAGTGCTCTTTCGGGGGATTTAAACTAACTCTGCAGGGGCATGGGAACCTAGACTGTAGTTTTAGGGTGCAGGACCTTGAGTGTAGGGAGTTTAGGAACCAGGCATCAATCTCGAAGGAGGGTGCCTGTAAACAGGAAGGTGGCTTGAAGTGTGTATACTTCAATGCGAGAAGTATACGAAATAAGGTAGGTGAACTTGCAGCGTGGGTTGGTACTTGGGAGTTCGATGTTGTGGCTATTATGGAGACATGAGTAGAACAGGGACAAGATTGGTTGTTGCAGGTTCCAGGGTTTAAATGTTTTAGTAGGGTCAGAGGTGGGAGTAAAAGAGGGGGAGGTGTGGCATTGCTTGTCAAAGATAGTATTACAGCAGTGGAAAGGACAAAGGATGAAGACTCGCCATCTGAGGTAGTTTGGACTGAGCTAAGAAATAGGAAAGGTGAGGTCACCCTGTTAGGAGTTTTCTACAGGCCTCCTAATAGTCCTAGAGATGTAGAAGAAAGGATTGCGAGGATGATTCAAGAGAAGAGTGAAAGTAATAGGGTGGTTGTTATGGGGGACTTTAACTTTCCAGATATTGACTGGGAAAGCTATAGCTCGAGTACGTTAGATGGGTCGGTGTTTGTCCAATGTGTGCAGGAGGGTTTCCTGACACAATATGTAGACAGGACAACAAGAGATGAGGCCATACTGGATTTGGTTCTGGGTAACGAACCAGGCCAGGTGTTAGAATTGGAGGTAGGTGAGCACTTTGGGACAGTGACCACAATTCGGTGACTTTTACTCTAGTGATGGAGAGGGATAAGTGTGCACTACAGGGCAAGAGTTATAGTTGTGGGCAGGGAAATTATGATGCAGTGAGGCATGACTTGGGATGCGTGGCTTGGAAAAGTAGGCTTCAAGGGAAGGCTGCAATCGATATGTGGAGCTTGTTCAAGGAACAACTACTGAGTGTCCATGATAAGTATGTACCTGTCAGGCAGAGAGGAAAGAGTCGTGTGAGGGAGCCATGGTTTAATAAGGAATTGGAATCCCTTGTTAAAGGGAAGAAGGCGGCCTATGTAAAGATGAGGCGTGAACGTTCAATTGGGGTGATTGAGAGTTATAAGGTAGCCAGGAAGGATCTAAAGAGAGAACTAAGAGCAGCAAGGAGGGGACATGAAAAGTCCTTAGTTGATAGGATTAGGGAGAACCCAAAGGCTTTCTATAGGTATGTCAAGAATAAAAGGATGACTAGGGTAGGGATAGGGCCCGTCAAGGATAGTAGTGGGAAGTTGCGTGTGGAGGCTGAAGAAATTGGGGAGACACTGAATGAATACTTTTCGTCAGTATTCACTCAGGAACAGGACATTGTTGCCGATGTGAATATTGAGTCACAATTAATTAGAATGGATGGCTTTGAGATATGTAGGGAAGAGGTGTTGGAAATTCTGGAAAGGGTGAAAATAGATAAGTCCCCTGGGCCTGATGGCATTTATCCTAGGATTCTCTGGGAAGCAAGGGAAGAAATTGCAGAGCCATTTGGCCTTGATTTTTATGTCCTCGTTGTCTACAGGAATAGTGCCAGAAGACTGGAGGATAGCAAATGTGGTTCCCTTGTTCAAGAAGGGGAGTAGGGATAACCCTAGTAACTATAGGCCGGTGAGTCTTACCTCTGTTGTGGGCAAAGTCTTAGAGAGAATTGTAAGGGATAGGATTTTTGAACATCTGGATAGGAATAATGTGATCAAGGATAGTCAGCATGGTTTTGTGAAGGGCCAGTCGTGCCTCGCAAACCTTATTGAATTCTTTGAGAAGGTAACTAAGGAGGTGGACGAGGGTAAAGCAGTTGATGTGGTGTATATGGATTTTAGTAAGGCGTTTGATAAGGTTCCCCATGGTAGGCTACTGCAAAAAATATGGAGGTATGGCATTGAGGGGGAGTTGGAGGTTTGGATTAGGAATTGGCTGGCTGGAAGAAGACAGAGGGTAGTAGTTGATGGTCAAGGTTCATCTTGGAGTGCAGTTACCAGCGGTGTTCCGCAAAGGATCTGTTTTGGGACCATTGCTGTTTGTCATTTTTATAAATGACCTGGAGGAGGGGCTGGAAGGTTGGGTGAGCAAGTTTGCGGATGATACGAAAGTCTGTGGAGTTGTTGACAGTAAGGAAGGATGTGGCAGGTTACAGCGGGATATAGATAAGCTGCAGAGCTGGGCAGAAAGGTGGAAAATGGAGTTCAATGTTGCTAAGTGTGAAGTGATTCACTTTGGTAAGAGTAACAAGAAGATGGAGTACTGGGCTAATGGTCGGATACTTGGTAGTGTGGATGAGCAGAGGGATCTTGGTGTCCATGTACACAGATCTCTAAAAGTTGTCACCCAGGTAAATAGTGCTGTGAAGAAGGCATATGGTGAACTGGCTTTTATTGGTAGAGGAATTGAGTTCCGGAGTCCTGAGGTCATGTTGCAGTTGTATAAGACTCTGGTGCGGTCGCATCTGGAGTATTGTGTGCCATTTAGATCGCCATACTATAGGAAGGATGTGGAACGGGTGCAGAGGAGGTTTACCAGGATGTTGCCTGGTATGGTAGGAAGATCGTATGAGGAAAGGCTGAGGCACTTGGGGTTGTTTTCATTGGAGTAAAGAAGGTTTAGGGGTGACTTGATAGAGGTGTACAAGATGATTAGGGGTTTAGATAGGGTTGACCATGAGAACCTTTTTCCACGTATGGAGTCAGCTATTACAAGGGGGCGTAGCTTTAAATTAAGGGGTGGTAGGTATAGGACAGATGTTAGGGGTAGATTCTTTACTCAGCGAGTCGTGAGTTCATGGAATGCCCTGCCAGTAACAGTGGTGGACTCTCCCTCTTTATGGGCATTTAAACGGGCATTGGATAGGCATATGGAGGAAAGTGGGCTAGTGTAGGCTAGGTGGGCTTGGATCGGCACAACATCGAGGGCCGAAGGGCCTGTACTATGCTGTATTTTTCTATGTTCTATGTTCTATGTTCTAAATTGCATTTTCTTCCTTCAGACAGAACTCAAAATTAAACCAATGGGGCGTCGAACCTCTCCCCGAATTTTGTTCCCTCCTGTCTATTGGGAATATTTCCTTCTCTTCCAGGAATTTTCTGTCCCCTTCCAAGTTATAGAATCGTTTCCAATATGGACCATATTCAGTGACGATCATTTGCAACTTCCTTTCACTTTCTCATCCCTCCCAGATGAACTACATCCTAGAGTTCTGAAGGAGGGAGCTGACGAGATTGTGGAGGCATTGGTGGTGATTTTTCAGGAGTCACTGGAGTCATGGAGGTCGCAGAGGACTGGAAAAAGACTAATGTGATATCTTCCTTCAACTAGGAAGGGAGCCAGAACTCTGGAAACTACAGGCTGGTTCGCCTGACCTTGATTATTGGTCAGAGTTTTGAGTCCATTATGAACCATAGACGCACAGAAATGATACAGCACAGAAGAGGTCCGTTCAGGCCATCTTGTCACCCAGATACTCTTTCTAATCCCATCTTCCTATATGCATCCCATTGCCTGACACCTTCCATCACCCACAGTGCAGATTCAGTTACTTTTTAAAGAGTTTACTTTCTCTGCCTTCTCTGTTTTCATCCAGGGCCCCAAACGCTCCCTCCAGGTGAGACAGACATTCACCTGCTCCTCTTCCAACCTAGTTTACTGCCTCAGGTGCACCCGATGTGGTCTTCTTTACATCAGGGAGACCAAATTTAAACTTAGGGAGCAGTTTGCTGAGCATTACAGCCAGGTTCGCAGGGGCTGACCGAAACTCCCAGTCACCATTCATTTCAATTACCCCAACCACTCTCTTTCATACATGACCATCCTTGGCCTCCTCCATTGCCAAAACAAGCCACAGTTCCTATTGGAGGAACAACACCTTATCTTCCGCCTGGGCAGCCTATAGCTCGGAGGACTCAACATTGAGTTCTCCGATTTCAGATAATCATCCTCACTGACTCTCTTCCTAACCCCTCCCCATCCCTTCCACTGCTCCCTGCCACCAACCGGATTCATTCATCTGATTGACTAACCAGGTCGGACTCTCTACTTGTCTTCACCTATCCGCACCTCACCACACTGCCCCTGCCACCCCCTTTATCTGCAGGTCCTGCCACACCCACCTCCAATCCTGAAGAATGTTTACTTCTCCCCCTCCTGATGCTTCCTGGTTTGCTGTGTTCTTCCAGTTTCCTGCTTGTTGACTTTACCACAAACTAAGACAGTAAGCTCCAGATACCCACCACCCTCTGCGTAGAAAGGTTTCTTCTCACATCCTCTGTAATTTCTCTGCCCCCTCGTTGAATCAGTCAGCCCTAGTTTTTGAAGCCTCGGTCAAGGGAAACTACTACCTCCGAACCCCTCCACCTCTACTCTTCACAGTTTAATACACATGGATATTAAGAATGATATTGGTGAGTACTTGGAAGAGTGTGGTAAAATAGGGCCAAGTCAGCACGGCTTCATCAAGGGGTTGGGGGGGAGCGGGGGGGATCTAATTGAAACTCACAGAATACTGCGAGGCCTGGGTAGAGTGAACATGGAGATCATGTTTCCGCTGGTGGGGGAGACTCGAACCTGAGGGTACAGCCTCAGAGTGAAGAAACAAATCTTTCAAACTGAGATATGGAGGAATTTCTTCACCCAGAAGGTGGTGAATCTGTGGAACTCATTGCCACAGAAGGTCAAGTCATTGAGTGCATTTAAATCAGAGATAAACAGGTTTTTGATCCTGAAATCCAAAAAGCTCTGAAATCTGAAGGCTTTTCGTGGCGTTTCTTTCTCATGAGCAAGGTTGTTTGGCGTGCAGTTAACCCAACTCCACACCCACTCAATGAATGTCACTCAGATGCGACATGAGGGGGGGGGTGGGAGGGGGGAGGTCGTGGCCCACCACTGGCAGGCCCCAATTCTGTCTCAGGACCCGTAGTTATCACAGTGAGTCTGCTGTTGTTTGGTAAGATTTTTAAATATTTCACCATCAAACTGTTATTTATTGCAAAATTCGTAAGATTCCTAATTTCGAAAACCAGCTGGTCCCGAGAATTTCTGAGAAAGGGCTGTGCACCTGTATTGTCATGCTGGGGAATCACTTGATTGAAACCATTACAAGTAGGAGATACGCATACATTATCAGCACATACTTGTGATTAGCATTTGCTTATCTGCAATAAATATTAATTCTTGTCAAGTGCAGAGAAAGTGTTAGCATTTTCTGTGAACTTGATGCTAGCTGACAGGAGGTTTATGGAATTTGCATACTTTGATTAAAGGATTAATATTTGTGATGATCCTCTCTCCACCCTCAGAGTAATGACGTACAAGGCTCAGTGCACTTTCCCAAGTGAGTTGTGACAATGGGAATCGAAAATCCATCACATGGGGGAATAGATCACCCACACCGTTTTCAGTCTTGCCCTTCAGAGGATGCTCTCAGTCACCTACTCCCCCATTTATTGCCAGGGTATATAAGCTCAGGGTCGGGGATAAATATGGCATTTATGGACTGGGAATAATACCATCCATATCTTAGCTTCTTCCCTCCTGCTTTTTATATCATCACTAATCGAGCAATTGGTGCAACCAAAGAGTTCAAAGTGTCCTTGATCAGTTGCCTAAACTTGGATAGCATTGCCAAATAAATAAAGGCATTTGCATAACAAGTAACAGTCAGCAAAATAATTGAAATGTCTCTACATATTTTGATAGCTTCAGTTCAATAATCTCTCCTAACACTGTAACATATGAAATTTATAATGGCGCCCATCCATACAAGTACAAAACTGTTGAAAATAGCAAACAGCAAACTAACTGACTTCCTTCTGTTCTGTCTCTCTGGGTCACTGTGACTCTCTCCTTTATTCTGACCCCTCAGTCCCTTACGGACTCGACACGCTACTAAAATGTGCTTGACTGTCAGAGTGTTGAGTAACAGAATTAATACAAATGGGAGCAAAGGGGCTATAAACTTGTTAAGTATGCCATCCCCTCTCCATCCTGCCTCAATCAAATAGCTTTTCTTCAGCTTACATTTCAAGGGCACATTGTTGACTATATACCAAAGTTCATATTTAAAGTAGATAGGCACATTTTTAAAGCAGAATAGAATGCAGGTTGTTGTTAGAATCACTTTTTGCAGCTCTCTCAGTGCAATACTTTGCTTTCAGCTTCTGGCAACAAATGACTACAAATCAATCAAAGGAGAAAAACCACAGTGAACCAGACAGAAGAGTCTCTGATCACAAAATGTAAGACATACAAGAAACTACACACAGGGATGAGTTCCAGAAAATAGTCTTGTGAAGCATATTAAGGGAAAAAAAAGTTGCTTCAGGATGGTGTTAGTGATAGTAGACAGCAGATTCATTGTTGACATGGCCACCAAGTAGCAGTGGTGCAGGTGGAGATGCCACACATGACACGTGAAAGAATCACAATCACAAGTAAATTAACTGCGGGATAGAGAGAATTCAAAAGTAAAATGGTAGTCGTTCCTTAAAAATTCCCCGTTTCGCATACAAAAAGGGACGAAAGGAGTTTGTCTTCACCAGACCAGAAATACCTTTGGAATGTGGGTGGTTGGCTGGTGATTCACAGATTTTACTGCTCCCCAATCGTATCTTGGACTCCAACTGAAATAAAATTGCTTTTCATGAAGCCAAACATCTCCATTACGATTCAATTTATAGGTTTAATTCTTTTAGGACAATCAAACACACAATCATTACACACAAAGTGAGCGATTGCAGCAGAATCCCTTCTCCATCATCACTGCCAGATTTCAGTCCCTCTCCAAAATCAGGCGCACTATTCTGTATCAAGTATCCAAGCAGTTTTCCAATCTTATCTCAGCTTGCTTTTAGACACTGCCCAAGCTTGGACCTGAGATGCAAATCTGTGATGTGAGCACAACGCAAAATAAAAAAAAGCTTCTCAGGGATTTGGAAAGGCTGCGTGACAGCACTAAAATAATGTGAATACGCATGAGCTTGCACATTTTGTTCAGAGAAACACTGAAATTATTTTTCAAAATGGTCAGAAATCAATTTGTATTGTATATACATGAAGTGTGAGTGCTTTGTATGTATTAATATTATTTATTTTAGAGTTTGACAATCAGATTACTGGCGTTTGGGTGTTCCTCTAATTTTTGTGATGGGTTTAAAGATTCATTACTTTTGTCCCTCAAGATGGACGGCACAGTTGCTCAGCGGTTTGCCCTGCTACCTCATAGCAACAGGGACACGGGTTTGATTCCAGATTCGGGTCAGTGTCCATGTGGAATTTTCACATTCTTCCTGTGTCTGCGTGGGTTACCTTCGGGTGCTCCGGTTTCCTCCCACAGTCGAAAGATGTGCAGGTTAGGTGAATTGGCCATGCTGAATTCCCCATAGGGATGTGTAGCTTATTGCTTTAGTCAGTGGCAAATATATGATAGGGGAATCGGTGTGGGTGTGTTACTTTTCAAAGCATTGCTGTGGACTTGTTGGACCAAAGGGCCTGTTTCCACAGTGCAGGGATTCTAATTCTAATTCTAAGACACTGATTTACGAAACTCAGTAGTTGTCATAGAGCAGTTAACTGCCCTGTAAATGGAAGCTTGTTATATCATGGCAGTTACAAGAGCAGAGGAAAGATCACATTGTGAGCTGAAACAATACTGATGAGCAAGGTATTCAATTTTGTTGGAAAACATTTCAATTCAGTGCAAAATAGAGCTTACTGAGCTCAGAAGCAAGCAAGGTCTCTGATAAAGGACAGTTATTAAAGCAGTAAAGATGACAGGCTGCCTCAGTGAAAGAGTATAATTCATGCACATTCCAGTCCAAGTGTTTGCTCAAATTTTGCAGGTTAGTAAATGTAAACTCCCAGTTATAGGAATATTACTTTTTTTTAATTCACAGTTTACGAGACAGGAACTGAGAACTAACAGTTAAATCAAATCTGGAAAATCCACATGGAATTTCTCTGCATCTTGAACACTGTAAAGAAATATTGTTGGGGGATGAGAGGGGTTTTGTGAAATATTTCAAGTAATGTTACCTTTAGCTCACTTGCTTTATTTTATTTTGATTTATTTTGTGCAATAAATATCTGTCTTATTGTCAAGAACTGTATTGCAGCCTGACACCGTTGTCTTCCAGTGAAGGACTGGCTTGTTAATTGAATGCAAAATGCTACCTATCGAGCCAGAATTAATTCTGGACCTGCATTCTCCAATCTCAACCTCAGCTGCAATCAGAACACAGGGGGGATGTGCTGGGATCTGACTTTGAGAAAACTGTCATTTTTATGAATACAGGTACCAAGAGTTTCTTGAATTGAAGCAGCTGTGTTCTGGTGAATTTTCTTGTACAGAAACTTTTCTTGCACTTAAAATGAATTGGAATCTTGCAAAGAGTATTCTGCGAGTGGAATATATGACAGTGAAATATCAGAATTATTTAATTTGTACTAACCAGAGAGAATAAGCAGCTAAACTGGAAACAGAGGCGGACATTGGACCTCCTCTAGAGGAGATGTTCATAGAGATTAATAAACTTTTGAACTTGGTAGAAGAGGAACCTGGAATTGAGATGTCACCACGAGACCAATTAAGATGCAGTTTAATATGATGAGACTTTAGTTGGAAGTAAAAGACAGAGAGAGAGAGAGAGAGAGAGAGAAATGAATAGATTTGCGTGGGAAGAGGAGGCGAATAAACTGCAATGGCAAAGGACACAGAGTTAGAACAAAGAACAAACAACAAAAGACATTACAGCATAGGAACAGGCCCTTCGGCCCTCCAAGCCTGTGCCAATCCAGATCTTCTCTCTAAACCTGTTACCTATTTTCTAAGGATCTCTATCCCTCTGCTCCCTGCCCATTCATGTATCTGTCTAGATACATCTTAAATGACTCTATCGTGCCCACCTCTTCCACCTCCGTTGGCAATGAATTCTAGGTACCTACCACCCTCTGTGTAAAGAACTTTCCACGCATATCTCCCTTAAACTTTCCCCTCTCACTTTGAACGCGTGACCCCTACAATTGAGCTCCCCACCCCCGTATCACTCAGGGAAAAGCTTCTTGCTATCTACCTTGTCTATACTCCTCATTTTTGTGTAGACCTCAATCAGGTCCCCCTCAACCTCTGTTTTTTTTCATGAAAATAATCCTATTCTATTAACCTATTTTCAAAGCTTTTGCTCACCATAACAGGCAACATCCTGGTAATCCTCCTCTGCACACTCTCCAAAGCATCCACATCCTTTTGGGAATGTGCTAATGTATGCAGTATTCAAAGTATGGCCGAACCAAAGTCCTATACAACTATAACATGACCTGTCAACTCTTGCACTCAATACTCCGTCCAATGAAGGAAAGCATGCTGTATGCCTTCTTGACCGCTCTATCGACCTGGTTCCCACCTTGAGAATACAATGGACCTGAACAACCAAATATCAGTGCACATCAATTTTCCCAGGCCTTTTCCCTTTACTGTCCTGTTCGCTCCAGAATTGGATATTTCAAAATGTATCACCTCTCATTTGCCCATATTAAACTCCATCTGCCATTTCTCTGTCTAACACTCCATTCTCTACATATTCTGCTGCATTCTCTGACAGTCCCCTTCACTATCTGCCCCTCCACCAATCTAAGTGTCATCTGCAAGCTTGCTATACCTTCCTCCAGATCATTTATGTATATTACAAACAGCAATAGTCCCAGCAAAAAACCCTGTGGAACACCACTGGTCACAGTTCTCCACTTTGAGAAAGTCCCTTCCACTGCTACTCTCTGTCTCCTGTTGCCCAGCCAGTGCTCTATCCATCTAGCCTGTATACCCTGGACCTCACGTGACTTCACTTTCCCCATCAGCCAACCATGACGAACCTTATCAAACGTCTTAGTGAATCCATGTATATGACATCTACAACCCTAACCTCATCAATCAACTTTGTCACTTCCACAAAGAATTCTATTAAGCTGGTAAGACATAACCTTCCCTGCCCAGAACCATGTTGCCTATCACTGATAAGCCCATTTTCTTCCAAATGTAAATAGATCCTATCCCTCTGTATCTTCTTCAGCAGCTTCCCTCCCATGATGTCAAGCTCACCGCTCTACAATTACCTCGATTATCCTTGCTGCCTCACTTAAACAAGGGGACAGCATGAGCAGTTCTCCAGGTCTCTGGGACATCACTGGTGTTCAAGGATGTTGCAAATATATCTGTTAAGGCCTCAGCTATTTTATCTCTTCCTTCCCTCAGTAAACTGGGATAGTTCCCATCTGCACCTGGGGGCTTGTCCACCTTTATGCCTTTTTCAAATACCCAACACTTCCACCCTCCTTATGTTGACTTGACCTAGAGTAATCAAGCGTCTATCCCTAACCTTAACATCCATCATGTCCCTCTCTTCTGTGAATACCGATGCAAAGTACTCATTAAGAATCTCACCCATTTTCTCCAACTCCACGCATAACTTTCTTCCTTTAGTCCATGACTGGGCCAACCATTTCTCTAGTTACCCTATTGCTCCTTATATAAGGATAAAAAGCTTTGGAATTTTCTTTAACCCACCTTGCTAAAGATATTTCATGACACCTTTTCACCCTCTTAAATCCTCATTTCAGATTAGTCTACTTCCCCAATATACTTCCAAAGCTTCATCTGTTTTCAGTCACCTAGATATTATGTATGCTTCCTTTATTTTCTTTACTAGTCTCACAAGTTCACCTGTCATCCATGATTCCCTCATCTTACCATTTCCATCTCTCATTTTCACAGGGACATTGCACTGTTATCAACCTCTGTTTGAAAGCCTCCCACACATCAAATGTGGATTTCCACTCAAACAACTGCTCCCAATCTACATTCACCAGCTCCTGTAGATTTATTTTAATATAATCGGCCTTCCCCCAATTTAGCACCCTTCCGGATGCCCCTTACAAATTTTGTGCCATTTAATCCTCTAACACTAAGTGAATCCCAAACAATGTTGGAAAAATTAAAATCTCTCATCACCTACATCTTTCCATAAACTGTTCACATATTTGTACTTCTATCTCATATTCGCTGTTTGGTGACCTGTGTTACTGCACCCTTCCTGTTTCTGAGCTCTGCCCATATTGCCTCACTGCTCGAGTCCTCCATAGTGCCCTCCTTCAGCACAGCCTTGATATCCTTTCTGACCAGTAATGCAACCTCTCCAACCCTTTTACCTCCCTCTCAATCCCTCCTAAAACAATTATGTCCTGGGATATTTAGTTGCCAATCTTACCCTTCCCTCAACCAAGGCTCAGTCATAGCAGTAACACCATACTCCCAGGTACTAATCCAAATCCTAAATTCATCTGCCTTAACTACAACACTTCTCGAATTAAAACAAAGGCACCTCAGCCCACCAGTCCCTTTCCATTCATCATCTGCACCCCGTGTACTCTGACCCTTAGTCACACTGACTTCATTATCTGATTCTTTACAGGCTTCAACCACTACGTCATGACTGTCCACTAACCTCCTCATTTGGGTCCCATCCCCCTGCCGATAGTGTTAGCAAAAGCACCCCCAAGGCCATTGGTTCCAGTCGGCCCAGGTGTAGACCGTCCAATTTATAATCATCCCATCTCCCACAGAACTGGTCCTAATGTCCCAAAAGTCGTAACCCCTCCCTCCTGCACCATCTCCCAAGCCACTCATTCATCCTGCCTCTTCATTCATTTCTAATCTGACTAGCACATGGCACTGGTAGCAATCCTGAGATTACTATCTGTGAGGTCCTACTTTTTAACTTGGCTCCTAATTCCCTAAATTCTTCTTGTAGGACTTCATCCTGTTTTGTTTTTACCTATGTCATTGATGCCTACATGCACCACATACATGTTGTTCACCCTCCCTCTTTAGAATGTCTTGTAGCCAATCTGAGACATCCCTGACCCATGAACCTGGGAGGCAATGCACCACTTTTGACCACAGAACCGCCTATCTACTCCCCTTACAATTGAATCACCTATGACTAAAGTCCTTCCACTCTTTTCCCACCCTTCTGTACAACAGAGCCAGCCACGGTGCTATAAACCATCTCCCCAAAAGTATCCAAAACCGTTTACCTGCATTGGAGGAGGATGACCTCATAGGGCACCTGCACTGCCTTCCTGCTCTTTCTCTCCCTTTTGGTCGCCCATTCCCTTTCTGCCTCAGCAATACTAAATCTGCAGTGTAACCAATTCGCTCAACATGCTATCTCCGAGCTCCTCAGAATCACAGATGCTCCAAAGTGAGTCCATCCGCAGCGCCAAATCCATCGTGCAGTCTAACGAGAGCTGCAGCTGGACAAAGGTGTCAGGGACATCAGCCACTTCCTTGAGCAAAAGGAGAATAAAACGGGTATGGGATCTCAAGCCATTTTTGCACTTAACTTAGTCCAACTATAACATCAAATAATAGATAAATCAAATGAATTTTAAAAAATACTGTTCACACTATTTCCCAACACGTAATAAAGAAAAGAAAAAGCCTTACCTTACCAACACACCACAGAGTCTGCATGAGTAATGGGTAAATACAGAGGAATGGGTCTGGATGGGATACTCTTCAAAGGGTCGGTGTGGACTTGTTGGGCAGCAGGGCCGTTTCCACATTGTAGAGCATCTGATAAAGAAAGTAGAGAACACGATCTGGCCAGAAAACGTAAAGTAAAGAAGGGAAGGAGAAATAGAAGCATGAGGAATTTTATTATTCCAATGAAGGATTTGATTTAACTGAAGCTTAAATCTGAACGTATTACCTATCTCTGTGAAAGATGGAGTCGAATGTTATGTCACCTTTTTTGACAATGTAGTTGGACAGACAAAGTGGTAAAAAGTGTTTTAACCTGAATGTTGTAAGGTATTTTTACAGGTAGAACTAACACTGTGTATGTCGGTTTATCAGAAGATCAATGTGCAGATCATGAAACTCTTTCAAAGTCAAAATTCAATATTTACGACCTTGTTGCTGAAGCTATCAATTAAAGTTTTGTGTCTCAGATGCCATAGGAAGTGTTGCATAGATTGGGAATAAGACAATTAGTATCATCTGCTCATCGCATAAGTATTCAGGGTGTAATACAATGATGGACCAACGTTGTAAGATCACGAACAGAGCTTATTGTAAATCTTGTCTTAATGATTCAGATAAAGGAATTCTCTTGTTATCATTTTCAATGACAGTTGCTTTGAATGTGTCGATTGAATTGAGTCTTTTTGAAATGAAATATGACCATGAAATGAGGGGAACTGTTAAATTAATGAAATCGAAAATGGGAAACAACCATTTAGCGACTATGATAATGAAACAAATATCTGCAGTTGATGGAGATCTGAAACAAAAACAGAAAGTGCTGGAGAAAATCTGGGCCCTTCTGTGGAGAGAGAAACATAGTTGACGCTTCGAGTCTAGTGACACTTCATCAGACTGGTGTACATTATTAACAAACATTAGCTTGGTTGTACAGTCTACGTTTGAATGAGAAAGGAAATAGCTGAGCATTAGGGTAAGCATTTTCGATGGAAAGATGGTCGTCAGAATGTCAAGCAGTTTTTGTGAAGCTGAAGACAATTCTGATAAATCAACCAGTTTTTCCCACCCATGACTTTCCAGGGTTTGGAAATGGTGGTGGATGCATGTAGGTGCACTCTTGTTACAGGCTGGTTAATCCTTCATAGAAAATCCAGCAAAGTCCTGTTCGAAGAAACGATATCAGTATCTGAGGATGCACTCCACCATTGAAATATTGACATTATTATTTGTTCTTCAACACATTGAAATCGATGTTTGAAAGAGTAACAGAGAAATATTGATATACACTGCCCATTATCCATTGGCATTCAGTTTTAAAAAAACTGGAAATAAAATACAATTCAGAAAGAGTGTGTTATTCCTGCTGTTTATTCCAATCCACTTGCTAACACTGCAGTTATAAACTGACAAAAAAAAAACCCAGTCGTGCATTTTCATTGGAATAAGGTAATCCAATTCTCTTTGTAATCCAAACTGAGTGCAGTTCGCCCCCAATGGATAATCTCAAGACTAAATGTTCACTGGCATCAGGGTTTCAATTCTGCGCATTAAGCGCCACTCTTTGTATTACCACACTGATAGATAACCCCAGGAATATGGAGCCACTCACCTCAGAAATTCAACTCAGGTCAGAGACACACACTGAGTACACTTCTACATCAACAGACAATGCTGGGGGGCACGTGTTCACTGGGATCACGCACTCCACTCCAGTTAATTACACTCACTGAGTGCAGTTGTAGACTGACATACAACCTCAATAATATCTGGAGACATGATCAGATATTCCATTCCAGTTAGTGTATCTCACTGAATGCCTGACAGATAATCTCAGGACTCATTGTTCGACCGGCTTTAGGGATACAGCTCTGATCATTAATGCACACTGGGAGCAGTTCAACACTGACAGATAATCCCAGTCATACATGGTCACTGGGAGTAGGCTTTCCATTCTGGCTGAGAAGCAAACTATTTGCAATTCTACACTAACAGATAATCACAATAATGTGTATTCACTGGAATCAAACAGTCCATTCTGTTCAGTAAACAGACACTGAGTGTAGTCCAACATTGATATGGAGGTGCCGGTGTAGGACTGGCAAGGACCAAGTTAAAAAAACATTCTATTTTGTTTTAAAAGCACACAATCTGCAGGCAGACAATGCAGGCAGTCAATCTATGTAATATTTTATAAATTCCTGTTTTGGAAATAGATCCTGGCTCAGGATTGGGATACAGACAGACTCTAACCTCACATCTTTAATGCATTGTCTGAACTGAGATGTTATCTTTTTTAATAAAACTTTAAGTTATCTCGAGAATGTGACTTGAAAGATGTTGTGAGATTTACATATTAATGAAATGAAACCTGCAAACCATTCTAAAAGATGTAAGACTTAACACAATCTACGTTTGTTCAATACATCGTTTCATACATTGTTTCACTTATTTATGTGGCAACACTGTGCAAGTTCAGAGAAACGTTCACAAACGCATTGATGTTTCCTTTTAAGCGAACTACTCAATGTAAGCATCAAGAAAACAAATAGTAATGCCACACCATATGAAGGGGAATGGATAACAGTGATCGCGGGATGAATGGATAAAAACAAAGGTTCTGTCGGATCAAATCTGTCTAATATTAATGGTGATGAGTAAGGTACTCAGAGCATTAATAAAAGCATGTCATTAAACAACACATTTAAGGCACACCAAAGACTACTGCGACAGGGTGGCACAGTGGTTAGCACTGCTGCCTCACAGCGCCAGAGACCCAGGTTCAATTCCTGTCTGTGTGGCGTTTGCACATTCTCCCCGTGTCTGCGTGGGTTTCCTCTGGGTGCTCCGGTTTCCTCCCACAATCCAAAAATGTGCTGGTTAGGTGAATTGGCTAGGCTATAATTGTGGGTTGCTCTTCGGAGAGTCGGCGTGGACTTGTTGGGCCGAAGGGCCTGTTTCCACACTGTAAGTAATCTAACCTAAAACACTTGTAATCTACTGTATCAAGAACAATGGATGAACATGAATAAATGGGGAATGATCCGTGTCACAGAGTGTCCTCTGGAGCAAGAAAGGAGACAGAATTCTGATCCCTGTCCATCAGGAACTTGACATCAGCCCCATTCCCTGTACCCTCCCCTGTGACAAGATGTTCCACAATCAGAGCTGTCTGAGGAAAATCCTCCAGGTGCCCTTTCGAACAGCACAGAGCACATTCTCTATTGCTATGCCTCCGGATATGCATTGTCATGACGTTTTTCCCTCCGTGGGCTGAGATTCCCATCGGAGTGTCCTCTTACCCCTGGTTTGGAGAACGCTGCATGCAGTGGCCCCAAGCATTCGTAGGCTGAGAGAGTTCACCGGGTGTCAGACCACACACATGTTCTGTGGCCTGGAGGAGACGGTTTTCCATGTTTATGTCGAGTGTGTTCATTTGAAGCCTCTTGTTCGGTTTTTGTAGAGGCTGTTTTTAAAATGTTGCCTACATTTCAGTCCCACCCTCCTGACACTGACACTGGGTGTGGGGATGGGCGGGCAAATCTACAGGCCTTCTCATTCCTCTGCCCCTGGGCCTGGCCAAGATGGCCAGGCTGCAGGCCGTTCCTGACTGTCTGCCCCTCTTTCAGGTTACATCTGCCCTCGGGTGTCCCTGGAGAGGAAGCATCTGCTCATCACCAGCATGGTCGAGGCCTTTCGAGACTGGTGGGCACTGTGGGAGCTGGACTGCATCATCAGCCTGGAAAATGATATTGTCATTCAGTAAGTTTCTGTTCCATCGTAATTGTTTTTTTTTCCAATTTTCATTTTTGATAGTCTGAAAGAAACAAGGGATTCATTCTAACATGTGTTGTCCCTATCCCAAATGAGATTGATGTGGATGGCTGCAGTGGATTTGATTTTTAGTTTACTTTGACTTCTCATGTTTTGAGTGACTCTATTTTAACCTCTTGTTGTCACGACACTGATTTCCTCAGTGTAGTGTTCCGAGCCCAACAATTTTACACTTCATCCACCATAATGTCAAAGGGAAGGATATTCACTGCCGGTTGCACAAAGTTCAGCAAAATAGACTAAGAAAGACCGAATGTGGGTCAAATCCATGAAAAGACAGACATTTATAACAGGAAAGTGTGAAAGCTTAGAGAAGGGAAATAAGTACTTTGTGTCTTTCTCAACAGTGAATGACACAGGAAGTGAAATGTGGAACTGAACGAAATTCAATGTAGATATTGTAGAGAAGTCATATTGGAGATATTAATGATGTTGAAAAGGGCACCGCTGGCCTTTGCCTGAGAGAGTTGAAAAAGATGTTGACAGAGAGATTGAATATCGCATAAAGATTTCCACCACATACATTGATCATCACAATTCACATGATATTAATATTTCAGTGCGGACAACTGTTTAGCATTTTGAAAATGTTGCATTACTGTAGAAAACAAAATTCACTAATTCAGCAGAGGCAGTTCGGAATTTTGAAGGGATGAGAACTGACAGGAATTCCTGAAGATGTTACTGACAGAGTTCATGTGGTGGAGCATTGGATGTGGTGGATTTGGATTCTCCGAAAGATTTTGATAAAGTGCTTAATGGGAAACAATATGAAAGTGCAAGGGATTTTTGGTCATATACCACCGTGAATTAAGGATAGTGTCACAGATATGGTGGGAACATTGCACTGGGAATCAAGATACACTCATCTACAAGTCATCTCAAATATGAAATACTCACAGATGGTCAATATCTGACTGTGATCTGTGTCGAAGATAAAGAAATCATTTTTGACGATAAAATTTAAAATAAAACAGCATGAAAACAGAAGTCATGTTTTGTGTAACAATCTATCCTTTAAGAAGTGGACAACAAATGACTAAATACTGCTCTGAAAACTTCAACTATTTCACACAAAAATTCAGTAGGCGCGCACATTCAAGCACAGAAGAAAGATCAACAAGTCGCATGAGAGACTTTTGAAGAAATATCACTGGCTTGAAAAGACAAACAAAAATATCCCTTGGATAAAGTATCCAAATCACAAGAGGAAATGAGATGACTGCCAAACTATTTTGGAGTCAGAATATTTCACATTTCTGTCACCAGACACAATGCACAATTGAATAGCTGTGGGGTGGTCTCTCTGAGTTCAATATTTTCTTTGTATACGGTCTTTGAATGTCTTTATCACCCTGATCACAACCTGGCAGCTTAATGTTCCGGGGTATAAAGGAAAGGTAGGACAGGAAGGGAAGCAAGAGAGGAGGGGGAGTGAGATTTTTATTTAGGCATAACCATGATGGCTGGACTTGAAGAGGATATTCCTGAGGGATCACCCAATGGCTTCATATGGGTAGGACTGAGAAATAAGAATGGAGTGATCACCTTGATGGAATAGTAGTCAACAGGAAATGAAGGAACAAATATGTGGGAAGATCTCAAATATATGTAAGAATATGGATATACGTTGGCTGGGAAGAAATTTGTTCAGTGTGTTCAGGAAAACTTTCTTATTCAGTAGGTGGATGTACCCAGTGCAGAAGGGGTAAAACCCGACATTCTGTTGGAACATAGGGCAGGGCAAATGACTGAGGAGTTAGTGAGGGAGCACTCTGGGACCAATGATCATAATTCCATCAGTTTTAAAACAGTTATGGAAAAGGATAGGCCTGACCCTGATAGTTAAAGTCCTAAACTGGAGTAAGGCCAGTTTTGATGGTATTGAACAGAAACTTTCAAAAGTTGATTGGGGAGACTGTTTGAAGATATCAAGCATGAAGCATGTGGGAGGTTTCAAAAAAAGAGATCATGAGAGTTCAGCGACAGCATGTTCCTGATTGTGTGAACGACAATACTGTTAGGTGTAGCTGCTGGAAGACGAGAGATATTATGGGGGGGGTAGATTAGAGTGGTTCTGGAAAAGCACAGCAGGTCAGGCAGCATCCAAGGAGCAAGACATGCAGATTTGGATGAGAATATAGAATTTATAGTTAATAAGTTTGCAGGTGACACCAAAATCGGTGTTAAAGTGGACAGTGAAGACGGTTATGGAAGAGTACAACAAGACCTTGATCAAATGGGACAATGGATCGAGAAGTAGCAGATGGAGTTTAATTCAGATAAATGGGAGGTGTTGCATTTTGGAAAGGCAAACCAGGGCAGGACTTATATAGCTAATGGTAGGGCCCTGGTAAGATTCCTGAAGAAGGGCTTATGCCCAAAACGTCGATTCTCCTGCTCCTTGGATGCTGCCTGGCCTGCTGTGTTTTTCCAGCATCACATTTTTCAACTCTGGTCTCCAGCATCTGCAGTCCTCAGCAGTTTCAAGGAGATTCAAAAAAGGCTGAATTAACGGAGAAGAACATTGCTGATGGGATATAAAGTGGACACGTGGAAATTATTCTCTTTTGTTGAAGTATGGACGGATATTTGTCAGAGGGTGAGAAATTGGAACGTATTACCATCCCAACAGCTGTCTCTGATCCTTTTACATGAATGACAGAAAGCTAGCCTATGTGTGCAGCAATCCATGTGGAATGGAAATGGATGGTAACCTCGATTGCAAGTGTTTTTGAGAATACAGATGCAGAAGTCATGGTTTAATTACATGGAACAGTGTTAAGACCGCACCTGAAGAATTTCATTCAACCAAATCAATATCTTAAAGTGAGAGGGTGACAGCACATACTAAAGTGCTGGGAAGTGAGAGAAAGTAATAGCATGATGGCTATGTGGTCAGCACCGCTGCTTCATGGTACCAGGGTCTCAGGTTAGGTTTCAGCCTTGGAGGAACTGTCTGTGTTGAGGTTGCTGATTCTCCCTGGATCTGCATGGGTTTGCTCTGACATTCCAAAACTGTCCAAGTTCAGTGGATTGGCCATGTTGAATTATCCACAATATCCAAGTATGTGTGCGCGCGGGAGATTCACCATGGTGAACATGGGACAACAGGATAGGGAAGGGGGTGGGGTCAGGATAGGTGCTTTTCAGAGGGTCGTTAAGGGCGGAATGGCCTCTTACTGCACGACAGTAATTCGACAGACAGAATAATTTTTGGAAAGACGTATCCCTTGGCTGTGCAATAAAGAAGCAGAGGACAACATTGTCAAATAAAATTAAAAGCACGAAGACTGGTCTGAGGAGCAAGGTCTTCACTCAAGAGATTTCTAGCGTCATGGAGTTATCCACCAGAGAAACAAACCCTTCCGTCCAACTTGCCTAAGCTGAACAGATGTCCTAAATCTATCTAGCCCCATTTGCCAGCATTTGGCCCATATCCCTCTAAACCCTTACCATTCATATGCCCATCCAGATTGCCTTTTAAATGTTGTATTTGCACCAGCCTTTATCACTTCCTCTGGCATCTCATTCCATACATGTACCACTCTCTGCGTGAAAAGTTGCCCATTGAGGTCTTTTCACATAGTTCCACTCTCACCCTAAACCTGTACCCTCTAGTTCTGAAAACCTCAACCAAGGGGAAAGACCTTGTCTAAATACCCTATCAATGTTCCTTATAATTTTATAAACGTCTATAAAGTTACCCCCTCAGATACCGACGTCTCAGCCTATTCAGCCTGCCCCTATAGCTCAAACCTTCTAACCCTGGAATCATCCTTGTGAATCTTTTTCTGAACCATTTCAAGTTTAACAACATCCTTCCAATAGGAATGGTAACCCTTTGGAATTGTCTCCCCCCAGTGAAATGTGGGAGCTCAGTCACTCAGTCAGTTCACAGCAGATATTGATGGATTTCCCTTTACGATAGACACCAAGGGAGACACCAAGTTAGAGCACAAACGCAGCAATGGGAGAGAGGGTCAATACAATGTCCCTTGAACAAGTTAGGATGTGAAATCAAACGTCTTGGAGTGACTAGACTAGACTAGACTTACAGTGTGGAAACAGGCCCTTCGGCCCAACAAGTCCACACCGACCCGCCGAAGCGCAACCCACCCATACCCCTAACCTAACACTACGGGCAATTTAGCATGGTCAATTCACCTGACCCCGCACATCTTTGTGACTTGGAGGAAACCGGAGCACCCGGAGGAAACCCACGCAGACACGGGGAGAACGTGCAAACTCCACACAGTCAGTCGCCTGAGTCGAGAATTGAACCCGGGTCTACAGGCGCTGTGAAGCAGCAGTGCTAACCACTGTGCCACCGTGCCGCCCATACCACTGTGCCACTGTGCCGAGTGTGGGGAAGAAAGATTGAATCCGAAGGATATTGACTAATCAACTGAATCTGGAATCATGGGTAAACAGCGAAGTGATAGTTGAAATGGGGTTTCTGATTGAGAATAGCTGAGCTGCTCTTACAGAGAGCTGACCCAGTCAGCACAAACTCTGTCGAAAAATGCTAGGTAGGAGTATATTGTGATATGTTTGAGCCGAAAATGGCTTAACTAAATTTCTTCATCTCAAGTGAACTGCAGACCCCCCAAAACAGATTGCTCATTATTTTCCTTCACCAGAGAGTTAACTCTGCTGTCATAATTCTTCTTAGTGCATTCTTCAGAAAATAAACAACTGGAAAATTTTGCAACCACAGATTCCCCTGGCAGTTCCGACAGGGTATAAAACAAGGGTGTTTATCCCACTCTGAATCAATGAGGTTACTGGCAGCAAAAAGTGATTGATCTCTTCACTCAGAAAATGCATCGACCAATCCAAGTGATCAGGAACATATTCTACGTTGCAATAGCGGTACTCGGTTTGCCTGGGAAGTGTCTGTGTTTGTTGAGGGTAGAGTTCTTGTAGTGCAATGATAGTGTCCCTCCCTCTGAACTAAAGCAGGCCTGGCTACAAGTTCCTCCTGTTACCCATGTGTTTCTCACAAATGTGCAGGTTGATTAAAAATTGCTGGAATTGTTGAGGTTGCCTGAATCAATGTGGGCTGAAAAATGTGTTGCTGGAAAAGCACAGCAGGTCAGGCAGCATCCAAGGAGCAGGAGAATCGACATTTCAGGCATAAGCCCTTCTCCTGCTCCTTGGATGCTGCCTGACCTGCTGCGCTTTTCCAGCAACACATTTTTCAGCTCTGATCTCCAGCATCTGCAGTCCTCACTTTCTCCTGAATCAATGTGGGGTTTGTTTCCTGCTGTCATACTGTCACTGAACATGGCTGATCGAATCATCCCAACTCAACAGACATCCAGTCAGTAAAATCATTCTGTTAAATTCACAACCATCAGACACATCGACATGGACCCCACATACAAACTACTACAGCTGAAACTGACACCCGGAAGCGGCAAGAACAAACCACGATAAATACCGGAAGAAACATCAAAGCAGCGCTTCACAGGAGGCTCCAATAGCACTGATGATGTTCCCTAGCCAGGGAACGAAACGTTTGCAGCAAAAACTTCCAGCTCGGCGAACAGAACCACAACAGATATTTTACAATTTGCAGCATAAAATGCCATTGCAAAACTGTGAATCAGGGGGCAATCTTTCCTCTTCATTATAAAGTTATTGAATCGCTGAAATGATGTGTGCCTGTTCGACCAATCATAAAAGCAGGATAGAATGGTAAAATGTTGTGGGAGGATCTCTCAATTCAGAATGGGTCTGAGTGTGGTCACTTACTGGAGTGAAACACCTGAGGCAAGTGAGAGGATCTGCCACTCTGGCTGTTGCTTCATTGCTGTCAGTACGAACATGATCATGTACAGAGGGCGTTGGTAGAAATATAGGAGATCGACACGAGGATGTTTGGTCTTACTTACGAATCGGTAGAGGAGTGAAATGTATACTTCGTTTCTGTCTCAACACAGGAGGTCTCCCTGAAATAAGCAAGATTCAATGATCCAGTGAGAGTGTGGAAACTGATAGAAATTTGATATTGAAGAGAAGTTGTATTGTAGAAAATGATGATGCTGAAAGTTAATCCATTGAGGGGGTCTGTTGGCATTTGTCTGAGACCATTGAAAACAATGTTGATAAAGGTAGCGAATGTGATTAATATCTCAATGTGGACTGCTGTTTGGTATTTTGAAAAGGCAACATCATTCTTTAAAAAAGGAGAGATAAGAAAGTTTCCAGTGCAGATCTATAAACCTGACATGAGTAATAAAACGGGAATATAACGAACTTATTTGAAGGCAAGTAATTATTTGACAGGTGGAAACAGATTCTCTGCTTCAGCAGAGGCAGCACGGAATTGTGATGGGGAGAGAACTGAGAGGATTTCCTGAAGATGTTACTGGCAGAGTTGATGTGGTGAAGCAATTTATGTGGTGCGTTTGCAATGTGAGAAGGATTTTGATAATGTGCCTCACGGGAAACAATATGAATGTGCATGGGATTACGGGTAATATACCACCATACATGAAGGATATTGTCACAGACATGACTGGAACATTGAACTGGGCATCAAGACACACTCGAAAACAAGTCATCTCAAAAATGAAATACTGAGAGATGGTCAACACAGCGACTGTTAAAATCATTCATTCACTGCAGCTCTCCCTTTGTGACTTGATACATTCACTGCAGTCCTCGTTATCTCAGTATCATTCACTCACTGCAGCCCTCTCTATCTCTGCAACATCATTCACTCACTGCAGCCCTCTCTATCTCTGTAACATCATTCACTCTCTGCAAACCTCCCGATCTCTGCAACATCATTCACTCACTGGATCCCTCTCTACCTCTGTAACATCATTCACTCGTTGCAGCCCTCCCTGTCTCTGTATCATCACTCACTCACTGCAGCCCTCCCTATCTCTGTAACATCATTCACTCACTGCAGCCCTCTCTATCTCTGTAACATCATTCACTGACTGCAGCCCTCTCTATCTCTGTAACATCATTCACTCACTGCAACCCTCCCTATCACTGCAACATCACTAACTCACTGCATTCTTCCCTATCTCTGCAACATCATTCACTTACTGCAACCCTCCCTATCTCTGTAAAATCATTCATCTCACTGCAGCCCTCCCTATCTCTGCAACATCATTCACTCAGTGCAGCCCTCTCTACCTCTGTAACATCATTCACTCACTGCAGCCTTCTCTATCTCTGTAACATCATTCACTCACTGCAACTCTCTCTATCTCTGTAACATCATTCACTCGCTGCAGCCCTCTCTATCTCTGTAACATCATTCACTCACAGCAGCCCTCTCTATTTCTGTAACGTCATTCACTCACTGCAACCCTCCCAATCTCTGTAACATCATTCAATCACTGCAGCCCTCCCTATCTCTGTAACATCATTCACTCACTGCAGCCCTAGCTATCTCTGTAACATCACTCACTCACTGCAACCCTCCCAATCTCTGTAACATCACTCACTGACTGCAACCCTTCCTATCTCTGTAATATCATTCACTCACGACAACCCTCCCTGTCTCTGTAACATCATTCACTCACTGCAGCCCTCTCTATCTCTGTAAAATCATTCACTCGCTGCAGCCCTCCCTATCTCTGTAACATCATTCACTCACTGCAGCCCTCTCTACCACTGTAACATCATTCACTCACTGCAACCCTAGCTATCTCTGTAACATCATTCACTCACTGCAGCCCTCCATGTCTCTGTAACATCATTCACTCACTGCAGCCCGCCCTATCTCTGTAACATCATTCACTCACTGCAGCCCTCCCTATCTCTGTAACATCATTCACTCACTGCAGCCCTCTCTATCTCTGCAACATCATTCACTCACTGCAGCCCTCTCTACCTCTGTAACATCATTCACTCGCTGCAGCCCTCCCTGTCTCTGTATCATCACTCAATCACTGCAGCCCTCCCTATCTCTGTAACATCATTCACTCACTGCAGCCCTCTCTATCTCTGTAACATCATTTACTGACTGCAGCCCCCTCAATCTCTGTAACATCATTCACTCACTGCAACCCTCCCTATCTCTGCAACATCACTAACTCACTGCATCCTTCCCTATCTCTGCAACATCATTCACTTACTGCAACCCTCTCTTGCTCTGTAATATCATTCACTCACTGCAACCCTCCCTATCTCTGTAACATCATTCACTCACTGCAGCCCTCCCTATCTCTGCAACATCATTCACTCAGTGCAGCCCTCTCTACCTCTGTAACATCATTCACTCACTGAAGCCCTCTCTATCTCTGTAACATCATTCACTCACTGCAGCCCTCTCTATTTCTGTAACATCATTCACTCACTGCAACCCTCCCAAGCTCTGTAACATCGCTCACTCACTGCAACCCTCCCAATCTCTGCAGCATCACTCACTCACTGCAACCCTCCCTATCTCTGTAACATCATTCACTCACTGCAGCCATCCCTATCTCTGTAACATCATTCACTCGCGACAACACTCCCTGCCTCTGTAACATCATTCACTCACTGCAGACCTCCCTATCTCTGCAGCATCACTCACTCACTGCAGCCCTCTCTATCTCTGTAACATCATTCACTCGCTGAAGCCCTCCCTATATCTGTAACATCATTCACTCAATGCAGCCCTCTCTATCTCTGTAACAACATTCACTCACTGCAGCCCTCTCTATCTCTGTAACATCATTCACTCACTGCAGCCCTCCCTATCTCTGTAACATCATTCACTCACTGCAGCCCTCCCTATCACTATAACATCATTCACTTGCTGCAGCCCTCTCAATCTCTGTAACATCATTCACTCACTGCAACCCTCTCTATCTCTGTAACATCATTCACTCGCTGCAGCCCTCTCTATCTCTGGAAAATCATTCACTCTCTGCAGCACTCTCTATCTCTGCAACATCGTTCACTCACTATAACCCTCCCTATCTCTGTAACATCATTCACTCGCTGAAGCCGTCCCTATATCTGTAACATCATTCACTCAATGCAGCCCTCTCTAACTCTGTAACATCATTCACTCACTGCAACCCTCCCTATCTCTGTATCATCATTCACACACTGCAACCCTCCCAATCTCTAAAACATTATTCACTCACCGCAGCCCTCCCTATCTCTGTAACATCATTCACTCGCTGCAGCCCTCTCTATCTCTGTAACATCATTCACTCACTGCAACCCTCCCTATCTCTGTAACATCATTCACTCACTGCAGCCCTCCCTATCTCTGTAACATCATTCACTCACTGCAACCCTCTCTATCTCTGTAACATCATTCACTCACTGCAGCTCTCGCTGTCTCTGTAACATCATTCACGCACTGCAACCCTCTCTATCTCTGTAACATCATTCAGTCACTGCAGCCCTCTCTACCTTTGGAACATCATTCACACACTGCAGCCCTCCCTATCTCTGTAACATCATTCACTCACTGCAGCCCTCCCTATCTCTGTAACATCATTCACGCACTGCAACCCTCTCTATCTCTGTAACATCATTCACTCACTGCAGCCCTCCCTATCTCTGTAACATCATTCACTCACTGCAGCTCTCTCTATCTCTGTAAAATCATTCACTCACTGCAACCCTCCCTATCTCTGTAACATCATTCACTCACTGCAACCCTCTCTATCTCTGTAACATCATTCACTCACTGCAGCCCTCCCTATCTCTGTAACATCATTCACTCACTGCAGCTCTCTCTATCTCTGTAAAATCGTTCACTCACTGCAACCCTCCCTATCTCGGTAACATCATTCACTCACTGCAACCCTCTCTATCTCTGTAACATCGTTAACTCACTGCAGCTCTCGCTGTCTCTGTAACATCATTCACTCACTGCAGGCCTCCTTGTCTCTGGAACATCATTCACTCAGTGCAGCCCTCCCTATCTCTGTAACATCATTCACTCACTGCAACCCTCTCTATCTCTGTAACATCATTCACTCACTGCAGCCCTCCCTATCTCTGTAACATCATTCACTCACTGCAGCCCTCCCTATCACTATAACATCATTCACTCACTGCAGCCCTCTCTATCTCTGTAACATCATTCACTCGCTGCAGCCCTCCCTATCTCTGTAACGTCATTCACTCACTGCAACCCTCCCAATCTCTGGAACATCATTCACTCACAGTAGCATTCCCTATCTCTGTAACATCATTCAGTCACTGCATCGCTCTCTATCTCTGTCACATCATTCACTCACTGCAGCCCACTCTATCTCTGCAACATCATTCACTCACTGCAGCCCTCTCTATCTCTGTAACATCGTTCACTCACTGCCCCCTCACTATCTCTGTAACATCATTCACTCGCTGCAGCCCTCCCTATCTCTGTAACATCATTCACTCACTGCAACCCGCCCAATATCTGGAACATCATTCACTCACAGCAACACTCCCTATCTCTGTAACATCATTCACTCACTGCATCGCTCTCTATCTCTGTAACATCATTAACTCACTGCAGCCCTCCCTATCTCTGTAACATTATTCACTCACTGCAGCCCTCCCTATCTCTGTAACATCACTCACTCAATGCATCCCTCTCTATCTCTGTAACATCATTCACTCACTGCAGCCTTCTCTATCTCTGTAACATCATTCACTCACTGCAGCCCTCTCTATCTCTGTAACATCATTCACTCACTGCAGCCCTCCCTATCTCTGTAACATCATTCACTCACTGCAGCCCTCCCTATCACTATAACATCATTCACTTGCTGCAGCCCTCCCAATCTCTGTAACATCATTCACTCACTGCAACCCTCTCTATCTCTGTAACATCATTCACTCGCTGCAGCCCTCTCTATCTCTGGAACATCATTCACTCTCTGCAGCACTCTCTATCTCTGCAACATCGTTCACTCACTATAACCCTCCCTATCTCTGTAACATCATTCACTCGCTGAAGCCGTCCCTATATCTGTAACATCATTCACTCAATGCAGCCCTCTCTAACTCTGTAACATCATTCACTCACTGCAACCCTCCCTATCTCTGTAACATCATTCACACACTGCAACCCTCCCAATCTCAAAAACATTATTCACTCACCGCAGCCCTCCCTATCTCTGTAACATCATTCACTCGCTGCAGCCCTCTCTATCTCTGTAACATCATTCACTCACTGCAACCCTCCCTATCTCTGTAACATCATTCACTCACTGCAGCCCTCCCTATCTCTGTAACATCATTCACTCACTGCAACCCTCCCTATCTCTGTAACATCATTCACTCACTGCAGCTCTCGCTGTCTCTGTAACTAGATTCACGCACTGCAACCCCCCCTATCTCTGTAACATCATTCAGTCACTGCAGCCCTCTCTACCTTTGGAACATCATTCACTCACTGCAGCCCTCCCTATCTCTGTAACATCATTCACTCACTGCAGCCCTCCCTATCTCTGTAACATCATTCACGCACTGCAACCCTCTCTATCTCTGTAACATCATTCACTCACTGCAGCCCTCCCTATCTCTGTAACATCATTCACTCACTGCAACCCTCTCTATCTCTGTAACATCATTCACTCACTGCAACCCTCTCTATCTCTGTAACATCATTCACACACTGCAGCCCTCTCTATCTCTGTAACATCATTCACACACTGTAACCCCCTCTATCTCTGTAACATCATTCACTCACTGCAGCCCTCCCTATCTCTGTAACATCATTCACTCGCTGAAGCCCTCCCTATATCTGTAACATCATTCACTCAATGCAGCCCTCTCTATCTCTGTAACAACATTCACTCACTGCAGCCCTCTCTATCTCTGTAACATCATTCACTCACTGCAGCCCTCCCTATCTCTGTAACATCATTCACTCACTGCAGCCCTCCCTATCACTATAACATCATTCACTTGCTGCAGCCCTCTCAATCTCTGTAACATCATTCACTCAATGCAGCCCTCTCTAACTCTGTAACATCATTCACTCACTGCAACCCTCCCTATCTCTGTATCATCATTCACACACTGCAACCCTCCCAATCTCTAAAACATTATTCACTCACTGCAACCCTCCCTATCTCTGTAACATCATTCACTCACTGCAGCCCTCCCTATCTCTGTAACATCATTCACTCACTGCAACCCTCTCTATCTCTGTAACATCATTCACTCACTGCAGCTCTCGCTGTCTCTGTAACATCATTCACGCACTGCAACCCTCTCTATCTCTGTAACATCATTCAGTCACTGCAGCCCTCTCTACCTTTGGAACATCATTCACACACTGCAGCCCTCCCTATCTCTGCAACATCATTCACTCACTGCAGCCCTCCCTATCTCTGTAACATCATTCACGCACTGCAACCCTCTCTATCTCTGTAACATCATTCACTCACTGCAGCCCTCCCTATCTCTGTAACATCATTCACTCACTGCAGCTCTCTCTGTCTCTGTAAAATCATTCACTCACTGCAACCCTCCCTATCTCTGTAACATCATTCACTCACTGCAACCCTCTCTATCTCTGTAACATCATTCACTCACTGCAGCCCTCCCTATCTCTGTAACATCATTCACTCACTGCAGCTCTCTCTATCTGTGTAAAATCGTTCACTCACTGCAACCCTCCCTATCTCGGTAACATCATTCACTCACTGCAACCCTCTCTATCTCTGTAACATCGTTAACTCACTGCAGCTCTCGCTGTCTCTGTAACATCATTCACTCACTGCAGGCCTCCTTGTCTCTGGAACATCATTCACTCAGTGCAGCCCTCCCTATCTCTGTAACATCATTCACTCACTGCAACCCTCTCTATCTCTGTAACATCATTCACTCACTGCAGCCCTCCCTATCTCTGTAACATCATTCACTCACTGCAGCCCTCCCTATCACTATAACATCATTCACTCACTGCAGCCCTCTCTATCTCTGTAAAATCATTCACTCGCTGCAGCCCTCCCTATCTCTGTAACGTCATTCACTCACTGCAACCCTCCCAATCTCTGGAACTCATTCACTCACAGTAGCATTCCCTATCTCTGTAACATCATTCAGTCACTGCATCGCTCTCTATCTCTGTCACATCATTCACTCACTGCAGCCCACTCTATCTCTGCAACATCATTCACTCACTGCAGCCCTCTCTATCTCTGTAACATCGTTCACTCACTGCCCCCTCACTATCTCTGTAACATCATTCACTCGCTGCAGCCCTCCCTATCTCTGTAACATCATTCACTCACTGCAACCCGCCCAATATCTGGAACATCATTCACTCACAGCAACACTCCCTATCTCTGTAACATCATTCACTCACTGCATCGCTCTCTATCTCTGTAACATCATTAACTCACTGCAGCCCTCCCTATCTCTGTAACATTATTCACTCACTGCAGCCCTCCCTATCTCTGTAACATCACTCACTCAATGCATCCCTCTCTATCTCTGTAACATCATTCACTCACTGCAGCCTTCTCTATCTCTGTAACATCATTCACTCACTGCAGCCCTCTCTATCTCTGTAACATCATTCACTCACTGCAGCCCTCCCTATCTCTGTAACATCATTCACTCACTGCAGCCCTCCCTATCACTATAACATCATTCACTTGCTGCAGCCCTCGCAATCTCTGTAACATCATTCACTCACTGCAACCCTCTCTATCTCTGTAACATCATTCACTCGCTGCAGCCCTCTCTATCTCTGGAACATCATTCACTCTCTGCACCACTCTCTATCTCTGCAACATCGTTCACTCACTATAACCCTCCCTATCTCTGTAACATCATTCACTCAATGCAGCCCTCCCTATATCTGTAACATCATTCACTCAATGCAGCCCTCTCTAACTCTGTAACATCATTCACTCACTGCAACCCTCCCTATCTCTGTAACATCATTCACACACTGCAACCCTCCCAATCTCAAAAACATTATTCACTCACCGCAGCCCTCCCTATCTCTGTAACATCATTCACTCGCTGCAGCCCTCTCTATCTCTGTAACATCATTCACTCACTGCAACCATCCCTATCTCTGTAACATCATTCACTCACTGCAGCCCTCCCTATCTCTGTAACATCATTCACTCACTGCAACCCTCCCTATCTCTGTAACATCATTCACTCACTGCAGCTCTCGCTGTCTCTGTAACTAGATTCACGCACTGCAACCCCCCCTATCTCTGTAACATCATTCAGTCACTGCAGCCCTCTCTACCGTTGGAACATCATTCACTCACTGCAGCCCTCCCTATCTCTGTAACATCATTCACTCACTGCAGCCCTCCCTATCTCTGTAACATCATTCACGCACTGCAACCCTCTCTATCTCTGTAACATCATTCACTCACTGCAGCCCTCCCTATCTCTGTAACATCATTCACTCACTGCAACCCTCTCTATCTCTGTAACATCATTCACTCACTGCAACCCTCTCTATCTCTGTAACATCATTCACACACTGCAGCCCTCTCTATCTCTGTAACATCATTCACACACTGTAACCCCCTCTATCTCTGTAACATCATTCACTCACTGCAGCCCTCCCTATCTCTGTAACATCATTCACTCACTGCAGCTCTCTCTATCTGTGTAAAATCGTTCACTCACTGCAACCCTCCCAATCTCTGGAACATCATTCACTCACAGCAACACTCCCTATCTCTGTAACATCATTCACTCACTGCATCGCTCTCTATCTCTCTAACATCATTCACTCACTGCAGCCCTCCCTATCTCTGTAACATCATTCACTCACTGCAGCCTTCTCTATCTCTGTAACATCATTCACTCACTGCAGCCCTCTCTATCTCTGTAACATCATTCACTCACTGCAGCCCTCCCTATCTCTGTAACATCATTCACTCACTGCAGCCCTCCCTATCACTATAACATCATTCACTTGCTGCAGCCCTCTCAATCTCTGTAACATCATTCACTCACTGCAACCCTCTCTATCTCTGGAACATCATTCACTCTCTGCAGCACTCTCTATCTCTGCAACATCGTTCACTCACTATAACCCTACCTATCTCTGTAACATCATTCACTCACTGCAAAACTCCCTGTCTCGGTAACATCATTCACTCGCTGCAGACCTCCCTGTCTCTGTAACATCATTCCTCACTGCAGACCTCCCTGTCTCTGGAACATCATTCACTCTCTGCAGCACTGTCTATCTCTGTAACATCATTCACTCACCGTAACCCTACCTATCTCTGCAACATCACTAACTCACTGCATCCCTCCCTATCTCTGCAACATCATTCACTCACTGCAACCCTCTCTAGCTCTGTCATATCATTCACTCACTGCAACTCTCCCTATCTCTGTAACATCATTCACTCACTGAATCCCTCCCTATCTCTTCAACATCATTCACTCACTGCAACCTTCTCTATCTCTGTAACATCATTCACTCAATGCAGAACTCCCTATCTCTGTAACATCATTCACTCACTGCAACCCACTCTATCTCTGTAACATCATTCACTCACTGCAGCCCTCCCTATCTCTGTAACATCATTCACTCACTGCATCCCTCTCTATCTCTGTAACATCATTCACTCACTGCAGCCCTCCCTATCTCTGTAACATCACTCACTCACTGCAATCCTCCGTATCTCTGTAACATCATTCACTCGCTGCAGCCCTCCCTATCTCTGTAACATCATTCACTCACTGCAACCCACCCTATCTCTGCAACATCATTCACTCACTGCAGCCCTCCCTATCTCTGTAACATCATTCACTCACTGCAGCCATCCCTATCTCTGTAACATCATTCACTCACTGCAACCCTCTCTATCTCTGTAACATCAATGACTCACGGCAGTCCTCTCTATCTCTGTAACATCATTCACTCACTGCAACCCTCCCTATCTCTGTAACATCATTCACTCACTGCAGTCCTCCCTGTCTCTGTAACATCATTCACTCCCTGCAGCCCTCTCTATCTCTGTAACATCACTCACTCACTGCCACTCTCCGTATCTCTGTAACATCATTCACTCTCTGCAGCCCTCCCTACCTCTGTAACATCATTCATTCACTGCAACGCTCCCTATCTCTGTAACATCATTCACTCACTGCAGACCCTCGCTATCTCTGTAAAATAATTCACACGCTGCAAACCTCCCTGTCTCTGTAACACCATTCACTCACTGCAGCCCTCCCTATCTCTGTAACATCATTCATTCACTACAGCCCTCCTTATCTCTGTAACATCATTCATTCTCTGCAGCCCTCTCTATCTCTGTAACATCATTCACTCACTGCAGCCTTCTCTATCTCTGTAACATCATTCACTCACTGCAGCCCTCCCTATCTCTGTAACATCATTCACTCACTGCAGCCCTCCCTATCTCTGTAACATCATTCACTCACTGCAGCTCTCTCTATCTGTGTAAAATCGTTCACTCACTGCAACCCTCCCTATCTCTGTAACATCATTCACTCACTGCAACCCTCTCGATCTCTGTAACATCGTTAACTCACTGCAGCTCTCGTTGTCTCTGTAACATCATTCACTCACTGCAGGACTCCTTGTCTCTGGAACATCATTCACTCAGTGCAGCCCTCCCTATCTCTGTAACATCATTCACTCACTGCAACCCTCCCTATTTCTGTAACATCATTCACTCATTGCAACCCTCCCAATCTCTGGAACATCATTCACTCACAGCAGCATTCCCTATCTCTGTAACATCATTCAGTCACTGCATCGCGCTCTATCTCTGTCACATCATTCACTCGCTGCAGCCCTCCCTATCTCTGTAACATCACTCACTCAATGCATCCCTCTCTATCTCTGTAACATCATTCACTCACTGCAGCCTTCTCTATCTCTGTAACATCATTCACTCACTGCAGCCCTCCCTATCTCTGTAACATCATTCACTCACTGCAGCCCTCCCTATCTCTGTAACATCATTCACTCACTGCAGCCCTCCCTATCTCTGTAACATCATTCACTCACTGCAGCTCTCTCTATCTGTGTAAAATCGTTCACTCACTGCAACCCTCCCTATCTCTGTAACATCATTCACTCACTGCAACCCTCTCTATCTCTGTAACATCGTTAACTCACTGCAGCTCTCGCTGTCTCTGTAACATCATTCACTCACTGCAGGCCTCCTTGTCTCTGGAACATCATTCACTCAGTGCAGCCCTCCCTATCTCTGTAACATCATTCACTCACTGCAACCCTCCCTATCTCTGTAACATCATTCACTCACTGCAGCCCTCCCTATCTCTGTAACATCATTCACTCACTGCAACCCTCCCTATCTCTGTAACATCATTCACTCACTGCAGCTCTCGCTGTCTCTGTAACATCATTCACGCACTGCAACCCTCTGTATCTCTGTAACATCATTCAGTCACTGCAGCCCTCTCTACCTTTGGAACATCATTCACTCACTGCAGCCCTCCCTATCTCTGTAACATCATTCACTCACTGCAGCCCTCCCTATCTCTGTAACATCATTCACGCACTGCAGCTCTCTCTATCTCTGTAACATCATTCACGCACTGTAACACTCTCTATCTCTGTAACATCATTCACTCACTGCAGCCCTCCCTATCTCAGTAACATCATTCACTCACTGCAACCCTCTCTATCTCTGTAACATCATTCACTCACTGCAACCCTCTCTATCTCTGTAACATCATTCACACACTGCAGCCCTCTCTATCTCTGTAACATCATTCACGCACTGTAACCCTCTCTATCTCTGTAACATCATTCACTCACTGCAGCCCTCCCTATCTCTGTAACATCATTCACTCACTGCAGCTCTCTCTATCTGTGTAAAATCGTTCACTCACTGCAACCCTCTCTATCTCTGTAACATCGTTAACTCACTGCAGCTCTCGCTGTCTCTGTAACATCATTCACTCACTGCTGGCCTCCTTGTCTCTGGAACATCATTCCCTCAGTGCAGCCCTCGTTATCTCTGTAACATCATTCACTCACTGCAACCCTCTCTATCTCTGTAACATCATTCACTCACTGCAGCCCTCCCTATCACTATAACATCATTCACTCACTGCAGCCCTCTCTATCTCTGTAACATCATTCACTCGCTGCAGCCCTCCCTATCTCTGCAACGTCATTCACTCACTGCAACCCTCCCAATCTCTGGAACATCACTCACTCACAGCAGCATTCCCTATCCCTGTAACATCATTCAGTCACTGCATCGCTCTCTATCTCTGTCACATCATTCACTCACTGCAGCCCACACTATCTCTGCAACATCATTCACTCACTGCAGCCCTCTCTATCTCTGTAACATCGTTCACTCACTGCAGCCCTCTCTATCTCTGTAACATCATTCACTCGCTGCAGCCCTCCCTATCTCTGTAACATCATTCACTCACTGCAACCCTCCCAATCTCTGGAACATCATTCACTCACAGCAACACTCCCTATCTCTGTAACATCATTCACTCACTGCAGCCCTCCCTATCTCTGTAACATCATTCACTCACTGCAACCCTCCCTATCTCTGTAACATCATTCACTCACTGCAGCTCTCGCTGTCTCTGTAACATCATTCACGCACTGCAACCCTCTCTATCTCTGTAACATCATTCAGTCACTGCAGCCCTCTCTACCTTTGGAACATCATTCACTCACTGCAGCCCTCCCTATCTCTGTAACATCATTCACTCACTGCAGCCCTCCCTATCTCTGTAACATCATTCACGCACTGCAGCTCTCTCTATCTCTGTAACATCATTCACGCACTGTAACACTCTCTATCTCTGTAACATCATTCACTCACTGCAGCCCTCCCTATCTCTGTAACATCATTCACTCACTGCAACCCTCTCTATCTCTGTAACATCATTCACTCACTGCAAACCTCTCTATCTCTGTAACATCATTCACACACTGCAGCCCTCTCTATCTCTGTAACATCATTCACGCACTGTAACCCTCTCTATCTCTGTAACATCATTCACTCACTGCAACCCTCCCAATCTCTGGAACACCATTCACTCACAGCAACACTCCCTATCTCTGTAACATCATTCACTCACTGCAGCCATCCCTATCACTATAACATCATTCACTTGCTGCAGCCCTGTCAATCTCTGTAACATCATTCGCTCACTGCAACCCTCTCTATCTCTGTAACATCATTCACTCGCTGCAGCCCTCTCTATCTCTGGAACATCATTCACTCTCTGCAGCACTCTCTATCTCTGTAACATCGTTCACTCACTATAACCCTACCTATCTCTGTAACATCATTCACTCACTGCAAAACTCCCTGTCTCGGTAACATCATTCACTCGCTGCAGACCTCCCTGTCTCTGTAACATCATTCCTCACTGCAGCCCTCCCTGTCTCTGGAACATCATTCACTCTCTGCAGCACTGTCTATCTCTGTAACATCATTCACTCACCGTAACCCTACCTATCTCTGCAACATCACTAACTCACTGCATCCCTCCCTATCTCTGCAACATCATTCACTCACTGCAACCCTCTCTAGCTCTGTCATATCATTAACTCACTGCAGCCCTCCCTATCTCTGTAACATCATTCACTCACTGCAGCCCTCCCTATCTCTGTAACATCATTCACTCACTGCAACCCTCCCTATCTCTGTGACATCATTCACTCACTACAGTCCTCCCTGTCTCTGTAACATCATTCAGTCACGGCATCACTCTCTATCTCTGTAACATCATTCACTCACTGCAGCCCTCCCTATCTCTGTAACATCATTCACTCACTGCAGTCCTCCCTGTCTCTGTAACATCATTCACTCTCTGCAAACCTCCCAATCTCTGTAACACCATTCACTCACAGCAGCCCTGCCTATCTCTGTAACATCATTCACTCACTGCAGCCCTCTCTATCTCTGTAACATCATTCACTCACTGCAACCCTCCCTATCTCTGTAACATCATTCACTCACCGCAGCCCTCCATATCTCTGAAAAATCATTCACTCACTGCAACCCTCCCTATCTCTGTAACATCATTCACTCGCTGCAGACCTCCCTATCTCTGTAACATCATTCACTCTCTGCAAACCTCCCAATCTCTGTAACACCATTCACTCACAGCAGCCCTGCCTATCTCTGTAACATCATTCACTCAGTGCAACCCTCTCTGTCTCTGTAACATCATTCACTCACTGCAGCCCTCCCTACCACTATAAAATCATTCACTCACTGCAGGCCTCTCTATCTCTGTAACATCATTCACTCACTGCAACCCTCTCTATCTCTGTAACATCATTCACTCACTGCAGCCCTCTCTATCTCTGTAACATCATTCACTCACTGCAACCCTCTCTATCTCTGTAACATCATTCACTCACTGCAGCCCTCCCTATCTCTGTAACATCATTCACTCACTGCATCCCTCTCTATCTCTGTAACATCATTCACTCACTGCAGCCCTCCCTATCTCTGTAACATCATTCACTCACTTCAATCCTCCCTATCTCTGTAACATCATTCACTCGCTGCAGCGCTCCCTATCTCTCTAACATCATTCACTCACTGCAGCCCTCCCTATCTCTGTAACATCGTTCACGCACTGCAACCCTCTCTATCTCTGTAACAGCATTCACTCACTGCATCCCTCCCTACCACTATAAAATCATTCACTCACTGCAACCCTCTCTATCTCTGTAACATCGTTCACTCACTGCAGCCCTCTCTATCTCTGTAACATCATTCACTCACGGCAGCCCTCCCTATCTCTGTAACATCATTCACTCACTGCAACCCTCTCTATCTCTGTAACATCGTTAACTCACTGCAGCTCTCGCTGTCTCTGTAACATCATTCACTCACTGCAGGCCTCCTTGGCTCTGGAACATCATTCGCTCAGTGCAGCCCTCCCTATCTCTGTAACATCATTCACTCAGTGCAACCCTCTCTGTCTCTGTAACATCATTCACTCACTGCAGCCCTCCCTACCACTATAAAATCATTCACTCACTGCAACCCTCTCTATCTCTGTAACATCGTTCACTCACTGCAGCCCTCTCTATCTCTGTAACATCATTCACTCGCTGCAGCCCTCCCTATCTCTGTAACATCATTTACTCAATGCAACCCTCCCAATCTCTGGAACATCATTCACTCACAGCAGCATTCCCTATCTCTGTAACATCATTCAGTCACTGCATCGCTCTCTATCTCTGTCACATCATTCACTCACTGCAGCCGACTCTATCTCTGCAAAATCATTCACTCACTGCAGCCCTCTCTATCTCTGTAACATCATTCACTCACTGCAGCCTTCTCTATCTCTGTAACATCATTCACTCACTGCAGCCTTCTCTATCTCTGTAACATCATTCACTCACTGCAGCCCTCTCTATCTCTGTAACATCGTTCACTCACTGCAGCCCTCTCTATCTCTGTAACATCATTCACTCGCTGCAGCCCTCCCTATCTCTGTAACATCATTCACTCACAGCAACACTCTCTATCTCTGTAAAATCGTTCACTCACTGCATCGCTCTCTATCTCTGTAACATCATTGACTCACTGCAGCCCTCCCTATCTCTGTAACATCATTCACTCACTGCAGCCCTCCCTATCTTTGTAACATCACTCACTCAATGCATCCCTCTCTATCTCTGTAACATCATTCACTCACTGCAGCCTTCTCTATCTCTGTAACATCATTCACTTGCTGCAGCACTCTCAATCTCTGTAACATCATTCACTCACTGCAACCCTCCCTATCTCTGTAACATCATTCACTCGCTGCAGCCCTCTCTAGCTCTGTCATATCATTCACTCACTGCAACTCTCCCTATCTCTGTAACATCATTCACTCACTGAATCCCTCCCTATCTCTTCAACATCATTCACTCACTGCAACCCTCTCTATCTCTGTAACATCATTCACTCTCTGCAACCCTCCCAATCTCTGTAACACCAATCACTCACAGCAGCCCTGCCTATCTCTGTAACATCATTCAGTCACTGCATCACTCTCTATCCCTGTAACATCATTCACTCACTGCAGACCTCCCTATCTCTGTAACATCATTCACTCACTGCAACCCACTCTATCTCTGTAACATCATTCACTCACTGCAACCCACTCTATCTCTGTAACATCATTCACTCACTGCAGCCCTCCCTATCTCTCTAACATCATTCACTCACTGCATCCCTCCCTATCTCTGTAACAGCATTCACTCACTGCATCCCTCCCTACCACTATAAAATCATTCACTCACTGCAACCCTCTCTATCTCTGTAACATCGTTCACTCACTGCAGCCCTCTCTATCTCTGTAACATCATTCACTCACGGCAGCCCTCCCTATCTCTGTAACATCATTCACTCACTGCAACCCTCTCTATCTCTGTAACATCGTTAACTCACTGCAGCTCTCGCTGTCTCTGTAACATCATTCACTCACTGCAGGCCTCCTTGGCTCTGGAACATCATTCGCTCAGTGCAGCCCTCCCTATCTCTGTAACATCATTCACTCAGTGCAACCCTCTCTGTCTCTGTAACATCATTCACTCACTGCAGCCCTCCCTACCACTATAAAATCATTCACTCACTGCAACCCTCTCTATCTCTGTAACATCGTTCACTCACTGCAGCCCTCTCTATCTCTGTAACATCATTCACTCGCTGCAGCCCTCCCTATCTCTGTAACATCATTTACTCAATGCAACCCTCCCAATCTCTGGAACATCATTCACTCACAGCAGCATTCCCTATCTCTGTAACATCATTCAGTCACTGCATCGCTCTCTATCTCTGTCACATCATTCACTCACTGCAGCCGACTCTATCTCTGCAAAATCATTCACTCACTGCAGCCCTCTCTATCTCTGTAACATCATTCACTCACTGCAGCCTTCTCTATCTCTGTAACATCATTCACTCACTGCAGCCCTCTCTATCTCTGTAACATCATTCACTCACTGCAGCCCTCTCTATCTCTGTAACATCGTTCACTCACTGCAGCCCTCTCTATCTCTGTAACATCATTCACTCGCTGCAGCCCTCCCTATCTCTGTAACATCATTCACTCACAGCAACACTCTCTATCTCTGTAAAATCGTTCACTCACTGCATCGCTCTCTATCTCTGTAACATCATTGACTCACTGCAGCCCTCCCTATCTCTGTAACATCATTCACTCACTGCAGCCCTCCCTATCTTTGTAACATCACTCACTCAATGCATCCCTCTCTATCTCTGTAACATCATTCACTCACTGCAGCCTTCTCTATCTCTGTAACATCATTCACTTGCTGCAGCACTCTCAATCTCTGTAACATCATTCACTCACTGCAACCCTCCCTATCTCTGTAACATCATTCACTCGCTGCAGCCCTCTCTAGCTCTGTCATATCATTCACTCACTGCAACTCTCCCTATCTCTGTAACATCATTCACTCACTGAATCCCTCCCTATCTCTTCAACATCATTCACTCACTGCAACCCTCTCTATCTCTGTAACATCATTCACTCTCTGCAACCCTCCCAATCTCTGTAACACCAATCACTCACAGCAGCCCTGCCTATCTCTGTAACATCATTCAGTCACTGCATCACTCTCTATCCCTGTAACATCATTCACTCACTGCAGACCTCCCTATCTCTGTAACATCATTCACTCACTGCAACCCACTCTATCTCTGTAACATCATTCACTCACTGCAGCCCTCCCTATCTCTCTAACATCATTCACTCACTGCATCCCTCCCTATCTCTGTAACATCATTCACTCACTGCAGCCCTCCCTATCTCTGTAACATCATTCACTCGCTGCAGCCCTCCCTATCTCTGTAACATCATTCACTCACTGCAACACACTCTATCTCTGCAACATCATTCACTCACTGCAACCCACCCTATCTCTGCAACATCATTCACTCACTGCAGCCCTCCCTATCTCTGTAACATCATTCACTCACTGCAGCCCTCCCTATCTATGTAACATCATTCACTCGCTGCAGCCCTCCCTATCTCTGTAACATCATTCACTCACTGCAGCCATCCCTATCTCTGTAACATCATTCACTCACTGCAACCCTCTCTATCTCTGTAACATCAATGACTCACGGCAGTCCTCTCTATCTCTGTAACATCATTCACTCACTGCAGCCCTCCCTATCTCTGTAACATCATTCACTCGCTGCAGACCTCCCTATCTCTGTAACATCATTCACTCACTGCAATCCACTCTATCTCTGCAACATCATTCACTCAATGCAACCTACCCTATCTCTGCAACATCATTCACTCACTGCAACCCTCCCTATCTCTGTAACATCATTCACTCACTGCAACCCTCCCTATCTCTGTAACATCATTCACTCACTGCAACCCTCCCTATCTCTGTAACATCATTCACTCACTGCAACCCTCCCGATCTCTGTAACATCATTCACTCACTGCAACCCACTCTATCTCTGTAACATCATTCACTCACTGCAGCCATCCCTATCTCTGTAACATCATTCACTCACTGCAACCCTCTCTATCTCTGTAAAATCAATGACTCACGGCAGTCCTCTCTATCTCTGTAACATCATTCACTCACTGCAACCCTCCCAATCTCTGTAACATCATTCACTCACTGCAACCCTCCCTATCTCTGTAACATCATTCACTCATTGCAGTCCTCCCTGTCACTGTAACATGATTCACTCACTGCATCCCTGCCTATCTCTGTAACATCATTCACTCCCTGCAGATCTCTCTATCTCTGTAACATCACTCACTCACTGCCACTCTCCCTATCTCTGTAACATCATTCACTCTCTGCAGCCCTCCCTACCTCTGTAACCTCATTCACTCACTGCAGCCCACTCTATCTCTGCAACATCATTCACTCACTGCAACACTCCCTATCTCTGTAACATCATTCACTCACTGCAGACCCTCGCTGTCTCTGTAACATAATTCACACGCTGCAAACCTCCCTGTCTCTGTAACATCATTCACTCACTGCAGCCCTCCCTATCTCTGTAACATCATTCACTCACTACAACCCTCTCTATCTCTGCAACATCATTCACTCGCTGCAGCCCTCCCTATGTCTGTAACATCATTCACTCTCTGCAACCCTCCCTGTCTCTGTATCATCACTCAATCACAGCAGCCCTCCCTATCTCTGTAACATCATTCACTCATTGCAACCCTCCCTATCTCTGCAACATCACTAACTCACTGCATCCTTCCCTATCTCTGCAACATCATTCACTTACTGCAACCCTCTCTAGCTCTGTAATATCATTCACTCACTGCAACCCTCCCTATCTCTGTAACATCATTCACTCACTGCAGCCCTCCCTATCTCTGCAACATCATTCACTCAGTGCAGCCCTCTCTACCTCTGTAACATCATTCACTCACTGAAGCCCTCTCTATCTCTGTAACATCATTCAGTCACTGCAGCCCTCTCTATCTCTGCAACATCATTCACTCACTGCAGCCCTCTCTATTTCAGTAACATCATTCACTCACTGCAACCCTCCCAAGCTCTGTAACATCACTCACTCACTGCAACCCTCCCTATCTCTGTAACATCATTCACTCGCTGCAGCCCTCCCTATCTCTGTAACATCATTCACTCACTGCAATCCACTCTATCTCTGCAACATCATTCACTCACTGCAACCCACCCTATCTCTGCAACATCATTCACTCACTGCAGCCCTCCCTATCTCTGTAACATCATTCACTCACTGTAACACTCTCTATCTCAGTAACATCATTCACTCACTGCAACCCTCCCTATCTCTGTAACATCATTCACTCACTGCAACCCTCCCTATCTCTGTAACATCATTCACTCACTGCAACCCTCCCTATCTCTGTAACATCATTCACTCACTGCAACCCTCCCGATCTCTGTAACATCATTCACTCACTGCAACCCACTCTATCTCTGTAACATCATTCACTCACTGCAGCCATCCCTATCTCTGTAACATCATTCACTCACTGCAACCCTCTCTATCTCTGTAAAATCAATGACTCACGGCAGTCCTCTCTATCTCTGTAACATCATTCACTCACTGCAACCCTCCCAATCTCTGTAACATCATTCACTCACTGCAACCCTCCCTATCTCTGTAACATCATTCACTCATTGCAGTCCTCCCTGTCACTGTAACATGATTCACTCACTGCATCCCTGCCTATCTCTGTAACATCATTCACTCCCTGCAGATCTCTCTATCTCTGTAACATCACTCACTCACTGCCACTCTCCCTATCTCTGTAACATCATTCACTCTCTGCAGCCCTCCCTACCTCTGCAACCTCATTCACTCACTGCAGCCCACTCTATCTCTGCAACATCATTCACTCACTGCAACACTCCCTATCTCTGTAACATCATTCACTCACTGCAGACCCTCGCTGTCTCTGTAACATAATTCACACGCTGCAAACCTCCCTGTCTCTGTAACATCATTCACTCACTGCAGCCTTCTCTATCTCTGTAACATCATTCACTCACTGCAGCCCTCCCTATCTCTGTAACATCATTCACTCACTACAACCCTCTCTATCTCTGCAACATCATTCACTCGCTGCAGCCCTCCCTATCTCTGTAACATCATTCACTCTCTGCAACCCTCCCTGTCTCTGTATCATCACTCAATCACAGCAGCCCTCCCTATCTCTGTAACATCATTCACTCATTGCAACCCTCCCTATCTCTGCAACATCACTAACTCACTGCATCCTTCCCTATCTCTGCAACATCATTCACTTACTGCAACCCTCTCTAGCTCTGTAATATCATTCACTCACTGCAACCCTCCCTATCTCTGTAACATCATTCACTCACTGCAGCCCTCCCTATCTCTGCAACATCATTCACTCAGTGCAGCCCTCTCTACCTCTGTAACATCATTCACTCACTGAAGCCCTCTCTATCTCTGTAACATCATTCAGTCACTGCAGCCCTCTCTATCTCTGCAACATCATTCACTCACTGCAGCCCTCTCTATTTCAGTAACATCATTCACTCACTGCAACCCTCCCAAGCTCTGTAACATCACTCACTCACTGCAACCCTCTCAATCTCTGCAGCATCACTCAATCACTGCAACCCTCCCTATCTCTGTAACATCATACACTCACTGCAGCCATCCCTATCTCTGTAACATCATTCACTCGCGACAACACTCCCTGTCTCTGTAACATCATTCACTCACTGCAGCCCTCCCTATCTCTGTAACATCATTCACTCGCTGGAGCGCTCTCTATTTCTGTAACATCATTCACTCACCGCAACCCTCCCTATCTCTGTAACATCATTCACTCACTGCAGCCCCTCTATCTCTGTAACATCATTCACTCACTGCAGCCCTCCCTATCTCTGTAACATGATTCACTCACTGCAGCCCTCCCTATCTCTGTAACATCATTCACTCGCTGAAGCCCTCCCTCTATCTGTAACATCATTCACTCAATGCAGCCCTCTCTAACTCTGTAACATCATTCACTCACTGCAGCCTTCTCTATCTCTGTAACATCATTCACTCACTGCAGCCCTCTCTATCTCTGTAACATCATTCACTCACTGCAGCCCTCCCTATCTCTGTAACATCATTCACTCACTGCAGCCCTCCCTATCACTATAACATCATTCACTTGCTGCAGCCCTCTCAATCTCTGTAACATCATTCACTCACTGCAACCCTCTCTATCTCTGTAACATCATTCACTCGCTGCAGCCCTCTCTATCTCTGGAAAATCATTCACTCTCTGCAGCACTCTCTATCTCTGCAACATCGTTCACTCACTATAACCCTCCCTATCTCTGTAACATCATTCACTCGCTGAAGCCCTTCCTATATCTGTAACATCATTCACTCAATGCAGCCCTCTCTAACTCTGTAACATCATTCACTCACTGCAACCCTCTCTATCTCTGTAACATCATTCACTCGCTGCAGCCCTCTCTATCTCTGGAAAATCATTCACTCTCTGCAACCCACCCTATCTCTGCAACATCATTCACTCACTGCAGCCCTCCCTATCTCTGTAACATCATTCACTCACTGCAGCCATCCCTATCTCTGTAACATCATTCACTCACTGCAACCCTCTCTATCTCTGTAACATCAAAGACTCACGGCAGTCCTCTCTATCTCTGTAACATCATTCACTCACTGCAACCCTCCCTATCTCTGTAACATCATTCACTCACTGCAGTCCTCCCTGTCTCTGTAACATCATTCACTCCCTGCAGCCCTCTCTATCTCTGTAACATCACTCACTCACTGCCACTCTCCGTATCTCTGTAACATCATTCACTCTCTGCAGCCCTCCCTACCTCTGTAACATCATTCACTCACTGCAACGCTCCCTATCTCTGTAACATCATTCACTCACTGCAGACCCTCGCTATCTCTGTAACATAATTCACACGCTGCAAACCTCCCTGTCTCTGTAACACCATTCACTCACTGCAGCCCTCCCTATCTCTGTAACATCATTCATTCACTACAGCCCTCCTTTTCTCTGTAACATCATTCATTCTCTGCAGCCCTCTCTATCTCTGTAACATCATTCACTCACTGCAGCCCTCCCTATCTCTGTAACATCATTCACTCACTGCAGCTCTCTCTATCTGTGTAAAATCGTTCACTCACTGCAACCCTCCCTATCTCTGTAACATCATTCATTCACTGCAGCCCCTCTATCTCTGTAACATCATTCACTCACTGCAGCCCTCCCTATCTCTGTAACATGATTCACTCACTGCAGCCCTCCCTATCTCTGTAACATCATTCACTCGCTGAAGCCCTCCCTATATCTGTAACATCATTCACTCAATGCAACCATATCTAACTCTGTAACATCATTCACTCACTGCAGCCTTCTCTGTCTCTGTAACATCATTCACTCACTGCAGCCCTCTCTATCTCTGTAACATCATTCACTCACTGCAGCCCTCCCTATCTCTGGAAAATCATTCACTCACTGCAGCCCTCCCTATCTCTGCAACATCGTTCACTCACTATAGCCCTCCCTATCTCTGTAACATCATTCACTCGCTGAAGCCCTCCCTATATCTGTAACATCATTCACTCAATGCAGCCCTCTCTAACTCTGTAACATCATTCACTCACTGCAACCCTCCCTATCTCTGTATCATCATTCACACACTGCAACCCTCCCAATCTCTAAAACATTATTCACTCACTGCAGCCCTCCCTATCTCTGTAACATCATTCACTCGCTGCAGCCCTCTCTATCTCTGTAACATCATTCACTCACTGCAACCCTCCCAATCTCTGGAACATCATTCACTCACAGCAGCATTCCCTATCTCTGTAACATCATTCAGTCACTGCATCGCTCTCTATCTCTGTCACATCATTCACTCACTGCAGCCCACTCTATCTCTGCAAAATCATTCACTCACTGCAGCCCTCTCTATCTCTGTAACATCGTTCACTCACTGCAGCCCTCACTATCTCTGTAACATCATTCACTCACAGCAACACTCCCTATCTCTGTAACATCATTCACTCACTGCAGCCCTCCCTATCTCTGTAACATCATTCACTCGCTGCAGCCCTCCCTATCTCTGTAACATCACTCACTCAATGCATCCCTCTCTATCTCTGTAACATCATTCACTCACTGCAGCCTTCTCTATCTCTGTAACATCATTCACTCACTGCAGCCCTCCCTATCTCTGTAACATCATTCACTCACTGCAGCCCTCCCTATCTCTGTAACATCATTCACTCACTGCAGCTCTCTCTATCTGTGTAAAATCGTTCACTCACTGCAACCCTCCCTATCTCTGTAACATCATTCACTCACTGCAACCCTCTCTATCTCTGTAACATCGTTAACTCACTGCAGCTCTCGCTGTCTCTGTAACATCATTCACTCACTGCAGGCCTCCTTGTCTCTGGAACATCATTCACTCAGTGCAGCCCTCCCTATCTCTGTAACATCATTCACTCACTGCAACCCTCCCTATCTCTGTAACATCATTCACTCACTGCAGCCCTCCCTATCTCTGTAACATCATTCACTCACTGCAACCCTCCCTATCTCTGTAACATCATTCACTCACTGCAGCTCTCGCTGTCTCTGTAACATCATTCACGCACTGCAACCCTCTCTATCTCTGTAACATCATTCAGTCACTGCAGCCCTCTCTACCTTTGGAACATCATTCACTCACTGCAGCCCTCCCTATCTCTGTAACATCATTCACTCACTGCAGCCCTCCCTATCTCTGTAACATCATTCACTCACTGCAGCCCTCTCTATCTCTGTAACATCATTCACGCACTGTAACACTCTCTATCTCTGTAACATCATTCACTCACTGCAGCCCTCCCTATCTCTGTAACATCATTCACTCACTGCAACCCTCTCTATCTCTGTAACATCATTCACTCACTGCAACCCTCTCTATCTCTGTAACATCATTCACACACTGCAGCCCTCTCTATCTCTGTAACATCATTCACGCACTGTAACCCTCTCTATCTCTGTAACATCATTCACTCACTGCAGCCCTCCCTATCTCTGTAACATCATTCACTCACTGCAGCTCTCTCTATCTGTGTAAAATCGTTCACTCACTGCAACCCTCTCTATCTCTGTAACATCGTTAACTCACTGCAGCTCTCGCTGTCTCTGTAACATCATTCACTCACTGCTGGCCTCCTTGTCTCTGGAACATCATTCACTCAGTGCAGCCCTCGTTATCTCTGTAACATCATTCACTCACTGCAACCCTCTCTATCTCTGTAACATCATTCACTCACTGCAGCCCTCCCTATCACTATAACATCATTCACTCACTGCAGCCCTCTCTATCTCTGTAACATCATTCACTCGCTGCAGCCCTCCCTATCTCTGCAACGTCATTCACTCACTGCAACCCTCCCAATCTCTGGAACATCATTCACTCACAGCAGCATTCCCTATCTCTGTAACATCATTCAGTCACTGCATCGCTCTCTATCTCTGTCACATCATTCACTCACTGCAGCCCACTCTATCTCTGCAACATCATTCACTCACTGCAGCCCTCTCTATCTCTGTAACATCGTTCACTCACTGCAGCCCTCTCTACCTTTGGAACATCATTCACTCACTGCAGCCCTCCCTATCTCTGTAACATCATTCACTCACTGCAGCCCTCCCTATCTCTGTAACATCATTCACGCACTGCAGCTCTCTCTATCTCTGTAACATCATTCACGCACTGTAACACTCTCTATCTCTGTAACATCATTCACTCACTGCAGCCCTCCCTATCTCTGTAACATCATTCACTCACTGCAACCCTCTCTATCTCTGTAACATTATTCACTCACTGCAACCCTCTCTATCTCTGTAACATCATTCACACACTGCAGCCCTCTCTATCTCTGTAACATCATTCGCGCACTGTAACCCTCTCTATCTCTGTAACATCATTCACTCACTGCAGCCCTCCCTATCTCCGTAACATCATTCACTCACTGCAGCTCTCTCTATCTGTGTAAAATCGTTCACTCACTGCAACCCTCTCTATCTCTGTAACATCGTTAACTCACTGCAGCTCTCGCTGTCTCTGTAACATCATTCACTCACTGCTGGCCTCCTTGTCTCTGGAACATCATTCACTCAGTGCAGCCCTCGTTATCTCTGTAACATCATTCACTCACTGCAACCCTCTCTATCTCTGTAACATCATTCACTCACTGCAGCCCTCCCTATCACTATAACATCATTCACTCACTGCAGCCCTCTCTATCTCTGTAACATCATTCACTCGCTGCAGCCCTCCCTATCTCTGCAACGTCATTCACTCACTGCAACCCTCCCAATCTCTGGAACATCATTCACTCACAGCAGCATTCCCTATCTCTGTAACATCATTCAGTCACTGAATCGCTCTCTATCTCTGTCATATCATTCACTCACTGCAGCCCACTCTATCTCTGCAACATCATTCACTCACTGCAGCCCTCTCTATCTCTGTAACATCGTTCACTCACTGCAGCCCTCTCTATCTCTGTAACATCATTCACTCGCTGCAGCCCTCCCTATCTCTGTAACATCATTCACTCACTGCAACCCTCCCAATCTCTGGAACATCATTCACTCACAGCAACACTCCCTATCTCTGTAACATCATTCACTCACTGCAGCCATCCCTATCACTATAACATCATTCACTTGCTGCAGCCCTGTCAATCTCTGTAACATCATTCGCTCACTGCAACCCTCTCTATCTCTGTAACATCACTCACTCGCTGCAGCCCTCTCTATCTCTGGAACATCATTCACTCTCTGCAGCACTCTCTATCTCTGTAACATCGTTCACTCACTATAACCCTACCTATCTCTGTAACATCATTCACTCACTGCAAAACTCCCAGTCTCGGTAACATCATTCACTCGCTGCAGACCTCCCTGTCTCTGTAACATCATTCCTCACTGCAGCCCTCCCTGTCTCTGGAACATCATTCACTCTCTGCAGCACTGTCTATCTCTGTAACATCATTCACTCACCGTAACCCTACCTATCTCTGCAACATCACTAACTCACTGCATCCCTCCCTATCTCTGCAACATCATTCACTCACTGCAACCCTCTCTAGCTCTGTCATATCATTCACTCACTGCAACTCTCCCTATCTCTGTAACATCATTCACTCACTGAATCCCTCCCTATCTCTTCAACATCATTCACTCATTGCAACCCTCTCTATCTCTGTAACATCATTCACTCTCTGCAAACCTCCCAATCTCTGTAACACCAATCACTCACAGCAGCCCTGCCTATCTCTGTAACATCATTCAGTCACTGCATCACTCTCTATCTCTGTAACATCATTCACTCACTGCAGACCTCCCTATCTCTGTAACATCATTCACTCACTGCAACCCTCTCTATCTCTGTAACATCGTTAACTCACTGCAGCTCTCGCTGTCTCTGTAACATCATTCACTCACTGCAGGCCTCCTTGTCTCTGGAACATCATTCACTCAGTGCAGCCCTCCCTATCTCTGTAACATCATTCACTCACTGCAACCCTCCCTATTTCTGTAACATCATTCACTCACTGCAGCCCTCCCTATCTCTGTAACATCATTCACTCACTGCAACCCTCCCTATCTCTGTAACATCATTCACTCACTGCAGCTCTCGCTGTCTCTGTAACATCATTCACGCACTGCAACCCTCTCTATCTCTGTAACATCATTCAGTCACTGCAGCCCTCTCTACCTTTGGAACATCATTCACTCACTGCAGCCCTCCCTATCTCTGTAACATCATTCACTCACTGCAGCCCTCCCTATCTCTGTAACATCATTCACGCACTGCAGCTCTCTCTATCTCTGTAACATCATTCACGCACTGTAACACTCTCTATCTCTGTAACATCATTCACTCACTGCAGCCCTCCCTATCTCTGTAACATCATTCACTCACTGCAACCCTCTCTATCTCTGTAACATCATTCACTCACTGCAACCCTCTCTATCTCTGTAACATCATTCACACACTGCAGCCCTCTCTATCTCTGTAACATCATTCACGCACTGTAACCCTCTCTATTTCTGTAACATCATTCACTCACTGCAGCCCTCCCTATCTCTGTAACATCATTCACTCACTGCAGCTCTCTCTATCTGTGTAAAATCGTTCACTCACTGCAACCCTCTCTATCTCTGTAACATCGTTAACTCACTGCAGCTCTCGCTGTCTCTGTAACATCATTCACTCACTGCTGGCCTCCTTGTCTCTGGAACATCATTCACTCAGTGCAGCCCTCGTTATCTCTGTAACATCATTCACTCACTGCAACCCTCTCTATCTCTGTAACATCATTCACTCACTGCAGCCCTCCCTATCACTATAACATCATTCACTCACTGCAGCCCTCTCTATCTCTGTAACATCATTCACTCGCTGCAGCCCTCCCTATCTCTGCAACGTCATTCACTCACTGCAACCCTCCCAATCTCTGGAACATCATTCACTCACAGCAGCATTCCCTATCTCTGTAACATCATTCAGTCACTGCATCGCTCTCTATCTCTGTCACATCATTCACTCACTGCAGCCCACTCTATCTCTGCAACATCATTCACTCACTGCAGCCCTCTCTATCTCTGTAACATCGTTCACTCACGGCAGCCCTCTCTACCTTTGGAACATCATTCACTCACTGCAGCCCTCCCTATCTCTGTAACATCATTCACTCACTGCAGCCCTCCCTATCTCTGTAACATCATTCACGCACTGCAGCTCTCTCTATCTCTGTAACATCATTCACGCACTGTAACACTCTCTATCTCTGTAACATCATTCACTCACTGCAGCCCTCCCTATCTCTGTAACATCATTCACTCACTGCAACCCTCTCTATCTCTGTAACATTATTCACTCACTGCAACCCTCTCTATCTCTGTAACATCATTCACACACTGCAGCCCTCTCTATCTCTGTAACATCATTCGCGCACTGTAACCCTCTCTATCTCTGTAACATCATTCACTCACTGCAGCCCTCCCTATCTCCGTAACATCATTCACTCACTGCAGCTCTCTCTATCTGTGTAAAATCGTTCACTCACTGCAACCCTCTCTATCTCTGTAACATCGTTAACTCACTGCAGCTCTCGCTGTCTCTGTAACATCATTCACTCACTGCTGGCCTCCTTGTCTCTGGAACATCATTCACTCAGTGCAGCCCTCGTTATCTCTGTAACATCATTCACTCACTGCAACCCTCTCTATCTCTGTAACATCATTCACTCACTGCAGCCCTCCCTATCACTATAACATCATTCACTCACTGCAGCCCTCTCTATCTCTGTAACATCATTCACTCGCTGCAGCCCTCCCTATCTCTGCAACGTCATTCACTCACTGCAACCCTCCCAATCTCTGGAACATCATTCACTCACAGCAGCATTCCCTATCTCTGTAACATCATTCAGTCACTGAATCGCTCTCTATCTCTGTCATATCATTCACTCACTGCAGCCCACTCTATCTCTGCAACATCATTCACTCACTGCAGCCCTCTCTATCTCTGTAACATCGTTCACTCACTGCAGCCCTCTCTATCTCTGTAACATCATTCACTCGCTGCAGCCCTCCCTATCTCTGTAACATCATTCACTCACTGCAACCCTCCCAATCTCTGGAACATCATTCACTCACAGCAACACTCCCTATCTCTGTAACATCATTCACTCACTGCAGCCATCCCTATCACTATAACATCATTCACTTGCTGCAGCCCTGTCAATCTCTGTAACATCATTCGCTCACTGCAACCCTCTCTATCTCTGTAACATCACTCACTCGCTGCAGCCCTCTCTATCTCTGGAACATCATTCACTCTCTGCAGCACTCTCTATCTCTGTAACATCGTTCACTCACTATAACCCTACCTATCTCTGTAACATCATTCACTCACTGCAAAACTCCCAGTCTCGGTAACATCATTCACTCGCTGCAGACCTCCCTGTCTCTGTAACATCATTCCTCACTGCAGCCCTCCCTGTCTCTGGAACATCATTCACTCTCTGCAGCACTGTCTATCTCTGTAACATCATTCACTCACCGTAACCCTACCTATCTCTGCAACCTCACTAACTCACTGCATCCCTCCCTATCTCTGCAACATCATTCACTCACTGCAACCCTCTCTAGCTCTGTCATATCATTCACTCACTGCAACTCTCCCTATCTCTGTAACATCATTCACTCACTGAATCCCTCCCTATCTCTTCAACATCATTCACTCATTGCAACCCTCTCTATCTCTGTAACATCATTCACTCTCTGCAAACCTCCCAATCTCTGTAACACCAATCACTCACAGCAGCCCTGCCTATCTCTGTAACATCATTCAGTCACTGCATCACTCTCTATCTCTGTAACATCATTCACTCACTGCAGACCTCCCTATCTCTGTCACATCATTCACTCACTGCAACCCACTCTATCTCTGTAACATCATTCACTCACTGCAGCCCTCCCTATCTCTGTAACATCATTCACTCACTGCAGCCATCCCTATCTCTGTAACATCATTCACTCACTGCAGCCCTCTCTATCTCTGTAACATCACTCACTCACTGCAATCCTCCCTATCTCTGTAACATCATTCACTCGCTGCAGCCCTCCCTATTTCTGTAACATCATTCACTCACTGCAACCCACTCTATCTCTGCAACATCATTCACTCACTGCAACCCTCCCTATCTCTGCAACATCATTCACTCACTGCAGCCCTCCCTATCTCTGTAACATCATTCACTCACTGCAGCCATCCCTATCTCTGTAACATCATTCACTCACTGCAACCCTCTCTATCTCTGTAACATCAATGACTCACGGCAGTCCTCCCTGTCTCTGTAACATGATTCACTCACTGCATCCCTGCCTCTCTCTGTAACATCATTCACTCCCTGCAGCCCTCTCTATCTCTGTAACATCACTCACTCACTGCCACTCTCCGTATCTCTGTAACATCATTCACTCTCTGCAGACCCTCGCTATCTCTGTAACATAATTCACACGCTGCAAACCTCCCTGTCTCTGTAACACCATTCACTCACTGCAGCCCTCCCTATCTCTGTAACATCATTCATTCACTACAGCCCTCCTTATCTCTGTAACATCATTCATTCTCTGCAGCCCTCTCTATCTCTGTAACATCATTCACTCACTGCAGCCCTCCCTATCTCTGTAACATCATTCACTCACTGCAGCCCTCCCTATCTCTGTAACATCATTCATTCACTGCAACCCTCCCTATCTCTGTGACATCATTCACTCACTACAGTCCTCCCTGTCTCTGTAACATCATTCAGTCACGGCATCACTCTCTATCTCTGTAACATCATTCACTCACTGCAGCCCTCCCTATCTCTGTAACATCATTCACTCACTGCAGTCCTCCCTGTCTCTGTAACATCATTCACTCTCTGCAAACCTCCCAATCTCTGTAACACCATTCACTCACAGCAGCCCTGCCTATCTCTGTAACATCATTCACTCACTGCAGCCCTCTCTATCTCTGTAACATCATTCACTCACTGCAACCCTCCCTATCTCTGTAACATCATTCACTCACCGCAGCCCTCCCTATCTCTGAAAAATCATTCACTCACTGCAACCCTCCCTATCTCTGTAACATCATTCACTCGCTGCAGACCTCCCTATCTCTGTAACATCATTCACTCACTGCAGGCCTCTCTATCTCTGTAACATCATTCACTCACTGCAACCCTCTCTATCTCTGTAACATCATTCACTCACTGCAGCCCTCTCTATCTCTGTAACATCATTCACTCACTGCAACCCTCTCTATCTCTGTAACATCATTCACTCACTGCAGCCCTCCCTATCTCTGTAACATCATTCACTCACTGCATCCCTTTCTATCTCTGTAACATCATTCACTCACTGCAGCCCTCCCTATCTCTGTAACATCATTCACTCACTTCAATCCTCCCTATCTCTGTAACATCATTCACTCGCTGCAGCGCTCCCTATCTCTGTAACATCATTCACTCACTGCAGCCCTCCCTATCTCTGTAAAATCGTTCACGCACTGCAACCCTCTCGATCTCTGTAACAGCATTCACTCACTGCATCCCTCCCTACCACTATAAAATCATTCACTCACTGCAACCCTCTCTATCTCTGTAACATCATTCACTCGCTGCAGCCCTCCCTATCTCTGTAACATCATTCACTCACTGCAACCCTCTCTATCTCTGTAACATCGTTAACTCACTGCAGCTCTCGCTGTCTCTGTAACATCATTCACTCACTGCAGGCCTCCTTGGCTCTGGAACATCATTCGCTCAGTGCAGCCCTCCCTATCTCTGTAACATCATTCACTCACTGCAACCCTCTCTGTCTCTGTAACATCATTCACTCACTGCAGCCCTCCCTACCACTATAAAATCATTCACTCACTGCAACCCTCTCTATCTCTGTAACATCGTTCACTCACTGCAGCCCTCTCTATCTCTGTAACATCATTCACTCGCTGCAGCCCTCCCTATCTCTGTAACATCATTTACTCAATGCAACCCTCCCAATCTCTGGAACATCATTCACTCACAGCAGCATTCCCTATCTCTGTAACATCATTCAGTCACTGCATCGCTCTCTATCTCTGTCACATCATTCACTCACTGCAGCCGACTCTATCTCTGCAAAATCATTCACTCACTGCAGCCCTCTCTATCTCTGTAACATCGTTCACTCACTGCAGCCCTCTCTATCTCTGTAACATCATTCACTCGCTGCAGCCCTCCCTATCTCTGTAACATCATTCACTCACTGCAACCCTCCCAATCTCTGAAACATCATTCACTCACAGCAACACTCCCTATCTCTGTAACATCATTCACTCACTGCATCGCTCTCTATCTCAGTAACATCATTGACTCACTGCAGCCCTCCCTATCTCTGTAACATCATTCACTCACTGCAGCCCTCCCTATCTCTGTAACATCACTCACTCAATGCATCCCTCTCTATCTCTGTAACATCATTCACTCACTGCAGCCTTCTCTATCTCTGTAACATCATTCACTCACTGCAGCCCTCTCTATCTCTGTAACATCGTTCACTCACTGCAGCCCTCTCTATCTCTGTAACATCATTCACTCGCTGCAGCCCTCCCTATCTCTGTAACATCATTCACTCACTGCAACCCTCCCAATCTCTGGAACATCATTCACTCACAGCAACACTCCCTATCTCTGTAAAATCATTCACTCACTGCATCGCTCTCTATCTCTGTAACATCATTGACTCACTGCAGCCCTCCCTATCTCTGTAACATCATTCACTCACTGCAGCCCTCCCTATCTTTGTAACATCACTCACTCAATGCATCCCTCTCTATCTCTGTAACATCATTCACTCACTGCAGCCTTCTCTATCTCTGTAACATCATTCACTTGCTGCAGCACTCTCAATCTCTGTAACATCATTCACTCACTGCAGCCCTCTCTAGCTCTGTCATATCATTCACTCACTGCAACTCTCCCTATCTCTGTAACATCATTCACTCACTGAATCCCTCCCTATCTCTTCAACATCATTCACTCACTGCAACCCTCTCTATCTCTGTAACATCATTCACTCTCTGCAACCCTCCCAATCTCTGTAACACCAATCACTCACAGCAGCCCTGCCTATCTCTGTAACATCATTCAGTCACTGCATCACTCTCTATCCCTGTAACATCATTCACTCACTGCAGACCTCCCTATCTCTGTAACATCATTCACTCACTGCAACCCACTCTATCTCTGTAACATCATTCACTCACTGCAGCCCTCCCTATCTCTCTAACATCATTCACTCACTGCATCCCTCCCTATCTCTGTAACATCATTCACTCACTGCAGCCCTCCCTATCTCTGTAACATCATTAACTCGCTGCAGCCCTCCCTATCTCTGTAACATCATTCACTCACTGCAACCCACTCTATCTCTGCAACATCATTCACTCACTGCAACCCACCCTATCTCTGCAACATCATTCACTCACTGCAGCCCTCCCTATCTCTGTAACATCATTCACTCACTGCAGCCCTCCCTATCTCTGTAACATCATTCACTCGCTGCAGCCCTCCCTATCTCTGTAACATCATTCACTCACTGCAGCCATCCCTATCTCTGTAACATCATTCACTCACTGCAACCCTCTCTATCTCTGTAACATCAATGACTCACGGCAGTCCTCTCTATCTCTGTAACATCATTCACTCACTGCAGCCCTCCCTATCTCTGTAACATCATTCACTCGCTGCAGCCCTCCCTATCTCTGTAACATCATTCACTCACTGCAACCCACTCTATCTCTGCAACATCATTCACTCACTGCAACCCACCCTATCTCTGCAACATCATTCACTCACTGCAGCCCTCCCTATCTCTGTAACATCATTCACTCACTGTAACACTCTCTATCTCAGTAACATCATTCACTCACTGCAACCCTCCCTATCTCTGTAACATCATTCACTCACTGCAACCCTCCCTATCTCTGTAACATCATTCACTCACTGCAACCCTCCCGATCTCTGTAACATCATTCACTCACTGCAACCCACTCTATCTCTGTAACATCATTCACTCACTGCAGCCATCCCTATCTCTGTAACATCATTCACTCACTGCAACCCTCTCTATCTCTGTAAAATCAATGACTCACGGCAGTCCTCTCTATCTCTGTAACATCATTCACTCACTGCAACCCTCCCAATCTCTGTAACATCATTCACTCACTGCAACCCTCCCTATCTCTGTAACATCATTCACTCATTGCAGTCCTCCCTGTCTCTGTAACATGATTCACTCACTGCATCCCTGCCTATCTCTGTAACATCATTCACTCCCTGCAGATCTCTCTATCTCTGTAACATCACTCACTCACTGCCACTCTCCCTATCTCTGTAACATCATTCACTCTCTGCAGCCCTCCCTACCTCTGTAACCTCATTCACTCGCTGCAGCCCTCCCTATCTCTGCAACGTCATTCACTCACTGCAACCCTCCCAATCTCTGGAACATCATTCACTCACAGCAGCATTCCCTATCTCTGTAACATCATTCAGTCACTGAATCGCTCTCTATCTCTGTCATATCATTCACTCACTGCAGCCCACTCTATCTCTGCAACATCATTCACTCACTGCAGCCCTCTCTATCTCTGTAACATCGTTCACTCACTGCAGCCCTCTCTATCTCTGTAACATCATTCACTCGCTGCAGCCCTCCCTATCTCTGTAACATCATTCACTCACTGCAACCCTCCCAATCTCTGGAACATCATTCACTCACAGCAACACTCCCTATCTCTGTAACATCATTCACTCACTGCAGCCATCCCTATCACTATAACATCATTCACTTGCTGCAGCCCTGTCAATCTCTGTAACATCATTCGCTCACTGCAACCCTCTCTATCTCTGTAACATCACTCACTCGCTGCAGCCCTCTCTATCTCTGGAACATCATTCACTCTCTGCAGCACTCTCTATCTCTGTAACATCGTTCACTCACTATAACCCTACCTATCTCTGTAACATCATTCACTCACTGCAAAACTCCCAGTCTCGGTAACATCATTCACTCGCTGCAGACCTCCCTGTCTCTGTAACATCATTCCTCACTGCAGCCCTCCCTGTCTCTGGAACATCATTCACTCTCTGCAGCACTGTCTATCTCTGTAACATCATTCACTCACCGTAACCCTACCTATCTCTGCAACATCACTAACTCACTGCATCCCTCCCTATCTCTGCAACATCATTCACTCACTGCAACCCTCTCTAGCTCTGTCATATCATTCACTCACTGCAACTCTCCCTATCTCTGTAACATCATTCACTCACTGAATCCCTCCCTATCTCTTCAACATCATTCACTCATTGCAACCCTCTCTATCTCTGTAACATCATTCACTCTCTGCAAACCTCCCAATCTCTGTAACACCAATCACTCACAGCAGCCCTGCCTATCTCTGTAACATCATTCAGTCACTGCATCACTCTCTATCTCTGTAACATCATTCACTCACTGCAGACCTCCCTATCTCTGTCACATCATTCACTCACTGCAACCCACTCTATCTCTGTAACATCATTCACTCACTGCAGCCCTCCCTATCTCTGTAACATCATTCACTCACTGCAGCCATCCCTATCTCTGTAACATCATTCACTCACTGCAGCCCTCTCTATCTCTGTAACATCACTCACTCACTGCAATCCTCCCTATCTCTGTAACATCATTCACTCGCTGCAGCCCTCCCTATTTCTGTAACATCATTCACTCACTGCAACCCACTCTATCTCTGCAACATCATTCACTCACTGCAACCCTCCCTATCTCTGCAACATCATTCACTCACTGCAGCCCTCCCTATCTCTGTAACATCATTCACTCACTGCAGCCATCCCTATCTCTGTAACATCATTCACTCACTGCAACCCTCTCTATCTCTGTAACATCAATGACTCACGGCAGTCCTCCCTGTCTCTGTAACATGATTCACTCACTGCATCCCTGCCTCTCTCTGTAACATCATTCACTCCCTGCAGCCCTCTCTATCTCTGTAACATCACTCACTCACTGCCACTCTCCGTATCTCTGTAACATCATTCACTCTCTGCAGACCCTCGCTATCTCTGTAACATAATTCACACGCTGCAAACCTCCCTGTCTCTGTAACACCATTCACTCACTGCAGCCCTCCCTATCTCTGTAACATCATTCATTCACTACAGCCCTCCTTATCTCTGTAACATCATTCATTCTCTGCAGCCCTCTCTATCTCTGTAACATCATTCACTCACTGCAGCCCTCCCTATCTCTGTAACATCATTCACTCACTGCAGCCCTCCCTATCTCTGTAACATCATTCATTCACTGCAACCCTCCCTATCTCTGTGACATCATTCACTCACTACAGTCCTCCCTGTCTCTGTAACATCATTCAGTCACGGCATCACTCTCCATCTCTGTAACATCATTCACTCACTGCAGCCCTCCCTATCTCTGTAACATCATTCACTCACTGCAGTCCTCCCTGTCTCTGTAACATCATTCACTCTCTGCAAACCTCCCAATCTCTGTAACACCATTCACTCACAGCAGCCCTGCCTATCTCTGTAACATCATTCACTCACTGCAGCCCTCTCTATCTCTGTAACATCATTCACTCACTGCAACCCTCCCTATCTCTGTAACATCATTCACTCACCGCAGCCCTCCCTATCTCTGAAAAATCATTCACTCACTGCAACCCTCCCTATCTCTGTAACATCATTCACTCGCTGCAGACCTCCCTATCTCTGTAACATCATTCACTCACTGCAGGCCTCTCTATCTCTGTAACATCATTCACTCACTGCAACCCTCTCTATCTCTGTAACATCATTCACTCACTGCAGCCCTCTCTATCTCTGTAACATCATTCACTCACTGCAACCCTCTCTATCTCTGTAACATCATTCACTCACTGCAGCCCTCCCTATCTCTGTAACATCATTCACTCACTGCATCCCTTTCTATCTCTGTAACATCATTCACTCACTGCAGCCCTCCCTATCTCTGTAACATCATTCACTCACTTCAATCCTCCCTATCTCTGTAACATCATTCACTCGCTGCAGCGCTCCCTATCTCTGTAACATCATTCACTCACTGCAGCCCTCCCTATCTCTGTAAAATCGTTCACGCACTGCAACCCTCTCGATCTCTGTAACAGCATTCACTCACTGCATCCCTCCCTACCACTATAAAATCATTCACTCACTGCAACCCTCTCTATCTCTGTAACATCATTCACTCGCTGCAGCCCTCCCTATCTCTGTAACATCATTCACTCACTGCAACCCTCTCTATCTCTGTAACATCGTTAACTCACTGCAGCTCTCGCTGTCTCTGTAACATCATTCACTCACTGCAGGCCTCCTTGGCTCTGGAACATCATTCGCTCAGTGCAGCCCTCCCTATCTCTGTAACATCATTCACTCACTGCAACCCTCTCTGTCTCTGTAACATCATTCACTCACTGCAGCCCTCCCTACCACTATAAAATCATTCACTCACTGCAACCCTCTCTATCTCTGTAACATCGTTCACTCACTGCAGCCCTCTCTATCTCTGTAACATCATTCACTCGCTGCAGCCCTCCCTATCTCTGTAACATCATTTACTCAATGCAACCCTCCCAATCTCTGGAACATCATTCACTCACAGCAGCATTCCCTATCTCTGTAACATCATTCAGTCACTGCATCGCTCTCTATCTCTGTCACATCATTCACTCACTGCAGCCGACTCTATCTCTGCAAAATCATTCACTCACTGCAGCCCTCTCTATCTCTGTAACATCGTTCACTCACTGCAGCCCTCTCTATCTCTGTAACATCATTCACTCGCTGCAGCCCTCCCTATCTCTGTAACATCATTCACTCACTGCAACCCTCCCAATCTCTGAAACATCATTCACTCACAGCAACACTCCCTATCTCTGTAACATCATTCACTCACTGCATCGCTCTCTATCTCAGTAACATCATTGACTCACTGCAGCCCTCCCTATCTCTGTAACATCATTCACTCACTGCAGCCCTCCCTATCTCTGTAACATCACTCACTCAATGCATCCCTCTCTATCTCTGTAACATCATTCACTCACTGCAGCCTTCTCTATCTCTGTAACATCATTCACTCACTGCAGCCCTCTCTATCTCTGTAACATCGTTCACTCACTGCAGCCCTCTCTATCTCTGTAACATCATTCACTCGCTGCAGCCCTCCCTATCTCTGTAACATCATTCACTCACTGCAACCCTCCCAATCTCTGGAACATCATTCACTCACAGCAACACTCCCTATCTCTGTAAAATCATTCACTCACTGCATCGCTCTCTATCTCTGTAACATCATTGACTCACTGCAGCCCTCCCTATCTCTGTAACATCATTCACTCACTGCAGCCCTCCCTATCTTTGTAACATCACTCACTCAATGCATCCCTCTCTATCTCTGTAACATCATTCACTCACTGCAGCCTTCTCTATCTCTGTAACATCATTCACTTGCTGCAGCACTCTCAATCTCTGTAACATCATTCACTCACTGCAGCCCTCTCTAGCTCTGTCATATCATTCACTCACTGCAACTCTCCCTATCTCTGTAACATCATTCACTCACTGAATCCCTCCCTATCTCTTCAACATCATTCACTCACTGCAACCCTCTCTATCTCTGTAACATCATTCACTCTCTGCAACCCTCCCAATCTCTGTAACACCAATCACTCACAGCAGCCCTGCCTATCTCTGTAACATCATTCAGTCACTGCATCACTCTCTATCCCTGTAACATCATTCACTCACTGCAGACCTCCCTATCTCTGTAACATCATTCACTCACTGCAACCCACTCTATCTCTGTAACATCATTCACTCACTGCAGCCCTCCCTATCTCTCTAACATCATTCACTCACTGCATCCCTCCCTATCTCTGTAACATCATTCACTCACTGCAGCCCTCCCTATCTCTGTAACATCATTAACTCGCTGCAGCCCTCCCTATCTCTGTAACATCATTCACTCACTGCAACCCACTCTATCTCTGCAACATCATTCACTCACTGCAACCCACCCTATCTCTGCAACATCATTCACTCACTGCAGCCCTCCCTATCTCTGTAACATCATTCACTCACTGCAGCCCTCCCTATCTCTGTAACATCATTCACTCGCTGCAGCCCTCCCTATCTCTGTAACATCATTCACTCACTGCAGCCATCCCTATCTCTGTAACATCATTCACTCACTGCAACCCTCTCTATCTCTGTAACATCAATGACTCACGGCAGTCCTCTCTATCTCTGTAACATCATTCACTCACTGCAGCCCTCCCTATCTCTGTAACATCATTCACTCGCTGCAGCCCTCCCTATCTCTGTAACATCATTCACTCACTGCAACCCACTCTATCTCTGCAACATCATTCACTCACTGCAACCCACCCTATCTCTGCAACATCATTCACTCACTGCAGCCCTCCCTATCTCTGTAACATCATTCACTCACTGTAACACTCTCTATCTCAGTAACATCATTCACTCACTGCAACCCTCCCTATCTCTGTAACATCATTCACTCACTGCAACCCTCCCTATCTCTGTAACATCATTCACTCACTGCAACCCTCCCGATCTCTGTAACATCATTCACTCACTGCAACCCACTCTATCTCTGTAACATCATTCACTCACTGCAGCCATCCCTATCTCTGTAACATCATTCACTCACTGCAACCCTCTCTATCTCTGTAAAATCAATGACTCACGGCAGTCCTCTCTATCTCTGTAACATCATTCACTCACTGCAACCCTCCCAATCTCTGTAACATCATTCACTCACTGCAACCCTCCCTATCTCTGTAACATCATTCACTCATTGCAGTCCTCCCTGTCTCTGTAACATGATTCACTCACTGCATCCCTGCCTATCTCTGTAACATCATTCACTCCCTGCAGATCTCTCTATCTCTGTAACATCACTCACTCACTGCCACTCTCCCTATCTCTGTAACATCATTCACTCTCTGCAGCCCTCCCTACCTCTGTAACCTCATTCACTCACTGCAGCCCACTCTATCTCTGCAACATCATTCACTCACTGCAACACTCCCTATCTCTGTAACATCATTCACTCACTGCAGACCCTCGCTGTCTCTGTAACATAATTCACACGCTGCAAACCTCCCTGTCTCTGTAACATCATTCACTCACTGCAGCCTTCTCTATCTCTGTAACATCATTCACTCACTGCAGCCCTCCCTATCTCTGTAACATCATTCACTCACTACAACCCTCTCTATCTCTGCAACATCATTCACTCGCTGCAGCCCTCCCTATCTCTGTAACATCATTCACTCTCTGCAACCCTCCCTGTCTCTGTATCATCACTCAATCACAGCAGCCCTCCCTATCTCTGTAACATCATTCACTCACTGCAACCCTCCCTATCTCTGCAACATCACTAACTCACTGCATCCTTCCCTATCTCTGCAACATCATTCACTTTCTGCAACCCTCTCTAGCTCTGTAATATCATTCACTCACTGCAACCCTCCCTATCTCTGTAACATCATTCACTCACTGCAGCCCTCCCTATCTCTGCAACATCATTCACTCAGTGCAGCCCTCTCTACCTCTGTAACATCATTCACTCACTGAAGCCCTCTCTATCTCTGTAACATCATTCAGTCACTGCAGCCCTCTCTATCTCTGCAACATCATTCACTCACTGCAGCCCTCTCTATTTCAGTAACATCATTCACTCACTGCAACCCTCCCAAGCTCTGTAACATCACTCACTCACTGCAACCCTCTCAATCTCTGCAGCATCACTCACTCACTGCAACCCTCCCTATCTCTGTAACATCATACACTCACTGCAGCCATCCCTATCTCTGTAACATCATTCACTCGCGACAACACTCCCTGTCTCTGTAACATCATTCACTCACTGCAGCCCTCCCTATCTCTGTAACATCATTCACTCGCTGGAGCGCTCTCTATCTCTGTAACATCATTCACTCACTGCAACCCTCCCTATCTCTGTAACATCATTCACTCACTGCAGCCCCTCTATCTCTGTAACATCATTCACTCACTGCAGCCCTCCCTATCTCTGTAACATGATTCACTCACTGCAGCCCTCCCTATCTCTGTAACATCATTCACTCGCTGAAGCCCTCCCTATATCTGTAACATCATTCACTCAATGCAGCCCTCTCTAACTCTGTAACATCATTCACTCACTGCAGCCTTCTCTATCTCTGTAACATCATTCACTCACTGCAGCCCTCTCTATCTCTGTAACATCATTCACTCACTGCAGCCCTCCCTATCTCTGTAACATCATTCACTCACTGCAGCCCTCCCTATCACTATAACATCATTCACTTGCTGCAGCCCTCTCAATCTCTGTAACATCATTCACTCACTGCAACCCTCTCTATCTCTGTAACATCATTCACTCGCTGCAGCCCTCTCTATCTCTGGAAAATCATTCACTCTCTGCAGCACTCTCTATCTCTGCAACATCGTTCACTCACTATAACCCTCCCTATCTCTGTAACATCATTCACTCGCTGAAGCCCTCCCTATATCTGTAACATCATTCACTCAATGCAGCCCTCTCTAACTCTGTAACATCATTCATTCACTGCAACCCTCTCTATCTCTGTAACATCATTCACTCGCTGCAGCCCTCTCTATCTCTGGAAAATCATTCACTCTCTGCAGCCCACCCTATCTCTGCAACATCATTCACTCACTGCAGCCCTCCCTATCTCTGTAACATCATTCACTCACTGCAGCCATCCCTATCTCTGTAACATCATTCACTCACTGCAACCCTCTCTATCTCTGTAACATCAATGACTCACGGCAGTCCTCTCTATCTCTGTAACATCATTCACTCACTGCAACCCTCCCTATCTCTGTAACATCATTCACTCACTGCAGTCCTCCCTGTCTCTGTAACATCATTCACTCACTGCAGCCCTCCCTATCTCTGTAACATCATTCACTCGCTGGAGCGCTCTCTATCTCTGTAACATCATTCACTCACTGCAACCCTCCCTATCTCTGTAACATCATTCACTCACTGCAGCCCCTCTATCTCTGTAACATCATTCACTCACTGCAGCCCTCCCTATCTCTGTAACATGATTCACTCACTGCAGCCCTCCCTATCTCTGTAACATCATTCACTCGCTGAAGCCCTCCCTATATCTGTAACATCATTCACTCAATGCAGCCCTCTCTAACTCTGTAACATCATTCACTCACTGCAACGCTCCCTATCTCTGTAACATCATTCACTCACTGCAGACCCTCGCTATCTCTGTAACATAATTCACACGCTGCAAACCTCCCTGTCTCTGTAACACCATTCACTCACTGCAGCCCTCCCTATCTCTGTAACATCATTCATTCACTACAGCCCTCCTTATCTCTGTAACATCATTCATTCTCTGCAGCCCTCTCTATCTCTGTAACATCATTCACTCACTGCAGCCCTCCCTATCTCTGTAACATCATTCACTCACTGCAGCTCTCTCTATCTGTGTAAAATCGTTCACTCACTGCAACCCTCCCGATCTCTGTAACATCATTCACTCACTGCAGCCCCTCTATCTCTGTAACATCATTCACTCACTGCAGCCCTCCCTATCTCTGTAACACGATTCACTCACTGCAACCCTCTCTATCTCTGTAACATCATTCACTCGCTGCAGCCCTCTCTATCTCTGGAAAATCATTCACTCTCTGCAGCCCACCCTATCTCTGCAACATCATTCACTCACTGCAGCCCTCCCTATCTCTGTAACATCATTCACTCACTGCAGCCATCCCTATCTCTGTAACATCATTCACTCACTGCAACCCTCTCTATCTCTGTAACATCAATGACTCACGGCAGTCCTCTCTATCTCTGTAACATCATTCACTCACTGCAACCCTCCCTATCTCTGTAACATCATTCACTCACTGCAGTCCTCCCTGTCTCTGTAACATCATTCACTCACTGCAGCCCTCCCTATCTCTGTAACATCATTCACTCGCTGGAGCGCTCTCTATCTCTGTAACATCATTCACTCACTGCAACCCTCCCTATCTCTGTAACATCATTCACTCACTGCAGCCCCTCTATCTCTGTAACATCATTCACTCACTGCAGCCCTCCCTATCTCTGTAACATGATTCTCTCACTGCAGCCCTCCCTATCTCTGTAACATCATTCACTCGCTGAAGCCCTCCCTATATCTGTAACATCATTCACTCAATGCAGCCCTCTCTAACTCTGTAACATCATTCACTCACTGCAACGCTCCCTATCTCTGTAACATCATTCACTCACTGCAGACCCTCGCTATCTCTGTAACATAATTCACACGCTGCAAACCTCCATGTCTCTGTAACACCATTCACTCACTGCAGCCCTCCCTATCTCTGTAACATCATTCATTCACTACAGCCCTCCTTATCTCTGTAACATCATTCATTCTCTGCAGCCCTCTCTATCTCTGTAACATCATTCACTCACTGCAGCCCTCCCTATCTCTGTAACATCATTCACTCACTGCAGCCCCTCTATCTCTGTAACATCATTCACTCACTGCAGCCCTCCCTATCTCTGTAACACGATTCACTCACTGCAGCCCTCCCTGTCTCTGTAACATCATTCACTCGCTGAAGCCCTCCCTATATCTGTAACATCATTCACTCAATGCAACCCTCTCTAACTCTGTAACATCATTCACTCACTGCAGCCTTCTCTATCTCTGTAACATCATTCACTCACTGCAGCCCTCTCTATCTCTGTAACATCATTCACTCACTGCAGCCCTCCCTATCTCTGTAACATCATTCACTCACTGCAACCCTCCCAAGCTCTGTAACATCACTCACTCACTGCAACCCTCTCAATCTCTGCAGCATCACTCACTCACTGCAACCCTCCCTATCTCTGTAACATCATACACTCACTGCAGCCCTCCCTATCTCTGTAACATCATTCACTCGCTGGAGCGCTCTCTATCTCTGTAACATCATTCACTCACTGCAACCCTCCCTATCTCTGTAACATCATTCACTCACTGCAGCCCCTCTATCTCTGTAACATCATTCACTCACTGCAGCCCTCCCTATCTCTGTAACATGATTCACTCACTGCAGCCCTCCCTATCTCTGTAACATCATTCACTCGCTGAAGCCCTCCCTATATCTGTAACATCATTCACTCAATGCAGCCCTCTCTAACTCTGTAACATCATTCACTCACTGCAGCCTTCTCTATCTCTGTAACATCATTCACTCACTGCAGCCCTCTCTATCTCTGTAACATCATTCACTCACTGCAGCCCTCCCTATCTCTGTAACATCATTCACTCACTGCAGCCCTCCCTATCACTATAACATCATTCACTTGCTGCAGCCCTCTCAATCTCTGTAACATCATTCACTCACTGCAACCCTCTCTATCTCTGTAACATCATTCACTCGCTGCAGCCCTCTCTATCTCTGGAAAATCATTCACTCTCTGCAGCACTCTCTATCTCTGCAACATCGTTCACTCACTATAACCCTCCCTATCTCTGTAACATCATTCACTCGCTGAAGCCCTCCCTATATCTGTAACATCATTCACTCAATGCAGCCCTCTCTAACTCTGTAACATCATTCACTCACTGCAACCCTCTCTATCTCTGTAACATCATTCACTCGCTGCAGCCCTCTCTATCTCTGGAAAATCATTCACTCTCTGCAGCCCACCCTATCTCTGCAACATCATTCACTCACTGCAGCCCTCCCTATCTCTGTAACATCATTCACTCACTGCAGCCATCCCTATCTCTGTAACATCATTCACTCACTGCAACCCTCCCTATCTCTGTAACATCATTCACTCACTGCAGTCCTCCCTGTCTCTGTAACATCATTCACTCACTGCAGCCCTCCCTATCTCTGTAACATCATTCACTCGCTGGAGCGCTCTCTATCTCTGTAACATCATTCACTCACTGCAACCCTCCCTATCTCTGTAACATCATTCACTCACTGCAGCCCCTCTATCTCTGTAACATCATTCACTCACTGCAGCCCTCCCTATCTCTGTAACATGATTCACTCACTGCAGCCCTCCCTATCTCTGTAACATCATTCACTCGCTGAAGCCCTCCCTATATCTGTAACATCATTCACTCAATGCAGCCCTCTCTAACTCTGTAACATCATTCACTCACTGCAACGCTCCCTATCTCTGTAACATCATTCACTCACTGCAGACCCTCGCTATCTCTGTAACATAATTCACACGCTGCAAACCTCCCTGTCTCTGTAACACCATTCACTCACTGCAGCCCTCCCTATCTCTGTAACATCATTCATTCACTACAGCCCTCCTTATCTCTGTAACATCATTCATTCTCTGCAGCCCTCTCTATCTCTGTAACATCATTCACTCACTGCAGCCCTCCCTATCTCTGTAACATCATTCACTCACTGCAGCTCTCTCTATCTGTGTAAAATCGTTCACTCACTGCAACCCTCCCGATCTCTGTAACATCATTCACTCACTGCAGCCCCTCTATCTCTGTAACATCATTCACTCACTGCAGCCCTCCCTATCTCTGTAACATGATTCACTCACTGCAGCCCTCCCTGTCTCTGTAACATCATTCACTCGCTGAAGCCCTCCCTATATCTGTAACATCATTCACTCAATGCAACCCTCTCTAACTCTGTAACATCATTCACTCACTGCAGCCTTCTCTATCTCTGTAACATCATTCACTCACTGCAGCCCTCTCTATCTCTGTAACATCATTCACTCACTGCAGCCCTCCCTATCTCTGTAACATCATTCACTCACTGCAGCCCTCCCTATCACTATAACATCATTCACTTGCTGCAGCCCTCTCAATCTCTGTAACATCATTCACTCACTGCAACCCTCTCTATCTCTGTAACATCATTCACTCGCTGCAGCCCTCTCTATCTCTGGAAAATCATTCACTCTCTGCAGCACTCTCCCTCTCTGCAACATCGTTCACTCACTATAACCCTCCCTATCTCTGTAACATCATTCACTCGCTGAAGCCCTCCCTATATCTGTAACATCATTCACTCAATGCAGCGCTCTCTAACTCTGTAACATCATTCACTCACTGCAACCCTCCCTATCTCTGTATCATCATTCACACACTGCAACCCTCCCAATCTCTAAAACATTATTCACTCACTGCAGCCCTCCCTATCTCTGTAACATCATTCACTCGCTGCAGCCCTCTCTATCTCTGTAACATCATTCACTCACTGCAACCCTCCCAATCTCTGGAACATCATTCACTCACAGCAGCATTCCCTATCTCTGTAACATCATTCAGTCACTGCATCGCTCTCTGTCTCTGTCACATCATTCACTCACTGCAGCCCACTCTATCTCTGCAAAATCATTCACTCACTGCAGCCCTCTCTATCTCTGTAACATCGTTCACTCACTGCAGCCCTCACTATCTCTGTAACATCATTCACTCGCTGCAGCCCTCCCTATCTCTGTAACATCATTCACTCACTGCATCCCGCCCAATCTCTGGAACATCATTCACTCACAGCAACACTCCCTATCTCTGTAACATCATTCACTCACTGCATCGCTCTCTATCTCTGTAACATCATTAACTCACTGCAGCCCTCCCTATCTCTGTAACATCATTCACTCACTGCAGCCCTCCCTATCTCTGTAACATCACTCACTCAATGCATCCCTCTCTATCTCTGTAACATCATTCACTCACTGCAGCCTTCTCTATCTCTGTAACATCATTCACACACTGCAGCCCTCCCTATCTCTGTAACATCATTCACTCACTGCAGCCCTCCATATCATTATAACATCATTCACTTGCTGCAGCCCTCTCAATCTCTGTAACATCATTCACTCACTGCAACCCTCTCTATCTCTGTAACATCATTCACTCGCTGCAGCCCTCTCTATCTCTGGAACATCATTCACTCTCTGCAGCACTCTCTATCTCTGCAACATCGTTCACTCACTATAACCCTCCCTATCTCTGTAACATCATTCACTCGCTGAAGCCCTCCCTATATCTGTAACATCATTCACTCAATGCAGCCCTCTCTAACTCTGTAACATCATTCACTCACTGCAACCCTCCCTATCTCTGTAACATCATTCACACACTGCAACCCTCCCAATCTCTAAAACATTATTCACTCACCGCAGCCCTCCCTATCTCTGTAACATCATTCAGTCACTGCAGCCCTCCCTGTCTCTGGAACATCATTCACTCTCTGCAGCCCTGTCTATCTCTGTAACATCATTCACTCACCGTAACCGTACCTATCTCTGCAACATCACTAACTCACTGCATCCCTCCCTATCTCTGCAACATCATTCACTCACTGCAACCCTCTCTAGCTCTGTCATATCATTCAATCACTGCAACTCTCCCTATCTCTGTAACATCATTCACTCACTGAATCCCTCCCTATCTCTTCAACATCATTCACTCACTGCAACCCTCTCTATCTCTGTAACATCATTCACTCTCTGCAAACCTCGCAATCTCTGTAACACCAATCACTCACAGCAGCCCTGCCTATCTCTGTAACATCATTCAGTCACTGCATCACTCTCTATCTCTGTAACATCATTCACTCACTGCAGACCTCCCTATCTCTGTAACATCATTCACTCACTGCATCACTCCCTATCTCTCTAACATCATTCACTCACTGCAGCCCTCCCTATCTCTGTAACATCAATCACTCACTGCAATCCTCCCTATCTCTGTAACATCATTCACTCGCTGCAGCCCTCCCTATTTCTGTAACATCATTCACTCACTGCAACCCACTCTATCTCTGAAACATCATTCACTCACTGCAACCCACCCGATCTCTGCTACATCATTCACTCACTGCAGCCCTCCCTATCTCTGTAACATCATTCACTCACTGCAGCCATCCCTATCTCTGTAACATCATTCACTCACTGCATCCCTGTCTATCTCTGTAACATCAATGACTCACGGCAGTCCTCTCTATCTCTGTAACATCATTCACTCACTGCAACCCTCCCTATCTCTGTAACATCATTCACTCACTGCAGTCCTCCCTGTCTCAGTAACATCATTCACTCCCTGCAGCCCTCTCTATCTCTGTAACATCACTCACTCACTGCCACTCTCCGTATCTCTGTAACATCATTCACTCTCTGCAGCCCTCCCTACCTCTGTAACATCATTCATTCACTGCAGCCCACTCTATCTCTGCAACATCATTCACTCACTGCAACCCTCCCTATCTCTGTAACATCATTCACTCACTGCAACCCTCTCTATCTCTGTAACAGCGTTAACTCACTGCAACTCTCGCTGTCTCTGTAACATCATTCACTAACTGCAGGCCTCCTTGTCTCTGGAACATCATTCACTCAGTGCAGCCCTCCCTATCTCTGTAACATCATTCACTCACTGCAACCCTCTCTATCTCTGTAACATCATTCACTCACTGCAGCCCTCCCTATCACTATAACATCATTCACTCACTGCAGCCCTCTCTATCTCTGTAACATCATTCACTCGCTGCAGCCCTCCCTATCTCTGTAACGTCATTCACTCACTGCAACCCTCCCAATCTCTGGAACATCATTCACTCACAGCAGCATTCCCTATCTCTGTAACATCATTCAGTCACTGCATCGCTCTCTATCTCTGTCACATCATTCATTCACTGCAGCCCACTCTATCTCTGCAAAATCATTCACTCACTGCAGCCCTCCCTATCTCTGTAACATCACTCAGTCACTGCATCGCTCTCTATCGCTGTCACATCATTCACTCACTGCAGCCCACTCTACCTCTGCAACATCATTCACTCACTGCAGCCCTCTCTATCTCTGTAACATCGTTCACTCACTGCAGCCCTCTCTATCTCTGTAACATCATTCACTCGCTGCAGCCCTCCCTATCTCTGTAACATCATTCACTCAATGCAACCCTCCCAATCTCTGGAACATCATTCACTCACAGCAACACTCCCTATCTCTGTAACATCATTAACTCACTGCAGCCCTCCCTATCTCTGTAACATCATTCACTCACTGCAGCCCTCCCTATCTCTGTAACATCACTCACTCAATGCATCCCTCTCTATCTCTGTAACATCATTCACTCACTGCAGCGTTCTCTATCTCTGTAACATCATTCACTCACTGCAGCCCTCCCTATCTCTGTAACATCATTCACTCACTGCAGCCCTCCCTATCTCTGTAACATCATTCACTCACTGCAGCCCTCCCTATCTCTGTAACATCATTCACTCACTGCAGCTCTCTCTATCTGTGTAAAATCATTCACTCACTGCAACCCTCCCTATCTCTGTAACATCATTCACTCACTGCAACCCTCTCTATCTCTGTAACATCGTTAACTCACTGCAGCTCTCGCTGTCTCTGTAACATCATTCACTCACTGCAGGCCTCCTTGTCTCTGGAACATCATTCACTCAGTGCAGCCCTCCCTATCTCTGTAACATCATTCACTCACTGCAACCCTCCCTATTTCTGTAACATCATTCACTCACTGCAGCCCTCCCTATCACTGTAACATCATTCACTCACTGCAACCCTCCCTATCTCTGTAACATCATTCACTCACTGCAGCTCTCGCTGTCTCTGTAACATCATTCACGCACTGCAACCCTCTCTATCTCTGTAACATCATTCAGTCATTGCAGCCCTCCCTATCTCTGTAACATCATTCACTCACTGCAGCCCTCCCTATCTCTGTAACATCATTCACGCACTGCAACCCTCTCTATCTCTGTAACATCATTCACTCACTGCAGCCCTCTCTGTCTCTGTAAAATCATTCACTCACTGCAGCCCTCCCTATCTCTGTAACATCATTCACTCACTGCAACCCTCTCTATCTCTGTAACATCATTCACACACTGCAGTTCTCTCTATCTCTGCAACATCATTCACGCACTGTAACCCTCTCTATCTCTGTAACATCATTCACTCACTGCAGCCCTCCCTATCTCTGTAACATCATTCACTCACTGCAGCTCTCTCTATCTGTGTAAAATCGTTCACTCACTGCAACCCTCCCTATCTCTGTAACATCATTCACTCACTGCAACCCTCTCTATCTCTGTAACATCGTTAACTCACTGCAGCTCTCGCTGTCTCTGTAACATCATTCACTCACTGCAGGCCTCCTTGTCTCTGGAACATCATTCACTCAGTGCAGCCCTCCCTATCTCTGTAACATCATTCACTCACTGCAACCCTCTCTATCTCTGTAACATCATTCACTCACTGCAGCCCTCCCTATCACTATAACATCATTCACTCACTGCAGCCCTCTCTATCTCTGTAACATCATTCACTCGCTGCAGCCCTCCCTATCTCTGCAACGTCATTCACTCACTGCAACCCTCCCAATCTCTGGAACATCATTCACTCACAGCAGCATTCCCTATCTCTGTAACATCATTCAGTCACTGCATCGCTCTCTATCTCTGTCACATCATTCACTCACTGCAGCCCACTCTATCTCTGCAACATCATTCACTCACTGCAGCCCTCTCTATCTCTGTAACATCGTTCACTCACTGCAGCCCTCTCTATCTCTGTAACATCATTCACTCGCTGCAGCCCTCCCTATCTCTGCAACATCATTCACTCACTGCAACCCTCCCAATCTCTGGAACATCATTCACTCACAGCAACACTCCCTATCTCTGTAACATCATTCACTCACTGCATCGCTCTCTATCTCTGTAACATCATTGACTCACTGCAGCCCTCCCTATCTCTGTAACATCATTCACTCACTGCAGCCCTCCCTATCTCTGTAACATCACTCACTCAATGCATCCCTCTCTATCTCTGTAACATCATTCAATCACTGCAGCCTTCTCTATCTCTGTAACATCATTCACTCACTGCAGCCCACTCTATCTCTGTAACATCATTCACTCACTGCAGCCCTCCCTATCTCTGTAACATCATTCACTCACTGCAGCCCTCCCTATCACTATAACATCATTCACTTGCTGCAGCACTCTCAATCTCCGTAACATCATTCACTCACTGCAACCCTCTCTATCTCTGTAACATCATTCACTCGCTGCAGCCCTCTCTATCTCTGGAACATCATTCACTCTCTGCAGCACTCTCTATCTCTGCAACATCGTTCACTCACTATAACCCTACCTATCTCTGTAACATCATTCACTCACTGCAAAACTCCCTGTCTCGGTAACATCATTCACTCGCTGCAGACCTCCCTGTCTCTGTAACATCATTCCTCACTGCAGCCCTCCCTGTCTCTGGAACATCATTCACTCTCTGCAGCACTGTCTATCTCTGTAACATCATTCACTCACCGTAACCCTACCTATCTCTGCAACATCACTAACTCACTGCATCCCTCCCTATCTCTGCAACATCATTCACTCACTGCAACCCTCTCTAGCTCTGTCATATCATTCACTCACTGCAACTCTCCCTATCTCTGTAACATCATTCACTCACTGAATCCCTCCCTATCTCTTCAACATCATTCACTCACTGCAACCCTCTCTATCTCTGTAACATCATTCACTCTCTGCAAACCTCGCAATCTCTGTAACACCAATCACTCACAGCAGCCCTGCCTATCTCTGTAACATCATTCAGTCACTGCATCACTCTCTATCTCTGTAACATCATTCACTCACTGCAGACCTCCATATCTCTGTAACATCATTCACTCACTGCAACCCACTCTATCTCTGTAACATCATTCACTCACTGCAGCCCTCCCTATCTCTCTAACTTCATTCACTCACTGCATCCCTCGCTATCTCTGTAACATCATTCACTCACTGCAGCCCTCCCTATCACTATAACAACATTCACTCACTGCAGCCCTCTCTATCTCTGTAACATCATTCACTCGCTGCAGCCCTCCCTATCTCTGCAACGTCATTCACTCACTGCAACCCTCCCAATCTCTGGAACATCATTCACTCACAGCAGCATTCCCTATCTCTGTAACATCATTCAGTCACTGCATCGCTCTCTATCTCTGTCACATCATTCACTCACTGCAGCCCACTCTATCTCTGCAACATCATTCACTCACTGCAGCCCTCTCTATCTCTGTAACATCGTTCACTCACTGCAGCCCTCTCTATCTCTGTAACATCATTCACTCGCTGCAGCCCTCCCTATCTCTGCAACATCATTCACTCACTGCAACCCTCCCAATCTCTGGAACATCATTCACTCACAGCAACACTCCCTATCTCTGTAACATCATTCACTCACTGCATCGCTCTCTATCTCTGTAACATCATTGACTCACTGCAGCCCTCCCTATCTCTGTAACATCATTCACTCACTGCAGCCCTCCCTATCTCTGTAACATCACTCACTCAATGCATCCCTCTCTATCTCTGTAACATCATTCACTCACTGCAGCCTTCTCTATCTCTGTAACATCATTCACTCACTGCAGCCCACTCTATCACTGTAACATCATTCACTCACTGCAGCCCTCCCTATCTCTGTAACATCATTCACTCACTGCAGCCCACTCTATCTCTGTAACATCATTCACTCACTGCAGCCCTCCCTATCTCTCTAACATCATTCACTCACTGCATCCCTCGCTATCTCTGTAACATCATTCACTCACTGCAGCCCTCTCTATCTCTGTAACATCACTCACTCACTGCAATCCTCCCTATCTCTGTAACATCATTCACTCGCTGCAGCCCTCCCTATTTCTGTAACATCATTCACTCACTGCAACCCACTCTATCTCTGCAACATCATTCACTCACTGCAACCCTCCCTATCTCTGCAACATCGTTCACTCACTGCAGCCATCCCTATCTCTGTAACATCATTCACTCACTGCAACCCTCTCTATCTCTGTAACATCAATGACTCACGGCAGTCCTCCCTGTCTCTGTAACATGATTCACTCACTGCATCCCTGCCTCTCTCTGTAACATCATTCACTCCCTGCAGCCCTCTCTATCTCTGTAACATCACTCACTCACTGCCACTCTCCCTATCTCTGTAACATCATTCACTCTCTGCAGCCCTCCCTACCTCTGTAACATCATTCACTCACTGCAGCCCACTCTATCTCTGCAGCATCATTCACTCACTGCAACGCTCCCGATCTCTGTAACATCATTCACTCACTGCAGACCCTCGCTATCTCTGTAACATAATTCACACGCTGCAAACCTCCCTGTCTCTGTAACACCATTCACTCACTGCAGCCCTCCCTATCTCTGTACCATCATTCATTCACTACAGCCCTCCTTATCTCTGTAACATCATTCATTCTCTGCAGTCCTCTCTATCTCTGTAACATCATTCACTCACTGCAGCCCTCCCTATCTCTGTAACATCATTTACTCACTGCAGCCCTCCCTATCTCTGTAACATCATTCACTCACTGCAACCCTCCCTATCTCTGTGACATCATTCACTCACGGCAGTCCTCCCTGTCTCTGTAACATCATTCAGTCACGGCATCACTCTCTATCTCTGTAACATCATTCACTCACTGCAGCCCTCTCTATCTCTGTAACATCATTCACTCACTGCAGTCCTCCCTGTCTCTGTAACATCATTCACTCTCTGCAACCCTCCCAATCTCTGTAACACCATTCACTCACAGCAGCCCTGCCTATCTCTGTAACATCATTCACTCACTGCAGCCCTCTCTATCTCTATAACATCATTCACTCACTGCAACCCTCCCTATCTCTGTAACATCATTCACTCACCGCAGCCCTCCCTATCTCTGAAAAATCATTCACTCACTGCAACCCTCCCTATCTCTGTAACATCATTCACTCGCTGCAGACCTCCCTATCTCTGTAACATCATTCACTCACTGCAGCCCTCTCTATCTCTGTAACATCATTCACTCACTGCAACCCTCTCTATCTCTGTAACATCATTCACTCGCTGCAGCCCTCTCTATCTCTGTAACATCATTCACTCACTGCAACCCTCTCTATCTCTGTAACATCATTCACTCACTGCAGCCCTCCCTATCTCTGTAACATCATTCACTCACTGCATCCCTCTCTATCTCTGTAACATCATTCACTCACTGCAGCCCTCCCTATCTCTGTAACATCATTCACTCACTTCAATCCTCCCTATCTCTGTAACATCATTCACTCGCTGCAGCCCTCCCTATCTCTGTAACATCATTCACTCACTGCAGCCCTCCCTATCTCTGTAACATCATTCACGCACTGCAACCCTCTCGATCTCTGTAACAGCATTCACTCACTGCAGCCCTCCCTATCTCTGTAACATCATTCACTCACTGCAACCCTCCCTATCTCTGTAACATCATTCACTCACTGCAACCCTCTCTATCTCTGTAACATCGTTAACTCACTGCAGCTCTCGCTGTCTCTGTAACATCATTCACTCACTGCAGGCCTCCTTGTCTCTGGAACATCATTTGCTCAGTGCAGCCCTCCCTATCTCTGTAACATCATTCACTCACTGCAACCCTCTCTATCTCTGTAACATCATTCACTCACTGCAGCCCTCCCTATCACTATAAAATCATTCACTCACTGCAACCCTCTCTATCTCTGTAACATCGTTCACTCACTGCAGCCCTCTCTATCTCTGTAACATCATTCACTCGCTGCAGCCCTCCCTATCTCTGTAACATCATTCACTCACTGCAACCCTCCCAATCTCTGGGACATCATTCACTCACAGCAGCATTCCCTATCTCTGTAACATCATTCAGTCACTGCATCGCTCTCTATCTCTGTCACATCATTCACTCACTGCAGCCGACTCTATCTCTGCAAAATCATTCACTCACTGCAGCCCTCTCTATCTCTGTAACATCATTCACTCGCTGCAGCCCTCCCTATCTCTGTAACATCATTCACTCACTGCAACCCTCCCAATCTCTGGAACATGATTCACTCACAGCAACACTCCCTATCTCTGTAACATCATTCACTCACTGCATCGCTCTCTATCTCTGTAACATCATTGACTCACTGCAGCCCTCCCTATCTCTGTAACATCATTCACTCACTGCAGCCCTCCCTATCTCTGTAACATCACTCACTCACTGCAACCCTCTCTATCTCTGTAACATCATTCACTCGCTGCAGCCTTCTCTATCTCTGTAACATCATTCACTCTCTGCAGCACTCTCTATCTCTGCAACATCGTTCACTCACTATAACCCTACCTATCTCTGTAACATCATTCACTCACTGCAAAACTCCCTGTCTCGGTAACATCATTCACTCGCTGCAGACCTCCCTGTCTCTGTAACATCATTCACTCACTGCAGCCCTCCCTATCTCTGTAACATCATTCCTCACTGCAGCCCTCCCTGTCTCTGGAACATCATTCACTCTCTGCAGCACTGTCTATCTCTGTAACATCATTCACTCACTGTAACCCTACCTATCTCTGCAACATCATTCACTCACTGCAACCCTCTCTAGCTCTGTCATATCATTCACTCACTGCAACTCTCCCTATCTCTGTAACATCATTCACTCACTGAATCCCTCTCTATCTCTTCAACATCATTCACTCACTGCAACCCTCTCTATCTCTGTAACATCATTCACTCTCTGCAACCCTCCCAATCTCTGTAACACCAATCACTCACAGCAGCCCTGCCTATCTCTGTAACATCATTCAGTCACTGCATCACTCTCTATCTCTGTAACATCATTCACTCACTGCAACCCACTCTATCTCTGTAACATCATTCACTCACTGCAGCCCTCCCTATCTCTCTAACATCATTCACTCACTGCAGCACTCCCTATCTCTGTAACATCATTCACTCACTGCAGCCCTCCCTATCTCTGTAACATCACTCACTCACTGCAATCCTCCCTATCTCTGTAACATCATTCACTCACTGCAGCACTCCCTATCTCTGTAACATCACTCACTCACTGCAATCCTCCCTATCTCTGTAACATCATTCACTCACTGCAGCCATCCCTATCTCTGTAACATCATTCACTCACTGCAACCCTCCCTATCTCTGTAACATCATTCACTTACTGCAACCCTCTCTATCTCTGTAACATCATTCACTCTCTGCAACCCTCCCTATCTCTGTAACATCACTCACTCACTGCAATCCTCCCTATCTCTGTAACATCATTCACTCACTGCAGCCATCCCTATCTCTGTAACATCATTCACTCACTGCAACCCTCCCTATCTCTGTAACATCATTCACTCACTGCAACCCTCCCTATCTCTGTAACATCATTCACTCACTGCAACCCACTCTATCTCTGTAACATCATTCACTCACTGCAGCCCTCCCTATCTCTGTAACATCACTCACTCACTGCAATCCTCCCTATCTCTGTAACATCATTCACTCACTGCAGTCCTCCCTGTCTCTGTAACATCATTCACTCCCTGCAGATCTCTCTATCTCTGTAACATCACTCACTCACTGCCACTCTCCCTATCTCTGTAACATCATTCACTCTCTGCAGCCCTCCCTACCTCTGTAACCTCATTCACTCACTGCAGCCCACTCTATCTCTGCAACATCATTCACTCACTGCAACACTCCCTATCTCTGTAACATCATTCACTCACTGCAGACCCTCGCTGTCTCTGTAACATAATTCACACGCTGCAAACCTCCCTGTCTCTGTAACATCATTCACTCACTGCAGCCTTCTCTATCTCTGTAACATGATTCACTCGCTGCAGCCCTCCCTATCTCTGTAACATCATTCACTCACTGCAAAACTCCCTGTCTCTGTAACATCATTCACTCACTGCAGCCCTCTCTATCTCTGTAACATCATTCACTCACTGCAGCCCTCCCTATCTCTGTAACATCATTCTCTCACTGCAACCCTCTCTATCTCTGGAACATCAATCACTCACTGCAGCCCTCTCTATCTCTGGAACATCATTCATTCACTGCAACCCTCCCTATCTCTGTGACATCATTCACTCACTGCAGTCCTCCCTGTCTCTGTAACATCATTCAGTCACTGCATCACTCTCTATCTCTGTAACATCATTCACTCACTGCAGCCCTCTATCTCTGTAACATCATTCACTCACTGCAGTCCACCCTGTCTCTGTAACATCATTCACTCTCTGCAACCCTCCCAATCTCTGTAACACCATTCACTCACAGCAGCCCTGCCTATCTCTGTAACATCATTCACTCACTGCAGCCCTCTCTATCTCTGTAACATCATTCACTCACTGCAACCCTCCCAATCTCTGTAACATCATTCACTCACCGCAGCCCTCCCTATCTCTGAAAAATCATTCACTCACTGCAACCCTCCCTATCTCTGTCACATCATTCACTCGCTGCAGACCTCCCTATCTCTGTAACATCATTCACTTACTGCAACCCTCTCTATCTCTGTAACATCATTCACTCACTGCAGCCCTCCCTATCTCTGTAACATCATTCACTCATTGCAATCCTCCCTCTCTCTGTAACATCATTCACTCGCTGCAGCCCTCCCTATCTCTGTAACATCATTCACTCACTGCAACCCTCCCTATCTATGCAACATCATTCACTCACTGCAGCCCTCCCTATCTTTGTAACATCATTCACTCACAGCAACCCTCTCTATCTCTGTAACATCAATGACTCACGGCAGCCCTCCCTATCTCTGTAACGTCATTCATTCACTGCAGCCCTCTCTATCTCTGTAACATCATTCACTCACTGCAGCCCTCTCTATCTCTGTAACATCATTCACTCACTGCAGCCCTCTCTATTTCTGTAACATCATTCACTCACTGCAGGCCTCCTTGTCTCTGTAACATCATTCACTCACTGCAGCCCTCTCTATCTCTGGAACATCATTCACTCTCTGCAGCACTCTCTATCTCTGTAACATCATTCACTCACTGCAGCCCTCTCTATCTCTGAAACATCATTAACTCACTGCAACCCACCCTATCTCTGTAACATCATTCACTCACTGCAACCCTCTCTATCTCTGGAACATCAATCACTCACTGCAGCCCTCTCTATCTCTGGAACATCATTCACTCACTGCAGCCCTCTCTATCTCTGGAACATCATTCACTCTCTGCAGCACTCTCTATATCTGTAACATCATTCACTCACTGTAACCCTACCTATCTCTGCAACATCACTAACTCACTGCATCGCTCCCTATCTCTGCAACATCATTCACTCACTGCAACCCTCTCTAGCTCTGTCATATCATTCACTCACTGCAACTCTCCCTATCTCTGTAACATCATTCACTCACTGAATCCCTCCCTATCTCTTCAACATCATTCACTCACTGCAACCCTCTCTATCTCTGCAACATCATTCACTCACTGCAACCCACTCTATCTCTGTAACATCACTCACTCACTGCAGCCCTCCCTATCTCTAAAACATCATTTACTCGCTGCAACCCTCTCTATCTCTGTAACATCATTCACTCACTGCAACCCTCTCTATCTCTGTAACATCATTCACTCACTGCAGCCCTCTCTATCTCTGTAACATCATTCACTCACTGCAGTCCTCCCTGTCTCTGTAACATCATTCACTCTCTGCAACCCTCCCAATCTCTGTAACACCATTCACTCACAGCAGCCCTGCCTATCTCTGTAACATCATTCGCTCACTGCAGCCCTCTCTATCTCTGTAACATCATTCACTCACTGCAACCCTCCCAATCTCTATAACATCATTCACTCACCGCAGCCCTCCCTATCTCTGAAAAATCACTCACTGCAACCCTCCCTATCTCTGTAACATCATTCACTCGCTGCAGACCTCCCTATCTCTGTAACATCATTCACTCACTGCAGCCCTCTCTATCTCTGTAACACCATTCACTCACTGCAACCCTCTCTATCTCTGTAACATCATTCACTCACTGCAGCCCTCTCTATCTCTGTAACATCATTCACTCACTGCATCCCTCTCTATCTCTGTAACATCATTCACTCACTGCAGCCCTCCCTATCTCTGTAACATCATTCACTCACTGCAGCCCTCCTTTTTTTTAACCATAATGTGGAGGTTCCACCACTGAAGTATTGTTTGATCTCTATAACCCTCCCCAGATTCTGGGCTCTTTTATGTCTCTGTCACGTCCTTCTACGTTTGTGACATTCCCTTGCTCTTGAAAAGCACTGCAACTCTCCAGATCTCGGAAAACCTCTCCACACCTTCGTGCCCCAGAGGAATTACCCATTACAATCCACAAGAGTTCCCACATTCTGTTCCTATGGTTGAAATGAAAGTGGCAGGAACGGATACCTGGAGTTATTGAGTGATGATTTTGAACAGAGCCTCGAAGTTGCTTGCTCTTTCAACGTTTAATATAAATAACTGACATGGATATTATCCCAAATTAGCAGCTCAGGGTATGGAAGGAGAGCATTTGAAGGATAATGGGTGAATTTCCTCATCCAAGGCATTCATTGATATTGTAAATACTTGTTATGGATGGACAGTAAATGCTGGGCCCAGCCAGCGAAGCCCCCTCATGCCTGCCCTTGGTCCATATCCCTCCATTCCTTGCATATTCACATGCTTATCTAAATGTCCCTTAAACAGACCTGTCATATCTGCCTCCACCAGCACACTTCACAGCGCGCTCCAGACTCCTCCCACTCATTGTGTAAAACACCTATCCCTCACAACTCCTGTGAACTTTCCCCCTCTCACCTTAAATGCATTCCCCCTCATAGCAGACATTTCAACTCTGGGAGAAAGATTCTGACTGTCAACCCTATTTATGCATCTCATAATTTTATAAACTTCGATCAAGTCTCCCTTCAGCCACTGATGCTCCAGAGAAAACAACACGAATATTTCTAGCCTCTGCTGATGGCTCATACCAGCATCCTGGTAAACTTTGTCTGCACCCTCTCCAACGCCTCCACATTTTTTCTGTAATGTGGTGAGCAGAATTGAATGCAATACTCTAACAGTGGCCAGACCAAAGTCTTATAAACATGCAACATGATATTCTGACCCTTGTACTCAATACAAAGGCAAGCGTGACATAGCCTTGTTTGCCACCCTATCTATTTGTGTGGCCATTGTCAGGGAGCTATGGACCTGGACCCCAAGATCCCTCTGTATATCAATGCTGTTCAGGCTCCTCCCATTAACTGTATACATTTCCTTAACATTTGATCTCCGAAAGACCAGCATCTCACAGTGACCTGGATTCAACTCCATCTGCCATTTCTCCACCCATATCTGCAACTGAGCTCTCTGCCGCTGTATCATTTGACAACCTTCAACACTGTGCATAACTTCATCAACCTTTGTATTGTCTGCAAACTTACAGACGCACTCATCTCCATTTTCATCCAAGTCATTTATATATATCACAAACAGCAGAGGTCCCAGTCCGGATCCCTGTGGAACATCACTAGCCACGGATCTCCACCCTGAAAAGCATCCTTCCACCATTACTCTCTGTCTTCTATGGGCAAGCCAATTCTGAATCCACTCAGCCAGGTTACCATGGATCCCATGCATCTTAAACTTCTGAATGAACTTACCTTGAGGGACCTTATCAAAAGCCTTACTAATGATGTAAACAGGATCCAGAGCTCCACACTCATTGATCACCTTTGTCACCTCCTCAAAAAATTCCCTTTATATAGTAAGACATGACCTGCCCTACACAAAGTTATGCTGGCTGTCCCGAATTATATGCTATTCCAAATGCATGTAAATCCTATCCCTAAGAATTCTCTCCAATTGCTTCCCAAATTCTCTCCAATAACTTCCCTTATCTATACTCCTATGACTTTATGAACCTCTCTATATTCTCATAAATATGTAAAGTATAAATTCCCCAGTGAGTTTGTCATGCAATATTTCTGCAGTCAAGATTTCTGCTGTAAAAGGAGATGACAGCAACCTGGTGGGCCAAAGGGCATCTTCTGTGCTGAATAAGACTCTTGAGACTCAATTCGATCCTCAACAACAGCTGAGTCTCTTACTTAACATCGAGCTGCAAACTGCCTGAAATATACAGCACAACCATTGCCTGTGACACAGGGAATGGCAGGGCCAAATGATGACCTGGTGGTATTGTCATTAAGCCTGAAATCCAGTTAATGCTCTGGGACATGGGTACAAATCCTGCTATGGCAAATGGTGGAGCATGAGCTCAATAGAAAATCTGGGATTATGAATCAAATCTTGATCATAAAGCATTTTCTTACTGTTTGGGGAAAACCCATCGGGTTTGTTAAAGCAATTTGGGGAAGAAAACAGCCATCCTTACCTGATCTGGCCGACATGTGACTCCAGACCCACAGCCAGAAAGTGTTTATCTCAAAATTGACAACAAACAGTGACTTGCTGCATGAAAATGAAGCCATTTATGATCACTAGGAAAGAATATCAAATGGAGAAACCCTAATCTTTGCAGACAGTTGTGGTCCAAATCCAGACAGAATCAAGTGACGGTTAAAGTCATAAATCTTTACGTTTTTCAGATATTCACCTGTGGGATGTGGGGTTGCTGGCTGGGCCCAGCACTTACTGTCCATCCATAGTTGCCCTGAGAAGGTGATGGTGAGCAGCCTTCCTAAACTGCTATAGTCCATGTGCTGTATGTTGACACACAATGTTGTTAAGGATGGACCTCCAGGAATTTAACTCAATGACAGTGAAGGAAAGGTGATATATTTCCAAGTCAGGATGTTGAGTGGCTTGGGGGGGAACTTGCGGAGGGTAGTGTTCTCATGAATCTGCTGTCTTTAACCTTCTAGATGGAAGTGGTGATGGGTTTGGAAGGTGCTGTCTGAGGAGTCTTGGTGAATTTCTGCAGTGCATCTTGTAAATGGTACACACTGCTGCTACTGAGCGTCAATTGTGGCGAGTGTGGATGCTTGTGGATGTGGTGCCAATCAAGCAGGCTGCATTGTCCTGGATGGTGTCAAGCTTCTTGGAGCTTTTGTTGGAGCTGCACTCATCCAGGCAAGTGAATTGCAAGCTATTAGAGAGCACCTTGGTGAATTTCTGCAGTACATGTTGCAGATGGTACATACGAAATGTCGATGGTGGAGAGAGTGCATGCTCATGGATGTGGTGAAATCAAGAGGGCTGTTTTGTCCTGGATGGTGTCAAGCATCTTGAGTGTTTTTTTTGGGGGGGGGGGGGGGAAAGCTGCACCTATCCAAGCAAATGAATTGCAAGCTCTTGGAGAGAAATTCAAATTTAGAAACAATCATCTCTCAATCTTGCTGTTAAGATTCAGCTACAGGGTGTTAATACTATGGCTTTAAGAGGTCTAATTTGCCCTTTATTTTACGAAAAGAGGTTAAGGCAGAGGTGCAGAATGGAATGCTCCAAGCCAATAAAGTAAACAGTTTGTGAGGCTCTCATGTTTTTTAAAGTAGGAATAATAGAAGCAGCTTGAAGGGGTGGGGTCAAGCTCCCAAAGAACAAGGATTTTAATTTAACTTTCAGGAACTGTTGGGGTTTGCAAGCTGCTACACATCTCTCACTGCTACAGCAAAACACTTGAGTTCTCTTTCACTCTCTCTCTCTCAGAGTTTTCTCTTGATGTTCTTTTCTCCTGGGCTGAAGAATTGCATGTGAGACAATCTATTTGACTGAATGCGCCTTTGCCAAGGGTGTGTTTATGGCATGTTACTATACTGGAACAGTCGTTGTTGAGGAGTTATATAATGCATTATTCTGTTCAGTTTTGCAATAGAGTAAAGTTATCCCAATTCCTTTTTTTTAATTGCATTTAGCTGTAGTGTAGGAAGAAAGTGTGTTTTGCTTCAAATCTGGTAGTCGAACCAATCGGATTGCACTTGGAACACAACGCCTTACGTTTATCTTTGAAAATAAGAAAAAGTTGGTTAACAGAGAATGAGATTTATTTCTGCATCATTTTCACAGAAACATATGGAGCTGACTTCAACCATTTCAGAACTCAAAGTGGCAGCTGTCCTAGAACAACTTCGTGGAGTCAGCCGGTGGTATTGATGGCTCAGAGTGAAAGGAAGTCCATGAGGATCACAGACGGCAGTGGGTGGGGGGGCTATTGTTTATTGCGTAACACCCACATGTACGTCCGGCAGCTGGGACCTCAGTCAGCATGAACATGATACTGCAGCTTGAATGGCTGGAAATCGTACAGAGAAAGGTGTGGAAAAGAAGGTCTGAAGAGGTAATTTTGCATACAGTGTCACCTATATCTTTCTGAACAGGAGAGGCATGAGGGTGTGAAGGTGGGACCTTCATTTCAAAAATAACGAATGAATAGAAATGCTAACACAGCCAGTGCAGGAATGGAGCCCACATTGTTGGTATCAATCTATGTTACAAACCAGCCATCCAGCCAGTCGAGCTAACCAAGCTCCTGCAGCAGCAGCAGCATTTCAGTCCTTCCATTCCCTGGAATCAGTGAGTGAAACACCTCTGGACTGCCTTCAATGCCAGTTTCTCTTTCCTGAGAAAAGAACCAGAGGTTGGTCAGCACCAGTTCTGTTGAGTTGCGAAAGGTACAGTGCAAGCTCATCTTCTTCTTGTCTGCAGATAACAGAGCCTTGTGTCTGGCACTGTGTAACACATTGTACACAACAGCCTGGCACACAACATGTGAGCCTGATTGGTTCAGTCCTTATGGAAATTAGAACCAACCTGCCAGGTTTACAGTTTAAATAAGGCCTGGCTGTGAACAGACAAATAGCATTAATTGGCTCATTCTCAATGGCACCTTTGAATGAAGGAGTTGCTTTCGCTATTTTCCAAACAAAATGAACCCTTCATGAATTTAGTGAATTTTGGAAAATTAAAACAAATACATCAACTGTCTGACAAGCTATTTCTTTTCAGACCCAAGGATGAAATCTATCGGATGTGGGTAATTATCAACTCACAATTCCAACAATTTACTCAGCAATATTTACCCGGTAATTATAATTTTCCTGAGTTCCTTCCTCCTGAGCAACTGCTGATTTTTAGTTGTTTCCAGGACGATACTTGCAATCTCCCTTGCAAAAAACAATGCAAAATATCTGCTTAATTCATCAGCCATCTCTTTATCTTCTTTTTACGAACTCCCCAGGCTCATTTTCTGTCGGACCAACAGTTACTCTGTTAACTCCTTTCTTTTGAAATGTCTGGAGAATCTTTACCTCCCTTTTTTCATGTCTTTGGCTAACTTTTCCTTGTACTGTTATGTTTTCCAGCATATTAATCTTTGGGTGATTCTCTCCTTTTTTATATCATCTATCCAATTTTCTGACATGCCATCTATCTCAGCACAATGATATGTCTTTCCTTTGAGTTTAAAAATATCTTTAACTTCTTTAGTTGACCACAGATAGCAAGTGATCGGCTTCAGTTGGATGTTCTGTATCCATTGGGTGGAGTCGTGACTGCAAGCAGAGTGTGATCTAATTGCATGTCTGTTGTCAGTTGCAGGGTCTGTATGAGTTGGAGAGGGTGTTTCAGTTGTGTATTGTACTGTGTATTATCTCAGATTATACTGAAGTCAGCCAGTAGCATGCTCAGTGGTTAGCACTGCTGCCTCACAGCACCAGGGACCGGGTTTCATTTGTACCCTCAGGCAACTATCGGTATGGAGTCTGTATGGGCTTCCACTGGGTGTTCCAGTTTCCTCACACAGTCCAAACATGGTCAGGTTAGGGTGGCTGGGACACGCTAAACTACCCCGAGTGTTCAGGTGCGTGTCAGTTAGATGCAGTAGCAATGGGGAATGTAGGGTAACAGGGAAAATGATGGATCTATATGGAATATCTTCGATGGGGCAGTGAACTTGTTGGGCCAAATGGCCTGTTTCCCATTGTATGGATTGTATTGAATATGAGCTCCCTGATTGGAACTGTAAATCTGCTCCAATCAGGGAGACCGGCTGACATAAAAGGATGAAAGTCAGGAATGTTTTCCCCTTCACCCTGCTTCCCGCCACCCCACCCCAAGTGATTGGTAGTGCAATTGTCAACGTCTGTGCACTTGTTAACAAAGGATGATTGGTGATGGGATGCTGGTCTCTGAAGAGTTATTTCAGTTTGGAGGGTATACATCAATTTGAGGGTCTACGTCTGTGCAAGTTTCATTATTCGTGGGCAGGTATGCATCATTTCGAGACTCTGTGTTCTTGAAACAGCTCAATCAGTTGCACCAGTGTGTGTGGGTTGGATACTCAATATCATTTGCAGTGTCTGTGTCAGTTGTGGAGTCTCTGCCAGTTGTGGGCTGTGTATCAGACGTGGGGTCAACATTTCTTGTGTCGAGGGAGCGGGGGGGGGTGGTAATGTAATATGTGGAGAGCACCATTTCTGGCAAAATACTGCCTCTGCTTTCTTCTTGCATAATTCCTGCAATCTGACTTGTGCAATTTGGTCTCAATGTTGAATGCATTCTATTTCCAAAGGGAATTAACTCATTGGTGTAATCTGTTCAAATGAGAAAAAAAAAGACTGACTGACGTTGCAATCTCAGTATTCCCCAGGTCACCCACAGGATAGACATTAAACGCTTTGAGAGTGCGTTACCTCAGTGTGGACTCAGAGTATTAACTCAGTGAGTGTCTGCAGCACAAAGGAACTGGTTAGTACACAGTGGAAATGTATCGGCCAATTGAGCATGTCCAGAAACTTTATTACACGGTTCTTGCTGTTATTGGTGTCCCTGGTGAGTAACTCAAAGCATTGAGGTTGTAGAAATCTGTGTGTGAGATGCTTTTTGCTTTCACTTTGTAACTGAGAATATTAGATATGGGTCTGATGCTCACCAAAATCCTGACAGAAAATGACTGACACAATTGCATTGACGGAAAAGTCCTGAAATGACTATGCAGTTTGATCCTAATGCTTTAACTGTGAACAATCCTCTGTCTGGATCTGAGGAAGGTGTGTATGGGAGCCAGAGTTTTAATCCACATTATGATAAATTGATGGAAGAATGTGTCAGTGCAGAATTGTACTGGATGCAGGTCACTCACTCGAATGAATTAAGCTGGCTCAACTTTGACATCAAGGTTTGTTTTCATGCTAAAATCCATTCACTTGGTCTACCATTGTATTTTATCAGCACTATATGCAGTACTAAGCATAGCTTTGCTACTGAGATTACAGGTGAATTTACAAACTAGATTCAAGAGAATGCTTGTACCCTCCAAATCACCACCCACCCCTCCCCCCCCACCTCATCCATTGACTACCATCATGCCTGATATGATTGTCACCTTAAATCCACCAATCCCTGACAATCCTTGACTTCTGCTCTGGCCAAAAATTCATGCCCATCTACTCTAAACAATACTCGAAGACTCTGCCTCCACAGGCTTTTCAGGATGAGAGTACCAACCACTGACAGCCATCTTTGATTTTTAAAAAATCCGCCTCTTCTGTCCTTAAAATGAGCCACCCATTATTTTTGAAACATTTCCCTCTACTTGGAGATTGTCCCACCAAGAGATCCTCTTGATAGCCAACCTGTCATGACGCAACAAGTTCTTGTGTGTTTGAAGCAAGTTGCTTCTTAGATTTCTAAACTCCAGCAGACGCAAACTTAACCTTCTCAAACATGTATATCACAGGATAACCTGCCCATTCTAGCTTTTGTTACATATAGAACTGCTTCTAACACAGTTATATCCATCTGTAGATGTGGTGGCCAATATCATACATCATCATCCCACCATATTTACCGAAACAGAACGCTCTTATTTTTGTAAAAAACATTTCCTGTGCAATTAGCAATGTCGGTCCCTCTCTTCATAGAACATAGAACAATGCAGCACAGAACAGGCCCTTCGGCCCACGATGTTGTGTCAAACATTTATCCTAGATTAAGCACCTATCCACGTACCTATCCAATTGCCGCTTAAAGGTCACCAATGATTCTGACTCTGCCACTCCCACAGGCAGCGCATTCCATGCCCCCACCACTCTCTGGGTAAAGAACCTACCCCTGACATCCCCCCTATACCTTCCACCCTTCACCTTAAATTTATGTCCCCTTGTAACACTCTGTTGTACCTGGGGAAAAAGTCTCTGACTGTCTACTTTATCTATTCCCCTGATCATCTTATAAACCTCTTTCAAGTCACCCCTCATCCTTCACCGTTCCAATGAGAAAAGGCCTAGCACTCTCAACCTATCCTCTTATGACCTATTCTCCATTCCAGGCAACATCCTGGTAAATCTCCTCTGCACCCTCTCCAAAGCTTCCACATCTTTCCTAAAGTGAGGCAACCAGAACTGCACACAGTACTCCAAATGTGGCCTTACCAAGGTCCTGTACAGCTGCAACATCACCTCACGACTCTTGAATTCAATCCCTCTGCTAATTTATATGAGCTGCAAAATGTTGTGGCCCCATTACTTATCAGAGTGACTTATTACTCAGTACACTTGCTAACCAGTACATCTTGCTAACTAAGTCTCATCATCCTTAATTTCTGCTCTGGGTAAGCCATACAAACCTGTCAAATAGCAGTGTGCTTCCCCTGACACCATGAACTTGTATTTTGAGATATCAATACTATATATCTTTTGAAAAATCTTATATTTTGCAGTCCTGTTCCTGCCCTTTCACTGTTCTATTGACTGTTCTTTCTGTTTGGATTTGACTGCCAATGTTGAAAATGTCTTTCTGCATAAACATTTAACATTGCTTCTGCAAATTTCACTTTTGGAATACTGCGTACGATTCTGGTCACTCTTCTACAGGAAGGATGTTAACAGAACATGGGACAGTACAGCATAGGGGTAGGCCCTTTGGCCCACGTTGTTGTGCTGAACATGATACTAAATTAAACTAATCTCTTCTGCCTGCCCTTGGTCCATTTCCCTCCGGGCCATCCATGTTGATGTGGTTATCCAAAAGCCCCTTAAACACCCCGATTGCATCTGCCTCCACCACCAGCCCTGGCAGCACGGCCCAAACACTTACCACTCTCAATATAAATAACTTGCCCCTCACATCTCCTTTGAACTTTTGCCCTCTCATCTTAAATGCTTACCATCTGGTAATAGACATTACAACTCTGGGACAAAAGATTATGACTGTTAACCCTAGCTACGCATTTCGTGATTTTATAGACTTCTATCAAGTCTCCCTTAAGTCTCCACTGCTCCAAAGAAAACAACTGGAGTTTTTCTAGCCTCTCCTAACAGCTCATACCCTCTAATCCAGGCAGTGTCCTGGTAAACCTCTTCTGCATCTTCTCTAAATCCTCCATAACCTTTCTCCATCCTGACTCTTGTACTCAATGCGCCAAACAATAAAGGCAAATGTGCCATACAACTTTTTTTCAACCACCCTACATACTTATTGGCCAATTTCAGGGAGCTATGGACTTGAACCCCAAGTTCTTCTGGACATCAGTGCTGTTCAGGATCCTGTCATTAAACCTGTTGCTTTACTTGAAAGAGTGCAGAAAACATTTACAAGGATGTTGCCTGGTGTGGAGTATTTGAGTTATACTGAGCAGCTGCATAGGCTGGGATTTTCTTTGCCTGGAATGTTCGGAGGCTGAGGGATGACCTTAGAGAGGTTTATAAAATCATGCAGGGTATGGATACAGTGAATAGTAAAGGTCTTTTTCCCGCGATGGGAAAGTCTCAAACTAGAGGACAAAGGATTAAGGTGACTGGGCGAAGACTTAAAAATGACCTGTGGGTTAATTTGTTCATGCAGATGGTGGTGCATGTATGGAATAAGATGCCAGGGAAGTAGCAGAGGCTGATACAATTGCAACGTTTAAAAAGCATCTGGATGTATATATGAACAGGAAGCGTTCAGAGGGCTGGGCCAAATGTTGGCAAATGGGACTAGGTCAGATTGTGTTGTCTGGTCAGCACAGATGAGTTGGACCGAAGGGTCAGTTTCCATTTTGTATGAATCTATTACATTTCTGATGTAATTTCTGATAATTCATGAGTACTTCCGTAAAGTCAATCTAATTTTATTTTGCTTGCTAAAATATGGCGCTGACCATTTGTTATTACATTCTGTGTTTCTAGATTCCGTTTTTCTCAGGTCAGTTGTGATTCCATAGAATCAGAGAGAAGGTATCAGTCAGTAGCTATTCAATCTGCATCGCACATAATGCGACATTCTAGCTGCTGCCTCCTTAACTTTGCAGATTACCACTCTTCAGGTGAATTCCCAGTGCCCTCGGAAACTACTTGGGTTGCTCCACCTCAATCGCCAAACTTGGCATCGGGTTCCAGATCCCCAGCACCTTCTGGATGAACCAAACAAAGAGCTGTGGATGTTGAAAAACTGAAACAAAAGCAGACAACGTCGGTGAAACTCAGCAGCTCTGGCAATATCTGTGGAGAGAGAAACAAAGTTGACGTCTTGAGTCTAGTGACCCTTCTTCAGAACTGATAGTACCTAGAAATAGGTGGTACATATGTTAATGAAAGGGGAATAGGGTGGGGAAGGAGTGAATGGTTCGGCAGAGAGCGAGCCCAGAGAGTGAGAACAGCAGTTAGTCAGACAAAGGGATGGTTGATAGTGAGCCAGGAAGGAAAAAGGCAGGCAGTGGGGAGAATGAGTCAGTGAGAATGGTGTGGCTATGCTGAGAACAGCCCATGTAATCACAGGGCTTGGGGTGCAGTAGCTGGGGTAAAGGATCAGGATCAAAGATGATGAAACTTGATGTTGAGTCCTGCAGGCTAACTTGAAAATGAAATGCTGAGAAGAAAGATTTTAATGGAATGCCATCGGATAGACAAGCAGAACCATCTTCAGGATGGAAGTGCTTTTCCTAACGTGCCCTTGATCTAAAATACCACTCACTTGAAATCTGTGCCCTCTGATAACATATATCTCTGCTCAGGGAAGGTGGTCTTCCAGGTCCAATCAAACAAATGCCATCTTCATTTGATTATTATCCTGTTTAGTTGGCTCAACAATGGTCCTTCAGATTTCTTCTATCTTCCACTTTAAACATAGGCCAAACATTGCCTGCTCTTTAGTCCTCTGATGATGTTCTGCACAGGTAACTATAGGCCAGTTAGCTGAACTTCTGTAGTCGGGAAAATGCTGGAGGCTATCATGAAAGAAGAAATAATGAGACATTTGGATGGAAAGGGTTCCATTAGGCAGACACAGCATGGATTCAGGAAGAGAAGGTCGTGTTTGACAAACTTATTAGAGCTCTTTAAGGATGCAACAAGCGCGGTGGATGGAGGGGAACAGGTGGATGTTGCATACTTGGATTTCCAGATGGCGTTCGACAAAATGCCACATAAAAGATTCATCCATAAGATAAGAATGCACGGAGTTGTGGAAAATGTACTATCATGGATAGAGGACTGGTTAACCAATAGAAAGCAGAGACTTAGGATAAATGTGTGTTTCTCTGGTTGGAGATCATTGGTGAGCAGGATCGGTGTTGGATGCGCAACTGTTCATGATTTACATAAATGATCTGGAAGAGGACACCGAATGTAACATATCCAAATTTGCTGATGACACTAAATTGAGGGGAAAGGCAAACTTTGAACAGCATGTGGAGAGTGTGCAGAGAGGTTTAGATTGGTTAAGTGAGTGGGCAAGGGGCTGGAAAATGGAGGATAATGTTGGTAATTGTGCAGTTATCCACTTTGGAAGGAAAAATGTTAGGTCAGTGTCCTATTTAAATGATGAAAGATTGCAGCATGCTGTTGTGCAGAGAGACTTAGGAGTGTACGTACATGAATCATGAGAAGTTGATTTTCAGGCGCAACAGGTAATCAACAGGACAAACGGAATATTAACCTTCATTGCCAGAGGAATTGAATTTTAGAGCAAGAAGGTTCTGCTGCAATTGTACAACGTATTGGTGAGGCCACACATGGAGTGTTGCACTCAGTTCTGGTCTCCGTACTTGAGGAAGGATTTACTGGCTTTGGAGGTGGTGCAGAGTAGATTCACCAGGTTAATTCCAGAGATGAGGGGGTTACCCTATTAGAAGAGGTTGAGCCACCTGGGACTGTACTCGCTACAATTTAGAAAAAAATGACAGGGGATCTTATAGAAACATACAAAATTATGAAAGGGCTAGATAAGATAGAGGGAGGCAGGTTGTTTCTGCTGGTGTGTGAGACTAAGACCAGGGAACATGGCCTCAAGATTAGGGGAGTAGATTCAGGACAGAGATGAGGAGGATCTGCTTTTTCCCACAGAGTAGTGAATCGATGGGATTCTCTGCCCAAGGAAGCAGTAGAGGCAGGTTCATTAATATATTCAACACACAATTGGATGGGTTTTTGCACAGTAGGGAAATTAAGTGTTATGGGGATAATATTGAGAGGATGGATAGATCAGCCATGATCTTAATGAATGGCAGAGCAGGCTTGATGGGTCAAATGGCCCACTCTTTCTTCTATTACTATGAAACTATGAAACTATGATTGCTGAACATCATAGTGACCCTGCTCTCTCTCCACAATGTTTAAAAACAATTACAGGTAGCCCCCCACTATCAGAAAATAAATCATTCCCAGGAAACATTTTGTAAGCCAAAAATAGCGCAAAGCGAAGGTGCATGATTTGCCGTTTTTTGTAGAAGAGAAAATCCTTTTCAGATTTGTGAAAACAGGTGTGAATGTAGGTCTTTCATAAAAGTAAAATTATGTAAAGCGAACGTTTGAAAAGCAGGGGATACACGTGCACAAACCGGATATTTTCTCTGCTTTTTGAATAGTTCACCAAATAGCGACGTTGAATATTCCAGTAGAAGGTTTAAAGACATGACCATTACAAAAACTATGAAACAGGATTTTCGTGCCATAGCTAACAATTTGCTTGAGGAAGACAGGGACATGGGAACAGGAATTGGCCATTCAGTCCATCAAGCATGCCCTGCCAGTTAGTTCAATCCTTGCTGATCGAATAATTCAATCTCTTTTATGCTGATTATCCATGCAAACCTTTACACCATTCACAATCAACAAAAATGTCTGCCTGAAACATACTGAAGACTGCGCTTCCTCAAACTGACAGATTAGGCAATTCCCAAAGATTCAGAGGCATTGGTGGGATCGTGACCAGTGAAGAGGCGTGTCCAAGTGTACAACAGGATCTTGATCAAATGGACCAGTGAGCCAAGGAATGGCAGATGCAGTTTAATTTAGATAATTACAAGGTTTTGCATTTTGCTAAGACAAACCAATGCAGGGTTTACGCAGTTAATGGTAGGACCCTTGGGCAGTGTTGTTGAACAGAGAGATCAAAGGTTGCAGGTACATAGTTCCTTGAAAGTGGCATCACAGGTAGATAGGGAGGTGGACAGAAGGAGGTTGGCATGCTTGCTTTCATCGGTCAGAGCATTGAGTACAGGAGTTGGGATGTCATGCTGCAATTGAACAAGACATTGGCAAGTCCACATTTGGAGTATTGCGTATAATTCTAGTCGCCCTGTTATGGGAAGGATGCTATTAAACTGGAAAAGGGGCAATAAAGATTGACATGGATGTTAGTGAGACTTAAGGTTTTGAGTTATAAGAGGCAATTGGATAGTCTGGGACTTTTTCTTTACCCTGCAGATTCGAAGGCTGAGGGGTGAACATCTAGATGCTTACAAAATCATGAAGGGCACAGATGTGGTAAATAGCCAAGATAATTTTTTCCAGGTGACGGAGTCCAAACCTAGAGGCCATAGGTTTAAGATGAGAGGGGAAAGATTTAAAAGGGGCCTGAGGGGCAACTTTTCCATGCACAGGGTGATGCATGTATGGAACAAGCTGTTAGAGGAAGTGGCAGAGGTGGGTGCAATTACAACATTTCAAAGGTATCAGGATGGGTACTTGGATGGGAAAGGTTTAGAGGGAAATGGGCCACATGCAGGCAATTGCGACTAGTCCAGTTTCAGAAACCTGGCCAGCATGGAGAAGGTGGGCCTAATGCTGTATAACTCCATGACTCTAGGACTCTATCTGAATAAAAAACATTTCTGCTTGGCTCAGTCAGTCCTAAATTGTAGCCCCCTGATTTTAAGATTGCATTCATGCTGCTTCATCTGGCCTTTTCTCCATCTCCTGTCTGATCATTGGATAGGGGAGCTGATCCTGGGTGGCTTGAATTATCTGGAAGGATATTCAGCCTAAACCTGGGGTATGGAGAATAAATGGTTCACCTGTGTCTGGGAGTGAATGAATACTCAATCTCTGTGCTTAACCCTGTCAATCCAGGAATGGGTGATTTCATTGGAAAAGGGTTGGGTGAAGATTGCAATTTGTTTTCAATTATTATGGTCTCACCACAAGCCAACAAACAAGTTTCAGATTGTAACATTCTATCCATCCAGTTTGAACTAAGCACTAAGAATGACTGACCATTAATTTCCAGCTCCTTAACCCTTTTCTCTTTGTTGCAGTAAACTTAGTAGGAATTCTAATCCTGTCCCGTGGAAAGTGTGGTCTCTCTTCATGTACGACTCTATACCTCGTGGCCATGGCAACTGCAGATCTCCTGGTCATCATCACCTCCGTCATCTTGTGGCGAATCAGTTATTATTATTTCCCAGGATCTTTCCTGGACATCACCCCTTTGTGTAGTATTAACTCTGCCCTGGTGTCTGCAGCAACAGATTGTTCTGTTTGGTTCACTGTCACTTTTTCCTCTGATCGATTTGTGGCAATTTGTTGCCAGAAGTTGAAATTAAAATACTGCACTGGGAAAAATGCAGCCATGGTTCTAGCAGCAACATCCATCCTGTTCTGCTTTAAAAATGTTCCCTGGTACTTTACATATGAAAGTATGGTGATAATCGACAATGTGCCGTGGTTCTGTGCTGCAAAGGCCAGCTATTATAGTGATCCTGGATGGGTTGGTTTTGATTGGTTGGTTACAGTTTTAACCCCTTTCCTCCCATTTGCTTTAATTGTGTTGCTCAACGCTCTGACGGTCAGACACATTCTGGTGGCCAGTCGAGTCCGTAAGAGACTGCGGGGTCAGAGTAAGGGAGAGAGTCACAATGACCCAGAGATGGAGAGCCGAAGGAAATCCATGATTTTACTTTTCACGATATCGGGCAGCTTCATCCTCCTCTGGTCTGTGCATGTCATAGAATTCTTATATTATACCATTTTAGGAATTGATCCCCAGAGGGATTACAATGATTCTGAATATGTCTTTAAACAAGTTGGATGGATGATGCGAGATTTAAGTTGCTGCACAAACACATTTATTTATGGGGTGACTCAGTCGAAGTTCAGAGAGCAGGTCAAGAGTGTTGTGAAATATCCAGTTGTGTTAATTTTTCATTTTATCAATAAAAAAAACAGGTGAGAATGGAACATGTTTCAATAAGGTTGCCTCTCATTTTTCTAAGCTTCAATAAATACCGGCCCAAAGTCTCCTCATCTGACCTCTCCACATCATGCAGTCCTTCCATACCTGGGATCAGCCGAGTGAACCTTCTCTGGACTGTCTCCAAAGCCAGTCTATCTTCCATTAGAACATTAGAACTAGGAGCAGGAGTAGGCCATTCAGCCAAACGAGTGTGCTCCACCATTTAATACAATCATGGCTGACCACATCTTGCCTCAACTTTACTTTCCGGCCCTTTCCATGCTGAGCCTGTCGAGATCCTTCACGATATTATAAATTTGAATAAAATCACTTCTTGCTCCTCTAATCACCAACATAAAGAAGCCAAGAGTGTCCAGTATTTCCCCAAAAGACAAGCCACACCTTCTAGATTTCAGTCTAGTTCACCTACATTCATTCCTCAAATAATGTGTGCAGTATTGAATGCAACACTCCATTTACCTTATCAGTGAGGCATAAGCTCCTTGTTATTGAACGCAATTATAACGTTTTCTTCACTTTCCTTGTATTTTTTTCCTCTATATCAGCAAACAAACGCTTTGACTCATTCACAAGAACTTCCAGGTTTCTTTACATTTCAGAGCTGTGCAATGTCTCAATAGTTATGTAATATGCTTCATTTTTATTCCTTCTGAGAAAATAGACAACTTTGTGTTATCCTACATTGTACTCCAGTCCTCACCTCTTTGTCCACACAAGTAAATGCTTACATCATTTTGCAAACTCCTTCGTACTCTTTCCAAATCAGTCCCTGCACTATCTTTGTGTTGTTTGCAAATTTGACACCACAGCTTCCACCCATCCATGTGACTCGTTTCTGTGAATTGTAAACATTTGGGACACCAGCTATTGGTTTGTGTGACCCAGATTGAAAAAAAAGCCATTTACACCAACTCTCTGCTTTCTGCTAACACGTGAATTTTCAATCCCACCCTGTATCCTACCCTGCTCATTTTCTCCTTTACTTTCAATGATAAGCTTTGATATAGCACTTAGCAAACATGTCCAGAAAGCAAAGTGCAACACATCTAAAAGATCCCCTTGTCAACAGCACAGATTTCCTCCTTAAATAACTCAGTTAAATCTAATCTCTCTTTCACAAAACTATATAGGCTGTGCCAGGTTTACCAGGATGCTGCCTGGATTAGAGGGCATGAGACATTTGCCACAGCCATGTCATGCCCCCCTTTTGCCCTCCTGGTTTCTCTCTTGAGTATCCTCCTACTGCCCTGATACTCCTCCAGGGACCCACTCAACCCCAGCTATCTATACCTGTCATACTCCTCCTTTTTCTACACAGGAGCCTCAATTTCTCTCATCATCCAGCATTCCCTACACCTACCAACCTTGCCCTTCACACTAACAGGAACATACTGCCTCTGGTCTCTCGTTATCTCATTTTTGAAAGCCTCACAATTTCCAATCACCCCTTCACCTACAAATCGCTTCTCCCAATCAGCTCTTGAAAGTTTTTGCCCAAGACCATCAAAATCGTGGGCGGCACGGTGGCACAGTGGTTAGCACTGCTGCCTCACAGCGCCTGTAGACCCGGGTTCAATTCCCGACTCAGGCGACTGACTGTGTGGAGTTTGCACGTTCTCCCCGTGTCTGCGTGGGTTTCCTCCGGGTGCTCCGGTTTCCTCCCACAGTCCAAAGATGTGCGGGTCAGGTGAATTGGCCAAGCTAAATTGCCCGTAGTGTTAGGTAAGGGGTAAATGTAGGGGTATGGGTGGGTTGCGCTTCGGCGGGTCGGTGTGGACTTGTTGGGCCGAAGGGCCTGTTTCCACACTGTAAGTCTAATCTAATCTAAAATTGGCTTTACTCCCATTTTGCACTTTTAACTTTTAGATCAGTTCTATATGTTTCCATAACTATTTTAAAACTAATACAATTATTAGTAATACTGGCCCCAAAATTCCCACCACAGTCACCTCAGTCATTTGGCCTGCCCTATTTCCGAAGAGAAAATCAGGTTTTGCACCTTCTCTAGTAGGTACGTCCACATACCAAATAACAAAATTCTCTAGTACTCAGTTAACAAATTCCTCACTATCTGAGCCCTGAACACTATGGCAATTCCTGTCTATGTTTGGAAAGGTAAAATCCCCTACCACTGCAACCTTATTATGCAATTATCTGAGCTCTCTTTGTAACTTTGATTCTCAATTTCCTGCTGACTATTGAGGGGGTCTATCACAAGATTCCAATAAAGTGATCATGCCTTTTTTTTATTTCTCAGTTCCACCCAAATAACTTCACTGGACGTACTCCCAGGAATATCCTCCCTAAATACAGCTGTGATGTTATTCCAAACCAAAAATGTCATTCTCCCTCCTTTCCTGCCCCACCTTTCTATCCTTCCTTTAGCACCAATGCCCTGGTACATTAAGCTGCCTTCCCCTGAGCCACATTTCTGTAATAGCTGTGATACCCTAGTCCCATGTTCCCAACCATACCCTGAGTTCATCTGCCTAACCTTACAGGCTTCTTGCAATGAAATAAATGCAGTTTAAACCATCCAACTTACCCCATTCTCTGCCTTGCTCTTGCCTACCTCGACTATTTGACTAACTTATCTTCACAACTGCACCAACCTCAGAACTATCTCTTTGCTCACTAGCTGTTGGCTCTGCCCCCACCATCCCGGCTCTGCTTCTCCCACTCTTTCCAAACTTCCTGAGTAACACAAGCAAATCTCCCCACCAGGATATTGTCCCTTTCCATGTCAGGTGCAACCAACCTTCTTATGCAGATCACTTCTGTCCTAAAAGAGATTCCAATGATCAAAAAATGTGAATCCCTTCCCCCTGCACCAGGTCCTCAGCCTCATATTAATCTGCTCTATCATCCTACTCCTACCCTCACCAGCACATGGCACCAGGAGGAAACCAGGTATTAGTTCAATTGATGAACTACTTTAGTCTCGAAAATGGATTCACTGCTTTTTGTCTCTTTAATCAATTATTTAGATGTGAATATAGGAGGAATGGTTAGTAAATTTGCAGATGATACCAAAATTGATGGGATAATGGACATAAAGAAGGTTATTTCAGAGTACAATGGGGCCTTTTTAAGATGGACCAATGAGCTGAGGAGTGGCAGATGGAGTTCAGTTTAGAAAAATGTAAGGTGCTGCATTTTGGAAAGGCAAATCAGGTTAGGGCTTATACCCTGAATGGTAGGATCCTGGGGAGTTCTACTGAACAAAGAGACATTGGGGTACACGTTCATAATATCTTGACAGTGGAATCACACGGAGACAGTGTATAGAACATAGAACAGTATAGCACAGTACAGGCGCTTCAGCTCATGTTGTGTGGAGCATTTATCTTAATATAGCATCAACCTAACCTACACATTCCTCAAATTACTGCCGTTCATGTGCTTGTCCAGCATTCGCTTTAATGTCCCTAAGTCTCTGACACTACTACCACTGCTGGCAGTGCATTCCACACGCCCACCAATCTCTGCATAAAGAAACTACTTTTGATGTCTCCCCTATACCTTCCTCCAATCATCTTAAAATTATGACCCCTCGTGACAGCCATGTCTGTTCTGGAGAAAAGTCTCTGACTCTCTACTCTATCTAAGCCTTGTGCACCTCAAGCAAATTACCTCTCTTCCTTCTTGACTCCAGTGTGAAAAGCCCTAGCTCACGCAACTCCGCCTCATAAGGAAAGCTCTCCAAGCCAGGCAGCATCCTGGTAAATCGCCTCTGCCTCCCTCCAAACATCCCGTACTACTCCCATGGAAAGTGAGGATATAAAGATCATCGTCAGAGGCACAGCAATCTCATTCCTCGCTTCCCATAGTAACCTTGGATATATCTGGTCTGGCTCTAAGGACTTATCTACCTTGATGCTTCCCAGAATTTTCAGCACATCCACTGCCTTAATGTCAATCTTTTCAAGCCTATTAACTTGATCCACGGTGTTCTCACTATCAACAAGGTCCTTCTCTCCGGTGAATACTGGGGCAAAAAAAAATTCATATAGGGCCTCCCCTTCCTCTTCAGATTCCAGGCACAAGTTCCTTCCACTATCCTTGATCGGCCCTCCCCTCTCTCTGGTCATTCTATTATTCCTCACGTAAGTATAGAAAGCCTTTCCCTAATCCTTCCTGCCAAGGCTTTTTCATGCCCCCTCCAAGTCTATTTTTAAGTTCTTTCCTCGCTACTCTGTATTCCTCTAAAGCTGTGCCAGGTCCTTGCTTCCTCAGCCTGAAGTAAGCTTCCTTCTTCCTCTTGACAAGAAGCTCATCTTCTCTTGTCATCCAAGGCTCCTTCACCTTACCATTCCTTGCCTATCTCAATGGGGCAAAGTTATCCAACACTCATAACAAGTGCACCTGAAACAGCCTCCACATTTATGTTGTGCATTTCCCGCAGAACAATTGTTCCCAACTTATACTCCACAGCTCCTGTCTAATAGCAGTATAATTTTCCCTCACCCAATTAAATACCTTCCCATACTGTCTATTCCTAACCCTCTCCATGGCTATGATAAAGATTAGATTCCCTACAGTGTGGAAACAGGCCCTTCGGCCCAACAAGTCCACACCGACCCTCCGAAGAGCAACCCACCTAGATCCATTCCCGTACATTTACCCTGACTAATGCATCTAACACTACGGGCAATTTAGCATGGCCAATTCACCTAACCTGCAAATCGTTGGACTGTGGGAATAAACCGAAGCACCTGGGGGAAACCCACGCAGACACGGGGAGAATGTGCGAACTCCATACAGTCAGTCACCTGAGGCTGGAATTGAACCTGGGACCTTGGCGCTGTGGGGCAGCAGTGCTAACCACTGAGGTACCATGCCGGCCCAAATCGAAATTGCCCCTTTTGTCATTTCTTTTCCCCCAGCTCAAGGGAGGGATTGAACCCAGGTCCCTGGTGCTGTGAGACTGCAGTGCTAATCACTATGACATGTGCCACCCTTAAGGTGAGGCAGTTGTAGTCACTTTCACTGAAATGCTCTCCCACCAAGAGATCTGACACCTGGCCTGGCTCATTGCCTCGCAGCAAAACCAATATTGAGTCAGGAATCATTCCTGGACACACCATTTTCCTCGCTGTGTCATTGGTGCCAATGTGCACCATAACTTCTGGCTGCTCACCCTCTCCCTTCAGAATCTTGAAGGCTCGATCCGAGATATCCCAGACCCTGGCACTTGGGAGGCAACATCCCTTCTGGGAGTCCCGATCGTGACCACAGAATCTCAATATTGTGTCTCCTACCACTAGCACTCCTACCACATTTTCATTGAGAAAGAAACCTGGCCACTATGATTTTCCTCTGGTAGGTCGGCCATGTCCATGCCCACACTTCACACACACACACACACCATCACCAACAGTACCCAAAAACGTATACTGATCATTGAAGGGATGGCCACAGGGGATCCCTGCACTGTCTGCCTGTTCCCTTTCCGACCCCTTGACTGTAAACCATCTACCTTTTTCCTGTACCTGAGGTGAGACTATTCCCCTGTAAGTCCTCTATAATAAAGCTCTGCCTTCAGAATGATGCAAAGTTCATCAACCTCCAGCTCCAGTTCCCGAACGCGGTTTCCTAGAAGCTGGAGTTGGGTGCACTTTCTGCAGGTGATGTCACTGGGGACATGGTGACCCTTACCTCCCACATTCTACAGGAGGAGCATGCAACTGCCCACACATCCATTCCCACTGTTCTGAATTCCCAAAGAGACTATTGAAACACACTAGTAACCTTAACGCATCGGTCCACGGAACCGTTTTTTCTTGGTGAGAGGAGGAGGATGGGAGGGAGAAACGACCCAAGTAGTGTTTCAGTTGAAGCAATTGCCGAAATATATTACCTCACTTACTCAGCAGTCCCATGTGTGCTCCTGCTCAGCGTGCACTCTGGTCTATTCATGAGATAGGTCATTAATTTACCTTCCCGGCAGCCCCCTCCTCCTCGCTTCCACCACTCCCACTGCTGCTGCAGCAAGATGGAGGCCACAGATCCAATGAGATTCTATGAGATCCTCCTGACTGACCTTCTTACAAGCAGCAAGAGGAGGAAAGGCAGAGGCAGAGACAGGGACAGAGATAAAGACAAGATGAGAGGGAGATTGATGAGATAGAGACAGAAAGATAGATTAGTAGATAAAGAGAGAGATAAACTGGGGTGAACAGAGACAGAGAGAGACAGACAGAAAGAGTATCAAAGAGAGACAAGGAAGAGAGGCAAAGAGATACTAAAAGATAGATGGGGTGATAAAGATGGTGACATAGTCTGTGAGAGACTGATGATGTGATGGAGAAAGGATGAGAAAGACAGAGAGTTTAGCTGAGGAGAGATACAGAGATGGGTGAGAGCGATAAGGCAAGAGACAGAGACATGGGTCAGGGCAGAGTGAAAAGATATGGGCAAGTGTGTCAGGTCAGGATGTGTGTGTGAGAGAGAGAGAGAGAGAGATGGAATGAGAGGAAGAGACACGGTGATGTGAGAGAAAGTATGTTCAAAAAAGAGCCTGATACCATTTTCGAGACTAAAGTCATCAACAGATGGGAATATGCTTTCAGTGAAAGGATCAGCCATGATTGTATCTAATGGCAGAGCATGCTCTAAAGGAAGGTAGAGGAGGTCTGATTAGCAAGTTTGCAGATGACACTGCAGTTGACATAAAGATTGGTGGAGTAGCAGACAGTGAAAGGGACCTGCAGAGAATGTAGCAGAATATAGATAGATTGGAGAGTTCGGCAGAAAAATGGCAGATGGAGTTCAATCCGGGCAAATGTGAGGTAATGCATTGTAGAAGATCCAATTCAAGAGTGAACTATATAGTAAATGGAAAAGCCCTGAGGAAAATTGATGTGCAGAGAGATCTGCATGTTCAGGTCTATTGTATCCTGAAGAAAGCAAAGCAAGTTGACAGAGTGGTCAAGAAGGCATACAGCATGCATTCCTTCATTGGACCAGGTATGGAGTACAAGAGTTGGCAGGGCATGTTACAATTACATAGGACTTTGGTTCGGCCATTTCTCGAACACAGCGTACAGTTCTGGTCGCCACATTACCAAAAGGATGTGGATGTTTTGGAAAGGGTGCAGAGGGGTTTCACCAGGAGGTTGCCTGGTATGGAGGGTGCGAGCTATGAAGAAAGGTTGAGTAGATTAGAATTATTTACAGTAAATAGAACAAAGGTTGAGGGGGAACCTGATTGTGTTTTACAAAATCATGAGAGGTGTAGACAGGTTGGTTCCAATGTGTCTGGAAATATCTCCTTGAAAAACCTTTCAGTCTTTTATTTTAAAACACTTGTTCAATGAAAGGGGAGTGGCTAGTTCTCCAAATTCAGGGTTAGGCTTGATTTGGCTTCAGCAACTAGTTTGGTTTTGAACCTACTGGTCAAAGAAATAGCTCCATGCTGACCGTCTCTCTCTCTCTCTCTCTCTCTCTCTCTCTCTTTCTCTCTCTGCAATCTCTCTTCATAAGAACCTGAGTTTGATTTTACCATTTTTGCCAAGCGGGTGTTTATGGGGACATTGCCAGTATTTGGAGAGACATTATCAAGTTGCAATATAGTGAGTTGGGTATTCAGAAAGGTTAGGATATTCTAAATTTGGTTCTTTTTTTGTTCATGTTTCATTCTATAGTTTGTAAATAAATTCTGTTCTGTTTTAAATTTAGTGGTTGGTCCAGCTGCATCACTCCTGGAATGTCCACTCTAGACCTGTGTAAAACAACTCGAAAAGTTAGGATCTGGACTCCTTTCCTGTAACGTGTTGAGGGGGCCTGACCCGGTCCATAGCAATGACACAAACTGCAGAACTAACTTCAGAGGATTCTGAATTGGACATTCATCAAAGTAAATTGGACATTGAGGAAATTGATAAGTTAACTTCCAGAGGAAAACCGAAATGATCTGAAAGAGTAAGTAATATTGCATGGGGAAATACGTGGGAATAAGCTGAGAAGTACAAATGTAATTATGCATGATGTAGATTTAGGAAATGCTGTTCCAATAAAGCAACCTCCTTATAGACGCAATGCTCTAAAGTTGGCACAGGTTCAAAATGAGATTGAACTCATGTGCAAAGACCACATAATCAAAGTGAGTCGCAGTGACTGGAGCTCACCCATAGCAATGGTGCCAAAACCACATGGTACCCAACAATAATGTGTAGATTATCACAAAGTCAATACAGTTACAAAAACTGATTCATATCCAATTCCATGTTTGGAAGACTTTGCTCAAGAGGTGCGACCAGAAACTTCTATTTCTAAATTGGACTTATTTAGAGGATACTGGCAGGTTCCATCATCTGAAAGATTGAATACAATTGCGGTTTTCATAACACTGAATGGACTGTATCTGTTTAAAGTCATGCCATTTGATATGAAAAATGCACCAGCCACATTTCGAAGACTAACCAATAAAGTCATTTCTGGATTACCCAATTGTGTTGTGTATATCGATGACCTAGTGATTTTTATTCACACATGGAAGGAACATTTGCAGCATTTATTGGAATTATTTGATGGACTTTGGGAGGCAGGCTTGGTGATAAACCTGATTGAGAGTGAGTTCACCAAAGCCCAAGTCACGTTCCTGGGCTATGTTATCGGACATGGACAGGTGGACCCACGGAATGTGACAACAAAGGTTATTGGGGAGTTTCCATACCATCGACGAAAAGAGCAGTACAACAATAACTGGGATTGAGTGCGTTCTCAGAAATTCATGCCAAATTTTAACAGACTAGCTGCTCCACTCACTGACTTGTTGAAGAAGTGCAGAAAATTGCAATAGACGGTAAGCTGTCAGACAGCATTTGACAGCCTGAACGCTGTGTGAATCACTGCCCCAATTTTAGGCACACCTCATTATGCAAAGCTATTCAAGGTGGCTATCGATGCAGGTGATGTGGGTGCTCGTGCTGTGCTCTTACAGGAAGACGACAAGAAGATGGAAAGACCTATCGGATACTTCTCCAGGAAATTGAATATTCATCAGCAGAAACATTCCACAATTGAGAAGGAGACCTTGAGCTTGGTGTAGCATTACAACATTTCCGCATTTATATTACCAGTAATGTGCCCAAGACAATTACATATACTGATCATAACCCATTAGGAAGGGTTTGGAGGGATATGGGTCGGGTGCTGGCTAGTGGGACTACATTGGGTTGGGATATCTAGTCGGCATGGACAGGTTGGACTGAAGGGTCTGTTTCCATGCTGCACATCTCTATGACTATGACATTAAACTTTGTGGAGAAAATTAAGGACAACATTCCGGACTGTATTGATGGAGCTTTTACTGCAACCATTCAGTTTGAAAATTATATGCATGGCAGGATGAGAAAACGAAATTGTCAACGTGTTATTGAAACTTGGATAACAGAAAATGGAGGTGTTCGGTGGCAGAAGTGAACGGATTGATATAGAGTGTAGTCCTGAATGTTTGCATGCTCACAGTCAGTGTAGTATATGCGTGTTGTGGTGTACTAACAAAGACTAAGGGGTTTAAAATTAAGACATATTTATGATTCATTTTTTTAAAGGGGGGAGGTGTAGCAATGCTGTCACTTTGAAATGATTATTTCGACCTTGGTATTTTTGAATTTACCTTTATGTGAAGGGGTGTGTTCATGAGTTATTACAGAATTGGAACAGTTAATTAGTAATAGTTACTGTATCGGGTCGGTTACCATATATACTCAGGTAATTGTCAACCTCACGTAAATGTTGACCCCCAGTTTTGGACAAAAATCTGGAATTTTCCATATAACTTCTGTCAAGGTCGACCCTAGTCCTTCACAAAGAACAGATTAACATTTATAAGTTAGTGTACCAGCCGTCGTGCTCCTCTCCGGGTCTTCCAGTGCACAGGCTGTCTCCCTCCACTCTGCAGTTTCAGCATTGCCATAATTCATGATTTTTTTTTCTCTTTATTTGTTCAGAGAGCAATTGGATTTCTGCTAATGATATGGAATGAATTTTGACTGGCATGAATTTCAGCCACTCAAAAGTAGAGTCCATGTAATAGTTGATCCCATAGATTTAACCTTAAAAAGTAGTCAAAAAGTATCCGACTATTACTCAAGTAGACACAGTAAGTTGTCCAATAGAGTTATAGAGATGCACAGCATTGAAACAGAACCTTCAGTCTAGCTTGTCCATTCCGACCAGATATCCTAACCTAATCTTGTCCCATTTGTCAGCATTTGACCCATCATTAAGTTTTTCTAAATTCCACTTTGTTTGTGCTTCAACTGCAGTTTTTAAATAAAATAATGATTTGGAGATGCAAGTGTTGGACTGGTGTGTACAAAGTTAAAAATCACATAACACCAGGTTATAGTCCAACAGGTTTAAGCAGCACTCCAAAAGCTAGTGCTTCCAATTTGACCTATTGGACTATAATCTGGTGTTATGTGATTTTTAACTAAATTAAATACATTTTGCTTAAAGCCAAATGGTTTGACCAGCTGCATCACACCTAGAATATCCACTTCACATCTACCTTTACAATAAGAAAAAAATTAGAGGCTAGGCTACCTTCTTAAAATATTTTGTGGGGAGTCCGGCCTGGTCCATCACAAATCTAACTGACCGGATACAGGAACTCAACTAACTAGCTGTTCCAATACAGTAACATCCAAAAGCACACCCCCAGGCAGAAAGGTAGATTCAAGCACAGATGATTACAGACAGGATGGAACAACACCCAGAGAGAGGTTTCAGAGAAAGTCAGAGGAATCCTTTACTGAAACTTGCAACATTTTTGGACTCCAGCATCTTGTGAATTCTGCAGCAAGCAAAAACTGGAGAAAGCCTGATCTAGGAGAACTGGTCACTCCCCGTCCATTGTTAAACTGTTAAATGCCCCAGACTCCTTGGGACCTCTGCCTTTATGACCACTCTTCAAGAGAACAACCAAGGACAAAATAGCCTTTTTAAGTTGACAGCATTATCAGAGGGTGTAGGGGTAAGAAATGTTAAAAAGATCCCATTTTCCAGAGATGGCGTGTTGCAGCGACTCAGAAAGGTAAGGGAAGAGAGATCCACAATGAGCCAAAGAAGTTGAGGAAAAGGTCATTAAAGACACAGATACACAACGAATGACAGTGAATGAAAGAGTATCCTGATGCAAAAAGTTCCTTTAACAGGGCAGTGGTTAGGGACTGAAATACCCTTACCCACCTTGGAGTGGAGAAAGATTGAATGTGAAGGGCACTGACTAATCAGCTCAATCATAAAGTCATAGAGTCAGAGAGTCATACAGCACGGAAACAGACCCTTCAATCCAACCAGTCCATGCTGACCATAATTCTAAAATAAACTAGTCCCACCTGCCAGCCATTGGCCCATATCCCTCCAAATATTTCTCATTCATGTATTTATCTAAATGTCTTTTAAATGTTGTAACTGAACCCACATCCACCACTTTCTCTGGAGGTTCATTCTACACACAAACTATTCAGTGTTTAAATCAAAATCTCCTCTTGTCTTTTTTCAATCTTTCTCCTTTCACATTAAAAATATGCCCCAAGTCTTGAAATCCCCCACTGGAGGGAAACGACATCTGCCATTCACCTCATTTATACACCGCATGATTTTATAAACTTTATATGGTCACCCCTCAACCCCCTACACTCCAGTGAAAACAGTCCCAGACGCTCAAGCCTCTCCCTATAACAGAAACATTCTATTCCTGGCAACATCCTGGAAATTATTTTCTGAACCCTTCTGAGCTTGGTTTTGTCCTTTCTATAAGAGGGTGGACTGGGCACATTATTCCTGATCTGGCGGAGGGAAACAGTGAAGTGATGGTTGAAGTGGGGTTGCTGATTGAGACAAGCTGAGCTACTCTTACAGAGAGCTGACCCAGTCAGCACAGACCTTGACTTGATGTTAATGGTTGAGTGGATGATATGCCAGGCAATAAGGTTACAGATTGTGCTGGAGTACAGTTCTGATGCTGTTGATGGTCCACAGTGCCTCATGAATGCCCTGTACTGAGTTGCTGGATCTGAAGTCTATCCCATTTCGCACAGCGCTAATGCAACACAACACGATGGAGGGTATTCTCAATGTGAAGGTGGGACTTTCTTACTGATACTGGCACGGACAGATACATCTGCAACTGGTAAATTGGTAAGGATGAGGTCAAGAATGTTTTTACCTCTTTTGGTTCCCTCACCACCTGCTGAGGTCCCAGTCTAGCAGCAAATGACCAGTGTCACAAAATCTCGTGTGAAGCAGGAAAGGAGGCAGAATTCACAGGAATAGTTCCCTCTACATTGGTTTGATTCATACTGCCTCACATCAGGAAAAGTAGCTTATTCTTAGAAAAGCAAATGCTGAGCGTGATGGGATTGTGCCAGTCTATGACAACACTAAGTCGGACTATCATGGTATATTTTCCTCTTATTATGAGCAGATAGTGAGGACTGCAAATGCTAGAGAGTCGACCTTTTGGGCATAACCCTTAAGCAGCACCTGATGAAGGGTTATGCCCAAAACATCGACCATTTTGTTCCTCGGATGCTGCCCAACCTGCTGTCGTTTTCCACCACCCACAGTTTATCGACTCTTCCTCTTAATATTACAAATTACAAACACTGAAGAACAGGTAAGAGTGACTGACCTTGACATCACATAGGTATTTGACAATTTGCACCATAAAGAACCATCACAAAATTGGAGTCAATATGAATCGGGGGCGATCTCTCCTCTGTTTGGAGCCTTATGGAAGACAAAGGAAGATGGTTGGAGTTGTTTGGGGGGGGGGGGGGAAGAGAGATGGGAAACGCAGCTTTAGGACATCTCTGCAGGATCTCCTCAGTATATTGTCCCAGGACCAACCATTTCACACTGTCTCCACCACAATGTCAGAGGGAAGGATTTTTAGATTAGATTAGACTTACAGTGTGGAAACAGGCCCTTCGGCCCAACAAGTCCACACCGACCCGCCGAAGCGCAACCCACCCATACCCCTACATTTACCCCTTACCTAACACTACGGGCAATTTAGCTTGGCCAATTCACCTGACCCGCACATCTTTGTGACTGTGGGAGGAAACCGGAGCACCCGGAGGAAACCCACGCAGACACAGGGAGAACGTGCAAACTCCACACAGTCAGTCGCCTGAGTCAGGAATTGAACCCGGGTCTACAGGCGCTGTGAGGCAGCAGTGCTAACCACTGTGCCACCGTGCCGCCCACAAATGTGTCATGAAATGACAAAAGAAAGGAATGAGAATGTCTATAGCCTTAAAACTTGTCCTTAAACATTTAGACTAAAATGCAATGTTGAATTATGGAACACATTTGCTGCACAATAGAAAATATGCAGGCAGGAAGGGTAAGGCAATTAAGAACATTTGCCTTAACATCAGTGAATCTGCGTAAACAGGACACCAAGTGATAGCAGTCACGGCTGTTCCCTTACGAAATTAATAAGTGCTTGATTCTGACCTTGAAACGAAACTCGGTATCAATTAACTTCTTTCCCTTACAAATTACTGTCCGTCACTTTTATCTGTCCAGTTAAGAACACACAGTGTTTTTGTAAATGTTTTGTACAAAGGTAGCCTGTTTGTGACAGTACAGCTGAGTAGCCTGCCAGGGCTCTTGAAGAGCTGATATCCTACTCTCCTGGGTTATTAGAACCTAGTTAGCTTATAGGTATTTTTTTTATATAACAGTGATGCTATTAGTAAATAAAGGGGATAACTAAAATTAAACTAAACTGTCTGTAAGAGGTTTTTTTTTATTCTGAGCAACCAAAGAGTATGATCGCTGGGATGAACCAAGAGAGTCTTACAGGTTGATTCCACAAGGGATTCCCTGGGCCGTCTCAAAACTGTACTTTAACAGGTGTTCACTGATAATTGCACAAGATTCAGAAAAACTAATGTGGGTCAATTCCGTAAAGAGACAGAACATTTATAATTGGAAAGAGAGAATCAGTAGAGAAGGGAAATAAGTACTTTGCGTCTGTCTTAACAGTGAAAGACAAAAGGAAGTCTCCCTGAAATAAGCAAGATCAAATAATCCAGTGGAAATGAAATACATTTGATATTGTAGAGAAGTGGCTTTGGAGAAATTAATAAGGCTGAAAGTTAATGTGTTGAGGTGACCCACTGGCCTTTCTCTGAGATTGTTCATAGATAGTGGATGCATTGATTATCACAATTCAAAATGACATTAATATCTCAGTGTGGATGGCTGTTTGGTATTTTGACAAAGTTACACCTTGTTTAATAAAGGATAGTGTACGACAATGGAAAATGCAGATCTGTAAACCTGAACTCAGTAGTTGGGATGGTGTTGTATTTATTAGAAGGCAAGTGATTATTTGGCAAGTAGAAAAAGATTCTCAGAGGCAGCATAGAATTGTGAAGGGGAAAGAACTGAAGATGTTGCTGGCAGAATTGATGTGGTGAGGCAGTGGATGTGGTGTATTTGGGTTATGAGAAGCATTTTGATAATGTGCCTCATGGGAAACAACATGAATGTGCATGGGATTGTTGGTAATATACCACCATTGATTAAGGATAGTGTCACAGACATGATGGGAACAGTGCACTGGGAATGCACTCATCCACAAGTCATCTCAAATATGAAATACTTACAGATGGTCAATATCTGACTGTGATCACCATTGAAGATAAATAAGCCATTTCCCAGACTGTTAAAATTAAAGAAAGCAGAAATGATATTTCATGCAATAAAATTTAATATTTTGATGCCATCCCGAATCTCTGTAACATCATTCACTCACTGCAATCCTCCCTATCTCTGTAACATCATTCACTCACTGCCACTCTCCCTATCTCTGTAACATCATTCACTTACTGCAGCCCTCTCTATCTCTGTAACATCATTCACTCACTGCAACCCTCCCTATCTCTGTAACATCATTCACTCACTGCAGCCCTCCCTATCTCTGTAACATCACACACTCACTGCAACCCTCCCAATCTCTGTAACATCACTCACTCACTGCAACCCTCCCTATCTCTGTAACATCATTCACTCACTGCAGCCCTCCCTATCTCTGTAACATCATTCACTCACTGCAGCCCTCCCTATCTCTGTAACATCACTCACTCACTGCAACACTCCCTATCTCTGTAACATCACTCACTCACTGCAACACTCCCTATCTCTGTAAAATCATTCACTCATTGCAGCCCTCTCTGTCTCTGTAACATCATTCACTCACTGCAACCCTCTCTATCTCTGTAACATCACTCACTCACTGCAACCTTCCCTATCTCTGTAAAATCATTCACTCACTGCAGACCTCCCTATCTCTGTAACATCATTCACTCACTGCAACCCTCCCTGTCTCTGTAACATCATTCACTCACTGCAGCCCTCTCTGTCTCTGTAACATCATTCACTCACTGCAACCCTCCCTATCTCTGTAACATCATTCACTCACTGCAGCCCTCCCTGTCTCTGTAACATCATTCACTCACTGCAGCCCTCCCTATCTCTGTAACATCATCCAATCACTGCAGCCCTCTCTATCTCTGTAACATCATTCACTCACTGCAGCCCTCTCTATCTCTGTAACATCACTCACTCACTGCAACACTCCCTATCTCTGTAACATCACTCACTCACTGCAACACTCCCTATCTCTGTAAAATCATTCACTCACTGCAGCCCTCTCTGTCTCTGTAACGTCATTCACTCACTGCAACCCTCTCTATCTCTGTAACATCACTCACTCACTGCAACCCTCCCTATCTCTGTAAAATCATTCACTCACTGCAGACCTCCCTATCTCTGTAACATCATTCACTCACTGCAGCCCTCCCTGTCTCTGTAACATCATTCACTCACTGCAGCCCTCCCTATCTCTGTAACATCATCCAATCACTGCAGCCCTCTCTATCTCTGTAACATCATTCATTCACTGCAGCCCTCTCTATCTCTGTAACATCATTCACTCACTGCAACCCTCCCTATCTCTGTAACATCATTCACTCACTGCAGCCCTCCCTATCTCTGTAACATCATTCACTGCAGCCCTCCCTATCTCTGTAACATCACTCACTCACTGCAACCCTCCCTATCTCTGTCACATCATTCACTCACTGCAGCACTCCCTATCTCTGTAACATCATTCACTGCAGCCCTCTCTGTCTCTGTAACATCATTCACTCACTGCAGCCCTCCCTATCTCTGTAACATCATTCACTCACTGCAGCCCTCCCTGTCTCTGTAACATCATTCACTCATTGCATCCCTCCCTATCTCTGTAACATCATTCACTCACTGCAACCCTCCCTATCTCTGTAACATCATTCACTTGCTGCAACCCTCCCTATCTCTGTAACATCATTCACTTACTGCAACGCTCTCTCTCTGTGTAATGTCATTCACTCACTGCAGCGCTCTCTCTCTGTGTAATGTCATTCAATATTTTGATGCCATCCCGAATCTCTGTAACATCATTCACTCACTGCAGCCCTCCCTATCTCTGTAACATCATTCACTGCAGCCCTCCCTATCTCTGTAACATCAATCACTCACTGCAACCCACCCTATCTCTGTAACATCACTCACTCACTGCAACCCTCCCTATCTCTGTCACATCATTCACTCACTGCAGCCCTCCCTATCTCTGTAACATCATTCACTCACTGCAGCCCTCCCTATCTCTGTAACATCATTCACTGCAGCCCTCTCTGTCTCTGTAACATCATTCACTCACTGCAACCCTCCCTATCTCTGTAACATCATTCACTCACTGCAGCCCTCCCTGTCTCTGTAACATCATTCACTCATTGCATCCCTCCCTATCTCTGTAACATCATTCACTCAATGCAACCCTCCCTATCTCTGTAACATCATTCACTTGCTGCAACCCTCCCTATCTCTGTAACATCATTCACTTACTGCAACGCTCTCTCTCTGTGTAATGTCATTCACTCACTGCAGCGCTCTCTCTCTGTGTAATGTCATTCAATATTTTGATGCCATCCCGAATCTCTGTAACATCACTCACTCACTGCAACCCTCCCTATCTCTGTAACATCATTCACTCACTGCAGCCCTCTCTATCTCTGTAACATCATTCACTCACTGCAACCCTCCCTATCTCTGTAACATCATTCACTCACTGCAGCCCTCCCTATCTCTGTAACATCATTCACTGTAGCCCTCCCTATCTCTGTAACATCACTCACTCACTGCAACCCTCCCTATCTCTGTCACATCATTCACTCACTGCAGCACTCCCTATCTCTGTAACATCATTCACTGCAGCCCTCTCTGTCTCTGTAACATCATTCACTCACTGCAGCCCTCCCTATCTCTGTAACATCATTCACTCACTGCAGCCCTCCCTGTCTCTGTAACATCATTCACTCATTGCATCCCTCCCTATCTCTGTAACATCATTCACTCACTGCAACCCTCCCTATCTCTGTAACATCATTCACTTGCTGCAACCCTCCCTATCTCTGTAACATCATTCACTTACTGCAACGCTCTCTCTCTGTGTAATGTCATTCACTCACTGCAGCGCTCTCTCTCTGTGTAATGTCATTCAATATTTTGATGCCATCCCGAATCTCTGTAACATCATTCACTCACTGCAGCCCTCCCTATCTCTGTAACATCATTCACTGCAGCCCTCCCTATCTCTGTAACATCAATCACTCACTGCAACCCACCCTATCTCTGTAACATCACTCACTCACTGCAACCCTCCCTATCTCTGTCACATCATTCACTCACTGCAGCCCTCCCTATCTCTGTAACATCATTCACTCACTGCAGCCCTCCCTATCTCTGTAACATCATTCACTGCAGCCCTCTCTGTCTCTGTAACATCATTCACTCACTGCAACCCTCCCTATCTCTGTAACATCATTCACTCACTGCAGCCCTCCCTGTCTCTGTAACATCATTCACTCATTGCATCCCTCCCTATCTCTGTAACATCATTCACTCAATGCAACCCTCCCTATCTCTGTAACATCATTCACTTGCTGCAACCCTCCCTATCTCTGTAACATCATTCACTTACTGCAACGCTCTCTCTCTGTGTAATGTCATTCACTCACTGCAGCGCTCTCTCTCTGTGTAATGTCATTCAATATTTTGATGCCATCCCGAATCTCTGTAACATCATTCACTCACTGCAGCCCTCCCTATCTCTGTAACATCATTCACTGCAGCCCTCCCTATCTCTGTAACATCACTCACTCACTGCAACCCTCCCTATCTCTGTAACATCATTCACTCACTGCGACCCTCCCTATCTCTGTCACATCATTCACTCACTGCAGCACTCCCTATCTCTGTAACATCATTCACTGCAGCCCTCCCTATCTCTGTAACACCATTCACTTACTGCAGCCCTCTCTATCTCTGTAACATCATTCACTCACTGCAGCCCTCCCTGTCTCTGTAACATCATTCAGTCATTGCATCCCTCCCTATCTCTGTAACATCATTCACTCACTGCAGCCCTCCCTATCTCTGTAACACCATTCACTCACTGCAGCCCTCCCTATCTCTGTAACACCATTCACTCACTGCAGCCCTCCCAATCTCTGTAACATCACTCACTCACTGCAACACTCCCTATCTCTGTAACATCATTCACTCACTGCAGCTCTCTCTATCTCTGTAATATCATTCACTCACTGCAGCCCTCTCTATCTCTGCAACAGCATTCACTCACTGCAACCCTCCCTATCTCTGTAACATCATTCACTTGCTGCAACCCTCCCTATCTCTGTAACATCATTCACTTACTGCAACGCTCTCTCTCTGTGTAATGTCATTCACTCACTGCAGCGCTCTCTCTCTGTGTAATGTCATTCACTCACTGCAGTGCTCCCTATTTCTGGAACATCATTGAGTAACTGCATCTCTCCCTATCGCTGTAATATCATTCATTCACTGCAGCCTTCCCTATCTCTGTAACCATGATGTGGCGGAGCCAGTATTGGACCCTGGTGGACAAAGTTTAAAATCACACAACACCATGGTATTGTCCAACATATTTATTTGGAAGCACTATCTTCCAAGAAGATCATGCATGTCGACATACATCAATTTTCTCTTGAAATGCAAGAAAGCAGGAAAAATCCAAAATGATTACAGATCACGATCCCACTCAACACAGACTATACTGACAGACCCTGCAAATGCACCTCTCACAAACGCCTTAATCATCTTGGGCACCAACTCTACAGCAAGTGGGATCCTTGAAATCAGGATAGAATCCACACTTCCAGTTTGTGCTCAAGATCCAGTAGTCCAGTTATGCCATAGTGCCAAGCAGACAAGGCAACACATACATGCACACCAAGCACAAGAAACTGCAGAGACTTGGCATCACCACCGGCAGTAGCCAAGCCTCCATTGGCACAACAGTTGAAACCATATCACCACGGGAAAATTGATTGTCAACTTATCAGACTACATCTTTCAACTGCAAGAGATTGAAGTTCTCAGCTGAGGGCTTAATTTCTTCCCCAACACCAAACTTGATCCCACTGGTCTTGCAGCAGACATAGAGGAATTCATCAGACAAATGATACTCTGGGAATTCTTCCAAGATGTCAGCAATAATCCCAATGAGCCAACCAACAAACCAGAACAGTCATCACAGAGAGATCCATCGAGGGGTGACCAAAGAAGGAGTCAATTTGGACCCCACTGGAGGGCCGCTGCCCTAGGCTTATCATGCCTGCCCAAACGGTCAGGAAATGTGTAAATGCCAGATTCATCAGCCATGCCCACAAGGTAGAGCAAAACATCACCCAGTCACAACGCATTGCCATCCATGCTCTCAATACCAGTCACAGCACTGTAATCAAACCAGCAGATAAAGGAGGATCTACAGTCATTCAGAATAGAATAGATTACTGCAAGGAAGTGTACCAACAACTGAACAACCAGGAACACTACAGGCAACTCTCGGCCGATCCGACCAAAGAACACACCCGTGAACTAACCATATTATTCAAGCCTTTTGATCCAGTCCTTCAGAATTCCCTACCCACCTGCATCCCACCCACTCATGCAAGGTCTTCTACTGCCGTCCAAAGATACAAAAAGCCAACATATTGGGATGTCCCATAGCATCAGGCAATGGGACCCTGTGTGAGACCTTCTCTGGCTATGTTGAAGGCATCTTGAAACCCATTGCACAGGGGACCCCCAGCTTCTATTGCGACACTACAGATTTCTTACAGAAACTCAGCACCTACAGACCAGTCAAACCTAGAACATTCCTCGTCACAATGGACATTTCAGCACTTTACACCAGCATCCCCACGATGATGGCATCGTGGCAACAGCCTCAGTACTCAACACCAACAATTGACAATCTGCGAGCACTGTCCTACAACTCATCCACTTTATCCTTGACCACAATGTTTTCACCTTTGACAACCAGTTTTTCATCCAGACACATGGAACAGCCATGGGGACAAAGTCTGTTCCTCAATATGCCAACATTTTCATGCACAGGTTCAAACAAGACTTCTTTGCTGCATAGGACCTCCAACAAACACTATACACTACATATATTGACAACATTTTCTTCCTCTGGACCCATGGCAAAGAGTCGCTGAAACAACTTCACAGTGACATCAATGAGTTTCATCCCACCATCTAACTCACCAAGGACTACTCTTTAGTATCTGTCTCACTCTTGAACACATGCATCTCCATCAAGGAAGAGCACCTCAGCACCTCACTCTACCACAAACCCACAGATGACCTCATGATGCAACACTTCTTCAGCTTCCACCTGAAACATACTAAAACAGCCATCCCCTATGGACAAGGATCTGTTCAGATGAGAAAGAATGTACGGGCATTTGGAAGTACTCAAGAATGCCCTCATAAGAGGTATGATCCTCAACTCATCAGCCGCCAGTTCCAACGTGCCACAGCAAGAAATTGTAATGACCTCCTCAGGAGACAGACACAAGCTGCAACCAAAAGGGTACCCTTCGTTGTCCAGTACTTCCCAGGAGCCAAATAACTACACCATGTTCTTTGCAGCCTTCAAAACATTATCAATGAGGATGAGAACCTCGCCAGGACCTTCCTCATGCCTCCACCTCTTGCCTTTAAACAACCACCAAACCTTAAACAGATCATTGTTCGCAGCAAACTACCTGGCTTTCAGGACAACTCCATACATCCTTGTCACAGTAGATGCTGCAGGACGTGTCAGAGTGTCGACAGGGATACCGCCATTACACATGGGGACACCACCATGTGCACGGCAGGTACTCATGTGACTCGGTCAACATTTTCTATCTCATTCGCTGCAGGCAAGGATGTCCTGAGGCATGGGACATTGGTGAGACCAAGCAGAGGCTACAACAACAGGTGAATGGACACTGCACAACAATCAACAGACAGGAGTGTTCCCTCCCAGTCAGAGAACACTTCAGCAGTCCGGGACATTTGACCTTGGACCTTCGGGTGACCATCCTCCAAGGCAGACTTCAGGACAAGCAACAACGGAAAGTGGCTGAGCAAAGCAGAGGCAGATAGCCAAATTTGGTACCTATGGGGATGGCCTCAACCAGGACCTTGGGTTCATGTCGCATTACAGGTGACGCCAGTGCACTATACACACACACACACACACACACACACACACACACACACACACACACACACACACTCTCTCTCTCACAGACACTCAATCCCCCCCACACACACTTGCGTGCACACACACACACACACACACACACACACACACGTTTGTGGGGTGAATTTGTACTTGCAGAACTACATTTTATTTTGCTCAAAAATTGCATGAATCCACATAAGATTATGTAAATCCGTTTTTAGAATTAGCATCAGTGTGAACATTGGGGCACAGACTGCTTCACACAAGGCACCTCACACCTTCAATGCATTATCTGAGCTAAACTATTAAAGTTCGCTCATGAAGCTGGTTTCTTTTTTCTAAAAGCGGTTCCATTTCTCAAGCTTACTATGTCCTTGGTTTTTCTTAGAGGGGTAAGAAACTGCTCTTGACTCCGATTAGTCTGGCTTGGTACGGAGATGAAAAGGCCTTTTGTTTATATGCTAACAGATGAGACTTCAGGCCAAAATGGTCATGTTTTAGAAGTGACTTATAAAATGAAAGGGGTGTGGTCAGCTCTCTAGCTGAGCAGTTTAATTCAGTCCAGAACTAGTTAGGAGTTCAACAGTGGGCTGTGTGGAAACTCTCTCTTTTGCCCTTCGAACTTCAACCTGTAAGCATCTGACCCTTTTCTGTACTGTGTTTTAAAAGGGGTTTATTGGGACTGTTTGTATATTCAGAACAGCATACTTAAATCTAGTTTGGATAGACTGAGTTCTGTAAGGGTTCTTTATTCTGTTCTTCATGTTTCATTGTGTAATTTTGCGAATAAACTCTTTGTTTTAAACCTGGGAGTCAACCTCACTAAAATAACCCAAAGAATTTTCACTGTACACTTACTGAAACAAATTGCAAAGTTACGGTCTGGGCTGGCTGCTTAAGAATGTTTTGAGTGGCCTGGCCTAGTCCATAACAGATTGGGGGCTCTTTGTGGGACTATAAACAGCTAGTGATAGGTGTTAATATCTTTATTTCGGGTGTTGGCTTGGTTGGGTAGACAAAGCTTGGAATAGTAATAGCTCTTTCAGTCGCCAAAAGTTTTCTGGATGTGGATGCAGTGACTTTGGAAGGTTTGCAAGTGAATAAGACCAAGCTGCAGGAATTAGCTGAGAAGCTGAAAGAGGAACTGCCCGCTTCTGTGAGGAAAGGAGAAATAATTACAGCAGTAGCTCAGCATTTAAACTTGCTGGAGAAAATATCAGAATCTACAGAGATGGCAAGAATTCAATTGCAAATGAAGCAGCTTGAGTTAAAGGCGAGAGATAAGGAAAGGGCAGCGGAAATGAAACCGTTTAAAAGCAGAAGAGAGGGAAAAAGAGACAGCAGCAGAACAGAGACACAAAGAGAGAGCGGCAGAAGAGAGATAAAAAGAAAGAGCTGAGAAGGAAAAAAGAGAGAGCTTTTGAACTTCAAAACTGACACTTAAAAACAACAATCAGCTTAAAAGGCTGGAGATAAAGGCTGAGGATAACCTTAGCGAAGTAGTGGAAGAGCAGAGAGTTAAAACAGCAAGGTTAGCAGCTGAAGGGGCTGATGGTTAGGAGCTGGTCCATAAAACACGGGTTGGCTTCCAGAATCAATTTCAGTCCATGGGGGATAGAAACTGGGGCAGAGAGAAATCCTCATGTAGAAAGGGAAAGGTAGATCTCAGTGAAGATTATAAGGGTAACTTACCACTTATAAAAAAGAAAGCCTGGAGGGAGACAAAGAGGTTAAAAACTTCTGGTGTTTTCATTGTAATAATGTGGGCCACATGAAATCCCAGTGTTGGTGGGCCAGGAGAAAGCCAGGTGTAGGAAAACCAGACAAGCTTGGAAGTTTTGTTGGACTAGTAACAAAAAGCACAAGGGAAGTTAGACAACTGCCTCAGAGTGTACAAGATGATCAGAGGTTGATTAAGGAGGAAGTGTCAGATCTGCCTAAAAAATATACATGCTAGGGTAAAGTTTATTCACATAGGCCAGGAGTTGCAGGTAAGGAGGTTACAATATTAACAGACACAGGATCCTCTCAGTCTGTGATGCTGAAGGTTGAGGAGATATGTACTCCTGAGGGACTATTGCCAGAAAAGGTGTTAGTAACAGGAATTCATGGTGAGACAAAAAGTGCTCAGTTATGTAAAGTGAGGCATGAGATCCAGGGAAGAGTGGAAGATTTGTGGTAGGAGTACTGGACAAACTCTCAGCTCCAGGGATACAATTTGTCCTTGTAAATGATATAGGCGTGCTGCCAACTCTAGTTGAAAAGCCAGTGGAGAGGCAGGCAACTGAAGACCTGGAGAATGTTTATCCAGGAATTTTCCCAGATTGTGTGGTCACAAGATCCCAGAGGCACAAGCTGATGCAGGAGAGATCAGAAGGCACAGATAAGGAAGCTGACATAGTGCTATCTGAGACCTGTTTTGATCAGATAAGTGACACAGAGAAGCAGCTGATTGAATTACAGCAGAAAGATGAGAACTTAAAACAGTTATATCAAAGGCCTTTACAGAGAAGGAGAGTAAATGCATCTCTGTGTGCTATTACTTAAGAAATGATGTCTTAATGAGGAAATGGAGACTATCACACATTCAAGCAGATGACAAATGGGCAGAGATTCATCAAATTGCTTTGCCAGTAGGGTACAGAAAGGATGTGCTGCAAGTGGCGCATGAGCTACCACTTGGAGGTCATTTAGGGGTGAGGAAAACACAGGCTAAACATCAAAAGCATTTTTACTGGCCTGCACTACACAAAGATGTTGTTGAATTTTGCCAGACGTACCATACATGTCAGCTAATCAGAAAACCATAGTCAGTACCTTTAATGCCTATTCCAACATTTGAGGAACCTTTCATAAGTCTTGATTGACTGCGTAGGTCCCCTACCTCAAACAAAAAGTGGGAATAAGTATTTATTAACAATAATGGATTTATCAAATCGATTTCCAGAGGCAATCGCATTGCGCAACATCACAGCAAAATACATTGCAGAAGAATTACATAAATTTGTTACTAGACACAGACTACCAATAGAAATCCAGTCAGATCAATGATCAAACTTCGCATTCAAACTATTCAAGGAGGTTATGGATAACTTGGGAATAAAACAATTCAAATCTACTGCGTACCATCTGGAATCACAGAGACCACTAGAGAGATGGCATCAAACACTAAATACCATGTTGAGGCCATGTTTTGGGTGGCACGGTGGATAGCACTGCTGCCTCACAGTGCCAGAAACCCAGGTTCAATTCCTGCCTCAGGCAACTGTCTGTGTGGAGTTTGCACATTCTCCCCATGTCTGCGTGGGTTTCCTCTCACAGTCCGAAAAAGAATGTGCAGGTTAGGTGAATTGGCCATGCTAAATTGCCTGTAGTGTTAGGTAAGGGGTAAATGTAGGGGAATGGGTGGGTTGCTCTTCGGCAGGTCGGACTTGTTGGGTCGAAGGGCCTGTTTCCACACTGTAAGTAATGTAATCTTATGATCATTATCCAAATGATTGGGCTAAGGGAGTTCTGTTTGTACTTTTTATGATCAGAGATGCACCAAATGAATCGACTAAATTCAGTCCATTCGAATTAATATTTGGGCATGAAGTAAGAGGACCATTAAAATTGATTAAGCAAAAATTAGTAAGTTAGAATTCAGAGCCCACACATTTGGACAATGTGTCAAATTTTAGAGAACGATTAAATGAAACAGGAAGTGGATAAGAAATCACAAATTCTCAATTTTGCAATTGGGGATAAGGTATTGGCGTTATTTCCAGTGCCAGGTGAGCCTTTAAGAGCAAGGTTTAGGGGATCTTATCAAATCGAGAAGAAATTGAAGAGGTGAATTATTTGATAAAGACTCCAGACAGGAAGAAATCTCACAGAGTGTGTCATATGAATATGCTCAAAAGGTATTTCAGGGAAGGAAAGCAAGAGGAGAAGGTGTTACTGGTTACAACACAGAGGGAAGAACCAAGTTCAGAGGATTCTGAATTGGACATTCCTCAAATTAAATTGAACAATGAGGAAGTTGTCAAAAAGTGGGATAAACTATGGACTTACCCTCCACAAGAAAATCAAAATGACCTGAAACAGTTATTACTATCGCATGGGGAGATATGTGGCAATAAACTGGGAATTACTAACCTAATTGTGCAAGATGTAGAGATAAGAGATGCTGTTCCAATTAAACAACATCCTGATAGGCATAACCCTCTAAGGTTGGCACAGGATCAGAAGGAGATAGAGCGCATGCTCCAAGATGGCATCATTGAAGTGACTTACAGTGACTGGAGCTCACCCATAAGAATGGTGCCAAAGCCAGATGGTACCCAACGGTTATGTGTAGACCATCACAAAGTCAACACTGTTACAAAGACTGATGCATATCCAATTCCACGGTTAGAGGACTGTGTCGAAAAAGTGGGACAAGCAACTTACATTTCAAAGTTGGAGTTGCTCAGAAGCTACTGGCAAGTACCTCTGTCAGAGAGCGCAAAGGAAATTTCAGCTTTTGTAACACCAAATGGGCTATATCAATTCAAAGTCATGCCATTTGGTATGAAAAATGCTCCAGCCACATTTCAGAGACTGACTAATAAGATCATAGCTGGGTTACCCAACAGTGTAGTGTATACTGATGACCTGGTGATTTTTAGTCACTCATGGAAGGAACATTGACAGCATTTATCGGGCTTGTCTGATTGACTTCAGAAGGCAGGCTTGGTGGTAAACCTGGCTAAAAGGGAATTTGCCAAAGCCCCAAGTCACCTTCCTGGGCCATGTTATTGGACACGGACAAATGGCCCCACATGATGCAAACATGAAAGTAATTAGAAAATTTCCCACACTTTCAATGAAAAAAGCAGTCCTACATTCCTGGGGTTGAATGGATTTTACCGAAGGTTTATGCCAAATTTTAGCATGTTGCTGCGCCACTCACCGAATTGTTAAAAAAGGGCAAGAAGTTTCAGTGGACAGCAGACTGACAAAAGGCATTTGACAGCCTAAAGACTGTGTTAACCACTGGCCCAGTATTAGCCACACCAGATTACACAAAGCCTTTCAAGGTGGCTATCAATGCCAGTGACGTGGGTGTCAGGAGGATGACGAGGGGATAGAAAGACCCATCAGGTATTTTTCCAGCAAGTTGAGTGCTCATCACCAGAAATACTCAATGGTGGAGAAAGAGACTTTAAGCTTGGTTTGGCATTACAACATTTCAGTGTTTACATTACCGCAATGCATCTGAGACAATTGTACACACTGATCATATCCCATTTATATTTGCAGAAAGATTTAAGGACAAAAATGCCAGACTGTTTAGATGGAACTTGTTGCTGCAGCCGTTCAATTTGCCCATTGCGTATGTGGCAGGTCGCGAAAACGTGATTGCCGATGCATTATCAAGATTCAAATGAGATACGGAGGTGTTCAGTGATGGGTGCACCACAGCCTGAATTTGCACTTTTGCATGTGTGTAGTCAGTGTAGTGTATATGTGTGTTTAGCCTACTAACTGGATTTTTGAAGGGTTAAAAATGAAGCCATCTTTTGGTATTTATCATTTTTTTAAAGGGGGTAGGGAGTGTCACAAAGCTGGTTTCTTTTTTCTGAAAGCTGTTCCATTTCTCAAGGTCCTTGGTTCTTTTTTCAGAGGGGTAATAAACCGCACTCAGTTCCAGTTAGTCTGATTTGGAACAGAGATGAAAAGGATTTTGCGAGGTCATTTGCTTTTATATATATACAGATGAGATTTCAGGCCAAAATGGTCATGTTTTAGAAGTGACCTGTATAATGAAAGGGGAGTGGTCAGTTCTCTAGCTGAGCAGTTTAGTTCAGTCCAAAACTGGTTGGGAGTTCAACAGTGAGCTGTGTGGAAACTCTCTCTTCTGTCCTTCTAACTTCAACCTGCATTGTATTTTAAAAGGGGGTTGCTTATTAGGACTGTTGTGTATATTCAGAACAGCATACTTAAGTCTAGTTTGGATAGACTGAGTTCTGAAAGGGTTCTTTATTCTGTTTTTTGTGTTTCATTGTATAATTTTGAGAGTAAGTTTTTTGTCTGCTTTAGTCAACCTCGCTACCTTACTCCGGGTAATTTTCACTGTAAACTTACTGAAACAAATTGCAAAGTTATTGTCTGGGCTGCCTGCTTAAGAATGTTTTGAGTGGCCTGGCCTAGTCCATAACAGGAGAAAGTGAGGACTACAGATGCTGGAGCTCCTGCTCTTTGGATGCTGCCTGACCTGCTGCGCTTTTCCAGCAACACATTTTCAGCTAGTCCATAACAGTTCACTTGAGTATATAACTTGAAAAACAAGTTCTGGGATTTACATATGAAAGAACTGATACCAACATGGTCATTCTAAAACATGACAGACTTAACAAACAATCTAGGTCTTCTTCAATATATAATTTCAGTTGCATCACAGGGTAAACTTTTGTTATAAATTCTGTGTCTTACAATCTTATTCTCCACAACCACCTGATGAAGGAACAGCGCTCCGAAAGCTAGTGCTTCCAAATAAACCTGTTGGACTATCACCAGGCGTTATGTGATTTTTAACTTTGTCCTCCCCGGTCCAACACTAGCACCTCCAAGTCCTGACCAGACGGTGGTGCTGTTTGCTCCTGCAGTCTCACTCCTGACCAGACGGTGGTGCTGTTTGCTCCTGCAGTCTCACTCCTGACCAGACGGTGGTGCTGTTTGCTCCTGCAGTCTCACTCCTGACCAGACGGTGGTGCTGTTTGCTCCTGCAGTCTCACTCCTGACCAGACGGTGGTGCTGTTTGCTCCTGCAGTCTCACTCCTGACCAGACGGTGGTGCTGTTTGCTCCTGCAGTCTCACTCCTGACCAGACGGTGGTGCTGTTTGCTCCTGCAGTCTCACTCCTTTCCAGACGGTGGTGCTGTTTGCTCCTGCAGTCTCACTCCTTTCCAGACGGTGGTGCTGTTTGCTCCTGCAGTCTCACTCCTGACCAGACGGTGGTGCTGTTTGCTCCTGCAGTCTCACTCCTTTCCAGACGGTGGTGCTGTTTGCTCCTGCAGTCTCACTCCTGACCAGACGGTGGTGCTGTTTGCTCCTGCAGTCTCACTCCTGACCAGACGGTGGTGCTGTTTGCTCCTGCAGTCTCACTCCTGACCAGACGGTGGTGCTGTTTGCTCCTGCAGTCTCACTCCTGACCAGACGGTGGTGCTGTTTGCTCCTGCAGTCTCACTCCTGACCAGACGGTGGTGCTGTTTGCTCCTGCAGTCTCACTCCTGACCAGACGGTGGTGCTGTTTGCTCCTGCAGTCTCACTCCTGACCAGACGGTGGTGCTGTTTGCTCCTGCAGTCTCACTCCTTTCCAGACGGTGGTGCTGTTTGCTCCTGCAGTCTCACTCCTTTCCAGACGGTGGTGCTGTTTGCTGCTTCTTTGCCCATATCTTGTCTCAGTGAATTGCTATTGAAGATGGCGGTGCGGAAGAAGGACGGAGGCCCGAATGTGAAATATTTCGAGGCCTCAGATACGGTGTCGCAGTTTGATAATGTGCGCCTGTGGCTGGGGAAGAACTATAAAAAGGTAAGAGATGCGAATGGAGTGCGTCAGAGAGGGTGAGGCTATCGATGTTTATGGGGCCTTGGACCGGATCTTGATGGCGGGAGGCGGCTAGAAGTTGGGCTTTCCCTGTCCTTGACATCGGCCTCGGAGCTTCCTGTTGGGTTGCCCAGCCGACGGTATTAAATCCCCTGCTGCGGAACGGAGAAACTTCGGAATCAGAGGGCAGACGTTTCCATTCCTCACTTCATGCTCGGAAGCTGTGGATCAATTCTGCTTCCCAGGTCCCCACTTAAAAGCTGCTATCGTCATTTCAAAAAAAAATCTGCCCCGTTTGAAACCTTTCCCTCTCAAAAAATTCAAACCCCTTTCCAAACCAACTTCGCCTTCAATCCAGAAGGTTTATTTAAAACAACCAATCATCTTTTTTTTAAAAAGCACTGAAAAACCCCTCCCCTGAAAACGCCCCTCCTCTCAAAAAAACCTTTTATCCCCATAAACCCACCATCCCCTGTAATTCCCCTCCCTCCATAAACACACAATTCCCCTTTTCTGCCATAAGCCCACCTCATTTTCCCCTTCCCACACCCCACCTCCTCCATCACCTTCTGTCCTACCTGCGACAGACAACTTAGTGAGGGTGAGGTCAAGTATGGTTTTTCCCTCTTGTTGGTTCCCTCACCACCTGCAGCAGACCCAGTCTAGCAGCTACGTCCTTTAGGACATGACCAGCTCAATCTGTAGTACTGCTGCCAAATCACTTAGTAATGGATGTTAAATGCCCCTACCTAGATTAGATTCTGCACCCTTACCACCTTCAGTACTTTCTCCATATGACGTTTAACTGTAATGATTCATCAGCCAATAGAGGATGCTATCCAGTAATCAATCAGAGTTATAATTGCCCATGCTTGATTTGATGCTATGACATTTCATGGTGTTTGAAGTCAATGTTCAGGACAACTCTCTCTTGACTGTATACCACTCTGCTGCCATGTTTGTGTCTGACTTTTTGTGGGACAGGATGTATCCAGGGAAGGTGATAGTAGTGTCTGGATGTTGCCTTTAAGATATGATTACATGAGGCTGTTATTTGACTGGTCTTATGAGATAGCTCTCCCAATCCTGGTACTAGTCCCCACATGTTAGTCAGGAAGACTTTGGTTGACAGGGCTGTTTTTTCCTTTGCTGTCTCTGGTGCCTCGGTTGATGCCAGGTGTTCCATCTGTTTTCGTTCCTTGTTTTGCTTTCTGGTGATTGATACAACTGAGAATGCTTATCCATTTCAGAGGGCAATTAAGTGTCAACATTATGGGCGGCACGGTGCCTCAGTGGTTAGTACTGCTGCCTCACAGCACTAAAGTCTCAGGTTCACTTTCCACCTCAGGCAACTGTCTGTGTGGAGTTTGCACATTCTCCCTGTGTCTGTGTGGGTTTCCTCTGGGTGCTCCGGTTTCCTCCCACAGTCCAAAAATGTGCAGGTTAGGTGAATTGGCCATGCTAAATTGCCCGTAGTGTTAGATGAAGGGATATGTGTGGGGGAGTGGGTCTGGGTGGGTTGCTCTTCAGAGGGTCGGTATGGACTTGTTGGGCCGAAGGGCCTGTTTCCATACTGTAAGTAATCTAATCTAATCTAATATTACGTTTCTTTCCCTAAAGGATATTAGTGAACCAGATGAGTTTTTCTAACAGTCGACAATAGTTTCATTAGACTCTTAATTCCAGACTTTTATTGAATTCACATTTCGTGATCTGACATGGCCAGGTTCAAACCTGGATACCCAGAATATTAGAAACAAAATTAGAGGCGGCTGAAAAATCTCAGCAGGTCCAGCAGCATCTGTAGAGAGAAAACAGAGTTAACATTTACAGTCCTTATTCAGTTCTGAATTTTTCCAGCCAACTATTTTTGTTTCTGATTTCTCGCATCTGCAGTTCTTTGTTTCTTTTAACCCAAGAACATCACTTGGGTCTCTGGATTAATAGTCTAGCAATATTATGGGGCCATTGACTGCCCTAATATGCTTTAAAAATGCTTTTGGATTTTTCTTAATGTTACCCATCAGTGTTTTTTCATATCCTCCCTTCGTACTCCTAATTTCTTTCAGAAGCAATTCCCAACACTTCCTAAATTCCTCGAGGTTATCCACAGTTTTGAGCCTTTGGTATCTATTAGCTTCCTGTTTTTTTTCCCCTTATCCAATCCTGCATTTCCCTTCACATCTCAGGATCATAGAATCCCTATGGTGTGGAAACAGGCCATTTGGCCCAACAAGTCCAAATCAACCCTCCGAAGTGTAACCCACCCAGACCCAATCCCCTACCCTATTATTCTACATTTACACCTGAACAATGCACCTACCTGACACATCCATGGACACTGGGCAACTTAGCGTATCCAATCCACTCTAACCAATGCAACTCTGAACACTATGGGAACAATTTAGCATATCCAATCCACCCTAACCTGCACATCCCTGGACACTATGGGACAATTTAGCATGGCCAATCCACCTTAACCTGCACATCCCTGGGCACTATGGGCAATTTAGCATGGCCAATCCACCCTAACCTGCACATCTCTCGACACAATGGGTAATTTAGCATGGCCAATCCACCCTAACCTGCACATCTTTGGACTGTGGGAGGGAACCGGAGGAAACCCACGCAGACATGGGGAGAAAGTGCTAACTTCACACAGACAGTCTCCTGATGAGCCACTGTGCTGCCGCCTACTAGTTCCGCTTTTATCTTTATGGGAATATGTTGGCCCTGAACGCTCATCATCCATTTGAGTGTCTCCCACTGCTGTAGTGTGGGTTTTCCTGCAAGTCACTGCTCCCAGTCCACTTTGGCCAGATCCTGTCTTTTTTTTCAAAAAGCCAAAGTAGATGCTGAAAAGTCTGGCAGCATTTGTGGAGAGAAACAGAGTTAACGTTTTGTGTTCAAGACTTTTCTTCAGAACTGTTTCTAGCTTGGAAAACAAGGTGTTAGGAGGCTCTTTCAGCTTCATCTCCACCTATCATTATCCCCTCCCTCCGCATCTTCAACATAGAGGATTGTTGAAGAGGCTTACTAGAAAGGAGATCAGAAAGGGACTGAGGAGAGCCAGGAGGGAGCACGAAAAAGGCTCGGCTGGAAGGATTAGGGAGAACCAAAAGGCATTTTACTCATATGTGAGGAATAAGAGAATGACCGGAAAGAAGGTAGGGCTGGTCAGAGATAGCGTAGGGAACTTGTGCATTGAGCCTGAGCAGATAGGGGAAACCTTAAATGAGTTTTTTTGCTTCGGTTTTCATTAAGGAAAGGGACAGTGTTGCGAATGAGAACTTTGAGGAGCTGGGAAACAGGTTTGAACAGATCACGATTGATGAAGTTGTGCTGGAAATTTTGGAAAACTTTAAGATTGCTAAGTCCCCAGGGCCAGACTAGATTTATCTGAGGTTGCTCCAGGAAGCGAGAAAGGAGGTTGCCTAGCTGTTGGCGAAAATCTTTGCTTTCTCACTCTCCATGGGAGTCATACAGGAGGATTGGAGGGAGGTGAATGTTGTTCCTCTTTTCAAGAAGGGGAGTAGGGAAATCCCTGACAGTTACAAACCAGTCAGTCTTACGTTGGTGGTCAGCAAGGTTTTGGAAAGAATTCTGTGGGATAGGATTTGTGACTGTTTGGAAAAGCATAGCGTGATTAAAGGCAGTCAGCATGGCTTTGTGAGGGGCAGGTCATGTCTCACAAATCTTATTGAGTTCTTTGAAGTGATGAGACAAGTCAACAAAGGTCAAGCAGTGGATGTGGTGTATATGGACTTCCTCAAGGCATTTGGTAAGGTTCCCCACTGTAGGCTCATTCACAAAGTCAGGAGTTAGAGGGCGGCACGGTGGCACAGTGGTTAGCACTGCTGCCTCACAGCGCCTGTAGACCCGGGTTCAATTCCCGACTCAGGCGACTGACTGTGTGGAGTTTGCACGTTCTCCCCGTGTCTGCGTGGGTTTCCTCCGGGTGCTCCGGTTTCCTCCCACAGTCACAAAGATGTGCGGGTCAGGTGAATTGGCCATGCTAAATTGCCCATAGTGTTAGGTAAGGGGTAATGTAGGGGTATGGGTGGGTTACGCTTCGGCGGGTCGGTGTGGACTTGTTGGGCCGAAGGGCCTGTTTCCACACTGTAAGTCTAATCTAATCTAATCTAAAAAAAAGTATGGAATACAGGGAGCTTTGACTCTGGATTCAGAATTGCCTGACTGACAGAAGGCAGAGAGTGGGTGTACATGGAAAGTATTCTGCCTGGAGGTCATTGATGAGTGGTATCCTGCATGGCTCTGTTCTTGGACCTCTGCTCTTTGTAGTTTTTATAAATGACTTGGATGAGGAGGTTGAGAGGTGGGTTAGTAAATTTGTCGATGATAGAAAGGTTGGAGGTTTGATTGATTGATAGTATCGAGGGTTATTGTGGGCTGCAGTGCAGAGCTGGGCTGAGAAATGGCAGATGGAGTTCAACCTGGATAAATGCGAAGTGATGCATTTTGGAAGGTTGAACTTGAATGCTGGATATAGGATTAAAGACAGGATTCTTGGCAGTGTGGAGGAACAGAGGGATCTTAGTATTCAAGTGCATAGATCTCTCAAAGTTGCCACCCAAGTGGATAGGGTTGTTAAGAAAGCGTATGGTGTTTTGGCTTTTGTTAACAGGGGGATCGAGTTTAAGAGCCACGAGGTTTTGCTGCAGCTCTACAAGACCCTGGTGAGACACACTTGGAATATTGTGTCCAGTTCTGGTCACCCTATTATAAGATACAGAGGTTTTGGAGAGGGTGCAAAGAGATGCTGCCTGGACTGGAGGGCTTGTCTTACACAGAGAGGTTGACTAAGCTCAGACTCCTCTCTGGAGAGGAGGAGGAGGAGGAAGAGAGGTGACCTGATCGAGGTATACAAGGTAATGAGAGGCATGGATAGAGTCAATAGCCAGAGAATTTTCCCCAGGGCAGGATTGACTGGCACAAGGGGTTATAGTTTTAAGATATTAGGAGGAAGGTATAGAGGAGACGTCAGAGGTAGGTTCTTTACACAGAGAGTTGTGAATGCATGGAATGCGTTGCCAGCTGTGGTGGTGGAAGCAGAGTCATTGGGGACATTTAAGTGACTGTTGGACATGCACATGGACAGCAGTGAATTGAGGGGTGTGTAGGTTAGGTTATTTTATTTTAGGTTAGGAATAATCCTCGGCACAACATCGTGGGCCAAAGGGCATGTTCTGTGCTGTACGTTTCTATGTTCTGTGTGCGATATATACCGACTGAGATGAAATGTAGACTGGGCAACTGCATTGCGGAATACTTGCGTTCTGTCCACAAAAATGTCCCTGAGCTTCCACTTCAACACCCCACTGTGTTCCCTGGCCAACATCTCCATCTCAGGCTTGCTGCGGTGCTCGAGCGATGCTCAGTGCAACTGCAAGAACAGCACCTCGTTTTCCATATGGGAACCCTGCAGCCTTTGGGACTTGATATCAAGTTTGATAATTTTACAGCCTGAACACATCCTCTCCCATGTCCTTACTCCAACCCCCGCACACCAGGCCTTGTCATCACCTGGGCTGCTACCACAAACAACCCATTGTCACCTACTGATGGTCCCCATAAGCAGCTATTGATTTTCTCAGACCTACCTTTATCCATTCCTTTGTCCAACTGTTGTTTTCTCTCTAGGCTTCATCTCTACCAATTATTTACTCCTTACCCTCACCCGTTCCATCCTGAAGAAAGGTCACTGGACTCAAATTGTTAACTCTGCTTTCTTTCCACAGATGTTGCTAGTCCTGCTGTTTTTTTCCCCAGTGGTTATAAAGCTCATAATCCATATATTCTGTTTCCTCTTTTTTTAAAGTTTTTTTGTGGTCTTCCTTTGCACGATGCCAAAATCCTCCTAGTTCTCAGGTGTACCGTTTAACAACTTTGTGGGCCTTTTCCTTTGGTCTAATACAATTCTTGATTCCTTTTACTAGCAGCAGTCGGAGCACTTTTGGTTGCTGAGTTTTTGTGCATAAGGGATTTTTTTTGTTGTAATATCTGTATTAATTCATTAAACCTTTGCTATTGTCTGTCTATTGTCATATCTTTTAATGTAAATTCCCAATTCACCAAGTCCAATTTGCTCCTTATAGCTTTATATATTTTTTTAGATTAGATACCCTACAGTGTTCTTTGTGTTGATTTAAGACCCTAATTTGTAATGGAACTATGTCACTTTCACACTTCACAGAAAATACTGTTATGTTATGGTTACTCTTTCTTCAAGACACCTTTACAACACTATTATGAATTTAGCCTTTTTCATTGCACAATGCTAGCTCTAAAATGGGCTGTTTCCTAGTTGGTTCCTCAATATACTGCTCCATAAAACCATCTCCCTTACACTCGAATAATTCATACTCCACTCATTAATATGAATTAGACTTACCCAATTTATATGCATATTGAAATCCCCCATGATTTGGTGTTCTCCTTGTTACACATATAATTTTCTAATTTATACGTGATCACTGGTGTTTGTTGACCTATAAACAACACCCATCACATATGTCTGCCCCCTGTTGTTTCTTAGTTCCTTTCAAACTGATTCTATTTCGTAAACTTTAAAAGTAAGGTCATCTCTAACTATGGTACTAATGATGAGCAACTGCTGGTGTTGGATTGGAATGTACAAAGTTAAAAATCACACAGCTCCAGGTTATAGTCCAACAGGTTTATTTGGAAGTACTAGCTTTTGGAGTGCTGCTCCTTCATCAGATGACTAGCTACCAGACAAAGGAGCAGCACTCCAAAAGCTAGTACTTCCAAATAAACCTGTTGGACTATAACTTGGTGTTGTGAATTTCTTAACTATAACTAACAGCACCATTGCCACCACCTTTCTCCCAGCCTCCTGTCCTTCCTGAGTATGATGTACATTTTCCCTAACAGTTTATCAGCCACACATTCATCTCTGTAAGATTATTTATCCACTACCCATTTGAATGTGGCTCTGGTAATAACCTGGAAGTTCTGCTTTTAATTTAGTACTTATGCTGCATACCACCACCCCAGCCCCTCAAAAAAGCGGATATTTGGTAGTTGGCACTAGCCAGACAACACCACAGCTCTCTGGATTCTACTTCTCTCCCAGCTTATCTGGAAAGAAAGCAGAGTTGATGTTTCAGATGCAGTGACCCTTCATCAGGACTTCTTGATCCCTCTCCCTGCTTGACTTGTAGTCACACCCTTCTGTCCTTAGCATTGACCAAATCAGATGACAGCCTTCTAGGATGTAGTGTACTGGTAACTTTGTTGTTGTCTGATGCCGGCAGCTCAGTCTTCAGCTCTAAAGCTTTGAGTTCAAGCTCCTGAAGCCACAGACACTTCCTGCAGTTGCGATTGCAGTAGTATTCATGAGTTCCTGTAGGCTGCAGCCATGACACACTGTCTTGTAATCTTTGTGTTAATTTAAAAAATGCTTTTGATTAATTTAGTTATATAATATAGTCCTTGCCTAAGAAACTTAACTGTCCAGACCAATCAAGTCCCACTGAACTTATTTATTCCTATCTTAACTCTACTCCACCTCCCCATCTCTGCTGTTTAGTTCCTTTCCACTAACATATGTGATTATTTTCGCACTTTGCGTCGGTTGCACAATTTCAGGTTTTCTGGTCCAAACTGAATCCTCTTCACCATGGATGTGAAATTCCTCTACACACCCATTGCCCACCACTTCCTTGAAAAGAGGCCTGAGCAGTCTCCATCCATTACCACTTTCCTTTGTCTGGCCATGCTCATTCTCACTTTGAACAACTTCCCTTTTAACTCATCCTGTTTTCTCCAAGTCCAGGGTGTAGCCAAGGGTACATGGTTCCCAGCTATGCCCGTCTCTTTGTGGAGTATGCAGAACATGCCTCGTTCCAATCCTACTTGGGCCGGCAGCCACAACTCTTTTTCCAATACATAGACAATGATGCTGTGCCCTGCTCTCGTGTGGAATAGGAAAAATTAATCTGTTTTGCTTCCAATTTCTATCCTCCTCTCCTTCACCTTCTCCGTCTCTGACTCTTCCTTCCTTGACTTCGCTGGTTTCATTTTTTGAGGATAAGCTAACCACTGAAAACCTATCACCTCTCACAGTTACATTGACAATCTATCCTCACACCCTGCTTCCTGCAAGAATTCCATTTCATTCTCCCAGTTTTTCAGTTGCATCTGTTCTGATGATGTTATCTTTCGATGGCCTGCCTCCGACATGACCTCCTTTTTCCTCAACTGAGGACCTCACTCTCACTGTGGTTGACAGGGCCTTAAGCTGTATCCAACCCGTCTCCTGCACTTCTGCCCTCACCCTTTTCCCCTCCTTCCCAGAACAAAGATATGCCTTCCCTTGTCCTTAGTTTCCACCCTTCTAGTCTCTACACTAAATTTCTTCCACCTCCAGCAGGATGCTACTACCAGACACATCTCCCCTCCCCTCAACAGTCAGCATTCCGCAGAGGCAGTTCTTTCCATCACACTCAGGTCTACTCCTAATACGTCCACCTGGCACCTTTCCATGCAATTGCAAAAGATGTAACTTGTCCTTTGTCCTCCTCCCTCCTCATGGTCCAAAGCCCCAAACACATCTTCCAGACAAAGCACAGTTTTACTTTTATTTCTTTTAATCGAGTCTGTATTTGCTGGTTCTCAATGTAGTCACCTTTACATTGGTAAGACCAAATGCAGATTGGGTGACTGTATTGCAGGACATCTCTGCTGTCTCTGTAAGACTCTGACCTTCCAGTTGCTTGGCGTTTCAATAAATCACCTTGCTCTCAGGCTAACATTTCTGTCCTGGGCTTGCTGCAATGTTCCAATGAAGCACAATGCAAACTTAAGGAACAACACCTTAAATTTTTAACTTAAACACTTCACAGCTTCAATCTCAATATTGAATTCCATAACTTAAGAAACTGAGTGTATTATGTCCATTCTCCATTTTTCTAACATTCTCATCCCCTCCACCCAGTACGCACATGCACACACATTGCTGTGCCTTGTTACTTTGCTCTTGGTAGAAAGCTCCCATTCTCTCTCTTTGGCACGTTAACTCTAATCCATTTTAGTTCCACTTTTCTCTTTCACCACTGTTAACAGAGTCTTTGTCTTTTGAGTTGGGCCTCTATACAAGGCCTCTGTCAAAAGTATTTTCCAACACATTTCAGTTCTGAAGAAAAGTCATACTGGATTTGAAGCATTAGTTCTTGTCTTCACAGATGCTGCCAGACATGTTGAGTTTCTCTAGCATTCTGTGTTTGTTTCACACAAGTCTTGGCTGCACAAGCAGTGCAGACAAATCCCTGAGTAAAAGCAAAATACTGTGGATGCAAGAAATCTGAAACAAAACACTGGAGACAATGGCTAACTTCCAAATTGACAATTTTCCAATAATGAATTTCGGAGTGTGTGTGTGAGAGAGAAAAATTACGAACATTGTGGTATTAGACAGGGTAGCAGAAAGTCCCTTTAGTTATTGAGTGTGTGAAAGAAATCATGTGGTAATAGCTTCATAAAATCCAAGAGAAACATCCAAGTTGTAAATTCTCATCTGCTGTGGCATGGGCAGTCCAGGTGAAGAACTCACTGAAAGTAGTGTTGTTGGGGAAATGGGGGTCTGCACTCCTATATCAATATGTTTTGGGGAAAAATCAAAACATTCCTTCACTTAGAGTCATAGAGATGTACAGCATGGAAACAGACCCTTCAGTCCAACCTGTCCATGCCGACCAGATATCCTAAACCAATCTAGTCCCACCTGCCAGCACCCGGCCCATATCCCTCCAAACCCTACCTATTCACATACCCATCCAAATGCCCTTTAAATGTTGCAATTGTACCAGCCTCCACCACTTCCTCAGCAGCTCATTCCATACACGTACCACCCTCTGCGTGAAAAAGTTGCCCCATAGGTCTCTTTTATATCTTTCCCCTCTCACCCTAAACCTATGCTCTCTAGTTCTGGACTCCCCAACCCCAGGGAAGAGACTTTGTCTACTTATCCTATCCATACCCCTCATGATTTTATAAACCTCTATAAGGTCACCCCTCAGCCTTCGACGCTCCAGAGAAAACAGTCCCAGCCTGTTCAGCCTCTCCCTGTAGCTCAGATCCTCCAACCCTGGCAACATTCTTATAAATCTTTTCTGAACCTTTTCAAATTTCACAACATCTTTCCGATAGGAAGGAGACCAGAGTTGCATGCAAATTCCAACAGTGGCCTAACAATGTCCTGTACAGCCGCAACATGACCTCCCAGCTCCTGTACTCAGTACTCTGACCAATAAAGGAAAGCATGCCAAACGCCTTCTTCACTATCCTATCTACCTGCGACTCCACTTTCAAGGAGCTATGAACCTGCACTCCAAGGTCTCTTTGTTTAGCAACACTCCCAGGACCTTACCATTAAGTGTATTAGGAGAAAGTGGGCGGCGCGGTGGCACAGTGGTTAGCACTGCTGCCTCACAGCGCCAGGGACCTGGGTTCAATTCCCACCTCAGGCGACTGACTGTGTGGAGTTTGCACGTTCTCCCCGTGTCTGCGTGGGTTTCCTCCGGGTGCTCCGGTTTCCTCCCACAGTCCAAAGATGTGCGGGTCAGGTGAATTGGCCATGTCAAATTGCCCATAGTGTTAGGTAAGGGGTATATGTAGGGGTATGGGTGGGTTGCGCTTCGGCGGGTCGGTGTGGACTTGTTGGGCCGAAGGGCCTGTTTCCACACTGTAAGTAATCTAAGTAATCTAAAAAAAAGTGAGGACTGCAGATGCTGGAGATCAGAGCTGAAAATGTGTTGCTGGAAAAGCGCAGCAGGTCAGGCAGCATCCGAGGAACAGGAGAATCGACGTTTCGGGCATAAGCCGTTCTTCAGGAATCCTGAAGAAGGGCTTATGCCCGAAACGTCAATTCTCCTGTTCCTCGGATGCTGCCTGACCTGCGCTTTTCCAGCAACACATTTTCAGCATTAAGTGTATAAGTTCTGCTAAGAATTGCTTTCCCAAAATGCAGCACCTCGCATTTATCTGAATTAAACTCCATCTGCCACTTCTCAGCCCATTGGCCCATCTGGTCCAGATCCTGTTGTAGTCTGAGGTAACCCTCTTCACTGTCCACTACATCTCCAATTTTGGTGTCATCTGCAAACTTACTAACTGTACCGCTTATGCTCGCATCCAAATCATTTATGTAAATGACAAAAAGTAGAGAGTCCGGCACCGATCCTTGTGGCACTCCACTGGTCACAGGCCTCCAGTCTGAAAAACAACCCTCCACCACCACCCTCTGTCTTCTACCTTTGAGCCAGTTCTGTATCCAAATGGCTAGTTCTCCCTGTATACCTTGCTAATCAGTCTCCCATGGGGAACCTTGTCGAGCGCCTTACTGAAGTCCATATGGATCACATCTACTGCTCTGCCCACATCAATCTTCTTTGTTATTCTTCAAAAAACTCAGTCAAGTTTGTGAGACATGATTTCCCACGCACAAAGCCATGTTGACTATCCCAAATCATGTACATCCTGTCCCTCAGGATTCCCTCCAACAACTTGCCCACCACCGAGGTCAGGCTCACCGGTCTATATTTCCCTGGCTTGTCTTTACCGCCCTTCTTAAACAGTGGCACTATGTTTGCCAACCTCCAGTCTTCTGGCACCTCACCTGTGACTATCAATGATACAAATATCTCAGCAAGAGACCCAGCAATCACTTCTCTAGCTTCCCACAGAGTTCTCGGGTACACCTGATCAGGTCCTGGGGATTTATCCACCTTTAACCATTTCAAGACATCCAGCACTTCCTCCTCTGTAATCTGGACATTTTGCAAGATGTCACCATCTATTTCCCTACAGTCTATATCTTCCATATCCTTTTCCACAGTAAATACTGATGCAAAATATCCCTCCGTTTAAGAAAGGACTGCATTTAGTTTCACTTGGTCTGAGCACTTAAATGCCCTGCACATAGGGAGAAAGGCATTCACTGAAGTTGAGATTTCACTGAAAATTTATCCAACCTGACAGCATAGCCCTCAGAAATAAATATTAATCCAGGAGACGTGGAGTATTATAGAGAGGGGGGACAGAAAATGAATGGGAAGGTCCACCTCAGGTTACAGGTAGTAGTGAAGAAATTAATTTTACAGCATAGCAACCAAACTATCGGGGTGCATTCCTTGAGGTGATGAGTACACACTGACAGAATCTGGACACGTCATAGAAAGCAATGAGGCACCATGCAGTTTGTATGTACATATGTTGCATAATAATGAGGACCAGATTAAGGCAGGTGCAGGGCTGACTGAATATGGACAAAATGATACAAAGACAGAATAACGCTATTTTCCACACAAGATAACAACTAAATATAGGCACCAAGGTAACATGCATGCCAGGAAGAGCCAGTGAATTGAAGAATGCCACAATTATAGGGAAGACGTTGGCAAAACAAAATTGCCTTAATGTGCAAGGTAAGGGACAGAACGTAAGATCCATGGGTTGGCAAAAGGAGGGAAAGATGTCCGAGGCTAAAAAGTGTACTCCGAGTTCTGAAAGTGGACCTGGAAGTGAGCATAATCCTTGGAAAAGATTACAAACTTACAGAAGGAATTCTGATCATTGGAAGGGGAGATCTTGAAATAATCCAGAACGAGACGGAAAGGTCAGTAGAGGTCATCATTGGACAAGAACAAGGACAATGAAGTGGGCTGGGAATATCGCGGGAAGTGAAAGCCCTGGTTGTGGTCCCATTTCTGCCTCAGTTGAAGCAAAATGCTCAGACACACAGTAGTTTTACCTCCGTCTTTATTCCGGGCTCTGGAGAGGGGGGAGAGAGAACAGTCGCCCATGTACACATAGACATGAGTTCACTGTCTTCTCTGGAATAGCAGATTCTTAATGAATTATATAGTCACTTACAGCGAGGAGTATCCAGATAAAGCAACAATACATATTGATTGGGTGACTTACAATCAGCAAGTGTCGTTAGTAGAGGTTAAGCCTTCTGCTGTTATACAATGAAAGTTCTTAACCGTGTTAACTGGCTTCACATAATGGATACTTTTCCCCATGTTAAATGACCTTACATAATGAATGTTTCCAATTGTGTTAAATGGCTCTAATAATGAATGCTTTTCCGCCTTGTTAACCCATTGCCCTTGCCTCCAGCACCCTATTGTTAACTGCATGTTCTTATCTGATCTGAGTCATGCTCAGCTGAATCTCTTGTTTCATAAAACTCAAAACCTAACTCTTTCCCTACCTGCTCATACCTTATATACTTTCTCATTATGATCGAGATTTTTAATGGCTATAAACAAATTAGAAGTTGATAAAGAATGACAAAAAGAGTTGGAGAGCTGGGGTGAAAAAATATTGATGTCTACACTAAGATACCATATACAAGACAGCTAGCCTTGTCAGACAGATGGATCTGCATAGGAAACGTGCTTCCTGATAGAACATATAAGGCTAAAGCCAGACTTGTGGTTTGGAGTTTTGGAGAAAAGCTTGCTCATCAAGATGTTACAGTACCTTCCCCCTATTGCAGGAAGAGTGAAGTTGAAGATCTCTTTAGCTCTTATAGCGACATAATCCTGGGATCATAAGTCAATTCCACTCCCTCCACCACTGATGGTCAGTAGCCGTAATATCTACAGAATGCACTGCAGAAATTCACCAAAGATTTTTAGACAGCACTTTCCAAGCCCACAATCACTACCATCTGGAAAGACGAGGCTATTAAATACATGGGGACATCACCCACAGGTTCCCCTCAAAGCCATTCACTGCCCTGTCTTGGAAATATGTTGTCGCTCCTTCAGTGTCAGTGGGTCAAAATCCTGGAATTTCCTCCCTAATAGTATTGAGAGTCTACTGACACCACATGGACTGCAGCAGTTTAAGAATCACCATCACCTTCTCAAGGGCAACTTGGGACAGGCAATAGTGATGCCCACGTCCCATGAGTGAATAAAAAAAATATAAAAGTTGCAATTTTACAGGGTGAAAACTGTGAAAAGCAAGTATTTTTGAAACCACCAAAAGAAGCAGGTGGTGTAGAAGGGAAGCTGTGGAGATTTATGGGTGCAATGACAGAATGGTAATTCTCGGTTAGGTCCATCTTGCTGAAAGTAGGTTGACTTCAGCTTAAAGCAGACCAGCAATGTTCTACTGGTATCACAGAAGGAAATGGCCAGGCATTTTAAGATGCACATGGGGAGTTTTTATGGAATTTCAGTGATGTGTGGTATTTAAAATAAAAAGGGAATTTACAGTTGGAAGTCAAGCTTTGTGGGCTTTTAAATATATAAAATTAGACATCAAGCAGAAAAATCAGGAGTGACTTTAGATCAGCAGTCTTAAGTGGAAAGTGTAAATTGCATCCTGATGCATTGTGTCAGGTCCCCACAAAAAGATGATTTTGCATCCAAGGAACAGACAAGAAATTTGATTGGACAGTTAAACTGGATGTGCCCTCAAACTCAACCCAGTGCCAGTTATGATAAGTGCTGTGATGAAGTGTGCTCCTGTTGAAGAAGTGTTGAGGAGAGGGTGAATAAAACCTTAAAGAAGTTCAGTTCAGAAAAATGCAGACTCCAGTCTTTAGCTGACGCAGAAAATATGAGGCTCACCCTTTTTATCGGTCCTTCCTTGTTCTCAGCAAAGGGGGTTGCTGAGAAAAGAATGAGAATTGACCTTGCTAGTAAGAAGTAAATCTGAGAAAGAAAGATGTCCAAAATAAAGTGGATAGACACAAATCACCAGCTGTCAGACTAATTCAAAAGAAAGGGTGCTTACGCCAATAATTTCATGGAGAACCTTGGGGGGGGGGGGGCAATTATTATATGCAGTAAGAAAAGGAAGAAAGAAAAAGCAACTTTTGTTGGGGTTACTTTGTGATTAAACATGTCCTAATTTTTTTGTTCAAAACAAAAAAGCGCAAATACGCAAGGTTGATGGTATTATAATAAATATTTAAAAAGTTGATTGGTGTTTAGCAACTTAAGTGGGTGATTGGGATTGATTGATTAATTGTTGAGTGTGTGGTGCTGGAAAAGCACAGCAGGTCAGACAGCATTTGAACAGCAGGAGAATTGACATTTCGGGCAAAAGCCTTTCATCAGCCCTTCTCATTCCTGATGAAGGGCTTTTGCCCAAAACATCGAATCTCCTCCTCGGATGCTGCCTGACCTGCCGTGCTTTTCCAGCACTACACCCCCCGACTCCAATCTCCAGCATTTGCAGTCCTCACTTTGGCCTTGATTGATTAATTGATTAGTTAGATAAGGGGGCAACAGTTGGGACTGGTGCATGAAGGAACTGTAAGACTGAGTCATTAATAAACTTTGGTTTCTGTCTTACCAACCGGCTTCACATAGTAACTTATCTAGTTGAAACTGTAAGTTTTAGTTAATTGCTCAACATAAACTTAGACACGAGGGAGAAATTCAGATTCCTATGCAAGTCAGTCTGCTATAACAGGTGTTTCGTTAACACGAATTTGCTGTAACGCATTTGATGAATTGGGGACACTGATTCTAAAGCTTGAACTTTTAAAACGTGTGTTAGCTGTAACACGATTATATTGCCTACGCTTAAAGCGCTGTCTCTAAAACACAATTTTTCTATAATGCAGAGCTGCACAAGAACCATCACATTACAGAAGAATTGCCTGTACTCACCCAACTTCCCCAACTCACCAACTCTTGTGCATTCACAGTATAGACAAGCAGTACTGAGAAACACCTGTATGTGAGAGGGGCATAACAAAGGAAATTGATTCTTTGGTGAGAGTTGGACATTTATTCTAGGGTCCCAGGTAAGAGTGAACCAGCTCGGTTGCAGAAGTGCATTTGTCCTCAATATGTCCTTGCAGGTGGGACTTCAAGGTTAAATTGAGGTTGTTGCTCTGAGTTTTAAGGAGTCACTGGTATAGATGTTAGAATGGACTCTCCCACAGCAAGAAAAGCAATCCTTTTTAGCTCTTCTGTCCATGTATTCGTGGAAATGTGGATGAATTCACATAAAAGCTATGCTTTGCAGAGTGATATGTTCAAGAGAGATGTTTTAACAATCGGTCAAAGAAGCAGCAGTTACAGAAGCTAAACTAGATTTTTAATTCATTCATGGGAGGTGGACATCACTGGCTAGACCAGCATTTATTGTCTATCCCTTATTGCCCAGAGGACAGCTGAGAGTCAAGCATATTGCTTTGGGTCTGGAGATGGAATTTAAACAAATGCGCAATGTTTTATTGGTGTTAAACAGAAAACTTTCTGGCATATTCATGTTGTATGTTGATGACCACGTCTGGTGTTGGCATTGTGGAATTTGTAAAATGTGTTATTTATAAAATTAGAACCGAATATAAAATTGTAGATCAGGTAGTGAGGCTTTCAAATATCCTTGTTCAAATATTAACCAGAATAAGTCGCAAATAACTTGAAATCAATAGTGCTGTTTAGAGTGTTGCTTTTATCCCAGTTAATCGTCTAAAGTTAAGACAAAAGGCTGTTATATCTAAAGAAGAGACAAAGCAGTTGTAAAGATTGATTGTAAGCTGAGCTAGTTATGTACTTCTCTTGTCTAGTTTATGTTGGAGTTAAATACCTGATAAAACTCCCTGAAGTCAAGAACATTTTAAGGGCAAATAAGTTATGGAAACTAAACCTAGTGAGCATGTACTTGCTGGGAGGGAAAGGAAATCTCTAAAATTAATTGGATAGATGCAAGTCATCAACTGTTTTTGTATGTGTATTTCTTTCTGTAAAGCACTGTTCAGGTTCTTAGAGGGCAGATGTCTTACAATGTAGTGGCTAAGCGGGGTGCACTTTGGGGCCAGTGATCATAATTCTATTAGTTTTAAAACAGTTACAGATAAGGATAGACATGTTCTAAAAGTTCAAGTTCGAAATTGGAATAAGGGCAATTTTGATGATACGGACAAACAATCCTTTATTTGAAAAACTCCAAAATCCAAAGCTTTTTCGTGAAGTTTTTTTTCTCCATAACAAAGTTGTTTGGCATGCAAACAGTTAGTCCAACTCCACACCCACTCAGATGTGACATGGGCGCGTGGCCCTGCACTGGCAGGCGTCAATTCTGTCTCGGGGCTCGTAAGTACTCACAGGTGCGTCTGCTGTTCGGTCAGATTTTTTAACTTCACTGTTAAACTGTCACTTATTCCGAAGTCCAAAGAATTACGAAAACCAGCTGGTCCCAAGTGTTTCAGATAAAGGATTGTGTACCTGTATGAGGCAAGAACTTTCAAAACTTGATTGGGAGAGGCTATTCACATATAAAGTGAGGGCTGGAAAGTGGGAGGCCTTCAAAAATGAGATAACGAGAGTCCAGAAGCAGTATGTTCCTATTAGTGTAAAGGGCAAGGCTGGTAGGTGTAGGGAATGCTGGATGACAAGAGAAATTGAAGCTGTGGTCAAGATAAAGGAGGAGGCATATGGCAGGTATAGAAAGCTGGGACCGAGTAAATCCCCCAAGGAATATAAGGACAGTAGGAATATACTCGAGGGAAAGCAAGAGGGCAAAAAGGGCACAGGAAATAGCTTTGGCAAATGGAATCCAAAGAAGTTCTACAAATACATTCCGGGCAAAACAGCAACTCGGGAGAGAATAGGGCCGCTTAAAGATCAACAACTATCCACTGCAGCAAATTGATGAAATATTAAATGAGTATTTCAAGTCACTATTTACTGTGGATAAGGATATGGAAGCTAGAGAGGTTTGAGAAATAAATAGTGATATCTTTAAAAGTGTTCATATTACAGAGGACGTGGTGCTGTACATCTTAAAACACAAAGGTGGATAAATACCTAGAACTTTATCAGGTCTTTATCCCAGAACTTTGTGGGTAGCTAGGGAATTGATTGCTGGGCCACTAGCAGATTTATTTGTATCATCAACAGCCATGGGTGGCTAATATTCTTAGTATATTGCTATTAATTAAGAAAGGTGGTAAGGAAAAGCCAAGGAACTATAGACTGGTGAGCTTGACGTCAGTGGTGGATAAGCTGTTGGAGGGGATTCTGAGGGATAGGATTTCCACGTAATTGGAAAGGCAAGAACTGATTAGGGATAGTCAACATGGCTTTGTATATGGGAATTTGTATATCACTAACTTGATTGAGTTTTTGGAAGAAGTGACAGAAGATTGATGAAGGTAGAGCAGTGGAATTGTCTATGTGGACTTCAGCAAGGTGTTTGACAAAGTTCCGCATGATAGACGGGTTAGCAAGATTAGATCACATGGAATCCAGGGAGTGAGAGCCACTTGAATACAAGAGTATACCTGGTTTGAAGGTAGGAGACAGAGGATGATGTTGGAGAGTTAGTTTTTGGACTGGAGACCTGTGACCAGTGGTGTGCTGCAAGGATCACTACTGGGTCCACTGCTTTTTGTCATTTATATAAATTATTTGGATTTCAAAAAGGAGGAATGGTTAACAAGTTTGCAGATGACAGCAAAATTGGTTGTGTAGTGGACTACAGGTTTTTCAGAGTACAGTGGAACCTTGATCAGATGGGCTGAGGTGTGGCAGATGGGGTTTAATTTAGATAAATGTGAGGTGTTGTATTTTGGAAAGGCAAATCAGAGCAGGGCTTATACACTTAATGGAAGGGTCCTGAACAGTGTTGCTAAACAAAGATACATTGGGGTGTAGATTCATAGTTCCTTGAGTCCCAGATAGGCAGGGTGGTGAAGAAGGCTTTTGGTACACTTGCTTTTATTGGTTAGTGCATTGAGTATACAAGTTGAGATACCATGTTATGGCTTTACAGCTTTTGGTTCAGCCACTTTAAGAATATTGCATTCGATTCTGGCCTCTGTTCTATAGGAAAAATGTTGTGAAACTTGAAAGGATGCAGAAAGGATTTACAAGGACATTGCCAGGGATGGAGCCTTTGAGCTATAGGCAGAGGCTGAATAGGCTGGGGCTGTTTTCCCTGCAGTGTTGGAGGCTGAGGGGTGACCTTATAGAGGTTTACAAAATCATGAGCATGGATAGGGTGAATAGCCAGAGTCTTTTTCCCAGGGTAGGAGGGTCCAAAACTAGAGGACATAGGTTTAAGGTGAGAGGGGAAAGATTTAAAAAGGACCCGAGTATTCGCACAGAGGGTGGTGCATGTATGGAATGAGTTGTCAGAATAAGAAGCGGAGGCTGATACAATTACAACATTTAAAAAGCATCTGGATGGGTATATGAATAGAGAGGGTTCAGAGGGATATAGGCCAAATGCTGACAAATGGGACTAGATTTATTTAGGATATCTGGTCGGCATGGATGAGTTGGACCGAAGGGGCTGTTTCTGTGCTGTGCATCTCCATTATTCTATATGAAGGATTGGGGATCTGTTAATTATATGTTTGTTGTGTTTAATTGTAGGAAGGTGGTGACCTTAACTGGAGATTTAGTTGTTGTCTTGTGAATGGGCACAAAGCGAAACTCAGGTTGCTAGGTTTAAAGTTGCATGTTTGTACTGCGTAACTCCCTTATAACATGGTGTAAAGAATGGCTCCAGTTTTATCTGTCACCAGTTGGTTCTCCGGAGTAGAACAAAACAGAATAACAGTTATGATTAGATTCGCATAAATCAAATAATCCAAGTCATTTTTATTTAATTGCACAAGATCATGAACATATTAAGCTTTATTTGACTAAAATTAGCGATGATCCTGCACTGTGCTTTCACAAGTGCAAACATCACCTTACATGTCTGTTTTAAAGAAAACACAATTTTTACTCGACCTAGCTGATTTGTATGTTAGAACAATTGAATGAGGAGGCCATTTGACAGATTATGTATATCCTTGATCTTTGAAAGAGCTACCCTTTTTGCCAATTGCTTGAAATTTGTGTCCTCTCGATACTATTGAGACTCCTTGTTATGAAATTGTTTTAACATTCATTCATGGAATTTGAACATTGCTGACTGGGCTAGCATTTATTGCCCTTCTCTAATTGCCCCTTTAAAAAGGTCAAGGTGAGCTGTCTCTTGAACTGATGCAATCCATGTGCTATAGTTAGCCTACAATACACTGAGTGAGGGAATCCCAGGATTTTGATTCAGTGACACTGAAGGAGCAGCAATATATTTCCAAGTCAGGATGGCGAGCGGCTTGGAGGAGGTCTTGCAGGTGGTGGTATTCCCACTTATCTGCTGTACTTGTCCTGCTAGCTAATAGTTGTTGTGGGTTCGGACAATACTGTCTAAGGAGCCATGGCGAATTTCTGCAGTGCATCTTGTAGATGGTGCACACTGCTGCTACTAAGCGTTGGTGGTAGAGGGTGTTAATGTTGTGCCAATCAAGTGGATTGTTTTGTCCTGGATGGTGTCAAGCTTCTTGAAAATTGTTGAAGTTGCACCCATCCAGGCAAATGGAGAGTATTCCAAGACTCTGACCTGCTTTTGTAGCCACTGTATTTATGTGGCTAATCTAGTTCAGTTTCTAGTTCAGCAATCCTGAGGATACTGATGGTGGGGGAATTCAGTGATGGTAATGCCATTGAATGTCAAGGGGTGATGGTTAGATTTTCTCTTATCGGAGATGGTCATTTCCTAGCATTTGTATGGCACAAATGTTACTCAATTTTCCTGAGCCTCCTTTCTCTGCCTCACTTATCTTGGGTAGCTAAAGGTTTAGAAGTTATTTAGTGTTGGATACCTTTCCTATTGCCTCATGGGAATGTGTTTGCACTTGAACCCTGTCCTCTTTGAAAGCATCTCATTGTTTAAAGCTATATTATCAATTAATATTTGATTCCATTCCACCTGACCCAGATCTCTGTTCACCTCACCAAAACTTCAGTGTAAGGTTTTTTTTTTGCTTGACTCTTTATTCTTTTTTCTAACTATTTCAGACTCTAGTGATATTGTGATCACTATTTCTGAAACACACTCCCACTGAAACATATTCCAATTCTTCCCCAGATCCAGATCCAGCAATGCGTCCTTCTTCATTGGGTAGGAAACACATTGAACAAGAAAGGTTCTCCTAAATGTATTTCATGCATTACTCCCCCATTTATAATTTGCACTGTTACTATTCTAGACTCTCTCAAGATAATCAAAGTCCCCTATTATAACTATAGTGTAGATTTTGTGTCTTTTAGCAATTTGCTTTCAGTTTGCTCTTCTATCTCCTCCTTATTTGATTAGTTGCAGTATAATACCTCTTTTATCGTTCCATCATTCTGCCCATATAGCTTTTCTGTCATCCATCTCCAGAGTTTGAATCATTTATTACAGCAATGCTGACACTGCACTCTGGTGTCCACTCCACTGCAAAGTTTCCTGACATAATTTCCTGGTGTCAAGGCTGTGCATTGGGCAGATGATTCAGAAATACAGCCTTGAAATGTGAATAGTTATCAAGCCAATATTTTACATCACACCAAGTGGATTGTTTCCGAAATGTCTCATGGTGAATTCTCTATTTTCTCACAGTACATCCAAGCAGAGCCACCAACAAACAAGTCTCTTTCCAGTCTGGTTGTCCAGCTGTTGCAGTTCCAGGAGGAGGTGTTTGGAAAGCACGTAAGCAATGCACCTCTTACCAAATTGCCAGTAAGTACCACAATCCATTTCTGTCAAATGTGTGTGTGACCATTAGCACTGGTTTAACTAGGCACTGGAGGAGGCCATTCAGTACTTACAGCCTGTTTTGCCATTCACTTGGATAATGATTTGTATCTTAACTCTATCAGCCCACCTAGGTTCCAAAACTTTTAATCTTTTTATCTATCAAAAACCTATCAGTCTCTGTTTTGAAAGATTCAGTTCAGCACCAGACTCAAACAGTTTCTTGGGAGAAAGGTTCAGATTTCTATCCTGCCATAGTAGGAAGGAGTGCTTGCTGAATTCACCCCGAATGGCCTGGCTGTAACTTTAATAAAATATCACTTTGTTGTGAAAGCACTCCACCATAGAAAAGAATTCGTCTTCATCTACTTTATGAAATTCTGTAATCATGATAATATTTCAATTAGATCACTCCTTAATTGCCTATATTCAAGAAAACACAAGCCTGTGTGGTTATTTGCTATCAATGGGGGGAATCCATAATCAGAAAAAAGTCCACAAAATTATGACAGGCTTAAGATCAAACAGACAAGGAAAAAAGCATTGTACTTGGATGTTTCCAAATCAAGCTCATCAACACTATGTGGAATTTGAGAAGAAAAGACAGATTTGTGTTCAACTAATCTAATTGAATGTTTTCATGTTGTAACAAAGGCTGATGAAGAGAATACAGTTTATGGTGTCTATATGGATTCGAAGTTGGTGTTTTACAAGGTACCACATAGATAGCTGGTGAGCAAAATTGAGGCTTATGACATAGAGGAGTCATTGTCACCTGGAATGGAAGATTGGCTTTAGGACAGAAAACATGTCATGGTAGTGGGTTATTTCTCACACTACAGAATGTGACATCCTGCAGGCATCAGTGCTAGGATCACTGCTTTTTTTTTGGTAGGTACGATTGACATGAATTTTGAAATACAAAGTAAAATTTCAAGGTTTACTGATGATGCAAATTCTGGAAGTGGCAAACAGTGAGAATGAAATGAATTCCCAGCAGCAAGATGTTTATAGGTAAGCAGAATAAACAGCCAAATGGTAGATGGAGTTTAGTATAAAGACATTTTGAGGTGATGCATTTTGACAGAAGCGATAGGGAGAGTCAGTTTGTTTAATTGCACAATTTGAAAGAGTATACAGAGAGACCTGGGAATTCACATGCAGCAATCTTTGCAGGTGGCTGGACGTAGAAGTTAGCAAAACATGTAGGACTTTGGGATGCATATATGGAGACATTGAATACAAAAGCAGAAAGTGATGCTGACCCTTTATAAAGCTTTGGTTAGGTCACAACTCAAGTATTGCATCCAGTTCCAGTCACTCTTTAGGATGCAAAGAGGATTTATCAGACAGGCTACAGGAATTGGGGCTATTTTAGTTACGAGGTTAGGTTGGAAAGGCTGGAGTTATTCTTAAAGCAAGAGAGATTGAAGGGAGATTTGATTGATGTGTACAAAATTATGACAGGCTTAAGATCAAACAGACAAGGAAAAAAACAATGCACTTGGATGTTTCCAAATCCAGCTCAGCTCAGTAACACTATGTTCAAGGTTTGTGTAAAGATTTGTAGCTCAGGTGCTGTTTGCAGTTGTTGTGGGTATGTTCACCAAGCTGGGAAGTTAGTTTGCAGATATTTCGTTCCCTTTCTAGGTGACGTCCTCAGGGCTGTGGAACCTCGTGTGAAGCGCTGCTGAACTGTGTCGATTGGAATTTATGTGGTTTCATTCCCATTTCTTCCAGTTGTCAGTTCCAGTTGTTTGTTGCAGTGGTCAGTATATTGTGTTAGGATTGAGCCCTCCACCATCACCTGTTGAAGGAGCGTTGCTCCGAAAGCTAGTGTGCTTCCAATTAAACCTGTTGGACTATAACCTGGTGTTGTGTGATTTTTAAGTCGGTATATTGGTTCTAGGTCTACGTGTTTATTGATGGAGCCCATGAATGAGTGCCAAGCTTCTAGGAATTCTCTGGCTGCCTTCTGTTTGACTTGACCTATTATTGTTGTGTTGTCCCAATCGAATTTGTGGTCCTTGTCATCTGTACGCAAAGGTACGAAGGATAGCTGGTCGTGGCGTTGAGTGTTTAGTTGATGTTCATAAATGTGGATCACTACTTGTCTGCCTGTTTGTCCTATAGCGTGTTTTGTGCAGTACTTACACTATGTTTCTGTAATGGGCAGAATCCCTAGAATTATACAGAGTATCAGGACCAAATTTAGCACCATGATTCTGTGACGATCTATCCAGGCCTTGAATGCATCTCCATTCAAGTTGAATTGATCAAAAGTAGTCTCACACCGAGAGCACAGATGTCAATGTAATGCATTTTGTCCACTGTTGTACAAGAGCCACTTTGATGAAGGAAAGAACCACTAAATGAACATCCGTACTCTCCACTGTCCTCTTCAAATTTTTCTTGCTGAAATATTTCTCAACTCCAGTTTATTAAGTTAACATAGATCCTGCTTCCAATGCTATTTCTGGCATAAGCAGCAAGGAGGAGCATGAAATTAGATTTGTGAGATATTACAGCATGTGGCAAATGAGTAGGAAAGTGGGATTAAACTGGATTGGATAGTGAAGGCTGCATTCAGTGAGAAGGAGAATGGGACTGGACTGAGTGGGATATTCAAGGGTGCAGGAAGGGAGAGGGAGAGTAGGATTAGACTGATGGGGATATTAAAGGTTGTGAAACGTGAGGGGGAGTCTGGGAATGGTGTTGGGAGAATATTAAAAGATGCAGGAAATGAGCGACGAGTGGGATTGCGCTAGGTGGGATCATAGAGAGTGTGAGGAGTAAATGGTAGAGCAGGATTCGACAGGCTGCGATGTTAGAGTGCTTCATGAGAAAGAGAGTGGGATCAGACTGGTTGAGATATGAAAGAACGTAAGGAGAGTGGCATATGAAAGCATATTGGTCGTTAAGGAGAATGGGATTTGGCTGGTTGGGATGATGCAGGATTGGTGAGTGTAAAAAGAGTAGGCAGCTCCACTTTGTCAACCTCCTATGCTGCAATCCTGGTCAGGAGATATGAAAGAGAATTGCAAGTTACTCTTTGCAGAATCTGTTACGGAAAGCAATGCATTTAGTTGTACATGTAACTCAGTTCATTTAAAGCACCTGTTGAAGAGGGTCTTGTAGAACAATGGTAGTATTCTACCTCTGGGCCAGAAGCTCCCAGTTCAAGACCCAGCTGCCCTGGAGGTGTGCATAACATGTTCAGACAGCTTGATTAACAATAATTTTTTAAGGCACCTGTTGATAGGCGATTTGGAGACTCTCCACTATCTTCTCATATCCATTGCCTACCAGATAGACTCATTGACGTTTACAACACAGAAGGATGCCATTCGGCCCATCGCGTCTGCACTGGTCAACAAAGATCTGACTACACGAAACCCATTTTTCAGCTTTTGGCCCATAGCCCTGGAGGCTATGGCGATGTAAGTGATTACATACTGCTTAAATGTTTTGAGAGTTTCTAACTCAACCACCCTTTCAGGCAGTGAGTTCCAGACTCCCACAACCCTCTGGGTGAAAACATTTCTCCTTAATTCTAAGCCTTCCAATTCTCAACTGTAAATCCATCCCCTCTGGCTATTGACCCCTCTACTAATTAAAAAAATGCCTTCCTATCTGCCCTATCTATCCCCCTTACAATCTTATGTGCCTTTCTTAGGTCCCCTCTCAACAATCACTGCTTCAAGGAAAACAACCCCACCCTATCCAATCTTCCCTCATATCATTGATCCTCCAGCTCAGGCAGCATCCTGATGAATACCTTCTGTATCGTCTCTAGTTCACTTACATCCCTCCTATAATGTGACCAGATAATTGAGTTTCCACTGAAGGGAGACAACGAAAAGAGTGAAAGGAATCCCTGAGAGAAGAAAAGTAAATTATATGTTCACTCCAATCCAACTGAAATTTCTGATTTAATAGTTTGTAATGATTTTTCCTTCTGAAAGCTAAATGAAATATTTCCAAATGCAACTGTTGTGGCCTTCCTGCAAATTCACAGGAGATGTTGACTGTTCTTACTGCAAGTATTCTGCTCAGGTTGAGAGGTATATTCCTGCAGTTCAAATACAAATCGCTCATCCTTAAAGCGATCTGTCCCGACTGGCACTCTCTATCCTTGCAGCAGGGAAAACAAAACAATCGTCAGGTTGTGCAAGGGCAGAATTAAAACAACTGTTTAAATGTGGAATCCCTCCAGCACAACCCCAAGACCACCTGAAAGCTTCCATTTGAGCCACATTGCTCCAACATTTATACATGAACACTTGCCTTCTATGTCAGTATCGGCTTCCTGCAAACAAAGATATTTGTGGAAACTTGTACAAGATTAATTGTATTTAAGGAAATGTTTGGAGACAGAAGTATTAACACCTTCAGCTGGATTTGACTATCATTTGGTGCTGGTACTAAGGTGCTGCCTCTCTTTTCCAGATGAAATGTTTCTTAGACTTCAAAGCTGGTGGAGCTTTGTGCCATATTCTAGCTGCTGCTTACAAATTTAAGAGTGACCAAGGATGGTGAGTTGGTTTTCTTTGATACTGTCACTGTTCAAACACATTTTACAGCACAGTTTCTTTTCTTCACACTACTGCAAGCTGTACTACTGTAATTGTATTATCATATGTATCCAAAGGTGGGGTCGTAGCATTGTTGAAATGACCCTACTGTTATGGACCAGGCCAGACCCTAACTTTACTAGTTGTTTGAAGCAGGTGTAAACAGATTATGGAAAGATATAGGAGCAACAGGATGGTGTTGGGAGATACTAATTTTCCTAACATTGACTGGGATTCACTTAGTGTTAGAGGTCTGGATGGAGCAGAAATTGCAAGGAGCATCTAGGAGGGATTTATCCAGCAGTATGTAAATAGTCCATCTCAGGAAAGGGCCATACTGGACCTGGTATTGAAGAAATGAGTCCAGCCAGGTGGTTGAAGTTTCAGTAGGGCATTAATTTGAGAATAATGATCACAATTCCGTAAGTTTTAGAATACTCATGGACAAAGATGAGCGTGGTCCTCAAGGAAGAGTGCTAAATTGAGGGAAGGCCAATGATACCAAAATTCAGCAGGAGCTGGGGAATGTGGATTGGGAACAGCTCTTGGAAGGTAAATCCACATTTGATATATGGGAGGCTTTTAAAGAGAGGTTGATTAGAGTGCAAGACAGACATGTCCTTGTGAAAATGAGGGATAGAAATGGCAAGATTAGGGAACCAAGGATGACAGATGAAGTTGAGACTAGCTAAGAGGAAAAGGAAACATAAGGTCTAGGTGACTGAAAACAGATGAAGCTTTGGAAGAATATTGGGAAAGTAGGACTAATCTGAAATGAGGACTTAAGGGGCTAAAAGGGGTCATGAAATATCTTTAGCAAAAAGGATTAAGGAAAATCCCAAAGCCTTTCATTCGTAGATAAGGAGCAAGAGGGTAACTAGAGAAAGTGTTGGCCCACTCAAGGGAAAAGGAGGAAAATTATGCATTGAGTCAGAGAAAATGGGTGAGACTCTTAATGAGTACTTTGCGTTGATATTCACCGAGGAGAGGGATATGACAGATGTTAAGGTTAGGAATAGATGTTTGATCACTCTCAGTCAAGTCAGCAGAGGGAGGGAAGAAATGTTGGGTATTCTAAAAGGCATTAAGGTTGTCAAGTCTATCCCAGGTTACTGAGGTAAGCAAGAGAGGAAATAGCTGGAACCTTAACAGATAGCTTTGCTGCATCCTTGAACACTGGTTAGGTCCCGGAGGACTGAAGAATTGCTGATGTTGTCCCCTTGTGTAAGAAGGGTAACAGGAATAATCCAGGTAATTATAGACCGGTGAGCCTAATGTCAGTGGTAAGGAAGCTGCTGAAGAAGGTACTGAGAGATAGGACCTCTTTACATTTGGAAGAAAATGGGCTTATCAATGATAGGCAACATGGTTTTGTGCAAGGAAGGTCATGTCTTACCAACTTAATATAATTCTTCGAGGAACTGACAAAGTTAATTGATGAGGGAAGGGCTATAGATGTCACATTCATGGACTTCAGTAAGGCATTTGATAAGGTTCCCCATTGAAGGCTGATGGAGAAAGTGAAGTCGCATGAGGTCCTGGGTGTATTAGCTAGATGGATAGAGAACTGGTTGGGCAGCAGGAGACAGAGTTGTAGTGGAAGGGAGTTTCTCAAAATGGAGAACCGTGACCAGTGATGTTCCACAGAGATCCGTGTTGTTTGTGATATACATAAATGATTTGGAGGAAGGTATAGGTGGTCTGATTAACAAGTTTGTAGATGACACTAAGATTGGTCGAGGGGCAGATAGTGAAGGGAACTGTCAGAGAATGCAGCAGAATATAGATAGATTGGAGACTTGGGCAGAGAAACGGCAGATGGAATTCAATCCGGGCAAATGCGAGGTGATGCATTTTGGAAGATCCAATTCAAGAGCGAACTATACAGTAAATGGAAAAGCCCTGGGGAAAATTGATGTGCAGAGAGACCTGGGTGTTCAGGTCCATTATACCCTGAAGGTGGCAACGCAGGTCGATAGAGTGGTCAGGAAAGCATACGGCATGGTTTCCTTCATCGGATGGGGATTGACTACAAGGGTTGGCAAGTCATGTTCCAGTTGTATAGGACTTTGGTTCGGCCACAGGTGAAATACTGCGTACAGTTCTGCTCGCCACATTACCAAATGGATGTGGATGCTTTGGAGAGGGTGCAGAGGAGCTTCACCAGGATGTTCCCTGGTATGGAGGACACGAGCTGTGAAGAGAGGTTGAGTAGATTAGGATTATTTTCATTAGAAAGACAGAGGTTGAGGGGGGGACCTGATTGAGGTCTACAAAATCATGAGATGTACAGAAAGGGTGGATAGCAAGAAGCTTTTTCCCAGAGTGGGGGACTCAGTTACTGGGGGTCATGAGTTCAAGGTGAGAGGGGAAAAGTTTAAGGGAGATATGTGTGGGAAGTGCTTTACGCTGAGGATGGTGGGTGCCTGGAAAGTGTAGCCAGCGGAAGTGGTAGAGGCAGGCATGATAGCGTCATTTAAGATGTATCTAGACAGATATATGAATGGGCAGGGAGCAGAGGGATACAGATCCTTAGAAAATCGGTGACAGGCTTAGATAGAGGATCTGGATCGGCGCAGGCTTGGAGGGCCGAAGGGCCTGTTCCTGGGCTATAATTTTCTTTGTTCTAAAGTGGATATTCCAGGAGTGATGTAGCTGGTCAAACCACTTAGTTTTAAACAAAACAGACTTTAATTACCAAATGAAACATAAACAAAAGAGAACAGAATATAGAAGTACCTTAACCTATCCAAAAACCCAACAGACTATCCTAACTTTTTGATATTGTTCCAAATACTTGCACCAATCCCCATAAACACCCTTTGGCACAAAAGGTAAAATCAAACACGGCTTTACAGGAGAGAGTGAGATGGCAGAGAGATTCAGCATGGAACACCCTCGTCCATGTATCTGTTTCTTGGACCAGCAGCCTCAAACTGACTGACTGCTTTCAGTGAACAGCCAAACTGCTAAAGGTCAAACCAGAGAAAAGCTGAGCTGGGAGAACTGGCAGCTCCTCTTTCATTGTACAGGTTTTTTTAAAAAATAATTTGAAAACCTTTTGCATGAGCAATAATCAAACTGGCCCTAAAACTTAGACTTTTCAGAATTGCTGCTTTTACGACCTCTCTGGAAAAAAGGCCAAGGACAGCATAACCTTGTTAAAGGAACAGCATTGTACATTACATTGCCATTATCCCAACTATCTCATTGTATTAATACAAGCAGATCTCATTCCCTCTGAACTGTCCCAGGGATCACTGATGGGGAAATGTACTATGTGAAGTAATCCAGTGATGCATGACAGATCTATTCTTCAAACATGCTCATACCATCCGTCTGATACTTTAACTCAACTAGACTTTCTAATTTGATTTTTAGGCGACGCTTTGATTTTCAGAACCCTTCCCGCATGGACCGCAATGTGGAAATGTTTATGACTATTGAAAAGACACTGGTTCAGGTAAGTTGAATATTACATGAAGTAGAATATATCTTTTGCCTGAAGTGAATTGTATGTGTCAGGATTTTTTCTTGAAAAACATTTTGAAGCATTCTTGTATTATTTTGCAGAACAACTGTTTGTCTCGACCCAACATCTATATAAACTCCGATATAGAACCTAAGTTACTGAGTAAACTAAAAGACATCATTAAAAGGCACCAGGTATGTTTGTTTGATGACAGTTAAGTTGGAATTGGCCTGATTGTAATATTGCAACACAAGTCTCCAGTTCAGCATTAGCAGGAAAAACTCTTAGTTTTTCTGGGATCACTTTGAATTCCTCTTCACCATTTTACAACGTGATTCCATTAGATTTTGAGACTTTTAGCTTCGTTTTTCCTCTACTACATTATGCAGTCCTATCTTGAACTATGTTATCCCATGTTGGAATGCTATATATTGGTCAAGCAAATAGCACAGAAGCATCTAAGATCTATTGCCCATTTGATCACATTTCCCTTACGCCAGCCTATTTTAGCATAATTTACATCCCCCATTATTACTACTCTACAGCTACTGAAAATCTTTAGGTTGCCTGTAGATCTCACTGTTGATCATGTACTTGTTATTCAGTGGTTTGCCAGTGTATTCCCAATAGAGTCACAGATCCTTGATCAGCTCAGTTCAGATAAGCTTTCCATGACCATTCATTGCCAGCCCATAGATGCACCGGAGTGGAAGTTGTAATGATGGTGGGTCACTTTTGAACCACTACTATGAGCATTCCAAGATCTTGATCTGCCAATAATAATGAAACACATTTTGGTGAACTTTATTTAATTTTGCTGCCTCTAAGTAATCTGGTGGATAAAAATGTTCCATGTTGCTTGTGACAGTAATCATATCAGATCCCAAGACGGCATTGAAAAGACTCAGTTATGTAGTGCCATTAGTTCTCCAGGGTGAGCCCATCTGATTGTTCTTTCTTTCGTGCTCGTGGACCATACTTAGCTCAGCTCATCTCCTGGATAATGATATACATAGTCCAGAATCCTGGATGCAAATTTCATCTGCCATTCCTTAATACTGCTTGTTGTTTGGGCAGATTTATGTGTTCTTGCTTAAATATGCCTTGCCTTATTTCACTGGAGAGACATTTGGCTCTTTCTTTTCTCAAGTATTCTTTTTATTAAGCCATGACTTCATTGTTAGTGTCTAATGCTTTTCAACAGGGTACTGTTACTGAGGACAAGTCAAATGCTTCACACGTTGTTTACCCTATTCCCGGCAGCACTGAAGAAGGTGAGTTTTGTGGTTCTCCGTTTTCTCAATCCAGTATATAGTCTTAGTTGCTTAATCAAGTGAGTTCACTTTGTCATTCTGAACTGAGTGGTTACTTCTTAACATTAGGTTTTCAACTTGAGCAGATTTGTTGTTTGTAGTAGGTGTTGGTTTGGAATTCTGTTTTGTCCAGGGCCAGCTGAATTTGGAATTTCCAGTGTTCTTGAAATTATTTCCAGAATCATGAATCGTTTCCTACTCAAACAAATGAAGTTATCCAGGGAAAATGTTCCCAGTGACAACAGGCACAATGAGTAAGGTTGCTGAGCATTAGGTTTATGAAGATTATGTGACTCAGGCTCTGATCTTTCCTCTGTTTATGCCTTTTGTTCTGCTTTTTCGGGCAGGCATTCCTGAAATGTTTATGTTCCAGTCCTGAAGGTGATATGTGGAGTCTGGTAACTGGATACGTTTCCAGAAGACTTAACAACTCATTTACATTCATAGTGCGACTGATGGAGTAATGGGGCTTGATTATCAGCTCTCTCTTTCTGTCACCATTCATAACAAAAACAGCATGGCTGACCAGTTCTCTTCGCTATTCCAGTCATTCCAATATTAGTTTGGAAAAGGATCCAAGTTGAACTGGTCATTGCAATGTTGTCATCAGACCAACTGTTGACATTCAGTCTATATTCCGGAAGCCAGGAATCTTGGGTTGAGTTACACATCTGTGTGTTAAAAGTCCAAAATCAACAGGAGGTTGGTGGCACCACAAAATAGCGTTTATTACAGTAAGTCCTCACTTCACCTTGCAGTTGTGACTTTTAAGTGAAAATTGATTTCCATAGGAATTCATGTTCAAGACAGTGTTACATTTCTGCAGACAGCTTTTTCTTTTGGAAAAAATCTTTGTACAGATTCAAATAATATCCTGTACGTGTATTCCTAGCTGAAATAACGAGAAACATAAAATTAATAACTAAATATAAAATCTGGGTAGTTAGCTACGTCAGGACATTTCTCAACAGAAAACAACTTGAAAACATTAAGTTGAAAAAGTATACATTCCAAAGTACCTATATTCATAAATAAAATACCCTTTAAAATAAAGCCAGACTCCAAAATAAAGAGGAAATGCAATATATTTGTAATTACTACACATAAATATTGAGTAAATTCTCTTGAAGTTTTAATTGGCCAGGCTGTATCTAATGGCAAAAGCTGATCAGTGCAAGCAGAACAATTTACTTTGACATATGTCGGCTGATTTGAAGGAGCCGGTGTTGGACTAGGGTGGGCAAAGTTAAAAATCACACAACACCATGTTATAATCCAACAGGTTTATTTGGAAGCACTAGCTTTCAAAGTACTGCTTCTTCATCAGGTGGTTGTGAAGCAGGACCATAAGACACAGAATTTATCGCACAAGATTCCAGTCTCATGCAGCTGGAATGATATATGGAATAAATCTAGATTTAAGTCTTTCATCTTTCATCTGCAGCAAATTTAAACTGAAACTCGCAGTGTTAAAATTTTTGACTGTATTGGTTTTATATTTTTGTCTTATTAAATTTGAATACAGGTTATCTCCATCTAAAGTTATCAATAAAACAGTTTAACATTCCTATAAAAACAAAATACTGTAGATGCTGAAAATCTGAAACAAACAGAATGCTGAAGAAAGTTAGCGGGTCTGGCAGCATCTGTGGAGAGAGGAACAAAGTTAATGTGTTAAAACAAGTATGACACCTCTTCTACAGAACTAGTTCTAAAGAAGAGTCATACCTGACTTGAAATATTACTGCTGATTTCCTTCAGCATTCTGTGTTAGTTTCAGTTCAACGTTGTTCCCTACAGGTTCCTGTGTGGCCTGTCTGCTCTCGAGAATTTTCACCATACTTTTGCTCACCCTGAATTTCTATTCTTGCCCTCAGTTCCTCTTCATTGCGCATTCTTTATACTTCTGGTGTTGGCTTTTTCTGCTGCTAGCAGTTCCAAATTTATGATCAAATCTTGGGCTCCACACTGTTGCAGACATGTGTCAGTGCAGTTGTTCTGTCTGCAGCGACCAGCTTCTGCCATTAGATGGAGCCTAAATTTTTATTGATGACTTCAAATGAAAATGACCTGTACTTAAATCTAATAAGACAAAAATATAAAACCAATACAGTTAGAAATTCTGGATCTAACATCTGAGCTGTATTATGTGTTAAAAATGTACATTACAGTTATTCAATTGGCTCATATTACTTCTAAATAAAATCAAAATTTGATGCTTCCACCATTCAGAAAATTGTGCTAGGGTTAGGGTTAGATTGATAGGATAATGTCCTATCTAGAAACAACCAACCAGATCCTTGGTCCCTCCTCCTTTTGCTTATTGTGCTACCCTAACTTTGCTATACTCTTCCCCAAATCCCTCACCATGTCCCCTTGCCCTGACCAACCCACTCTATTACTCATTTCCCTCCTCTTAGCCTGCTGCACTATCTAGTGTTGCCTATTCTGGATCGATATGTTCCAAGGATTTTATATCATCTCCCACGCAAACAAACAGCCTCTTTTCCCCCATCTCCAACCACTCTTCAGAGAAACATGTGCAGTTTTTAATGCCACTAAGACTAATCACCTCACTGCTCACAGCAATGATGCAGGCTAGCTTTAACTGTAGTTATGAGGTTATGATTCTGGGTCTTCCATTGGTTTGTGTAGCCAATGATCTGTGTGGTTGCTAGCTGCATGCAACAATCTTTATAATGCTGCCAAATTAGACACAAAGTTACTGCCTGCCTTTGAATCAGTGGATGTGAGTCAATCATGCATTGCAATCCCCACATCTGCTTTTCAAATTTATCCCCCAAGCACTTTGCAGCTTTTGTATGAAAAATTACGTGAATAAAGATGTTACAAGTCACTTACCATCTGTTTTCAAGTCTTTGAGATAAAAGACCCAAAGAGTACAAGTCATGGTACAGAATGAGGACACACACTAAGGTAGGAGGCACAGACCCTTGGGTATGAGTGCTAATAAGCCTCCCAGCAATGTGACTGTTATTACCTGGAGGAAGAATCCACTGGCAATGAGAACCAGTTCCCTCATTTCTTATCCTCCTACTCCAACAAAGTCTTTTAAAGGGTATAACAGCCTCCCTGAGGATGGCAAGATAACGTAGTGGGCACTCTCCATTTCTTCCTTATCCATCCTGCACAACAGTACACCTGTCTAAAATGGGGTTTTCTACTATGTTGAGACAGCTCTCCTCATGCCAGTTACTTAGAAGCACAACTCTAAAATTCAAATGATCTTAACCTCCACCTCAAAACTTTCATACCCCACATCTCTTAGTTCACCTTTCTCAAGTCATTTTGCACATACACCCAAATTGATACTATTCCCCTCATTAACTCTTCTTGCAGGAGAAGTCAGTGCAGCTTGTCCATCAGAGACCAGTGACTTGAGGGGCTATCTCCACTTTTAAATCCTTTTAAAAGTGAATGGGATTCAACTCTGCGCTCTCTGTGGGAGTTGAGAAAGTTGGTGGATTCTTGCTAGCACCAGGTGAGCAGCTGAGCTCTTAATTGGCTGCCATATAAAACAGACACGTATGAATATCCAGCTATTTCTCTGCTTTCTTAATCTCAATGGGACAGTTATTACCTCTTATTTAGCCTCTGTGCTTCTCTTCTGTAAATTCATCATAAGATGGGAAGGGTGGTCAAGGGAGTAGTAAGACGCTGAGGAGGGTATGGTGAGTTGATTGCAACAGTAGCAAGGGAGAAGATGTGAGCCCAGCATTTCCAGCCCTATGTTAATGTGTATTAACCCTCATAAACACCATAAGACATTGGAGCAGAAGTAGGCCATTCAGCCCATCACCTCTGCTGTTCTATTCACTGAAATCATGGCTGAGATTTTTATCAGTAAGGAAATCCAGGGTTATAGGAAAAAGGCAGGAAAGTGGTGTTGAAGATTATCAGATCACCCCCCCCCCCCCCCCCCCCAATTAATTTAAAGTTCTCTTCAAAGTTTGTGAAGAGGCAGAGACAAACCACTATAAATGCCGGAGGAAACATCACAGAAGCGCTTCACAGGAGGCTCACACGCACTGAGGATGTCACCTAGACAGGGGACGAAACGTCTGCAACACAAATTCCCAGCTCAGCAAACCGAACCACAATAAAGTTCTCTCTACAGCTGTTCGACACTGGTCCCAGAACAGGTCATGTGAAGTCCATCCCTACAGAACAGTTTTCTACCCCAGTGGTAGTGCCATCATCCAATGGACTGAAAGACATTCCTTCCGCACGAGTGTTTGAGCCATGTATTTAACTCATAGTGTCATATAGCATGGATCCTTCAGTCCAATCTGTCCATGCCGACCAGACATTCCAGTCTCGCTTAGTCCCATTTGCCAGCATTTAGCCCCTATCCTCCTCGACCTTTCCTATTCATGTACCCATCCAGATGCCTTTTAGATGTTGTAATTGTATTCACCTCCACCACTTCCTCTGACAGATCATTCCGTACACAAACTACCGTCTGCGTGAAAAAGTTGCTCCTCAAGTCCTTTTTAAATCTCTCCCCTCTCACCTTCAGCCTGTGCCCTCTGGTTTTGGACCCACCCCCAACTTGGGAAAAAGACTGGCTATTCACCCTATCCATGTCCCTCATAATTTTATAAGCTTCTGTAAGGTTTACCCCTCAGCATCCAACGCTCCAGGGGAAAGAAATCCCGGCGTATTCAGCCTGTCCATACAAGTCGAACCCTCCAGTCCCAGCAATGTCCTTGTAAATCTCTTCTGAGGCCTTTCAAGTTCAGCAATCTCTTTCCTATAGAAGGCTGACCAGAATTGTGTGTGGTATTCGAAAATACTCATCAATGACATACAACCAACTCCTTGACTTTATTTACTCTATGCCAGTTTGCTTGTGGTTCAGGTAGTAATCCAGAGAGTATTACTTTGGAGATTCTGCTTTCTAATTTAGCTCCTAATTATTCAAAGGCTTTCAGCAGAACCTCCTTTCTCGTCCTACCAATGTTGCTACCACAGTGAATGACGGCGACTGGATCCCTCCCCTTCCTCTCCAGGTTCTACTGCAGCCCTAAGGAGATGTTCTTAACCCTGGTGCCTGGCAAGCAACACAGCATTTGGGGCTCACGCTCATGGCTTCAAAGAACAGGATCTAACCCCTTAATTATTACTCTTTGCTACCACTACTACATTCCTATTTCTTCTCTCACTTGAATGGCTCCTTGTACTAAGGTGCCATGGTCAGTTTACTCATCCTCCCTTCAGTCCCCACTCTCATCTGTGCTGCTTGCAAGAACCTCGTAACCACTGGACAATTGCAAGGGCTGAGGCTCCTGATTTTTAACCCCCTAAATGTTCAAGATGGTGCCGAAGTAGCAGGGCTGAGCCCAGGGCTCGTCCACTCCCATCTGCTTTCTTTCACTTTTCTTTCTTCTTTTTGCTTTTGCTCTTTTTTTTATCCTTTTCTTTAAAGCCTGGAGAATAGCAGGTGAAGGGGGAGGCCTCCTGCAGCAGTAGCACCAAGTCGAGCCAGACACTGCTCCACCCCAACTCAGGTCTCCCAGCAAGTGAGAAGCAGGTCCAGAACTGACTCTCGCAGACCAAACTCACAGGCTGAGCTGAGGCTCCGGGTTCATGCCTAGGCCCAGGATGCATGAAGGAGCCGTAGCGTTGGCGAAAGGGATGGAGGACCCCACTGACCTATGGCAGGTGGAAGCATCAGGAGGAGTAATGGATGAGGAACAGTAGGTATGGAACCCGTGCATTCCCAGGCCTGTGGCTCCAGTTCAGATGTGGCAATTGCAGTTGTGACAGTGGTGACAGTGGTGGAGGCCTGTAATTGAGACCCCACAGCCCATTTCAGAGATTCTGGCTGATGTCAAGCAGCAACTGGAGGACCAGCAGATGAGGAACAAGCAGAAGAGTGAAAGATGAATTCTATTGCAGTAAGTTTTTCAAGATGGTGCTGGAACATGGCGACGCTTCACGTATAACACGTGAAAAAAATACTTTTCACTATTTATTATGTGCATGTGGCAATATGTCTTAAGTCCTATCTGTCTCGCACACAGTCACACCATTCTCTCTCTGATCCCAGATTAATTTTGAATGACCTGGTCTCAAGGGTGTGACCATTGTCTGGACGAAGCCCAGTGTCTGCATTTCAGACTCTGGTTTTCAACTATGATCCAAAGTTCCTCAAGCTGCAGATAGATGTATTAGCACTAGGTCATATTCGTGTCCGTTAGCTCCCACATATTGAATTAGCAACAAATCGCCCATCGTACATCACTATCATATTTGATTTAATTTATAAATAAATTAGTAATGATGTTTTGATTTTATGAAAAGAAATAAGTCATGTGTACTTCAGTTATTTTTAAGAGAAGAAAAACGCTAGAGACCTAAACACAAACTGAAGAACTGAGTTTTATTTTAAAACCTGGAGATATTCACTAATCCTGCTTACCAATCAGCTTCTTTCCCTGTGCTCTCATCACACTGTGGTTTGTAACTCAGTTGCTGTCTCACTGCAAGTCAGCTCTCGAACCACACCTTTTATCCCCTCCCACTTTCCTCTTGCTCTGGAGAGTTTGGTGTTTGGTGCACCAAATTTCCACTTTGAGCCAGATTTCCAACAGTATACTCACTCGACCTTTGCCTCACTCTGCTGAGGTCTCACACTGACCGTGTTCCTTACTAACAATACCAGCACTATGCTCCAGACGTGTGACCTGTAGTGGTTCCCTAGCCAGAGGGAGCTGCTGTGAATCAAGGGCCATCTGAGTTCCACAAACCTTTGATACAGCATTTGAGGAAAAAGTCATCTGTCATGATCCAGACCCTCGGTTACACTGGGAAGAGCTCAAGAGTAGGGCATCTGTAAGTAACCAAGGGAAGTACAGTGTTAAGAAACATCGGGGTGTTTGTCTGCTATTATTACATGTAAAGGAATTGTCCACTGACAGTATTGCATATACTTATTCATGGAGGTGACAGTCCTGAAGGAAAGTATGGATTTATGTAGTGCAGCTGATTTATTACACAAGCTGACGTTGAATTGTAGTTAAGGAAGATAGTTTCTTTGGCACTGGTTGTAGATTGGCCACAGAGGGGATCAGAATGCTTTGTAAAAAGTGGGTGGTGTTACACAGAAGTGAAGACTGTGGAGGTAATCTGTGTTGAGATAGCCCTTGTAGCAATCACCGAGGACTGCTGAGAGCAGTGGTAATTCTGCTGATCTGCCAGCCGTAACAACCAAAGGTTTGAAGTTGTGATGGGTATAGTACAGTCTAATGATTCTGGGCAGGAATACTGGAGGGTACTGCAGCATTCAGTCTGACCTCTTCAGGCATTGAAAATGTGTTTTTCTCTCACAAAACGCTTCATCAATGAACACCTCATTGTGACTCCTCTCTGTTAATGTTTGGGCTGCTCTATCTGGAATCATTATCCATAGGAGCAAGGATTATAGACTTTGCCACCCAGGAATAATCCTTTGACATTATTTTCAATGGAAGTTAGAGTTGAAATTACAAAGTTTGAACTGCAGGAATTGTTGTCATTGAGTTTTCAGGACATTGAGGAAGCGGAAGCTTATCCGTTCACCATGGTTGTGTGTGTGCTGTGGGCACCTTCAATTCAATGTAGATGCTGTTGATCACATCCTGGACCTTGTTTTTCCCATTTTGCCAATCAGTGAGCAGAGTACTGTCCTGGTGTTCATTGATAAGTCAGTCCCTGTGACTGCCTGATGTTGCCCTCTGCCTCAGGATCTGAGGATAGAGACCATCTTTACAACCAAAGAGAAAACAATACGGCCAGCTGCTTTAACCTCAGGCTATCTTGTAGCTGGTCAGTTACACTGCTGTCCCCTTTGCTGTTGTGCACTCTACTTAATGTAAGATTTTTCAGGAATATCCTGATTTTGCCTGTGCTGCTTGGGAGATCTTGTGATGCTTCCCTGCATCTGGGACAGAAGCTCTGGATTCAAATCCCATCTTTGGACTTACGGGCCATTAAAATTGTATCATAGCACAAATCAAACAGCTTGATCTGTAAATCCCACTGATAAACCTATGGCAGGCAGTAAGAGCAGGAGAGTATCCTGGTCAGCCAGAACCATGTGGGAGCTGGAGCGTAACAACCTCTTCACGTTATAGGACTCCACGCATAGGTTTAGGATCTTGCCATCAGCAAGCATCATCCTCCTTCTGAGGGACTATCTGTCTCTATATTGTATATCCTAGGAAGAGGTGGTGTCACTGATGAGTTACATTGTGCTTAAGTGGTATCTGACTCATGAGGCTCCCCTCCTCCAGAGTATCAACAACAAACCTAAGTCTTTGGGGTAAGGCAGGGGCATTTTATTATAACATTCACGAGACAACAAGATTACAAGTTTAATTATGCTCTTTTAAATATTTAATTTTCTTTGTGTTGCCCTGGGGTTTATAAATTTCAGAATTTATAAGCCTTATTTTCTCTACCTTGTTGGCTGACAACCCAACTGCGAATGATAGGCTGTGTCTGCTTACTCACTCCCCTCCTGAGAAATAAAGTTCATAGATAACTTGTAGGGTTTGGGGTTACAGAGCTGAGAGAAACAACATCATAAATGATGAGCATTTCAAACTGTGGTGCTGGAGGAGCAGGGCCAGGGCATGTCAATAAATTTCAGTGACCAGGACTTGATGGAAAATAGGATTTGGGGAGCAGAGTTTTTTTTTTAACTCATTCATGGGATGTGGGCATTGCTGGTTAGGGCAGTATTTATTGCCTATCCCTAATTACCCAGAGGACAGTTAAGAGTCAACCACATTGCTGTGGGTCTGGAATACCATGCAGACTAGATCAGATAAGAATTGTTGGAAATGAGACAGATTATCAGGGAGGTAGGTGTGGAGATGGGGGCAGAGATTTGCAAGGTCTGCAGAGGTTAAATTGAGTTTCAGTGAAGAAGGTTATGACACTTTTGAAAGGAGACCTTGCAAGGCCTTCCTTGTAAGTACAGGCTCTTAAATATAAGGAGATATTTACGTAACCAATGAGTGAAGACAGGAAGATTGGTGGTAACCAATTTAGTGGCATTGACGATAACAAATTTCTCATTGATTTTCCTTCAGAGTTTGCTGTTCCTCTGCCATGTTTGCTGCTCACAAGCAAGCATGGGTGAGAACTAGCCCGTGGTTCATGGAGCGGCTCCTCACCAATTCTGAATTCTGCTTACAGTAACAATTTTCCCTAGTCACACCCACCCTGATTGGATTTTCTCAGATATTTTGGTGCCTTCTAGAGGTGAATGCACTCCTGAGTATTTTGAGCCCTGAAATAAAACATGCCTTTTTTTTGGACAGATTAAATGCTAGTCATAGTCTCTAACGTGTCAATTCTCTTCCAGAAGAGTGGGTGCGGCCAATAATGAAGCGAGAGAAGCAGGTCCTCCTACATTGGGGTTATTGTCCTGACAGGTAAGTATCTAGCTTTCAGTTGCATGTTAGATTAAAGTAGCCATGTCGATGCTACAGAAAAAGTTTGGAGGAAAAGTTAGTACAGTTTACCTTAGCTCAGTTATATAATCAGAGACTATTAATACGGTTACATAGGGAGAACATTCATCTATTGAATCTTTGCTAGCAATTGGTAGAGAGTAAATAAGATTAGAGAGATGATTGCTTGATTGAAAGACTGGTATGGTAGAAGTCTGTTTTGGGACCACTGCTGTTTGTCATTTTTATAAATGACTTAGACGCAGGCATGGGTGGATGAATTAGTAAATTTGCAGACGACGCTAAAGTCGGTGGAGTAGTGGACAGTTTGGACTAATATTGCAGGTTGCAGGGGGACTTGGATAAACTGCTGAATTGGGCTGAGAAGTGGCAAATGGAGTTCAATGCAGCTAAGTGTGACGTGATGCACTTTGGGAAGAATAACAGGAAGGCAGAGTGCTGGGTCGATGGAAAGATTCTTGGTAGTGTGGATGTGCCGAGGGATCTTGGAGTCCATGTACATAACTCCCTGAAAGTTGCCACCCAGGTGGATAGTGCTGTTAAGAAGGCAAACAGTGTGTTAGGTTTCATTCATAGAGGGATTGAGTTCTGGAGCCGCAATATCATGCTGCAACTAGACAAAACGCTGGTGCGGCCACACTTGGAATATTATGTACAATTCTGGTCCCCATATTTCGGGAAGGATATGGAAGCATTGGAAAAGGTGCAGAGGAGATTTACCAGGACATTGCCTGGTCTGGAGGGAAGGTCTTATGAAGAAAGGCTGAGAGACTTGAACCTGTTCTCATTGGCAAGAAGAAGGCTAAGGGGGGATTTGATAGAGACATACAAGACGAATAGAGGATTAGATAGGGTAGACAGTGAAAGTCTTTTTCCAAGGATGATGATGTCAGCGTATACGAGGGGGCATAACTACAGATTGAGGGGTGATAGATTTAAGACAGATGTCAGAGGCAGGTTCTTTACGCAGAGAGTGGTAAGGGCATGGAATGCCCTACCTGCTAATGTAGTTAACTCAGCCACATTAGGGAGATTTAAACAATCCTTGGATAAACATGTGGATGATTTTGGAATAGTGTAGGGGGGCGAGCTGAGAATAGTTCACAGGTCGGCGCAACATCGAGGGCTGAAGGGCCTGTTCTACGATGTATTGTTCTATGTTCTAGAGTGGGATCTGTACCAGTGGGGTGGTCTATACCTGAACTGTGCTGGGGCTGGTGTTCTTGCGAACCACATAACTGGGAAGTAGAGTGGAATTTAAACTTAATAGTGGAGGCAAAGACCCAAATTTGGGAAGTTGTGGTGAATTAAAGTGTGGGGGAAATGCAACAGGTAAAGGAATTAATGTGGGAAATGATAAGCAAACAATGACAGGAAGGGACAAGAGAATGCAGATCCGAGAGCAGATCAACAGATAAAGACTAAAGATAAAAAGGGCAAAACTTAAGATAGGAAAAGTTTCCTCATATTTAAAAAAAAGAAAGGACTTAACAAAGTAAGTATTAATCCTATAAAAAAATTAGTTTGGAGAATTAGTAATCTGCCAATGGTTTTAATTTTCCAAATACCAAATGTAACTATTTTTTCCAAAAAGGGAAGACGTGTGTACTGTAGACTTAAAAATGTCAAGTGTTCAGGGATTGAAAACATCAGCCATAGCTCTTTGCTGGAATAAACTGTTTGCTGAGATTTAAGAGGCAAGGAGAAATTATTATAAAGGAATTAAAAACAACATGTCAATTATTTAGATTTCCAGAAGGCACTACATCAAAGGCTATTGCAGAAAATTAAAGTTCATGGTGTAGGGGTAACATATTAGAATGGAGAGAAGATTGAATGGCTAACAGGAAGCAAAGAGTAGGAATAAGTGGATCTTTGTCAGGCTGACAGGATGTCACGAGTGGTGTGCCACAGGTGCTGTGCTAGAACCACAATACATAAAGATTCAAGTGTGAGTTGTGCAGAGGACATGAGACCATAAAGGGTATTAATAGGTTAGGTAAGTGGGCAAAGAGCTGGTAAATGGAGGAAATTGTGAGAGTGTGAAATTGTCTATTTTAACAGAAATATTTTTTAAAAAAGCACATTCTCTAAATGGTGAAAGGTTGCAGAGCTCTAAAATGCAGCAAGACCTGGATGTCCTAGTTAATGAATCGCAGAAGATTAGTGTGCAAGTACAGCAAGTAATTAGGAAAGCTAATACAATGTTATAGTCTGTTGTGAGGGGAATTGAAGCCAAAAGTAGGAAGGTGATACTTCAGTTATAGAGGGCATTGCTGAGACCTCATCTGGAGTATTGTGTATAGTACTAGTCATCGTATTTATAGAAGGATGTTAATCACTTGAAGCAGTCAGAGAATGTTTTCTAGACTAATACCTGGAACGAGTGAATTGTCTTATGAGGAAAGGCAGGGCAGGTATTATCTGGTATTTAGAAGAGTTAGAGGTGACTTAACCAAAGCCTTTAACATTCTTAGAGGACTTCATTGGTTGCATGTTGAAAGCACGTTTTCTCATGTGGGAGAATCTAGAACTAGGGAATCATAGTTTTAAAAATAAACAGAGATCTATTTAAACAAAGATCAAGAAACCTTATTTTTTCTCAGAGTTTTGAGAGTCTTAGAATTCCCTTCCTCAAAAGGCAGCAGGGTGTGGAATCTTTATATATTCTCAAGGGCGAGGTAATAAATTCTTGATTACCAAAGGGATGAAATGATATCAGACATATGCAGGAATGTAGAGTTGAGGTTAAATTCAGATCAGCCATGACCTTAGTGAGTGAGCAAGCAATCTTAAGGGCAGAGTGGCCTACTTTTATTTCTTGCTCCTGTGATCATACTGTTGTCGCTTCAATTACTTTTTCTAGGTGTTGCTAAACAATACTTCCAATACTCACCAATCCAAGCATTACGTTTTAAAGGACACAGTTCATCTCAGTTGATTTCATTGTGTCACTTGTCTGCAAAGTTATGTTTCAAATATCATTTCAATAATTAAACGAATCACTGTACAGGTTTGTGTTATAAAGAAATGTAAATTGATCAGAACTTTGTGGCTGTTTAATGGAATTCATTTCAGACCAACTTAACTTAGTTAGTATTTATCCAAATTCTGATGAAGCGTTGTTCAGAACAGCAGTCTAAAGGTTGGAACCGAGAGAATTTCATGTTTTAATAATGTTGTTGAAGCGTAATAATATTATTACAAGGAATTTGCCTGATAATGTTAGCCTGTGGCCAAGTCTGCTCCATTACGGTGTTGCATTTATTCCTGTGTTATGTTCCTCTAGTTATGATACATGGATTCCAGCCAGTGAAATTGAGGCATCAGTTGAGGATCCCCCACCAACTGAGCGGCCCCGGAAGGTTTGCAGATTTATAATTCCTGATCTATTCAAGTATGCATATTTGTAATGTTTTATAAATGAGAATTCAACAGATTTTGGGCATTTAGCAGATTACAGGCAGATTCAACAAAGTTTTGTGAAAAGGGAATCATATTTGACAAATTCATCACAGTACTTTAAAGATGTAACAAGTGATATGGGTAAAAGGCATGGAATGTACTTGGATTGCCAAAAAGTGCAATAGAAGCTTTTATTGCAGAAGATGGTGTTGGGGTGATATATCAGTATGGATGGAGGATTGGTTAGCTAACAGGAAACAGTGTTGAGATAAATGGATTATTTTCATGTTGGCAAACAGCTGACGATCTATATGAATGAGTTAGATGAACTGTGTTGTTGCCAGATTTGCTGATGATACAAACATAGGAAAGCAAATTGTGAGGAAGATACAAAGAATCTGCAAGGGTAACAGGTTCAGTTTTGAAAAAACATTTAATGCACAGTTGTGGTATAGAAGCGTGGAAGGCCATTCAACCCCTTGAGTCTGCTCTGCCATTCAGTATGGGCATGGCTGAACATTGAGCTCAATACTTGAATTTCCCACCCACCATAACACGAGGTAAGTATTCTGTAGGTAAGTACCCTGTAGATACTCTACAGGGCATTGGTGAGACCACATATGGTGTACTGTGTATTCTTTTGGTATCTTGCTCAGTGGGATAGACTTGCATTCAGAACAGTTTTGAGAAGATTCAGGAGACTGATTCTTAAGCTATAGAGAGTTGTCTTATGAAGAATGATTAAGCAGGTTGAATTAACATTCTCTTCTGGGTAGAGCAGATGAAGGTGTGACTGAAGAGATGGTGCAACAGGGAGAGCTTCAGATTCCTGAGACATTGGGGTCATTTTTGGGATAGGTGTGATCTGTAAAAGTTGGATGGGTTATGCCTGAAAAGGAATAGGACCAGCATCCTCACGTGGAGGTTTACCGATACCGTTAGGGTGGATTGAAATGAGATTGGTAGGGGGTAGTATCTTGGCAGTAGTGCAGAGAGGTGAGACAATGAGAGGGAATTAGACGTTAAAATTCTAGTGAGTGAGTCTAGAAGGCAGAGGAAAGATAGGCCAGCTAAGTATGTAATATATAATGAAATCACGCAGTGTCAGCATGGCTTCATGAAGGGAAATGATACTAGACAAATTTACTTGAATTCTTTAAGGACGTTACAGAAGAGATTAAAAGAGAACCAGTTGACGTAATACACTTGCATTTCCAAAAGGCATTCAATAAGATTTCAAACATGAAGCTGCTTAAGTTCAGACCCCATGGTTTTGGAGGAGTATGTTAGCATGAAAGAAGATGAGCTAACTAACAGAATTCAGAGAGTCAGGATAAAAGCGCCCCCCCCCCACCCCCTGCTAATTTTAAACCCGACACACAGAGAAGTGTACCGCGCACCGCAATATGTTAAATTTCGAGAGGCAAATAACTATCCCAGAGGTCACCATTTTAAGTAAACAAAATTAACAATTTTATTCTTAAGTCCAACAGAGAACACTAAAACCAACAACTACTTACAACTCCTATGTCTTAAACCTATCTTTTACCTCCCACTCTACAATACTGATCCGATAAATTCCATCTTAAATTTACGGTAACATCAATTTCAAACCCAGGCATAGCCTTCAGATATCGAACTTTCTCTGTAGATTCCTGTAAGTCGACTTTGGTGTTCTGCTGCACGAATTTCTTTTAGATGGGTACCTTTCAGAGAGTCATTCTGCTAGCAGTCTGTTGGTTCTTGGCAGCTCTTTGTAATTTCCCCCCCTAACTGTTTGGCTTTATACCTCAAAACATCAGATCATTTGATCGGTTTGATGTCCTCTCAAACAGTAAAATTGAAATTTGATTGGATTTGGTCTCTGGAGCATAATTTAAACTGGCCCAATTTGAATTTGTTTTTGTTCCATGGCAACACAATTCCAGGTATTTGTTTCGACCAAGTATTACATTTTTACCTTGTTCAGGACACTGTGCTTTCAGACCATGCTCTCTCTCCCTCTCGATGCTCAAGAACCCATCTATGTCCATCTTAAATATACTCAATGACCTGGCCTCAACAGCATTCTGTGGCGATGAATTCCATAGGTTCACCACTCTCTGGCTGAAGATATTACTCCTTATCTCCGTTCTAAAAGGTCTTCCCTTTACTGTAAGGTTGCGACCTCATATCTTCGTCTCCCTGACCAATAGAGATATCTTCCCAACATCTACTCTGTCCAGGCCTTTCAATATTCTGTATGTTTCAATGAGATTCCCCCCTCACCCTTCTAAACCCTATCGAGTATAGACCCAGAGTCCTCAAACGTTCCTTGTATGTTAAGCTGGGACCATTCTCGTGAACCTCCTGTGAACATGCTCCAGGGCCAAGACATCTTTCTTGAGATATGAGGCCCAAAACTACGCACAGTACTCCAAGTGTTCCCTGACCAGAACCTTCTAGAGCCTCAGAAGTACATCTGTTAGGCATGTGTGGATGAAGTTGCAAGGATATCCATTCTTGGCGAATATTCTGTAGAGATGGTGTTCTTCTTCTTCCCTTCATAGGTTGGGAGTGCTGCAATGTGTTGCAGCCCTTTTGAAGAACGTACTAATGCAGCTTCTCTTGTGTGTGTTAAGGTGGTTGCTGTTGTAGTTCAGGACCTGGTCCGTATATGTGGCTTTCCTGTACACTTTTGTGGTGCATTCACCATTCTGTGTTGTTTGTACTATCACATCTAGGAATAACAGTTGATTGTTAGTTTCTTCCTTTCTCATAAATCTGATCCCTGTGAGTATGGTGTTAATAATCCGGCGTGTGTTCTCGATTTCTGTTCTCTTAATGATAACAAGAGTGTTGTCTACATATCTGATCCAGAGTTTGGACTGGATTTGTGATAGGGCTGTTTGTTCCAATCTTTGCATCACTGTTTCTCCTACGAGCCCGGAGGTGGGTGAGCCCATAGGTGTTTCATTAATCTGTTCATGTTTGGTTGTTGAATGTGAAGTGTGTTGAGAAGCATAGGTCTAGTAGTTTAAGTATCCAGTCCTTGTTGATAGGTTCCCTGTAATGTTGTCTGTTCTGCCTGTCCAGGAAGTTGGCTATTGTCTCTCTGGCTGGAGTTTTGTCAATTGAAGTGAACTGTGCCTGTGGGAGATTTGTTATAACCAAAGCAGCCATCTTGTCACATGTTAAAAGCCTGGAAACAATTTTAAATCTCATATTAGAGTCTGCTTGTTAAGCTTGTACATTCGCAGGCTCAGTGAGTTCGGTGACCTTGTGGCTGTACTAACACATGATCGTGAAACTTTTTCCCAGCATGGGAATGTTCTTCTTTTCCAAGAATCTATTGTAATACCAACACTTACTTATCAGCTACTAACTAGCACTGTCCAGACACTACGTGACTGGGGCTAGTGACTGGGCAAGGTGTCTACTTACTCATCATACTGCAATTAACAGTTGGTAATTGTTAAATGATTGTAACCTATATAATCATGCAACTCTCTATCTCGTCGGAGTGGCTTGTGACCATTGAGTCGACTTGTCTCTCCCCGTGAGCTCATGAATAAACAGTCAATAACTCAAGGTTTATGTGGCATGATTCATTGTTCTTCTAAATTGGACCACTACGAGTGAATCACCCACTTCATAATTCATTTCATTCCCAACAGTGCCGTTACATCAAATGAGACCATTGCTTTGTTCTTGTCTATGTTTATGTTCTTGATGTTGTCTAAGAATTCTTGTGATGATTTTATGGAGCGTTTAGATCCGCTAATAAGATATTGTAGTTTTTGTTGGAGAGAACATTAAGAGAACAGAAATCGAGAACGCACACCAGATTATCAACACCATACTCACAGGGATCAGGTTTACAAGAGAGGAGGAAACCACTTCCATTCTTGAATGTGATGGTGCAAACAACACAGAATGGTGAATGCACACACAAGAGAAGCTGCATTAGTACCTTCTTCAAAAGGGCTGCAACACACTGCAGCACTCCCAACCTATGAAGGGAAGAAGAAGAACACCATTTCTACAGAATATTCGCCAAGAACGAAATTCCCAACTTCATCGGCACATGCCTAACAGACAGACAATGCAATGAGGACATGCCATGACCTAACACACTAACCACGCTACCTTATATAAAAAATGCATTTTGGATCTGTTCGCCGAGCTGGGAGTTTTTGTTGCAAATGTTTCGTCCCCTTTCTAGGTGACATCCTCAGTGCTTGGGAGCCTCCTGTGAAGCGCTTCTGTGCTGATTCCTCCGGCATTTATACTGGTTTGAATCTGCCGCTTCCGGTTGTCAGTTGCTGTCCGCTGCAGTGGCCGGTATATAGGGTCTAGGTCGATGTGTCTGTTGACAGAATTTGCGGATGAGTGCTATCAACGGACACATCGACCTAGACCCTATATACCGGCCACTGCAGCGGACAGCAACTGACAACCGGAAGCGGCAGATTCAAACCACTATAAATGCCGGAGGAATCAGCACAGAAGCGCTTCACAGGAGGCTCCCAAGCACTGAGGATGTCACCTAGAAAGGGGACGAAACGTTTGCAACAAAAACTCCCAGCTCGGCGAACAGAACCACAACAACGAGCACCCGAGCTACAAATCTTCTCACAAACTTTGAATGCATTTTGGAACTAACAGCCAGACGTCTCTGCCCAGTGGGATCCATAACAGCCCATAAACCGACAGCCATGCTTGGGCAATAGCTCACCAGAACAAAAGACCCTATTATGTGTAAGACTGATGTAATTTACAGGATTCCATGCAAAGACTGCATGAAACACTATATAGGGCAAACAGACAGACAACTAGCAATCCGCATCCACGAATACCAACTAGCCACTAAACACCATGACCAGCTGTCACTAATAGACATACAGAGGACAAGAATCACATTTGACTGGGACAACATAGGGCAAGCTAAACATAGCACAGTCAGAGAATTTCTAGAAGCATGGCACTCAGCCATGGACTCCATCATCATGCACATTGACCTAGACTGGCCACTACAGCAGAAACTGAGCCAAATAAATTCCAGAAGAGACAGGACAGCAGTGTTTCACAGGAAGCTCCAAAGCACAGAAGATATCACCTAGACAAGGGGCAAAACGTCTGAAAACCAACTTCCCAGCTGAGCAAACATAGCCACAATCACAATAGTATAAATAGTGCAAGGTGAAAGTTGAAAAGGAATTAAAGTTAAGTGCGCATAAGAATGCATTGGCTGGCAGAATAAAGGTGTTTTTTAAATAAATAAAGAGCAAGAGAAAGGCTAAGGAAAGAGCAGAGTTCAGTAGGGACCATCGAGGTAATTTGGACCCAGAAGATGTTGATATGATCCTCAATGAGTACTTGGAGTTGTTCTTCACAATGGAAAAGAGCGATGCAGGTAAAAACATCAGGATTGCGCACAGTGAAATATTAGTGTACTACTCAGTGTCCCCTTGATGTTGGGGAATGTGCACTTGGAGAGACCTGAATCAATCCGTGATAGTCAGCATGGATTTTTTAAGGCAAGGTCATGTTTGCGATATTTGATAGAACATTTTGAGAATATAACCAAGACTGTTAATGAGTTTTTTTCTACTTGGGCTTTAGCAAGTCTTTTGATAAGGTCCCTCATGGTAAGCCAGTCAAAAAAGTAAGAGCTCTTTGGATCCAATACATGGTGGCACATTGAATCAAAAATTAGCTGAAAGGCAGGAAGTAAAACGGGGTATTTCTGTGAGTCCATAAGTTTCAAAGAATGAGAGATGATCTTTGAATAATAAAATTCTGAGGGCCTTTGACAGAGTGGGTGCAGAGAGGGTGTTTCCCTTTAAGAAAGAGTCTACCCAAGACACAGAGTTTAAAAATTGAGTATCCCACTTAAGACGGAGATGAGGTGAAATTCCTTTTCTTCATCTTTGGTCTTTGGATGTCTCTTCCTCAGAGAGCTGTAGAGACTGAGCATTGAGTTTATTCAAAGTCAAGTCAGAAGGATGTTTAAATTATAAGGGAGTTGAGGGTTATATAGTGGAGTGGGTGGAGGAGGAAGTGGTTTTGAGGCCACAATCAGATCAGCCATGATCTCGTTGAATGGAGGAGCAGGCTTAATGGACCAAATTATCTACTCTTCTTTCTTACAGTCTTATGGAACACAGTGCATACGGTGGGCCAGGTGTATTACACCGAATAGCAGGGCAGCTAAAAAGTTCTCTAACCTGAATGGTCTTGAGCTTCTGAAGTGTCACTGTCCCCCTATCTTCCAGGATCTCTGTGTTGGTTGAGATTCTGGACCTTTTGTTAATTGGATTATTGTGCAGATCATCCTCCTGTCTTCCCTGACTGCTCCTGTGTGTCCTACTCATCATATATCCTGTTTACAGAACAGTAGTTCTGATTGAGAGATGAGAGGCATTATTAGAATACAAAATTTTAAAATCAAAAACGTTATGAGCAGAAGATTATAGGGATCTGAGTTATGTGAGCTACAGTGGGAATTATGGCAGAACCACTGGAAAAATGCATCTCGACGTTAGGCCCACATCACTGAATCCTTTATACACTTCCCAAGTGGCAAGGTCAGTTTCTCACTGTGCAGCAATGAGTTCCCATTTGAGCATGATTATAACTTGTTAAATACTTTATTAGTGCCACAACGTGCCTCATTAATGTTCAATCTCCTATCTTCCCAAGTGTGTCAAACGAGCAGCATTTCGGCAATTCTCGACATGGAAATCAGAATGGGCATACTTGAACCCACTGCTTGCTTCAAAAGACCTCCTTGTTGGACACCAGGCACACTCCATGGGCGCTAGCCGTGCACACATCTGTAGACATTGGCATCTGCTAGGTGCCACTTTCCAAGAACCCTCATGGCATATTTTTGGTCCACTTATAGGGCGCTCCTACACTTCATTGATACACCAGCAATTAACATTGTAATCCTGCTGCAAAGCAGCTGTGTGCTCAGGAACATACACCCAATCCATGGACTAGTCCAGGCTGCATCTCTGACTCTTCACTTATTCTCATCACGCTCCTTTAATCTGCCCCTACCTGAATGCTCACAGCATCCTTGCTTTGTCTTGCTTGTTTGCACTTTGTCCCCTCAGACAGAGACACCAGTTCACTACTGTTGTGTTGGCATGGTATTTGAGAGCATACACACAAAGGCAGAAAGCGTGTTTTAGATTAGATTAGATTACTTACAGTGTGGAAACAGGCCCTTCGGCCCAACAAGTCCACACCGACCCGCCGAAGCGCAACCCACCCATACCCCCCTATATTTACCCCTTACCTAACACTACGGGCAATTTAGCATGGCCAATTCACCTGACCCGCACATCTTTGGACTGTGGGAGGAAACCGGAGCACCCGGAGGAAACCCATACAGACACGGGGAGAACGTGCAAACTCCACACAGTCAGTCGCCTGAGTCGGGAACTGAACCCGGGTCTCAGGCGCTGTGAGGCAGCAGTGCTAACCACTGTGCCACCGTGTTGTTGTCAGCCATCCTTAGTCAAGTCAAGGGAGAGAACCTCTACCTGGGGTCCTGGTCACAGCAAGTCAAGAGCAGCCAATGATACCAGTCCAGGGGCTTGAACATGGTCAGTCAGTCACATAGGATAGTCAAAGTCAGGATGCTGTCCGAATACAGGCCACCACTCATCTTGAGTTTCTCTGCCCTATTGTGAGCTCTCCTTTTCCTGCAATGAGAGAGTGGTGGGTATTGAGGGACATTAAAATGTGGGCACAGGTGGGGAGATGTCCCCGGCAAGTGAGGAGGCAACCCGGTGGCCATGCAAAGTTAGAGGTGTTGGGGTTGGGGTGGGTAAGAACAAGTGAGGGAAGACATTACGGACAATAGCGAGTGTACTAGAGCATGGGCCTTGGTGGGAGATAGGTACGTTATCATACAGATTGTGACTCTCATGGTAGAGATGAGCATTGACCAACTTCCTACAATGATGGGATTCCTCCAGGTGACTGATACTGCACTGACCGTGGTGGCAGCCTGGGACCAGGCTGGCATGGTCTGCCCTTGTGGTGTCTGCTAGACCTGGAAAAACAGGATGTCCTACTTGTGTACTCCCTGTCTGATAGGACCTCCAGGTTCCTGCCAGCAAAGCTTCATTTATCTACCATGTCTGGGGTAAATGTCAGGAACCATGCCTGAATGGTGCTTTTGTGGGCGTGCAACAGACTTTTAAATGTGTCAGCAGTGCCAGTGAATTCCAGGATATCCTGGCAGTGGCAAGCTGTTTCGGGAATGGTGTATGATAAAATGGGACTACAGACATGAAGGGTGCCAGAGTAGCAGAGTAGTTAATTAATGGGTGAGTTCAGTAAGGTATGGTGAGAAACCTCAGTGCCTCGCAGCGATAAAACCTCCGAGAATCTCGTCACAACTTGCTCTTCGCCAAAAAAAAAGTAAGATTCAGCCCTGGAAAATGATGCCAATTGATTGTTTGACACTCTGATCTGTTTTAGCGCCATTGCAAGATGGTTGTTAATATCGATTGGAGAAGACTATTTCTCTTTGTTTCACAAAGCTAAAGTAGAAGTGGGATGGTTTGTATTTTAGTTAAATAAGTTAACAGTTCCTTAACTGTCATTACCAGCTGCTGTGAGTAAGACCTGAGCTTTCAGTAAGATTTCTTATATTCATCTGCTTTTAACTCATTTGACAGCATGTGGACTGTTTTTTTGAGTTTGAATTTGATTTATTGTTGTCACACATACCAAGATACCGTGAAATTTCCAAGACTAACTATTCTTATTTGTTGAAAGGTTCATGCTAAGTGGATAATGGACACTGATACTTTCAATGAATGGATGAATGAGGAGGACTATGAGGTGAATGATGACCGGGCACCTGTTGTTCGAAGGAAGAGAATTTCTGCCAAGACATTAACAGAAGAGGTAATTTCTACTGTTGTCCAATTTCCTTCCTTTATAACCAGTAAGTGATGTAGTTTTGCTCAATATTGTCAGTTTTTCCTCAAGATTGTCCTCTAGATATTTTTCCTCAAGGAGGAAAAATTAAATTAGATATACTTCAATAAAAACAGATCACTGGAAGTTTTCAGAACAGATGTTCACTATCATCTATTATTTGAGAATAAATCATTTGGTAAATAAATGTGTACCAATTCAAAGCTTAAAGAATCAAATACTGGAGCTTTCTTCATTGCTTTCCCAAAACAATTCAGTCACTCAATTCTTTCTTTGTTCACAGCCATTATCCAGCAGCAGCAAGAAGTTTCTTTTAGGAACTACTTCTGGATTTTGTTCCACCTTGGCCATTGAGCGATATACTTTCACTGACGAATTTCACTTCTTCTGTTACTGAGAGGCATTTCTTGTCTGGAAGTGTAATTACATTTGGTGATTTAGTGCTTTCTGATAGGATGAGGTTTCACTGGTTTTGTGAAAAATGAGTGACTCCTAAACTTTTATTCCAAGGTGCACAGCCCAGACTCAGATCGGAGAGATAAGAAGGGAAGCAGTCACAAAAAACGGAAACGTTCCCCTTCTCCTTCACCAACTCCAGACTCCAAGAAAAAGAACACCAAAAAAGGGTGAGGCACTTCCCTTGTCTCTGGAAATTATTGTTTAATTTAAAGTTAGAAATGTTAAAAGCTTTTGTTGTGATCATGTGTGAATTTATTATGCAAAATCTAGAAAGGTTTGCCAGCAGACACATCCCCATGCTGCTAGCCCAAGATATTATGATAAACGCATTTACACAGTTACACCATTCAAAGTATGAAACACTTCAAAAAAAAAGCAATATGATGTGACCATTATACATTCAGGTCCCCACTGCGACTGCCTTTTCAAAAATTGCAAGTGGAAAACTGAGGTTTTTGGGATTGAGGAAATTGAGGAAGTTTAAAGAAGATTTTGATCTGGTGTTGAATTTCAGTGCTCAAAAGCAATCTGAATCTTTTCGATCTTGTTATTCCAAATTACTGGAGAACATGTTACTGCCCTTGCATGCCCTGTCCTGTTTTAAAAACTGGCAGCAGCCAAAATGTATTATGCATAAAAATTATATTTTGGGGTGTTAGTATCTTGTGACAGTCTCCAAATGTTGTAATATACTGTCTGAAAAGGCTTCCCAGGAAGTTGCCTTCAAAGCAAGAGTCATGTTTTTAGGCAAAGTGTAAGGAGTAATTAAAGTGTTACTGGAGTAGTTCTGTGTTCAGGTTATTAATACACTGAAATACTAAAAGACTTATAGACATTGTCACATTTTCGAGTATCATATATGCAAAGTGTACATCGCATCTTTAATTGGCTCAAATCTGACTATGAAAAATATCAAATTGTTATAAATTGAATAATATTGGTCATCTGAAATGTTATTGAAAAGGTCATAGAAGTGATAATGATGAATGAGTAAGTAATTCCCAATAAACGAGCAACGAGGAGGAGAAGGGGAACTACTTCATTTATACAAAATACTTTGAGAGCGGGGAGGAAGCCTTTTGGCCGCCATCTTTGCTTTGGAAAATAAGATTTAAAACACAACAAACAGACAAATAATTCCTGAGCAAAGCTGTGAATTAAAGAATTCCCCACCTTCTTGGAAGAACAACAGATTTGTTCACAGAGACATTACACTTGGAAAACTAGAGCTTGGCTTCACTCAATTCCTGGAGGTTGCTGTCTTCGCCTGGACTATTTTGGTATTACCGCATGTATAGCCTTCATGTCCCATGAAGAAAGAGGAGCATTCTTGGGCTGTTCACGTTGCATTTATGATGTCCTTACAGATCTCAAAGTGCACATTTAATAATATTCATAATCTATCCATCTATTAGCAGTGGTGTCATCACACCATTGAATACATGAATTTACTGTACAACAGGGATGTTACGTAAATTGAATTATCAGCCCTACTAATTTAACACGTCTTCCCCAACTTTTTCTGTGTCATGCCCAGCATGCCTACTTTATATTGCACTTTCTCTTTTCCATTGTTACTCTGTCTCCATCTCCCTCTCCCTCTGTTGTATTCCACATCCTCTGTGTCTTTTTTTTACACTTCTCTGGCTTTCTTCTATTTCTTTCTGTGTTGTCATTTATCTTTCTCACTCATTCTACCTCACCCTCTTTCTCTCGCTCTTTTTGTGCTGCATGATTTCTGTATTTCTGTCACTCCCCCTGTCCTCCGACTTTGTCTTTCTCTTTTGTTGTCTCTGATCCCCTGTGATATAACCTTGTTATCCAGTCTACCATGTGGAATGTTGTTGAGCCTTTTTTAACCTCTCTCCTACTTCCCCTATCTGAGTACTCATATATTTACTAGAAAAGCAAAAGGTTTACATCTGTAGTGAAGCCAAAACAAAATAGGAGGGATTTTTCAGTAGACAAAAATAAATCCTTCACTTTGGTATTGTAAGTTCAACAGATCTAGTTTTTTTCCTGAGGTAAACCCAAAATAGTTTAATTAAGCCACAGAGAATGATTGAAGTGTAAAATTATCATAGGAGGTCAAAAGAAAATTTGTTGTCCAGTGTACTTTGCAAGACGTTCTGAGCTGAGATAAACAACAGTACAAAATTGCTGTTAATGTCCTGTGAGAAATTGTGTACTTCACATACATACTGTAGGAAGCCACGGTCTTCATGTAGAAACTTTAATGAAAATACTTCAATGAAAAAAACTTTATGGCCAAGCACAGTTGTTAATTTGGAAGTAATTATACTTAAGAGAATACAAATTGGGAGCAGGAGTTGGTCATTTGACCTATCGAGCCTGTCTGCCATTTGATAAATTCACAGTTGCTCTGATTTGGCTTATATTTTCCTGTCTACCCTTTATACCGTTTTACACCTTTGTCAGTCAAGAATTTATCTCACCTAGCCTTTAAAATATGCAATAACCTTGCCATAAGCTTCTCTCTGGAAGGGAATTTCACAGACTATGGGAAGGCAATGGCCTCCTGGTATTATATCTTGACTAGTTTTCCAGAGACTCGGGTAATATCCTAGAGACGTGGATTCAATTCCCACAACGGTTGAATTTGAATTCAATAAAAATCTAGAATTAAGAGTCTGATGCTGATCAAAACCCAGCTGGTTCACTAATGGCCTTTAGGGAAAGAAACTGCCATCTGCCTGCTCTGCCGTCTGGGCAATTAAGGATGGGGAACAAATGCTAGGTTAGCCAGCAATGCCTACTTCCCATGAATGACTTACAAAAATGGATTAAGGACATTTGGAGGAAAAAATGTTCTTGCCTCTACCTTCAAAGGGAGATTCTTTATTTTTACAAAAATGTCCCATGGTTTTTTCAACATCCATTCTGTCACATCCCTTCAAGATCTTGCATGTTTCAAAATCACCTGTCATTCTTCTCAATTCCAATGAATGCAGACCTAACCAGTTTGATTATACCTCACTGGATAATCACTTCATCCTTGAAATCAATAGAGTAAATCTCTAATGTAAAACATAAGAATGGGGGATGCTGGAAATCTGAAACAAAAACAGAAATTTTGTTAAAATTCATCAAGTCTGGCAGCATCTGCGAAGAGAAAAGAGTTGATGTTTAAAGTCCAGTGACCTTTCTCCAGAACTTGATAGCATTCAGGAAAATGTAATATTTAATTTGATGTTGGAAGTGGTTGGGACGGGGTGGGGGCAGGCTTGAGCTGATAGGTGAAGATGGTGTTTCGAGAGAGAGAGAGAATAACAAAGAGGATTGTTCCATTTTTGCATGCTGCTTTCCTGCGGGTTTACATTTTTCCCACATGCCACTCCGTTTGACAAATCTTTGCCTACAGTCTTATTTGTGTATCCCTTTGCAGATGCCTTCTGTCCTTTTCACAACTTATACTCTTTGTGTCTGTTTTATCAGTCAACCTAGCAACCATGTACAGTAAACTTTTTATTAACCAGCACCTATGGGAGCAGGAATATGCTGATTGATCAAATATTCCAGTTGATCAAGAGATCCACATAATCAATATGTAAACACACGAAATAATAGAAACGTAATTCGAGGGGTGGACACATCACTTTATTTTCAGCATAAATCACTTAAATAATAATGCAGCTTTGCCTTAAATAAAGCTTAGTGACAGAGAGCCTTCTCATTTACACCCTCAGTTGACTCTTTAGACACTGAAGATTGCAATAGTACAATTAACTTCTAATGTTTGAGGTATATAATTTTTGCCATTTATCAAGAGTGCTGATTCATAAGGTACCAGTTAAAACAAAGTTTGCTCTGTATTTGGTCCCTACATCCAAATAATTGATATAGATTGTGAACAATAGATCCCTGTGGCACTCCACTAGTTACAGTTTTCTAACCCGAAATTAACCCATTCATGCCTACACTATGAACTCTTATTCTGTGCAGCAACATTTGATGTGGCAACTTATCAAATGCTTTTGAAAATTCATCTCACGTCTACGGGTTTCCGTCTGTGCATGTTGCTTGTAATTCCTCAAAGAACATGAATAAGTAATTCAACCATGATTTCTCTTTCACAAAGCCATGTTGACTGCCTGATTGCAATAAGATTTCTGAAATGCCCTGCTATAACCTCCTAAATAATAGTTTCTGGTATTTTCACTTTGACAGATGTCGGCTAACCGTCCAATAGTTTCCTTTCTGACCCCCTCCTTCCTTGAATAGAAGAATTTAATTTTTTTTTTAAATTTGAAGACACCTTGTCAGAATCTAGGGAATTTTGAAAAATTAGAATCAATGCTTCTACTATCTCAGCAGTTACTTCTTTTAAGACCCTGGAATGAAGTCTGTCAGGTTCTGGGGTCTTGTCAAGTTTTAGTTCTAACCATTTTCTCAGTATCCTTTCCCTTGTGAACGTAATTGTTTTAAGTTTCTCCCTCCTTTTTATTACTTGATTTCATGGATGATATTTGTGTTTTTTGTAGTAAAGACATGTGTGAAATATTAGTTCAGTACTTGTTTCCCATTTGTTTCCCAAATTAATTCAGCAGACTTGGTCTCTGGAGGACCAACACTCACTCAAGTTCTCCTTTTCCTTTGTGAACTACTTGTAAAACCTCTAACTGTTATATTTGTTGCTCGCTTTTACTCATACTGTATTTTTTTCCCCTCTGCTTTTTATTGTCATTCTTTGCTGGTTTTAAAATTCTGTCCAATCTTCTGATCTATTACTAACTTTTGCTAAATTGTCCACTTTCATAGAACATAGAACAGTACAGGCCCTTCAGTCCTCACTGTTGTGCCAACCTTTTATCCTACTATAAGATCAAACTAACCTGCATATCCTACATTTTACTATCAACCATGTGCCCATCTAAGAGTCACTTTAATGTCCCTAATGTATCTGGCTCTACTACTACTGCTGGTGCATTCCACACATCCACCACTCTTTGTGTAATGAACCTACCTCTGACAACTCCCTCAAATCTTCCTCCAATCATCTTAAAATTATGCCCCATGGTGATAGCCATTTCCGCCCTGGGAAAAAGTTTCTGGGAATCCACTCTATCCATGCCTCTCATCATCTTGTACACCTCTATCAAGTCACCTCTCCTCCTTCTTCACTGCAATGAGAAAAGCCCTAGCTCTGTAGAGCGGCACAGTGGCTCAGTGGTCAGCACTGCTGCCTCACAGTGCCAGGGACCCGGATTCGATTCTAATTTTGGGCGACTGTGGAGTTTGCACATTCTCCCAGTCTCTGTGTTGGTTTCCTCCAGGTGCTCCGGTTTCCTCCCACAGTCCAAGATGTGCAGGTCAGGTGAATTGGCCATGCAAAATTGCCCATAGTGTTAGGTACGTTAGTTAAAGGGAAATGGGTCTGGGTGGGTTACTCTTCGGAGGGTCGGTGTGGACTTGTTGGGCCGAAGGGCCTGTTTCCACACTGTAGGGAATTTAATCTAATCTAATCCCTCAACCTTTCTTCGTAAGACATGCCCTCCAGTCCAGGCAACATCCCAGTAAATCTCCTCTGCACCCTCTCGAAAGCTTCCACATCCTTCCAATAATGAGGTGACCAGAACTGAACACAATATTGCAAGTGTGGTCTAACCAAGGCTCTATAGAGTTCAGCATAATCTTGCAGCTCGTAAACTCAATCCCCCTGCGAATGAAAGCCAACACACCATACGCCATTCTTAACAATCCTATCAACTTGGGTAGGCGAAAGTGGGTACTGCAGATGCTGGAGATTACAGTCAAGATTAGAGTGGTACTGGAAAAGCACAGCACATCAGGCAGCATCCGAGCTGCAGGAAAATTGACATTTCGGGCAAAAGCCCTTCATCAGGAATGAGGCTGGGAGCCTCAGGGGTGGAGAGATAAATGGGAGGGGGTGGGGTTGGGCAGAAGGTAGCTGAGAGTGCATTAAGTGGATGGAGGTGAGGGTAAAGGTGATAGGTCGGAGAGGAGGGTGGAGTGGATAGATAGGAAGGAAGAGGGACAGGCAGGACAGGTCATCAGGATGGTGCTGAGCTGGAAGTTTGGAACTGGGGTAAAGTGGGGGGAGGGGAAATGAGGAAACTGGTGAAGTCCACATTGATGCTATGGAGTTGAAGGGTCCCAAGGCAGAAGGTGTTCTTCCTGCAGGCGTCGGGTGGTGAGGGAGTGGCGATGGGGGAGGCCCAGGACCTGCATGTCCTCGGCAGAGTGGGAAGGGGAGTTGAAATGTTCGGCCATGGGGCGGTAGGATTGATTGGTGTGGGTGTCCCAGAGATGTTCTCTGAAGCGCTCTGCGAGTAGGTGTCCAGTCTCCCCGTTGTAAAGAAGACCGCATCGGGATCAACGGATACAATAAATGACATGTGGAAGTGTCGGTGAAACCTTAATGGATGTGGAAGGCTTCTTTGGGGCCTTGGACAGAGGTGAGGAGGAGGTGTGGCGCAAGTTTTGCAATTCCTGCGGTGGCAGGTGAAGGTGGCTTGTTAGGGGGCGTAGACCTGACCAGGTAGTCGCGGAGGGAACAGTCTTTACGGAAAGCGGATGGAGCGGAGGGGGAGGGAAATATTTCTCTGGTGGTGAGGTCCGTTTGTAGGTGGCGGAAATGTCGGCGGATGATGCAATGTATACAGATGTTGGTGGAGTGGAAGGTGAGGACCAGGGGTTCTGTCCTTGTTGCGTTTGGAGGGGTGGGGTTTGAGAATGGAGGTGCAGGATGTGGATGAGATGCATTGGAGGGCATTGGTGTGTTCTGTGGTGGAATCGGTCTTCCTGGAAGCAGATGAGGCGGAGGAATTGGGAATTAGGGATAGCGTTTTTACAGGCGGCAGGGTGGGAAGAGGTGTAATCCAGGTAGCTGTGGGAGTCGGTGGATTTGTAGAAAATGTCAGTGTTGAGTCAGTCACCCTGAATGGAGATGGAGATGGAAAAGTCCAGGAAGGGGAGAGAGGTGTCAGAGATGGTCCAGGTGAATTTTAGGTCTGGGTGGAATGTATTGGTCGTGTTGATGAATTGTTGTTCAACCTCCTCGTGGGAGCATGAGGTGGCACCGATGCAATCATCAATGTAGCGGAGGAAAAGGTGGGGGCTGATGCTGGTGTAACTCCAGAAGATAGACTGTTCTACGTAGCTGACAAAAAGACAGGCAGAGCTGGGGCCCATGACTACACCTTTCATCTGGAGGAAGTGGGAGGATTCGAAGGAGAAATTGTTGTGGACCCCAAGATATCTCTGTTCCTCCACACTGCCAAGAGTGATGCAGCTGGCCCACCACTCAGTTTTAAACAAACCAGAATTTATTTACGCACGAACAAAATAATTTAGAATACCATAAGTATTTGAAAACTCAACAAATAGAGAAATGGAACTCAGCAAAGAGCTGTTCCGATTTCCTGCAACATTCCATAATGCCCCCTTTGCAAAAAAGGTAAAATCAAACACAGGGTCTTACAGGAGAGACGTCAGAGAGAAGTTGCAGAGAAAGTCAGCCAGAAAACTTCTGTTGAATCCGAGAACTTTGTCCTCAACTAAAACTTGACCAGAAGCTTCAAACAGGCTCCTTGCTAAAACCAAACAAATCAAAACCCTGAACTCTGAGCACGGGCCACTCCCCTTTCATTGTACAAGTGCTTTTAAAGGAAACGTGAAAAGCCTTTTCAAGTAGATATTTCCAGACATATCGGAACCTCTGCCGTTTACAACCCCTTTTTTAAAAAAAACGACAATGTAACTTTACTAAAGGAGCACATTGTCACACCAACATTTGACCAATACCCCTCTGAACCCTTCCTATTCATGTATCCATCCTGATGCCTTTTAAATGTTGTAATTGTACCAGCCTCCACCACTCCCCCTGGCAGTCCATTCCATACACACACCATCTTCTGTGTTTAAAAACAGTTACCCCTTGGGTCCCTTTTAAATCTTGCCCCCCTCACCTTAAATGTACGCCCTCTAGTTCTGGACTCCCCCACCCCAGGGAAAAGACCTTGCCTATTTATCCTATCCATGCCCTTCATGATTTTCTAAACCTCTATAAGGTCACCCCTCAGCCTTCAATGCTCCATTATGGTGCCATCTTAGTTACAAAGTTACCTAGGTATAGATACTTAAGAACAAATTCTTTGAAAAACAGATTTGAAAAATAAAGAAGTAAAAAGTCTTTCTAACCCAGTCCATGCTGGCAATTCGCCTCCAGTAACTGGAAGAGAGAAGTCCACTGCCTTGTAACTGGGCCCACCTCACTGACTTTGCTGAATCCACAGTCGTCCCGCAATCAGGAGTCCCCAATGTCACTGCTGCCACTGCTAACCAGAAGTCCCCCCTTTGGTCCAACTACAACCAGGAGTCCGTGGTTCCACTGCTGCCTCGATGATACCAGGAGTTCCAGCTCTGGGCATAACACATTGCAGCCCTTGCTATGCCTGCACCAGGCGTCCCTACTCTGGGCCCATTGCAACCAGGAATCCCTAGCTCCACTGTGAGATCAGGCATCTTCACTCTGTTCCACTGCCAGGTCTGGATGCCATTGCTACTTTTGTCGCCGACCCTGAACACCGGGAGGGTATCCTTGCTGCTGAAGGTTGCCAGTGCTTTGGATGGGGTTGACCAGGATGGGTTTTAGTTATTAGATTAGATTACTTACAGTGTGGAAACAGACCCTTCGGCCCAACAAGTCCACACCGATCCGCCGAAGCGCAACCCACCCATACCCCCCTATATTTACCCCTTACCTAACACTACAGGCAATTTAGCATGGCCAATTCACCTGACCCGCACATCTTTGGACTGTAGGAGGAAACCGGAGCACCCGGAGGAAACCCACGCAAACACGGGGAGAACGTGCAAACTCCACACAGTCAGTCGCCTGAGTCGGGAATTGAACCCGGATCTCAGGCGCTGTGAGGCAGCAGTGCTAACCACTGTGCCACTGTGCTGCCCACAAATATGAGGGCAAGGTTGGATAAACTCAGATTGTTTTCAATTGAAAGACAGGCTGACGGGCAACCTGATTGAGGTCTACAAAATTATGAGAGTCATAGGTAGGGTGGATAGTCAGAGACTTTTTTCCAAGGTGGAAAGGTCAACTACAAAAGAGCACAGATTCAAGATGAAAGGGAGAAAGTGTAGGGGAGAAGTTCAGAGAAAATCTTTCACCCAGAGGGGTGCCTGGAACATACTGCCAGTGAAGGTGGTGGTAGGGAGCATATTAGCACCATTTAAGGTGTATCTTGATTGACGCATGGACGGGAGGCAAACAGAGACATAGAAACCACACATGGGCATTAAGTAGCTGGTCTAAATAAGGCTTAGAATGACACAGGCTTGGTGAGCTCAAGGGCCTGTTCCTGTATTGTATTGATTCGTATTGTCTTGTATTGTACTGACCTCCCCCTTGATTTCCAAGTTCACTTTAACCAATTCTATCTTCGTAACCTTGTAGTTGACTTTAAATTTCAAACATTAGCCTTCAACCTACTCTCCCTCAAACTGAATGCAAAAGTCAATCATGCTATTATCACAGCTACCCAGAGATTCTTATGGCATGTTACCAGGTCTAGAATAGTCTTACTGGCTGGTTGGCTCTAAAATGTGCTATTAGAGTCATAGAGACGTACAGCACCAAAGCAAACCCTTTGGTCCAACTTGTCCATGCCAACCAGATATCCCAACCCAATCTAATTCCACCTGCCAGCACCTGGCCTATATCTCTCCAAACCCTCTATTCACGTCCAGATGCCTTTTAAATGTTGCAGTTGTACTACCCTCCACTGTTTCCTCTGGTCTCTTTTCTATCTTTCCCCTCTCCCCTAAACCTATGCCCCCTAGTTCTGGACTCTCTCACCCCAGTGAAAAGACCTTGTCGATTTATCCTATCCATGCCCCTCATGATTTTATAAACCTCCATAAGGTCACCCCTCAGCCTCCGACACTCCAGGGAAAACAGCCCCAGCCTGTTGAGCCTCTCCCTATAGCTCAAATCCTCCAACCCTGACAACATCTGCTATTCTAAGAAATTGTCTCTTAAAAAGCACTATAAATCCATCTTCCAAGCTTACTGGGCCAATTTTGTTTAATAAATTACTCCCATAAGTGACTTCTTAACTGTTAGATCTTATCTCTACCAAGAAAGTGTTATCTCTCGCTGTTGTATCACTGTTACCCTTAAAGTATTTTTGTTGTGTTTAAAACCTTATTTTAGAAAATTCAGCTACTCTGTAAAACATGGCGGACAAAAAACCTTGGAATTGGAACTCTTAGATAGTCTTCTCTAAGAATTTAATCTGAGTGAATCCCAGAAAATAAACATGACTGTCACACATTCATTTGGAGGAAGTTTCCTCAGAATGGATTTTCACCCAAGCAACTGGAAGAAGTATAGTCAGAGTTTATAAATTGTTTAATATAAACTTTATAATGATTATATTGAGTGACAGGAATGAAAACATCAGAATTAAGTAGAAGAAGTTGATGTAAAGCAGTGACGTGTAGTGGTGAAGGGTACTACAAAAGGCATCTAACATAAAAGGTTTTTGTTTGCTATGGACATGGACTACAGTGTTTCAAGACGGCAACTCATCACAACCTTCTCGAGGGCAGTTAGGAATGAAAGATAAATGCTAGCCCAGCCAGCAATGCCCACATCCTGTGAAAGAATTTTGTTTTAAAATACACAAGTATTTCTACCATAGTCTTACTCTGGGTGATTGAGGTTTTCTATGGACAAGTGAACAAAGAGACCTTGGAGTGCAGGTTCATAGTTCCTTGAAAGTAGAGTCACAGGTAGATAGGATAGTGAAGGTGGTGTTTGGTATGAGCATTGGTCAGAGCACTGAGTATAGGAGTTAGGAATTCATGTTGCAGTTATACAGGACATTGGTTAGGCCACTTTTGGCATATTGTGTGCAATTCTGGTCTCCTTCCTATCGGAAGGATGTTGTGAAACTTAAAAAGGCTTCAGAAAAGATTTACAAGGATGTTGCTGGGGTTGGAGGGTTTGGACTATAAAGGGAGGCTGAACAGGCTGGTGCTGTTTTCCCTGGAGTGTCAGAGGCTGAGGGGTGACCTCAAAGAGGTTTACAAAATTATGAGGGGCAGGATAAATAGACAAGGTCTTTTCCCTGGGTTGGGGAAACCAGAACTAGAGGGTATAGGTTTAGGATGAGAGGTGAAAGATATAAAAAGGACATAAGGGGCAAACCTTTCACACAAAGGATGGTACTGGTATGGAATGAGCTGCCATAGGAAGTGGTGGAGGCTGGCACAATTGCAACATTTAAAAGGCATTTGGATAAGTACATAAATAAGAGGGGTTTAAAAGAATATAGGCCAAATGCTGCAAATAGGTGTAGACTAATATCTGGTTGGGATGGACAAGTTGGACAGAAGGGGCTGTTTCCATGCTGTACATCTCTATGACTCTAAGTGTTATGACAAGGAACACTGATTTGTCAGCATTAGGAGACCTGAGGGATAACTCTACTGTGATAAGGTCCCAGGGCAGAACCAGGGGCAGGCAGTTGTTTAAATTAACAGAGCTGGAGTCAGAGGTTAAGCCATTCAACAGATAAAGGCAAGGACTATGCTTTAAAATGTAATGGCAGCAAGAAACAGTGGAACTCTCAGTTGAGCAATATATATTATAGTCAAGAGTGTGGTGCTGGAGAAGCACAGCAGGTCAGGCAGTGATGAAGAGCTTATGCCTGAAGTGTCGATTCTCTTGCTTCTTAGATGCTGCCTGGCCTGCTGTGCTTTTCCAGCACCACACTCATAAATTTGATCTCCAGCAGCTGCAGTCCTCACTTTCTCCCAACATATATTATGGGAACAGCTGGCAGAACTGTGGGCATGGCTAAAGGGAAAATATTTGTATGCAACTGTATGCAATGTCTTTAAAGAGTTAGGTTATTGAGCTGAAGACTGGGAAGCCAGAATATTATTACTGGCAACATGACAAGTGGCCAAGTTTTTAGGCAACAGAAGCACTTTTCTTAAAAAAAAATGCAACCAAAGTGGGCAGCACAGTGGCTCAATGGTTAGCATGCTGGCTCACATGGGCGACTGTCTGTGTGGAGTTTGCACATTCTCCCCGTGTCTGTGTGGGTTTCCTCCAGGTGCTCCGGTTTCCTCCCACAATCCAAAGATGTGCAGGTCAGGTGAATTGGCCATGCTAAATTGTCCATAGTGTTAGGTGCATTAGTCAGAGGGAAATGGGTCTGGGTGGGTTAGTCTTCGGAGGGTCGGTGTAGACTTGTTGAGCTGAAAGGCCTGTTTCCACACTGTAGGGAATCTAATCAAATCTTTTTAAAAAATTACACCAGGAACACAAATATTAAAGAAATTAGTTAGTTGCACCATTCATTGTCTGTGCAACAAAACAAGGGTAAACAACTAAATTAAAAATAAAATATTGTGTGTGCTAGAAATCTGAAGCAAACACCATGCTGGTGAAACTCAGCAGGTCTGACAGCATCTGTGGAGAGAGAATCAAGTTAACATCAGTGTGATTTCAGAGCTAAAAGGATTTGGAAAGTGATATTTTTTGACAGAGGCAGAGGAGGAGCAAGGGCTTTGTGTACAGTTTTTAATAGTGATGTACGGAATTAGAGCACTTCACCAAAAGAAGAGCACAGCAAAGCCAATGGCTAGCACTGACCAAAGATTTACCAATTAGTTAAAAATATACTTCTGTGGTGGCCCTGTTGTTTATTGCTGCCATTAAAACTTGAACAGCTAAATTGTGATTGTGCAGCAGACCCTTCAAGTTGTACTACAGTAGATCAGGTAGCAGTTCAAAAAACAATTTTTGATTAGATTATTTCCTATAGCTGAATAAAATGTAAACATCACTAAAATTACAGCTTGAAGAGAGAACCTAACTGGGAGAACTCATCCTCCATCATTCCCTCCCTATGTCGTATTCTTTCTCTTTCCTCTTGTTCTCCTTGTCTCTCTTTTTCCTTTGTCTTCCCATCCTTCTCTTTCGTACCTTCCTTTCCCATTCTCCTTTCTTAATTCTTTCTTCCTTTTGACTCCGGCCTTCTCTTCCCTTTTGCACTCTTAATATTTACCCTCCCCCCTCTCTTTTCTGTTCCTCTGGCTCACTTCCTTTCTCCTTGCCCTCTTTACATCAAAATAAAAACATTACCTTCTTCAGTTTTTCTTTGAGTCTTATCCCCTGTGTTGCCTCACATTGAAAGTGTCTCTAAGAACAGTATCTGATGCTTGCTATGTTCAATTTGCCACCTTACTTCAACTATATATTTATGGGCTTTAAAATACATCTTGTGTATGTCATCTACTCCTAAGTGAATAACTATGACTATCTTGATCCATTTATTATCTCCGTTGCATCATTACTGCTTCTGCCCTCCTCATTTTTTTCTTCCCTATATCTTGTCCGACCGTGTCTGATCCTGATTTGACTGCCTGTGCTTTCCTTTTTTCTGTTCATCTATCAGGTACAGTTTACCTTTCATGACCTCTTTATGCTTCGCATCTCTAGATGTGTTAAAAGATTTTGGCTCTGCCAACAATGTCCACATCCAATTAATTCATTTTGAAAAAATAATCAGAGTTTGATGTCTCAGTTTTGCAGTTTCAGTTTGCATAAGGAAAAGCGTTTACATTGTTATGGCTTGGAATGCACTGCCTGAAGGAGCATAAGCAGGTTCAATATTAATTTTCAAAAAGGAATTGGATCAGTATTTGAAGGGGTAATTTTTGAAGAGTAGTGAGCAAAAGCACAGAGTGAAACTGATTGTGTAGCTTCTTTAAAATTGTCACAGACACAACAGAGTAGTTGGTCCCCTACTTTATTATATGATTTCATATGGCCATTAAAATTGCTTATTTAAGATGAAGAATGCTGCAAAAGCTGTTCTTTAGATAGTATGCCTTCTGTCTAGTGATGAGGTTTGAATTGAAATTTCTGCTAGGCCTAAGTGCTGGGAATTTCCAGCTAGTCTGTATCATGGGAGTTGAAGTTCTCACCCTTTTCCTGTGAACCTTGTACCCATAGTGTCCTCATCAGGATATAGATAAGCAGCAGCTGGCAAAGTGGGTTTTGTTAATATTTTGTTTCTGCTATATATCGCTTATATATCTATGTATGATAGGATGTTTGCAGTCTCTTGTTAACCTTTTCACCATTATAAATTGCTAAATGCACATTGACCGTGGGATCTTGTCATACTGTCATTATACCTCCCACCTGGGTAACACCATCGACAGGAGGGTGTAAATGCAGAGGCATTTTCTATTATCATTGATGTAGAAATTTGAAGTATAAAGATAAAATGAAGTGCCTTAAAATGCAGTAAGTCTGTATGTTCTGGTCCAAATATCTGCTGCCCTTCTCCCTCTGCCTTCCAACCTTGCTTTGCTTGGCCACACTTGTTTTGGGCTCCCTGCATTTGATAGAATGAGCAGATAGCGAGATAAGTGATAATTCTGAGTTATGTTGTTTAAGTGAAGGGTTTTTGGGATCACTGACGTTGACTCATAGCAGCAGGGTCATCTGGGCACATCCACATGGCTTTTTGATGCTGACTCTGGCCATTCTGCACCATGCAGAATGATACCCTGTTTAAGTGCTGATTCCCAGACACACAAAGTGGGCAAAACCAACCTGGGCGATATTGCACCAAATAATTGTTTGGGAATGACAAATCCATTTGATAGAAATAAAGGGGAGAAAAATAATGTAAATTACTGGGGAAAACGATTTGGAAAGATTTGCACTGGAGCTATTTGGAAGAAACAATGAATTAGGAAAGGAAGAACAAAAGACAGCTCCCATCTTAAATGAGTTTCATGAGTGGCCTAGAAGTAATATTACTAATACTGGGAGTTGGTATAACATTCAATAACAATATGGTCAGCAATACATCAACTGATATTGATCTAATCAATTTGGTGTGGTTGGAATTTTCAACATCAGAATCTGCAGTCCAGGCCCCAATCTGTCATGCTGTTTCTAAATCATGATATCAACCAGCACATGATCTTAGATTGTTTAGTTTCTATGCCATTGCCTTTTACAACATGAAAGTAGCGTGTTTTGCTCAAAGGAGGCAAGTGGGGAAAGTCAGTCTCGGAATGGGATATGAGCATTTTAACGCAGAAGATGCAGCTCACTGACTTCTGAATCTCATTAAAACTTCAGAAGAAGTTTTAAGAAAGGCTCCAGCGTGCGTGCACTGCCCATTCTTCAGTGCAGTTTAATTAGGTTGTTGCTTGTTACACATATAGTCTGGTGGTGAATATCAGTGATAACCTGAGCTCCAGCTCCAAAATCATATAAAGCCCCTTGACCTGTGGATTTTTGACAGTTTGATTTACCCCAGCTTGCATTGCTGTTAGGTTATAACAAGGTTTCAGTTTCTCCATGGCAATAGGTTTGGTTCATATTTTTAGTTTACATGTTTCATTCTATTTCAAAAGCAGCCAGTCTGCATCTTTGTTCTCTTTCAGGTTCATCCCAAGAATTAGGTTGTCAGCGTCGGCCTACGAACCTCTAGAGAAAGTATCAGCTGCCCTTATTAGGACGTTACACATTTGAGTAAATCAAACCAATGCTGCTCATTTGATTACAGGATTCCTATTTGGCAATGCTGTTGACAGTTTGTGTTGCAGCAAGCATTGACTGATCACGTTCACAAGGTGGTCATAAGGCAGACAGAACAAGCCAGAGATTGGAATTTTTAACACTCAGTGCAGAAAAGAATCCCCCAACCTTGGCTGTTGCTCAGTTCAGCTGCTGGCACTAGCACATGCAATATATTGGCTGCATCAAAACAAATAACCAGCATTCACAGCTGGGGCAGGATATCAGCGTCAACCTCTGACAAAGGCTTTAAATACCATGAAAATTGCAGTAATGAATTCACAGTTTCACCATCTGTGGATGATGTGCGCAAAACTGACTGGGTAAAATTGGTGTACCAGTGGACCATGCAATTTTAGGCAGTCGCCAAAGAGGGCCATTGTCTCGTTTTTAGTTTTATCACCGCCCTATCTTTGAGCATCAAGTACAGGCGGCCATGCTGCAGCAGCAAGCAACAGTTCAAATCTTGAACTCAAGCGCAATGTGTGGCTTTTAGTCTGTCAGTTTGTGAAAGGGGTGGCTTCATTTCGGGAGCACGCCCAAGAGGTTTTGCACAATAATCCAGTCAGACCATTAAATAATTTTATTTTTGACATCTGCTGAGATTGACAAGTTGCTAAAAATTACGAACTATTCCACCTCAAGCAGGAGACAATAACAGGAGCATTGTATAGTTCCCAAAAGCATTGCCACAGGTGTAGAAGCCTGAAGTGTTTTGAATTTGTCACAGGAAAGCTGAGCGGTTGGTCACGCACACGCACATTCTGCACTTTGACCTGCAGCTTTGTTCCTTTTCTTATACAGCTTTTTTTTCCCTGCCTCCCTGTAAGTGAGTGCTTGCTTTCACCTCTTTTCATTGTGGACTCTAATTTATTCTTGTGGACCTCACATTCTTTCTGTATCTCTGTTTCTCTCCTCCTCCAGACCTCTCCACCTCCACACCCCCCGCCCCACCCCGCTGCCTCCCAATCCCCTATCCCCCATTTAAAACAGTTGTTTTCTTAAGTCATACAGATCATTTCATGGAGGCCAGGCCAACTCTGACAGTTACGATATCAGTTGAACAAGCTATCATTTTCAGAAAATAGTCCAGGAAGTGAAATGGTACAGATGATAAATGATTTGAGCCTTGAATGTGCTGCCAGTGGATGAGGTAGAAGCAGATATGATAACGTTTAAGAGGCATTTAGACAGACACCAGAACATGTAGGGAATAGAGGGATGCAGACTATGTGCAGGCTGATGGGATTAGTTGAGAATGACATCATGGCTGGTACAGACATGGTGGGCCAAAGGGTCTGCCCTTGTGCTGTACTTTTCAGTGACAGAGAAGTAACAAAGCATGAACTTATTTGTCTTATCAGGTGGACAGATTCCTTGATCTGAGTTTTTATTGTGAAAAACAAAAAAAAATTCTTTAGAAGATTCATTTTGCTTTTTTTTCTTTTCTAATACTGACTGATGTAGTAATTAGTGCAACTAAAAGGCATTGCCAGAATAATTCTTTAAATTCAGGACTTTGAGCAAACCTGAATAATGGTGCAGTCATTTCTGCTATTAGGTTACTGCTTAAGAGTTGTTTATTTCAAATGTGCACAAATAAAAGAAATGCTTCAACATTTGCTTTGACTATTTTTAATGTATTGCAACATATTTAAACATTTATCATTGGATATATGTCATGCCCACACAAATATGGAATACCAAAAATCATTGGGAGGGAAGGCCAGCTGAACAAAAAATAATAAATGCCTGGACGGGTGCAAACACCACGATTCATGTTCCCAACAGGGGGTAGGCTTATGGAATTTCCCAGAGGACCTGGGCAAATTTAAGGGTAAGTTTAAAGATATTTTTGGTGAATTTTTTTTGTGTGGTTCTTATTTCCTAAACCTTAGCCTTCTACTGCGAACTTGGGTTAGTGAGAAACAAGATAGCAAATGAACACTTGTTTTGAAAGCTCTTCAATTTAGTTTGTTCTCCTTGCTTATTGTGTTTCTGGCAGCATATCTAATGAGTATTTGCTCAGAAGGATGTTTGTTTCCAGGGTAATTGTCATTTAATCTATTTTTTTGAATAAGTGGTATTTCAACTAGTCAGATGGTAATGTGACATACACTTTGCATGTATGATGCTTTCAATTTACAAGGATACACACCAGAGGCAACACTTCTGATTATGTGAGTAGATTGTGAGGGAGCATGAGACTGAGTGACCAATGGATGGTTAATACCTTCAAAGATTTATTTTCCTCCATTTTCATCAAAAAGACTGTAGGTACCCTAATATGGAGGTGAATTCTCTAAGGAGAATGAGGATGGGGAATGTTTGAAATTACAAATAAGGACTGGACAAATAAGCTGAGACTTGGAGGACTTGTGCATGACCTAGTTGCACGGCATATAATGGTGCTTAAGAAATAGTTAAGGATGTATTGGAATACCCACACCTTGCAGAAGACAGCTATTAAGCCAATATGTTATAAAACTACAGACATGCGAGAAAATACATCGCCCCTCCACTGTTCGTATTGTGTCTCAATCCCCTGTATTGTGAATATGACTGTACTCTCAAGTGTCCTGTAACATTAATATTATTGTGCCCTCAATTATCCTCTACTGTAATCCTCCTGTAGTATTGACATCAGGGTACCCTCCGTTTACCTTTACCATTATTATCACTATTGTCAGTCCTCCTTTACAATTGATACCACTACCCTCAACACACCTGCACAGTTAACAACACTGTGTTCACAATTCCCTTGTACCATTAATATCACTGAACCCTCGGTCCTCCTGTAACATTAATATCAAAAACTTTAATCATGTACTGTTGATATCACTGTACCCTCAATCTTCCTGTGCCATTACCATCACTGTACTCTGAGTCCTGTATTGTTAATACCATGGTAACTGCAGTCCCCTTACACTGTTAGTGTATTGCTAAATTCAGTACTGACTTTTTCCCAACTCCATTGTGTTTTATTTGCTAATTTGTTCAGTTGAGCCAGTTCTATATCATGGAAAATTCATCGTCATCTGCATGATATCTGGGTATGTTCTGCTACCATACAGGAATATTGTTGACTGCATTTCTAAAATCCCAATATTCTGTAGTAGATGGATTATCCTTGTTCACTTGAGAGAATTGCAATGGGTTTCTGGTAAGCACTGTAGACTCATCCCTTTGAATGCAGTTTTCAGTTTCTATAAATGACTTGGATGAAGGGATCGAAGCTATGGTCTGTAAATTTGCTGATCAGGCAAAGTTAGGTTCCAAAGTAAATTGTCAAAAGGACATAAGGAGGATACAAAGGGATATAAATAGGTTAGGGAGTGTGCAAAGATCTGGCAAGTGGACTGTAATGTGGGAATGTGCGTGTTTGTCAATTTCAGCAAGAAGAATAAAAAAGGAAGCATTTTATCTAAGTGAACTGAGTTTGCAGAGAGATGCCCTACTGCATGAATCACAGAAGGTTAGTATGCAGATACAGCAAGTAATCAGGAAAACTCATAGAATGTTATAGTCTATTGTGAGGGGAATTGAAGAGAAAAATAGGGAGATTATGCTTCAGTTATACAAAGCATTGATTGGACCACATGAAGAACTGTAAATGCATTGAAAGCAGTTCAGAGAAGGTTTAGTTTAGAATCCCTACAGTGTGGAAACAGGCCCTTCAGCCCAACAAGTCCACACCGAAGAGTTTGCCACCCAAGCCCATTCCCCGTGACTCTACATTTATCCCTGACTAATGCACCTCAAAGGTACGAGACAGAGGGTGCTGGTGGAGGGTTGTTTTTCAGACTGGAGGCCTGTGACCACTGTATTGTCACAAGGATTGGTGATGGGTCCACTGCTTTTCGTCATTTATATAAATGACTTGGATGTGGGCATAAGGGGTACAGTTAGTAAGTTTGCAGATGACACTAAAATAGGAGGTGTAGTGGACAGCGAAGAAGTTTGCCTCAGATTACAACGGGATCTTGATCAGATGGGCCAATGGGCTGAGAAGTGGCAGATGGAGTTTAATTCAGATAGATGCGAGGTGCTGCATTTTGTGAAAGCAAATCTTAGCAGGATTTATACACTTAATGATAAGTTCCTAGGAAGTGTTGCTGAACAAAGAGACCTTGGAGTGCAGGTTCATTGCTCCTTGAAAGTGAAGTTGCTGGTAGATAGGGTAGCGAAGAAGGCATTTGGTATGCTTTCCTTTACTGGTCAGAGTATTGAGTACAGGAGTTGGGAGGTCATGTTGCGGCTACAGGCCACTGTTGGAATATTGCATGCAGTTCTGGTCTCCTTCCTTTTGGAAAGATGTTGTGAAACTTGAAAGGGTTCAGAAAGGATGTTGCCAGGGTTGGAGGATTTAAGCTATAGGGAGAGGCTGAATAGGCGAAAACTGTTTTCCCTGGAGTGTCGAAAGCTGAGAGGTGACACTATAGAGGTTTATAAAATCATGAGGAACATGGATACGATAAATAGACAAAGTATTTTCCCTGGGGTGGGGGAGTCCAGAACTAGAGGACATAGATTTAGGGTGAGAGGGGAAAGATATAAAAGAGACCGCAGGGGCAACGTTTTCACACAGAGGGTGGTACGTGTATGGAATGAGATGCCAGAGGAAGTGGTGGAAGCTGGTACAATTGCAACATTTAAAAGGCATCTGGATGGGTATATGAATAGCAAGGGTTTGGAGGGATATGGGCTGGGTGCTGGCAGGTGGGACTAGATTGGTTTAGGATATCTGGTCGGCATGGACAAGTTGGACCGAAGGGTTTGTTTCCATGCTGTACATCTCTATGATCCTAACCTGCACATCCCTGAACACTACGGGCAATTTAGCATGGCCAATTCACCTGACCTGCTCAACTTTTGGACTGTGGGAGGAAACCGGAGCACCCGGAGGAAACTCACGCAGACACTGGGAGAATGTGCAAATCCACGCAGAGTCGCCCAAGTCTGGAATCGAACCTGGATCCCTGGTGCTATGAGGCAGCAGTGCTAACCACTGAGCCACCGTGCCTAATACTTGGTATGGGCAGGATGTCTTGTGAGGATAGGTTGAATAGGATAGGCTTGTATCGGCTAGAGTTTAAAAGATTAAGGGGCAGCTTGTTTGATTCTTTAAGATCCTGTGGGCCCTTGACAGGGTAGATGTGAAGAGGATGTTTCCTCTTGAGGGAGATTCCAGAATTTTAAAAAAATCGACCTTCACCCATTTAAGACAAAAATGAAGTGATTTTTTTTCTGATATTTGAGTCTTTGGAACTCTCTTCCTCAAAAGGCAGAAAGTTTGAATAATTTTTGGGCAGAGGATGAGAAATCCTAAAAAAGTGAAGGGATGAAAAGTTATTGGAGTAGGCAGAAAAGTGGAGTACTCAGATCAGTGACGATTTTATTAAATGGTGAAGCAGGTCCGAGGTCTACTCCTATTTCATATTTTCATAATATGTAAAGATTTTCAAAAGAAAATAATGAAGTCTAATATCACTTTCCTTCACAGTGTTTCAATGAAATGTCTTTATGAATATTTGACTACAATGTGTTCTTCTCAATTTCATAGCGTGGTAAAAGCTTTGATGCTATTAAACTTGTCAGTACCATCTCATTGGCTCATAAATGCACACCCTTAGATTACTAGCCAGCGCTGGAAGATTACTGAACAACAAACCTAATGCAAAATATCCTCAAGCAATCAGCCTCGTGTGAGGGGCCTGTCTCTGACATAGTGATTTGTCTGTGTTCTCAATGCTTTCCTTCAGGTTTTATCTAATCTGATCATTCAATTTTTCAGATGTTGGAATCATTTAAATGTCCCCTTGTCCTCCTTAGCAGTCCTTTGACTAATCAGTTGACCTGATTCTGGTGGTCTAGAGCACATACCAGTTAGTAATTATTTCCCCAAACCATTTTTTACCTCTCCATATATCCAGTGTATCCACAGAGTCATAGAGAGGTGCAGCATAGAAACAGACCCTTTGATCCAACTCGTCCATGCTAACCAGATATCCTAACCCAATCTAGTTTCATTTGCCAGCACTTGGTTCATATCCCTCTAGACGCTTCCTATTCTTATTACCCATTCAGGTGCCTTTTAAATGTTGTAATTGAACTACCCTCCATCACTTCCTCTGACAGTTCATTCCATATGCGCACCACCCTCTGTGTGAAAAAGTTGCCCCTTAGGTCCCTTTTAAATCTTTCCCCTCTCACCCTAAACCTATGCCCTCTAGTTCTGGACTCCCCCCCCCCCCCCCCCCCCCCCCCCCCCAATCCCAGGGAAAAGACAGTGTCTATTTATTCTATCCATGCCCATCATGATTTTATAAACTTCTATAAGGTCCCCCCTCACTTTCCAATGCTCCAGGGAAAACAGCCCCAGCCTATTCAGCCTGCCCCTATAGCTCAAATCCTCCAATCCTGGCAACATCCTTGTAAACCTTTTCTGAACCCTTTCAAGTTTCGCAACATCCTTCCAATAGGAGGGAGACCAGAATTGCACACAATATTCCAAAAGTGGCCTGACCAATGTCCTGTACAGCTGCCACATGACCTCTCAACCCCTACACTCAATGTTCTGACCAATAAAGGAAAGCATAGCTAATGCCGTCTTCACTGTTCTGTCTACCTGCGACTCCACTTTCAAGGAACTACAAACCTGCACTCCAAGGTCTCTTTGTTCAGCAACACTCACCAGGACCTCACTATTAAGTGTTTAAGTCCTGCCCGGATTTGCCTTCCCAAAATGCAGCACCTCACATTATTCCGAATTAAACTCCATCTGCCACTCCTCAGCCCATTGGCCCATCTGATCAAGATCCTGTTGTAATCTGAGGTAATCTCCTTCGCTGTCCACTACACCTCTAATTTTGGTGTCATTTACAAACTTATTAACTATACCTCCCATGTTCACATCCAAATCATTTTTATAAATGACAAAAGGCAGTGGACCCAGCAACGGTCCTTCTGGCACATGACTGATCACAGGCCTCCAGTCTGAAAAGCAACCCTCAACCACCACCCTCTATCTTCTTCCTTCAAGCCAGTTCTGTCTCCAAATGGCTAGTTTTCCCTGTATTCCATGAGATCTAACCTCCTGCTGTGATTTAAAATAGCAACATAATTCCTGATTTTGTAGTTACAATCTCATTCCTCATCTCTTCTACTGCTCTTTCCTCCCTTTGTTTTCTGAAATACTCCTTATCAACAGAACAACTCTCTCAAACTCTCCAACAAAAACTGTGTGCTGGAGAAAGTCAGTAGATCTGGCAGCACCTGTGGAAGTAAAATGGGTCAGCATCATTTCCAGTTCTGAAGAAGGGCCACTGGACTCCACATTAAATCTCTTCTCTCCACAGGTGCTGCCAGACCTGCTGAGTTTCACCAACACTCTGTTTTTGTTTCAGATTTCTGGCATCCACAGTTTTAGTCTGTCAAACTCCCTTTGTAAGTGTAGCCAAATGAAAGACTTTGTGTCTGTTGGACCATCTATCACTATGAGCCATCTTTCTCACTGATACTTCCCACTGGTTAGGAATTTCTTTATTACTTCATTCCCTTTGTTTATACAAAGATTAAATCAATATTTCAAGTACTCTTTTCTGCTTTGTTGTCATTAAAAAAAAGACTAGAAATTAAACTTAAACAATACCCCATCTTATTTGTTCCAATCTTCTCAATTGCCCTTCTTCTCCTCTGCAAGAACAAGTGTAGCAAGCTTGTTTATTACAGTATGCCTTACCCTTATTAGGTCTCTGTTAAGGTCCAAGCCACAGGATTTTGTTCTCGCTCTGTGCTCTCCCTGAAGGCAGTCAGCTTTGAGCCCTACCTTGGTCTTTTGAAGGTTGCCTTCGAGAATGCAGCCAACTAAGCTGGTCCTTGAATTCAGCCCTCTGACACTGTCATGTGTATTACTTCTGGCATCTTTGTAGATTCACTTCACTAGATACTGCATACACAACCAGCTCCTTATGCATTTTGCATGACTATTTGCTCTACCACTCTTTCATGCTAAATCTACGACTAATTTTCTCACTTACTTGACTTGATTTTGTGGATTCACCCATTTCAACACAATGTTCATCTTAGGCCAAATTCATGTTTTCCTCATTCAACACAAGCCCCTCTTGTCATTATTTTTCGTGTCTCACAACTGACATTGTTGCTGAACAGGTTAAAAGCCTTTCCAGCTATTCCATAGCTGCTTCCATAGCATGGCCATTCCTCATGCCACAATCTCTCTCAATATTTCAGGAGTATAAGTTTCTGCCTTAGGGTTAGGCAGTTTGTCAGCTTCTTTTTAGCTTGGATCAAAACATGATGGCACAAGCCCTGAAGCCTTTTACCAAGTCTGTGTGGGAGAGCAAATGGAGCATGCACTACCTGCAATTTCATCCCTTCTGCACCTGTGGCATGCTTTCCTCAGCACTAACCAAATTAGTTTCAAATGTGCTTTTTAAAGTGAGGCATCTGTATTTATGGATTTGTTTCAGCTTCCAGAAGAAGCACATATTTAGTTGAAGAACAACATGCAAATTAAGAACAGGAGTAGGCCATTTGGTCCCACAGGCCTGTACAGCCTTTCAATGAAATCGTGGTTGATCTCACTGTGACCTCCACTCTACTTTCCTGTCTACCCCCACTCTCCCAATAGCCTTCGATTCCTTTGTTAATCAAGAATCTATCTTATTGAACCTTAATTCAATGACCCTGCCTTCACTGCTCTCTGCAGGAAAAATTGCCACTGACTAATAATCCTCCAGCAGAAAAGGTTTCTTTTAATCTCTCTCTTAATGGGAAATCCTTTATTTTTAAATCATGTCCCAGAGTTCTAGTATCTCCCACAAGAGATCTGTAGCTTCTCCCATGAGAGGGAACATCCCCTCAACATGCACCCTGACCAGCCCTTCAGGAACTTGTATGTTTTAATGTGATCACCTCTCATTCCTCAAAAATTTTAATGGATGCAGGGCCAACCTTTCCTAATAAATTAAACACCCTCATCCCAGTAATCGGACAAGTGAATCTTCTCCGAACTGCTTCTAATGTCATTATATCCTTTTTTTAAGTAAGGAGACCAAAACTACACTTTCTCCAGCTGTGGTCTCACTGACATCCCTTACGACTGTAACAAAACTTGCCTATTTATATGTTGGATTCTCCTTAAAAATAATTGCCACCATTCTTGTTTGCCTTCCTAATCATTTGCTGTACCCTTTTGTGATTCATGTCCAGGACATCCAGATCCCAGTGTACCACAGAGTCCTGCAATCTGTCAACATTTAAATCAAATATTGCTTTTCTATTCTTCCTGGCAAAAGTGTAGTTTTTAAATTTGGGGTCTTTGACAGCTCTTTATTTTTGTTCGTGACATAACTGCAATTCTGATCTTTTCAATGTCGTTATCTGCATTTATTCATATCCTTTGGAAACTAATGTTGGTATAAATCAGTGACATTGAAAATTGTGTCATATCTGTTGAAGCTATCCTGGTTATTGAGATCTCTTTAAGATCTGTTTGCATTTTATTACGTACCTGTGGCTGATATCAAACTGAATTGAAACTCCACCTTAGCTTCACAGCAGCCCCACTATAGTCTAATGGCAACTTAGCACAGTGAGAAACCAGAATTGTTTTGGCTGCTGTTAGATGTTGGGTATAATTTGAAATCCTATCTTACCTTTTTTCTGTGTTTTTTATTGGATTCTCTGATAGAAGAATTCCTATTGTGCATCATTTCAGCACAAGATTGATTGACTATAAAATACATCAGGACCTTGATATAGTGACAATACTGGTATGGTATCTAGAGCATTTTCCACATGATTTTCCACACTCAGGTGAATGTAGCTGCTTAGTGATATCATGACTTCATAAAGAAAGAGTTAGAATGTTGTACTCTTGAGCGGATGACCGCATTGCACCTTGTTTTAAGACGCAGTCCTGCCACACCATATGCCAAGTCAAAGCGAGGACATCGAGAGGAGGACCAAGAGGACCTGACCAAGGACATGGATGAACCCTCCCCTGTCCCCAACGTAGAAGAGGTCACACTACCGAAAAGTGGTAATATGTTTTTCTCGTTTCGTGCTTTTAGTCAGTTTGAATTTAACTTGGCCTATCGATTGTACATAATGCTATGGTCACTTTTGCAATTGGAAGTACATTGAAACTTCTCAAAGTTTATCTTATTTGAATTGTCCATAAACTAGCCACCTCCTTTTAAGTCTAGGTTGGATTTAGTTCCAAACACCAAAGCTGTTCAGGCTAATGTTCACCTTGATACCCTGCCCAACAGCCACCCAGATTGTTTTCAATTTTAATTTCTGCTCTGCTGTACTGCAGTAACAGAATGAAGGATAGTGAGTTATTTTCAAATGTTAATCAAAGATTTAACATCCCGATCTTTTATCCTGTTCTCTTACTATTGATTGTACTGCGTGCTATGGGTGTAACTTGTAATTTCAAGTCCTGTGCCAATTTATCAAGTGAACTGCCAAAGAATGTTGCCTTTGAGAGTCCTCAAGTGTCATTAGAGTATTCCATGCATTGATTCCACAACTTTTAGGGCTTTATGAACTGTGTGTACTGATACTCTCTGGAAATATTTTCAAGTCACTGGATTTTGTGCTAAGACCAAGATAATCTCTAGGGTGGAGGAATAAGACATAAATCTAGTGAAAACCAGTTTCAGCAAATAGGTTAAGAGATAGTGTGAAGCTAACCATAGTCAAATTGATATCCCACAGGATAGTTTCGGCATCACTGGATGTGAAAAGGCGACTCAGTAATTTATATCAGGATTTTATTTTGAAGACTGGTCATAAATGCTGAATGGAAGGTGGGGAGTGTGACAGTAGATTCACAAAGCTCAGATCTTCTATTTTGCTAAAATATTCACAACAGTGCAAGTAACAAGTATGCAAACAGTGATTAGGCCAAATGGCTTGTCTCTGTACTGTTCGTTCTCTCTGACTTAGGGGAGGGGCTTGCAGCCATAGAGTGGGAAAAAAAAACAACTTCTGCATCACATAGAAGTTTGTTAGATTCAATTTCAATGGGGAAAATGATAAGTGCAAGGGACTACCATTTTGCTTCTCAACAGCAAGGATTATTTTGCAAAGTCCTATGCACAGCTACAGTTCAACTTGGGGTGTAAACTGTCCTTGGGTATTTGTATCTGGGCAATTGGTTTATTAGATTGTAATGGAGATCACCAACTTGAGTGTGCACCTGGATGTTGACATGGTATTCAGCAGTGGACATTCTAGTTTTCACTCAGCAATAATGTCTGGAGTGGGGTCCAGACGTATAATAACATGTATTCATAACAACTGTGTCTTTACAGTGCCTTTAAATGAGAAAACATCTCATTTGACCTTCTGACAGAAGCAGCAATGTATTACTGAACCAAAGTTCACTCTGCTTATGTCAACAAACTGATCTTCATAAATTATACGCCCTTCAAATCTATTTCAATATCATAGTAAAGCAAAATGCTGCAGATGCTGGAAATCCAGAATAGGAATAGAGAGACAAATACTCTGGTTGGGCAAGACCTAGGGAGCAAGAAACAAAGTTAGTGTTTCAGGTCAATGGCCTTTTGTCAGAACTGAAAGAAGTTGAAAATGTCTCAGTGAGTCATTTGTTAACTGCACATTTACTGTTCAGACTCCATAAATGAGCTGACAGCCCTCAATAAGATATATTTTATTTTCCAATCTGACTAGAGGGTTCTTGGAACTCAGTCCAATATTGCCCTGTAATTGCTGCCCAATTTTATGCAGGTACAGATATTTCATTCAATATTTCATACACAGCGAGGGATGAATTTGATGAAGTCAGGGCGAAGAGTCAACCTTCACCCAGACTGTGGATAGATCAGGCTTGAGAGGCAGTGAAAATAATATGACCAACCTCAATATCCAGAGGATGTCTGGATCAAGTTGTCTTTAAACAAAGCACATAGTTGAATGGCAAGATTGAATGTCTACATCTTGATGGTATCAAAATACACAGTAAATGTGTATTTGAATAGTTTCACAAACTGTAATGTAAATCTGAGTTATTCCATTTAATTACAGCAAAAGGAACCAATGAAGATTGCTGGAGAAATATTAGAGTAGGTTAGTATAGTAACAATAAAAGGGTGAAGTGGAGAATGATTGACATTTGTCTATCTTTGTGTGCATAAAATGTACTCAGTCAGCTCTAAGAAGTCGCCTGCCAATTGCTTTACATTTGTATTAAATTATGCATATGCAGAGCATGCTGGAGTGTAAGTTACCTGCTTTAGAATATTCGTTGATTTATTGCCCCATGTTCTCCTGAAGAAGTTGGCATTTAACAAGAAACAGCAACTCAGCGTAGCTAGTGTCACTTAACAGTGTTAACTTGCTTCAAGAAGTAATGATGCGAATCATACGGTTAGTTATTACTGACTAGAGACATGTTGCTAAAGCAATCATCAGGACAAACAAAGTCCTTTAGAATTCTGACATCTATTCAGTTTCACATTGAATAATAAGTGTCATCTGTAGCAACTGCAGGGAGACCTCTGGCATGCAGGCGGCAGTCATAATTTGAGTATCGCTTGTAATGATGCCACAACTTTGTAAGATTCGCACTCTATGTTCTGGTGACAGAATTGGAGGCGTAATTCAGGCAGCCATGAATGTAGGATAGGATACTGAGACATTGCTGCAATGCAATGGTGTGGATTAGAGATCAAGTGGGTGGCTTGGTTATTGCCACCAGTCCCTTTCCATGAGAAACTGGTCAAAGCATGTATGTCCCACAGCTTATATCAATTTATTCCAGGCAAGTCCATCTGAATCTATAGTGCATAGGGGTAGATAGCCAGAGGAATCCCAAGCAGGTTGTCCTTCCTGCTTACTCCCTCTAATAAAGTGCCCTCTCGAAGCAGAATAAGAGAAAGAGCCTCGGCACAAGTACATGTAGTACAGAGGCATCTTGTGATAAGCGATACATCTTTGTCATTATTAGCAAAGCCATTCACATCAAGTACCCCATGAAGCCCTGTTCCTCTGTTGGAAGTTGAAGATTTCATGATACAATTAGATGAGCAGGGTACTTCACTTCAAACTTGGTGAACATTCATCCTAAAGCTAGAGTCAGTGGTAAAAATACAGAAAATCTGGCCTTTTATCTTATTACTACCTTTTGAGCCCTGCTGTGCGCAAATCAGCTGTTGCTTTTGCCTGCAAAATAAAAGGTGACTGCTCTTTAAAGTGTTGATTTGATTGTGAAATGATTTAAGCTAAAAACATGAAATGCACTGGAAAAGTCTATCTTTCCTGGAATAGAGGCACAGCATCCACTGAAACTTTGCAGTCATTAATTCTGTACTTACTTTCATTACATAAAAAGAAGTAAAATAATAAAAATAGCAATGGGATAAAATGGGCAATAAAGGTTTGTGAGTTCATATTGCTTCCTACTAAGTGGTTTGCACACACGTTATTGGAAGATTGCTTCATTGACAACCTAGTGAGTCCATTTTGATGGTACACCAAGTACTGCACTCAACTTTCGCTGACTTGTCATCAATCTCCTCCTCCTAATGCTGCTCTTCATCCATGTTTAGACAAGTAAGTGTTTTCATGAAAGTGTGCAGAATGCCAGTGCCATTCTTCCAGCACTCTTTATAGCATGTTACACATTCTGCTGCAAAATAAACAATAGAACTGTTTGAGCACACCAAAGGTCTGCTCAGCAATGCTCCTCAAGTTCACATGCTTTTTAAAAGAATTCTGTGTGGTGTGGTGTATATCTGGCAGATGAATTTTGAGCGAATTACCACCAAGAATTATAGTCACTTTCATTGTTTGAACTGTCAACTGCCAAAGCAGATCACGAGCCCAATATTTATTCCTGTTCAAACCACTGGGATGGAAATCAGGCAGGTTCTCCAACAGGCCAGTTGCTACGCCAGAGGTTGGCAATCTACTGTGCCTGTTTACTGTTCAGTGATGGTAAAAATTACTCTCCTGTCTCTGGGGGGCAAAGTTATTGATTCAGAATAATCAGGAAATATGCAGTAGCATTAAACTTTGGACCTTATTGGCCAGCCATGGAAGATATGCAATGAACTGAATAATTCTGTGTCAACAATCACAAGCCATTTGTACATCAGTAAATGCGCGAAAATACGCTGCCCTGATTGCCTGCATCACAACAACAACTGCCCTTCAAAAATATTAATTGCATGTCAAACACAGCAGAATGTCATGAAGCTGTGAAAGGCGCTATACAAATGCAAGATTTCTTTTCATTTCATAGTGGGATCATTTCCCGAGATGTACAGGTGCAGTAATGCGGTTGGTATCTCAGTCAAGGAAGTCTGCCTTGTTCGATGACTACTTTTGCATCCTGGTGTTGAATGTAATATGCCAGCATGTCAAAACAAGATATCTCTTACCTTTTCTTATGGATCACTAAATTGGCGGGTCATTGTGATTCTTTTTGCTCATCCCCAGAAGGATCCTGTGGCAAAAATTTTTGGTGTAATCTTCAATTTATAATTATTGGCAGCATGTTGCTGATTCTTGAAGAATGCACAAATGTTCCGATCATCATCATTGTGAAGCAGAGGCTTCTCACAAAATGAGACACTGTCCCTTTGGTTGATACACAGCCCTGGGTAGCATTGAGTCTTGGTCCTTCCTATCCCTCCTTTCCTGTGTCCGCTTCACCCTGCCTATCATATTGAGACTTGGTGAGTATCACAGTTCAAAACTTGCCTCTTTGCTCCATAATGAATCACAATTTATATGAAAAACTATCTTTAATTTAACTATGTGAGAGTTGAGTATGAAGAAAATGAAGGCTGACTGAATTGCTGATTAAGGAGCCCAAGAAACATTGAGACTACTCCATGAGCAGTAACACATGAGACGATTTCACCTTAATGCCTCCTCAGTGTATGTGCTTGATTGAATGACCATGTCTCCTCTTCAAACTAGTTTTGGAAGCTTTGTGACTAATGAGCAGCTAGCAGATAGATCAGTGTCTGACTTTGTACTTTGCATTGTCATCTTACAGGAAAGGAGCCTGGGGTAAGGTCAATTCCACCTTTTTCATTACTGTTTCCTAGCCACTTCTCAGTCAGACTCTGGTTGTATTAATAAATCTACAATCTGAAGTAACCTTTGCATGTGTACTGAATATTGTTGCCCAAACTTTATTGCTTAACATCATAGCAATCCTGGCAGACCATGGTAGTTGTGGTGATAGCTCCTGAGCAAAGAATTCATGGTCCTGAATTTGCACTGCTTTGGCACATTAAAATTATGTGGAGCGCGCTTAAAGAAAACGTCATTGCCTACGTTTGAGAATCTTCATTCTGTATGATTTGTATTGTTGACACACTTTATTTGTGAATGGTTCTTCCAGAACTTGTCAAGCTAGGTTTTAATGTAGTTGTGTGTTGACTTTGCATAATATTTGGAAAATGAAAAAGATAAACTAGAGAACCTATTTCAGTATTCTACAGGACTCTTCAACACTATTTTAAATAAACTGATAAAGTCCTGTCCCAAGGTTCATGTTCAATCAGGGAGCACAGTGTGTTATTCACTCTCCACAGATTAACCATGTATCACACTGCCAGCCATGATGCACTTTGCACACTTCACACTGGCATCAAGTTGGTCAATAGCATTTGAATACTGAACCCAAACTTCAATAGTTTTTCCGATTCTGTGCTGGAAGCAATCTTCAGTTTAAATTTAAAATGTGGGATTATAATTCAAGCAACGTGGTGAAGCGTGAGTGCAGTTGCTTCAAGTTTGCAGTGTTCATTTTTGTTTTTTGTGAATATTTGTAGTTGTTGCATATAGTTTGCAATGTTTATATCTTAAGATTTTGTCTTTTAGTGAACACGAAGAAAGATTCTGAATCGGCTCCAGTGAAAGGTGGCACTATGACTGATCTCGGTAAAAAAATAATGTATATTCATTTATCTGTTCACCCATGTCAATCCATCTCCACCCCAATCTATCTATCTACTTACCTACCTATCTTTCACTCTCAATTGATCTAACTGCCTATCCCATTCCACTTAGTTAGCTTTAACTCTGCATTTTCAAAGTTTGGGAGAAGATTTGTAGCTCGGGTGCTTGTTGTTGTGGTTCTGTTCGCCGAGCTGGGAGTTTTTGTTGCAAACGTTTCATCCCCTTTCTAGGTGACATCTTCAGTGCTTGGGAGCCTCCTGTGAAGCGCTTCTGTCATATTTCCTTCGGCATTTATAGTGGCTTGTCTCTGCCACTTCCGGTTGTCCGTTGCTGTCCGCTGCAGTGGCCGGTATATTAGGTCCAGGTCGATGTGTTTGTTGATAGAATCAATGGATGAGTGCCATGCCTCTAGGAATTCCCTGGCTGTTCTCTGTTTGGCTTGCGCTATAATAGTAGTGTTGTCCCAGTCGAATTCATGTTGTTTGTCGTCTGTGTGTGTGTGGCTACTAAGGATAGCTGGTCGTGTCGTTTTGTGGCTAGTTGGTGTTCATGGATGCGGGTTGTTAGCTGTCTTCCTGTTTGTCCCTTGTAGTGTTTTGTGCAGTCCTTGCATGGGATTTTGTACACTACGTTGGTTTAACTCTGCATCTCTGTCAAAATGATTGATAGAGCACTCAGTTGCATTCCAGCTCATAATCTCGGCTAAAGTTCCAGTGCAGTACTGAGGAAGTACTGCATTGTTTTACATGTCCTGTTTTGGATGAGATGTAAAACTGAGACCTGCTTACATGTTCAGGAGAAATGCTCAAGATCTTTTGGCACTATTTGAGAAGGGTAGAATATTTTTAAGGTGTCTTTATTTCTTATCAAAAGCAGATTATCTGGTCATTTATCTCATTGTTGTTTGTTGGAGTGAGCTGTACACAAATTGATGTAGTCTACTTGGACTTAAGCAATGGTTTTGATAAGGTCCCATATGAGACCCTGTTCGCAAAGGTAAGACCATATGGGATCCAAGGAAATTTGATGAATTGGATCCACAATGGCTGAGTAGCAGGAAACAGAGTTTGACGGTCAATGCGTCTGAATCCAGTGGGGACCAACAGGGTAACTGTTGGGACCCTTACTGTTTGTGGATTATATAAATAACTTAGACTTGAATGTAGGAGGTTCAATCAGTAAGTTTGCAGATGATACAAAATTTGATAAGATGGTAAATAATTACAATACTCACTTTGACCCAAGAATTGCTTTCCATAATAAAACTAAGTAGCCATTACCACACTAGAGAAAGAAATCAACAACCCATTTAAAACATGTAACTAAAGGTTTAGCTAAGTTTAAGTAACTAAAAATTTCACATTCATGTGCTACTTTTAAATCAGAGTTTTACCTGCACTTCCACACGTCATTTACTGTATCTGTTGCTCCCGATTAGGGAGTCAGGATGCCTACTTGCAGAACGTTTCAGAAATTCGGCACGGTGACTCAGTGGTTAGCACTGCTGCCTCTCAGCACCAGGGTCCCAGGTTCGATTCCAGCCTTGGGTGACTGTCTGTGTGGAGTTTCTTCCGGGTGCTCCACTTTCCTCCCGCAGTCCAAAGATGTGACCTTCCAACCACTCAGGCTCAATGTGGATTTCACTCGTTTCCTCATTTCCCATTCCCCCACTTTATCCCAGATCCAACCTTCCAACTCGGCACAGCTCTCATGACCTGTTCTACCTGTCCATCTTCCTTCTTACCTATCCACTCCATCCTCCTCTCCAACTTGTCACCATTACCCCCACCTTCATCTACCTATCGCACTCTCAGCTACCTTCCCATCCCCCTTCCATTTATCTCTCCACCCCTTTGGATCACAAGCCTCATTCCTGTTCTTTCCAGCACCACACTCTCGACTCTGATTTCCAGCATCTGCAGTCCTCACTTTCTCCTACTTTTAATCTGGTCAATCACCGAGGCAAATTGTAAGCAGGATCAGTCAGAGGTGAAAGCTGTTAAAACCAAATTAATTTCAATGCCTCTATATCATTTTTTGAAATGTGGAGACGAGAACGGTTTGCACTCTCCCAAGTGTAGTCTAGTGGTCCAATCCTGATATAGGGTCCTGCCTGAAATGTCAATTCCCCTGCTCTTCTGATGCTACTTAACCTGCTGAGCTTCTTCCAGCCCCTCCTTCAATCCCTAGTGTAGTCTAACCAATGAACCAACAGGCAATGCCAAAGTATTTGTTTTGTTACATCAACAGAGTGCCTGGACACTATCTTAAGGCTCACCTGCGGGTTGTTCACCGACTAATTGAGCTTCATGTTGCTAATTGAGCTTCATAATTTGGAGATGCCGGTGTTGGACTGGGGTGTACAAAGTTAAAATCACACAACACCAGGTTATAGTCCAACAGGTTTAATTGGAAGCACACTAGCTTTCGGAGCGACGCTCCTGATCACCTGATGAAGGAGCGTCGCTCCGAAAGCTAGTGTGCTTCCAATTAAACCTGTTGAACTATAACCTGGTGTTGTGCGATTTTTAACTTCATATTTATAGCTTGACGTTTGGTGCTAATCCTGGACTGAAGTTGGATACGCACTACAGGAGTTCACTACCATATTGACAGCAATAATACTGACACAGGATACCTAGAAATGTGTCAAATACACCCTTTTGAAATTCTTTGGATTGATAAATTGGACCACCTTTGGGACCATATACAGTTAGCAGCACCAACTGAGACTGACCAAACAGTACTCTGGTTCAATTCAAAACAAAGTTCTTTATCCAAGATCCTTGCCCTTTAAATTCTCCTACATGCTCAGAGATACATGTCTCTGGTTACAGTGCACCTCAAGGTATAGCATTTCCATGTTTGCCTGAATCTGGATCATTGCTAGCAATGCCCAAAGTGTAGTCATTGCCAATCATTTACGAGAGACATCCAGGAATATTGATATTTTTGTGTGCCATGTTTCTGGTTGTCTTACAGGAAGCCCTCTGTCCTTAGATCAGTTTATTCTAGCACTTGATTTGACTTCTCCGTTGCATGATGGATCATGATTCTCAGCAAAGCTTCTAAGAGAAGATATTTCAGAACAGTAATCTTACTTGCCAAAGTGACCCCTTGAGTTATACCTGTTCAGCCAATGACCCCCTAGTAAACTTAGCCAGTAAAAATTGACCATGTTGTATCCCTAGACCTGTCACTGTGGTCAGATGATATTACTCTGCAACAGCTGCCCTCAGCACAGTTGACCATGCTGTACTGTATCCTTAAGGAATGAAGTCCCAATAATAAGGGAACTGAGTTCAGGGCAAATTGTCCATGTCGTGGCCTGCTTGCCACTACATGGTCTGCTTGTCTTAGGCTCAGTTTAGTTTTGGCTGGACGTCCATGTCAATCAGTTGCCACTAAAATTGTTAAGGCTGGCTCTGGAACATTGACAGATCATTGTACAGAGAAAACTGATATTTCAATGATCAAACATCACTGTGGTGGTCCACCATTTTGTACATCCACTTTGTAGACCCTGAACTCTAGCAATCCATTGAGGCTGTACTCATGTGGTATGTAGAAGATGCAAATGATTTAAAATATAGTGGAAATCCCACAAGCCAAGCGAGCTTCACTGTGTAGAATGACTTCACATTCTTCTTTTTGGCTGCTATTCAAGAGAAACAGGAAAGAAACTTTTTAAAAATTTGGACACTCTCTTCAGAAGACATTTACACTACATACTAGGAAAATAATATTGATCACTGTTTTATTTTCCAGATGAGCAAGAGGATGATAATCTGGAGACGACTGGCAAGGTAAGCATGCTGAACTTGCATCATTCTGATACACTTTGTACTCTGTCAGATAGTTTTCTCTTGACTCAGTTTTTTTTTGCACTTTTAAACGTTTTTTTGAATTGCAAGATTGTATCTTAATGTCATACCATCAATGCCATTTGTCACTGAGTTAGGTTTTGTTGAACTAATGGGGTACGGTATGGTGGATGATTGACTGCATAAATGCTGGGTCGCTGAAGTCATAGAGATGTACAGCATGGAAACAGACACTTCGGTCCAATCCATCCATGCTGACCAGATATCCCAACCCAATCTCGTCCCAACTGCCAGCACCCGGCCCATATCCCTCCAAACCCTTCCTATTCATATACCCATTCAAATACCTCTTCAATGTTGCAATTGTACCAGCCTCCTCCACTTCCTCTGGCAGCTCATTCCATACACGTATCATCCTCTGTGAAAAAGTTGCCCCTAAGGTCTCTTTTATATCTTTCCCCTTTCACCCTAAACCTATGCCCACTAGTTCTGTACTCCCCGACCTCAGGGAAAAGACTTTGCCTATTTACCCTATCCATGCCTCTCATAATTTTGTAAACCTCTATAAGGTCACCCCTCAGCCTCCGACGCTCCAAGGAAAACAGCCATAGCCTGTTCAGCCTCTCTCTATCACTCAAATCCTCCAACCCTGGCAACATTCTTGTAAATCTTTTCTGAATCCTTTCAAGTTTCACAACATTTTTCCGATAGGAAGAAGACCAGAGTTGCATGCAATATTCCAACAGTGGCCTATCCAATGTCCTGTAGAGCTGCAACATGACCTCCCAACTCCTGTACTCAATACTCTGACCAATAAAGGAAAGCATGTCAAACGCCTTTTTCACTATCCCATCTACCTGCGACTCCACTTTCAAGGAGCTGTGAACCTGCACTTCAAGGTCTCTTTGTTCAGCAACACTCCCTAGGACCTTACCATTAAGTGTATAAGTCCTACTAAGATTTGCTTTCCCAAAATGCAGTACCTCGCATTTATCTGAATTAAACTCCATCTGCCCCTTCTCAGCCCATTAGCCCATCTGGTCAAGATCCTGTTGTAATCTGGGGTAACCCTCTTCGCTGTCCACTATACCTCCAATTTTGGTGTCAACTGCAAACTTTCTAACTGTACCTCTTATGCTCGCATCCAAATCAGTTATGTAAATGACAAAAGGTAGAGGACCCAGCACCAATCCTTGCGGCACTCCACTGGTCACAGGCCTCCAGTCTGAAAAACAACCCTCCACCACCACCCTCTATCTTCTACCTTTGAGCCAGTTCTGTATCCAAATGGCTAATTCTCCCTGTATTCCGTGAGATCTAACTTTGCTAATCAGTCTCCCATGGGGAACCTTGTTGAACCCCTTACTGAAGTCCACAGAGATCACATCGACAGTTCTGCCCTCATCAATCCTCTTAGTTACTTTCTCAAAAAACTCCATCAAGTTTGTGAGACATGATTTCCCATGCACAAAGCCATGTTGACTAACCCTAATCAGTCCTTGCCTTTCCAAATACATGTACATCCTGTCCCTCAGGATTCCCTCCAACAACTTGCCCACCACCGAGGTCAGGCTCACCGGTCTATAGTTCCCTGGCTTGTCCTTACCACCCTTCTTAAACAGTGGCACCACGTTAACCAACCTCCAGTTTTCCGGCATCTCACCTGTGACTATCGATGATACAAATATCTCAGCAAGAGGCCCAGCAATCACTTCTCTAGCTTCCCACAGAGTTCCCAGGTACATCTGATCACGTCCTGGGGATTTATCCACCTTTACATCCAGCACTTCCTCCTCTGTAATCTGGACATTTTGCAAGATGTCACCATCTATTTCCCTACAGTCTATATCTTCCATATCCTTTTCCACTGATGCAAAAAACTCATTTAGTATCCCCCCCCCCCCATTTTCTGTGGCTCCACACAAACGCCGCCTTACTGATCTTTGAGGGGCCCTATTCTCTCCCTAGTTACCCTTTTGTCCTCAATGTATTTGTAAAACCCCTTTGGATTCTCCTTAATTCTATTTGCCAAAGCTATCACATATCCTGTTTTTGCCCTCCTGATTTCCCTCTTAAGTATACTCCTACTTCCTTTAAATTCTTCTAAGGATTCACTCGATTTATCCTGTCTATACCTCACATCTGCTTCCTTCTTTTTCTTAGTGAGCAGTGGCGCAGTGGTTAGCACTGCTGCCTCACAGCGCCTGAGACCCGGGTTCAATTCCCGACTCAGGTGACTGACTGTGTGGAGTTTGCACGTTCTCCCCGTGTCAGCGTGGGTTTCCTCCGGGTGCTCTGGTTTCCTCCCACAGTCCAAAGATGTGCGGGTCAGGTGAATTGGCCATGCTAAATTGCCCATAGTGTTAGGTAAGGGGTAAATGTAGGGGTATGGGTGGGTTTCGGGTCGGTGTGGACTTGTTGGGCCGAAGGGCCTGTTTCCACACTGTAAGTCTAATCTTAACCAAACCCTCAATTTGTTTAGTCATCCAGTTTTCCCTGTACCTACCAGCCTTTCCTTTCACCCTAACAGGAATATACTTTCTCTGGATTCTCGTTATCTCATTTCTGAAGGCTTCCCATTTTCCAGCCGTCCCTTTACCTGTGAACATCTGCCCCCAATCAGTTTTCGAAAGTTCTTAGCTAATACCGTCAAAATTCATAAAAGCCTGAAATGGCAGAGAAGCAGAGGGCATATTCTTTACATTTTGGATATGATTTGTTTTTGTTGTGCACTTCCCAAATTCAGAGAGTCAGACCTATCCCAGCTAATGTGTACTCCCTCTGTCAGGGATACACATTACAAAACCAGAAAACCAACCACGATCAGTTGTGGTAAGTGGACCATTTCAGCAGTTCAGACTTTTTCCTTTTCCTGGTCTTGCCCCAATGAAGACTCCACCTCTGGTAGGGTAAGAACTAGGATGCTTCATTTTCTGTTCCATGGACAGATCGCAGTTGTGGACAACTTTTCCATAAATATGTTAAACCATACAGGCATTCAGAGGATGCTACCTGTCTACATCAGCACATATTCCACTAACTGATGATTTGCTGCAGTGTAAATTGTTGGAAAGTCTTTTTTTAATATTCACTCAAAAGATGTGGGCATTGCTGGCTGGGCATCATTTATTGCCTATCCCAAGTTGTCCTTGAGGAGGTGATGGTGAACTGCCTTCTTGAGTTCTTGCAGTCCACATACTATAGGTTGACCCACAATGCCTTTAGGGAGTGAATTCCAGAATTTTGACCCAGCGATGCTGAAGGAACGACAATATATTTCCAAATCAGAATGGTGAGTGGCTTGAAGGGGAACTTGTCGGTGAGGATTTTTCTTTTTCCCCATTTCTATCTCTCATGGATTGAAATTGATGGTGGAAGCCAAACTTCTGTCTGTCTCTTTCTATGACTCTCTCTCTCTCTCTCTCTCTCTCTCTCTTTCCCCCCGCCACCCCCCCCCCCCCATTTTATTTCCGTTGCCCTTTCCTTGTCTTTTGCCTCTAACTCAAGCTGCTCATTTTAGTTTGAATTTTAGTCATCTCTAAAGATTGCGATGGCATTTCCAGCAAATGTAAATGCTGAGCTATTGCTGTAATTATCTCTCCTTTCCTTCAGGAAGAGGCAGCTCCAACCTCAGCTTGTCTGCTAATTCCAGCAGCTTGGACTTAATCACCTTGTGTAAAAACCCCAAGGTCATTTCTTCCATCCCCAAAAACTCTTGGTGACTAAAAGAGCCATTGCTTTCCCAAGCACTGTTTAAACCAACCGAATTCAACAGCTGGAACAAAACACACTAACACTAATCACTCTCTGCCTTTGTGTCCAGCAACGCTAATCTCAATTTGGAATAATAGAACAAATCCTGCTAAGAACTCCAATCTGTTATGGATCAGGCTAGACCCCTGAAAACATTGAGAAAGTAGCCCGCACCCTAACTTTGCTACTTGTTTAAAGTAGGTATAACGCAGATATTCCAGGAGTGATGCAACTGGCCCAACCACTTAGTTTTTTTTAATAAAACAATTTATTTGCACGATTACCGAATAAAACACCAGCAAAAGAGAACAGAATGTAGAATAACTTAACCATTCCGAAAACCCAACAAATTATACTGACTTAATGATGCTGTACCAAATACTTGCAATAATCCCCATAAACACCCCTTTGCAAGAACAAAGGAAAAATCCCACGCAGGTTCTGACAGGGAAGATGTCAGAGAGAGAGGAAAGATTAACAAAGACCTACTTTTTTGGGTGCAGCAGCTTCATAACTGACTAGCAGCTCTGAGCAGCCAGACTGCTAAAACCAAACCAAACCCAAACCAGAGTAAAGCTGAGCTTGGAGAACTGGCCACTCCTCTTTCATTGTGCAAGTGTTTTTTTTTAAGCTTGAAAGCTTTTCTCCTGAGGCAGTATGTGTTAGCTATAATCAAATTGGCCTGAAAACCGATCCAAGCCACACCTCTTAGTAACTCTGTGTTTATGATCCTTCTGAAAACAAAAGCTAGATGATGACATAACCTTGTTAAAGGAGCAACAGCATCACACTTGCCACTTGTCAGCCCATGCCTGGATGTTTTCCAGATCTTGTTACATTTGAATATAAACTGCTTCAGTATCTGAAGAGTCTCAAATAATGCTGAACATTGTGCAATCATCAGTGAACTTCCCCACTTCTGACCTCATGATGGAGGGAAGGTTGTTCATGAAGCAGTTGAAGATGGTTGTGCTTAGGATACTACCCAGAGTAACTCACATAGAGATGTCCTGGAGTTGAGATGACTGACCTCCCACAGCCACAACTATCTTCCTATGTGCCACGTATGACTCAAACTAGCGGAGTGTTTGCCCCCTGATAACGCTCATTGATTTTGTTAGGGCTCCTTGACACGACATTCAGTCGAATGCAGCCTTCTTGTCAAGAGCAATCACTCTTCCCTCCCCTCTGGAATTCAGCTCTTGTCCATGTTTGAACCAATGCTGTAATGAGGTCAGGAGCTGAGTGACCCTGGTGGAACCCAAACTGGGCGTCACTGAGCAGGTTATTGCTGAGCAGGTGCTGCTTGATAGCACTGTTGGTGACACCTTCCATCACTTTCCTGATGATTGACAGTAGACTGGAGCAGTAACTGGCCGGGTTGGATTCGTCCTGCTTTTTGTGCACAGGACATACCTGAGCAATTTTCCACATTGTCAGGTCGATGCCAGTGTTGTAACTATACTGGAACAGCTTGGCTAGGGGAGTGGCAAGTTCTTGAGCAGAAATCTTCAGTACTATTACAGGATTGTTGTTAGGGCCCATAGCCTTTGCAGTATCCAATGCCTCCAGCTGTTTTTTGATATTAAATGGAGTAAATCAAATTGGCTGAAGACTGGCATATGTGATGCTCGGGACTGCTTGAGGAGACTGAGATGGATTTCCACTTCACACTTCTGGCTGAAGGTTGCTGCAAATGCTTAAGCCTTATCCTTTGCAGTGATATGTTGGGCTCTTCCATCATTGAGGATGGGGGATATTTATGGAGTCACCTCCTCCCCTGAATTGTTTAATTGTCCACCACCTGGAAGTGGCAGGCCTGACATCAGAGATTAGATATGATCTATTGGTTGTGGAATCACTGAGCTCTTTCTGTCACTTGCTGCTTTTGTTGTGCGGCAGTCTATTTGGTAGGTTTGCCAGGTTGGCACCTCATTTTTAGGTATTCCTGATGCTATTTCTGGCATGTTTTCCTGCACTGTCCACTGAACCAGGGTTGATCCCCTGGCTTGATGGTGATGGTTGAGTGGGGTATATGCTGGGCCATGAGATTGCAGATTGGGTTGGTGTACAATTCTGCTGCTGTTGATGACCCACAGTCTATCATGGATGCCCAGTCTTGAGTTGCCCGATCTCTTTGAAGTCTGTTCAATTTAGTGGAGATGTCGGTGTTGGACTGGGGTGGCAAGGTCAAAAGTCACACGACGTCAGTTTATAGTCCAAAAAGTTCACTTCAAATCATGAGCTTTCAGAGCACTGCCCCTTTGTCAGGCAAAGTGAAGAGAAGCATTCAGCCACAGAATTTATAATCGGCGAAATCAAAAGATCGTACAAAAAGCATGAGTGGAGTTTAGCAGGCCAAGTAATAGATCTCTGCAGATAATCAAGAGTGTCAGATGATGTGAATGAAGTGTCAACAGCTGAATAGCAGGTGAAGGGATGACCTAAAATTATTTATTAAGGCAGAGAGATAAATATTAAAAATAAGGTCGTGTTGGAGACAAATCAAATCACTGGAATACCATGATAGGTATAAGAGTCGCGTGGCTAAGATCTAATCAATGTAACAAGTAATCCAAAACTGTACAAACTAATTAAGATAGAGAGACCGTAACAACTGCCTCACTACCAAAATGGACCCCATTGGTCTCGCAGCAGACACCGAGGAATTCATCGGGTGAATGAGACTCCAGCAATTCTTCCACCTACCCCAAGATGTCAGCAGCAAGCCAAATGAGACAACCAACGAACCGAAACAGTCATCCACAATGCAGTGACCAAAGAACAAAGAGTTGAATTGGACCCCTTGGGAAGGCTGCAGCCTTAAGCTCAACATGGAGTACCCTTCTTTGTCCAGTACTTCCCCAGATTTGAGAAACTACACCATGTTCTTCGCAGCCTTCAACATGTCATCGATGACGACTAACGTCTCACCAAGATCATCCCTATGCCTCCACTTTTCTCCTTCAAACAGCCGCCAAGCCTTAAAATATTCCATCATTCGCAGCAAAATACCCAGCCTTCAGGACAACATTGATCATAACTATGCCACGGTAACCTCTGCAAGACCATCAACATGGATCATACTGTCACACATGGGAATGTACATGGCAGATACTCATGTGGCTCAGCCAATGGTGTCCAGCTCCTACGCTGCAGGCAAGGATACCCCGAGGCATGGTATATTGGCGAGATCAGGCAGATGCTATGACAATGGATGATGGACACATGCAACAATTGCCAGATGAGAATGTCCCCCCCCTCCAAGTCGGGGACCACGTCAGCAGTCAAGGACATTCAACCTCCGATCTTTGGATAAGTGTCCTCCAAGGGTGGCCTTCGACTTACACAACACGCAGAATCGCCGAGCAGACACTGATAGCCAGGTTCTATACCCACGAAGACAGCCTCCACCGTGATCTTGGGTTCATGTTGCACTACATGTGACCCCACCATACTTTTCTGTATCTGTAAAATCTTCCTTACTATCCTGTTTTGACACCACCACCTTGATAACTTGTTACGATCTATCTATCTTAATTAGTTTGTACAGTTTTGGATTACTTATTACTTTGGTTAAACCAGTGGCATGTGACTCTTATACATGTTATGTCATTCCAGTCATTTGGTTTATTTCCAGCACTACCTTATTTTTCATGTTTTATAATTATCACTCTGCCTTAATTAATCTGATTGTAGGTCATCCCTTCATCTGCTATTCAGCTATTGACACTTTACTTGCACCATCGACACTCTTGATCACCTGCAAAGACCTACTATTTGGCCTGTCGACACTCTACTCATACCATTTATGAGTTTTTTTGATCTCTCCGATTATAAATTCTGTGGTTGAGTGCTTCTCTTTACTTCACCTGATCAAGGGGCAATGCTCCAAAATCTTGTGATTTCAAATAAATTTGTTGGACTATAACCTGGTGTTGTATGACTTCTGACCTTGTCCATTTAGCACAGCGATGGTGGCACACAACACGATGGAAGGTGTTCGTACTGTGAAGGCAGGACATCGTCTCCACAAGGACTGTGCGGTGGTCACTCTTACCAAGCTGTCACAGACAGATGCAGCTGCAGCTTGGTAAGGATGAGGTTAAGTATGTTATTCCCTCTTGTTGGTTCCCTCACCACCTGCCACAGACCCAGTCTTGTAGTTACATCCTTTAGGGTCTGACCAGCTCAATCAGTAGTGCTGCTACTGAGCCAGTCTTGGTGGTGGACATTGTACTCTGTGTGGGAGATTTCAATCTGCCACCACCCGCCATCCTCTGCTTCCTCCAAGGTTTGTTCAACATGGAGGAGTACTGATTCATCAGCTGAAGGAGGATGATAATCAGGAGGAGGTTTCCTCGCCCATGTTTAACCTTGAGCGATGAGACTTCATGGGGTCCAGATTCAATGTTGAGGACTCCCAGGGCAACTCCTTCCTGACACTTTACCTCTCTGCATCATCTCTGCTGGGTGGGACAGTGGTGTCTGGGACATTGTCTGTAAGGTATGATTCTGTGAGTACAACTATGTCAGGCTGTTGCTTGACTATGTGAGACAGCTCTCCCAATTTTGGCACTACCCCCAGATGTTACTAAGGAAGACTTTGCAGGGTTGACAGGGTTGTTTCTGCCCTTGTCTTTTCCTGTGCCTAGGTCAATGCCGAGTGGTCTATCCAATTTCATTTCTTCATTGAAACTTCATAATGATCGGTACAAATGAGTGGCTTGCATGGCTGTTTTGGAGGGCAAATGAGAGTCAACCACATTGCTGTGGATCTGGAGTCACGTCAACTTTCCTTCCCTGAAGGACATTAGCGAGCCAGTTGGGTTTTTCCAACAATCAATAATGGTTTCATGGTCATCAGTAGATTCTTAATTCCAGATATATTTTATATTGAAAGAGGATCAGCTGAATTTCTAGATTATTAATTCCAAGCTGGAGGGGCACCACTGGCCACATCAATACAGCCAAAAGATGTTCATGGCCAGAACCCAGACCTGAATCAAGTGTTAAACTCTTTTGTATGCAAACATCTGCAATTTATGTATAAAAATGTTATGATACATAAGTGCCTGATTTGAATATTGGTTTGTCCTGAGAACTGTCAGTATTGCAAACCATATTTACACATTACCAAACATTGCTTTAAAACTCCAACTAGGCAAGTGCTTAAAATATACTGATGTCAGTATGGTGCAGGGATGAACAGTGACCCCACATTCAAACCATATAACACATAGAGAGTGTGGAGTACCCATGCAGAGGCCTGAATCTTGGCACTGTAGGCCAAGGCCCAGAGTGAATTGAGCAAATGATTGGTTTAATCAGAGAGAGAGAGAGAGAGAGAACGAACTATCTGTCATTGAAAATTCTAATCAGCCATGCAGGTTAATGTTCTTGATGCTAGTAATGAGAAGTAACATTCTGGTGGAGAGCTGCTTTGTATTATAGCAAAGGTGCCAGTAAAATAATCCTGCTGAAACTTTGCCTACTTCGTTGAATTAATAATGCCAGGCAATGTTCAATAACATTGGATTGGATTCTTCAATGTACTGTGCTGCACTACCTATAACTTGAGTTGTGTTAAATATCTTTGTAAAGCTGACTGTTGATAACATGTTTGATTATTCATGCTTGAACTCTGCTTATCCAAAGACATTTAGTTAAGCAGATAGTTAGGATTTTCAAGGTGTGTACCTCAGTATTGTTAGGAATGTATTCTGTCATTTGTAAATGGTCCAGTGTCAGAAAGCTAAGTGGAATCTTGTTGAATAACAGAATGCATACTTCCTATTCACAAAGTGAATTTTGTTTTCCTACTGCAGGATGAGGAAGATACTTCTGCTGGAAACAAAGGGGAACAAACAAAAAATCCTGATTTGCATGAGGACAATGTTACAGAGCAGACTCACCACATTATCATACCTAGTTACGCAGCATGGTTTGACTACAACAGGTATCCATGTGGCAAGTGATGTTTTATTAACTGTGCTGAGACTGATGTGCATTTTGTTTGGTGATTAAGGATCACTTATAATGATTTAAAATCTGCTATATTGGATGTTAATTTCACTTCATTTACGTTTCAATGTAAAAAGTTTGCAAATTCTCAGAATGATCCTGCATTTCATTTGGGCTGCAGGATAAGGCACTTATTGTTTCCCCCACCCCCATCTGAATTTACTGTTCAAATCTACGGAAAACTAAACAGGTGGCTGATTTGACATTGCTGGTTTCCCACCAGGTGTGTTAAGTTAAAATTACCCTCCAAGTCTAACTAAGTGACACCATATTTTTCACATTCTAAGCTCAACCTGAAGGAGAACAACAGGAATGTGATCAGCACAGTGGGGTGGTTGAGTGGGAAGAGTGACATTGCTTAGCTCATGAACCAGCCCTCTTGGCTGCTCAGTCTGAATCAATTATTTCCAGATTTCTGGGTCTTAGATTTCGCTTGAACTTTGAATATCATCTGTTTTGATCTAATACATGCAACATTAGCAATTCATTGGAGCACGGTATTATCACATGGCAACCTGGAAACACAAAAAGAATTCCAAGCCTTTGTGATGGGGCTGGAATTGAGACCAGATTATCATTAAGAATAGATTCCCTACAGTGTAGAAACAGGCCCTTCGGCCCAACCAGTCCACACTGGCCCTCCGAAGAGTAACCCACCCAGATCCATTTCCCTCTGATTAATGCACCTAACACTGTGGGCAATTTAGCATGGCCAATTCACCTGCACAGCTTTGTGATTGTGGGAGGAAACCGGAGCACCCGGAGGAAACCCACGCAGACACAGGGAGAATGTGCAAACTCCACACCATTGCCAAGGCTGGAATCGAACCTGGGACCCTGGTGCTGTGAGACAGCAGTGCTAACCACTGAGCCACCATGCTACCCTATTAAGTTTCCCTTTGGGGTGCCAAACTACATAGAGTGGTAGTTAACAGTTCCAACGAAGCCTGAAATATTATTCTTCTCAACAGTGTCCATGCCATTGAACGACGTGCTCTTCCAGAATTCTTTAATGGAAAAAACAAGTCCAAAACCCCAGAGATGTGAGTATTTATTTAGATGTGTCATTTTTTTTGCAAAGAATGGTAAATGTCAAGTTGATTCCCAGGTCTGTAGACATTGGAAGACATTAGTTTGAATAATGGCTCTTGAAAATGGCCTTACCAACAATTTGGTAGTGTTGGGCAATCTCAATAGCGTTCATTTGGTCAATAGCATTTGGTCAGCTCATAGCATTCATTAGAATATGGTGGCTGAATGGCTTGCTGGTGAGGGGATAATCTTAAAAAGACCTAATGACAGGTTTCATAGTCCTCAATCATGGTTGATGGTTTATTCCCACCAATTCACCAGACATTTGTGTTTTTTTTTAAATCCTGCTGTTACAGGATATGTAGGAGAAGCACAGAAAAGAGTGTTATCCTTATGGGGTGCACCACATTCACTAAACGCACCAGGGTCTTTTAAAGGATTCATGGAATTAAATGTGTTGCAATCCCTGTTGAGACCTTAAGTTTTAAAAAGAGCTGACTTTCCTAAATGGCCAACAAAAATAATTGAAAGACGGTATCCAATGTTCTAAGACTTCTGCTGTAACTGAAAAACAAACTGAAGTCAATATAGATGAAAGATTAATGAACAGGTAAACCAAAAAAGGTAGTTCTGTATTACCCATGTAAATCAATCAAGATGGGTCCTACAACACCTCTGCTGTCCAGCACACTCTGGCAAGCGGGCAGTATTGCAAGAACAAATTGTAGTTAGTGGAGTGCCAGGAGATCAGGAGAATAGCTTCAACTATTCACAGTCAGTGAGTTGGATGAGGGTAGTGAAGGTAAATTTGCCAATCAAACAAAGATAGATGAGAAAGTAAGTTGTCAACAGGAGTTAGTCTATAAAGGGAAATAAGTAAGTTCAGTGATGAGTTTAAAATTTAGCAGATGAAGTAAAATGTGGAATTGTGTGAAATGTGTATTATTTAATAGAGAGAGATTGCAGAACTCTGTGCTACAGAGTGATCTGAGTATTTTGGTGCAGGAATCACAAAGCATTAGTGCATTAAGTGAAATGGAAGACAAATTGAATGTTAGCATTTATTACCAGAGAGAGAAACAGCAATAGCAGATAAATATGACAATATTGAAAAAACAAAATAGTTGTAAGTTTTAACCTGTCATAAAGATTTTCTCAGGTTCAGTAGAGTCACTCATTCTCGCTGTAAGTAAATGCCATTTTCCTTACATGACAGAGTTGACTTAGTATCTAATATCTACCAACATAGTAGCACAACCACCATAAGATATAATAGTCAAATCCAATTGTGGTCTGTGCTTTTCTACACACATGCTTCTTTGAACTTTTCAAAAGTGGACTAAGAAAATACATAGTAAGATGAGACCATGTGAATTGTTAGGCTGCTTAATTTCACATTAAATTAACATGCAAAGCAACAATCATGGTCAAACCCACTTATTTATAGGAACAGGCATAAGCCATTCAGCCCCTCGAGCCTGTTGCGACATTTGTGAGATTATAGCTGACCTGTGGTCTAACTCTACTTACCTGCCTTTGGTCCAGATCCCTTCACACCTTTGCTTGACAAAACGTTATCTATCTCAGATTTAAAATTAACAGCTGATCTAGTATCAACTGCTGTTTTGTAAGGCAGGAGTGCTATCATTGAGCCACAGCTGACAAGCAGGCACGTCCCTTTATCTGGCCCAGTGAGTGGCAAATGGAGCTCCATATGGAAAAATGTACGTTGTTAGTAAAAATAAGATTATTCTTACTGTGGGAGGGGTAGAACTGGCCAAGAAGGCAGGTGAGAAAGATCCAAGATCATTAGCTGACTTACTGCTAACCATGAACTAAGTGTAAGAGGTCATCAGTACACAAAGGGACCAGGACACTGGGTTATATCACAAAATCTGTTCAATTCATGCTGAGGCCTATACAGTGGTATGGTTAAGCTGAACATGGAGCATGATGAACAATCTGATTAATCCGAGCTCTCAAAGTCTTGTTAAATTTCTTAACAGTGACATATTGGCAAAATTGATTCTTCAACCATCTTTGTAATCCCGTTCTTCCCCAGTTACCTTGCCTATCGTAATTTCATGATTGACACCTACCGTCTGAATCCACAGGAGTACCTCACATCGACAGCGTGCCGCCGAAATCTTGCAGGAGATGTTTGTGCAATAATGAGGTATGTAATAGTGAAGAACTTTTAGAAACCACTTAAATTTTATACCTGAATTATTTTTTTGGAAAACTGCTGGGAACAACAATGTGTTCTACAGTGTCCATATTTCAAAGTTCAGAGAATAATATAAAGGTCAGAAGCATTAAAATGTTTTTGAAAACCAGGTATGAGTGGTATAGCAAGGGTTCCATCCATGGACTTAAAGGGAGCTGATCTTGCCCATGACACTCATAAGTGACACCTTGGACCCGTCCAGTGATTAGCAATTCCAGTTGTTTCTGTAGTTCATTCAAAATGTCCATTTGCTTGTGAACAAGGCACCTGCCATCCCTGGCCTTGTTATGGTGATCTCATTGCCTTTATTGAAAATTTTGTTTTTATTTTATGAGAGGGTGATGTTTTGTTCCTTACTGAAGCCACACTACTTGACTACAATGTCCAGCATCTGTCTTACCCAAATTGCTGTGGTGGTGGCATTGCTCTTCTTACTAAATCTAACTGTGTTTGCTTCTCTCACTCCTGTTGTACTTTCCCACCCTTTGAACATTTTCATCCACTCCTCACACACCTCTTTTAAAGTCCACATTCTCTACTCAGCCCAAGTTTGAGATACCTTCCCTCCTTTCTCTTTGGACAGTTCCATCATCATTCCAACTCCCCTTTTCCTCTCTTTGCATTCATGACCCTCCCTTTGTTTCATACTCATTCTCCTACTCCTATTCACCCATATCCCCTTGACCACCTCTTGACCTATGGTCTCTGACTACTTCCTTGTATCCCTCACCACCCACATCATCTGATCCCCTTCCTTCTGCATCCACCCCTCGGAAGAAACTCTTTTTTCGCTATCTGTTGTCACCCAATGTAAAGTATAATTTCACTCTAGTTACAACTGTCCAGCCTTTTGTTTTCCATTCATCACAATACTTCTGCAGCTATTTATTTTCTGAACTGATGCCTCGGATGCCTTTGTCCCCAGTAAAATCCATACTAATTTCTTGTTATATGGCCCTGTCTTTAACTCCTTAATTACAAGGGTCACATTTTGTCTCAACATTCCCATAATAATCTCCCCATGATCATATTTATTATGGGTTATGTCTATGGATATCCATCATTATGATTGAGCAATGTGGCCATCCAGTTTCTACGAGATTGCTTCTGAAATTATTCAGTCAATATTTTTGTTCCTCAATATACAAATAAGTATGTACAGAAGAATGACGTATCTCATGGTGAAAATGAAATGATTTATTTGAATTACCTTTATAATGCTTTGTTAAACCTTTTTACTTCAAGGCCCTACTCTCTCCCAGGAGCCTGACCTTGAACTTTACATTTTGGGCCCAGACCTCAAACACTGGGATAAATTTGCGAAGTGCAGTTTAAGTATGTGCCAAATACCTAACTTGCCAATTTTGGGATGAATTAGTCAACTCTTGTAATCAGTTATTTTCATTGAGCATCTAAATATTAACCTTAGCTTTTCACAAACTTAAGAAAAAATATTTCAAAGGTTTCTGGATGCCAAATTTGAGGTTTGTTAAATAAACATAAAGGGTTTGTATGTGAGAGACAAAAATGAATATGTTCTGGTTACAATACTGATGTAGGTTTTGTTTTGTATCAAATTTAGAAAATCTATTAATACCATGTTTGATTATGGGGGAGAGAAAAGAGAGAGAAACATTCACACACTTTTGCATGCTAACTCAATTAGAAAGCAAATATGAATTCAGAAGATAAGTCTTTTAATTCCATGTTCAGAGAACATTTTAGAGTTAACTAATTGCCTCATCTGTTGTCAGTTACAAAAAAAGCAAATGAGACAAAGATTTGACTGTCTAATGCCTGTATCTCAGGGAAAGAAGTACAAGACAAAGAGGAGGGAATCATGTAGTGGAAAATGTAGGATAAAGAGAAATCTGGGTGACTGGGGAAGGAAATGGGAAGGACATTGTTAACAATACATAGGATACGTGGAGAAATAGGATTTCTGTAAACTGTTCATTTTTTAATATTGCTGTTTCATCCTCTTCACTCTGCCTGTACCTCTGATAGAGTAATTTAAGGTACAGAACAAGATCTTTTAGCTCATAAAGTACATGGCAGCTCCCTGTTGAGCAATCCAGTCAGTCCCATTCCTCTCTCAATTCTTTTCGCTCTGCCAGTTTATTTATTTCAGGTATTTCAATTTTATTTTGACAACATTGATCATCTTTACTTGAGGTCCACACGGAAGAAAAAAAAATCAGAGAGGACACTTGTCATTTATGCCATCATATACCGCAATTTCAAGACTCACTCCCTTCCCTGCTGAATATTCTGTAGGCACAAAGTTCCAAGTCATTCCCACTCACTGTGTACAAGAGTTCTTCCTCACATTCCTCCTACATGTCTTGTTCAAAAACTTAAACCTGTGTCGCCTCATCCTTGTATAGTCAGCTCATAGGAGTTTTCTTCTTGGCCACCTTACCTAAACCTGTTATAATCTTGTACATTTCTAAACAATCTCCTCTCAACTCCTATAATCGAAGGAGAACAACTTTAGCCTTTTTAACCTAATCTTGTAACTAAAACACCTCATCCTGAAATGATTCTGGTAAATTTAATCCTCACCCGCTCAAGGACCTCCACACCTTTCCTGAAACACGACCACAACTGGATGCAGCGCTCGTAAGCATGGCGTAACCAAAGCTTAATAAAGGTTCAGCATAACTTCATGCATTTTTATTCATGAAGCTCAAGATTCTGTATGTTTTGCCAACCTCACACTTTTATGTCCTGTCACATTCAAAGGTCTCTACACATGCACCATTGGGTCCCTCTGTCTCTGCACACTTTGGAACTTTGCCATTAAATCTCTTTTACCTTTCTGTATCCCTTGTGCCAAAATGCATCGTCTCACACTTCCATCCTTACCTCCATATTTGTACTTTTACTAGAACTTGATACGGAGAATAATCCAGAGGCATATACCCTTGGGGTCTGATTTTTTATCTTGCTCCCTAGTTCCTGAAATTATATTTCATTGGCAACCTATCTTCTTGCTCCCGTGTTCCGTGCACGGCGATCGGTTCCAGAAGTCACTGCCGCGTATGGTCTTCTGAGGTCCAGATGGAAGAAAAAAAATCAGAGAGGACACTTATCATTTATGCCATCATATACCACAATTTCAGCCTCACTCCCTTCCCTGCTAAATATTCTGCGCGTTCTCTGTGATGGCCTTTAATCTGCCACCAGGGAGGCAACATATCTATGGAATTCACGATACAGACACAGAAAGGCATGTCTGTCCTCCTAAATAAGTAGTGTCCTGAATTTCTTCTCTTTGCTGTTCTCTCTTATATAGACCCTTGCCCATTGACACCATTCTTCAATGTACCATCACTCTTAGCATCTACGTGGTAATATAGAAAATTGTCCAACTATGGTCTGTCCACAAAAAAAGCAGTTTAAATCCAAACTGGCCAATTGTGGTCCCATCCACCACTTATTCATCAGCAAAGTGATGGAAAGGGTTATCAACAGGGCCACCAAGTAGAATAAAAACCAAAAGACCTGTGGATGCTATAAATCAGAAACAAAAGCAGGAATTGCTGGAAAAGCTCAGCAAGTCTGGCAGCATCTGTGGAGTGAAATCAGAGTTAATGTTTCTGGCCGAGTCACCCCATCAAGTGGGACTTGGACAGCAATAACCTACTCACTGACACTCAGCTCCTGACCTCGTTACATATCACCTGCCCCAGCAATTAATTAACTACTAACTAATTAATGATGTTACTGATTAAAATGTAATTTGTGGCCCAATCCTGCCCGTGGATCAGCTCTTCTTTCAATAAATAGTTATACCAACTGAATTTTCCTTGTAAAGATATGTAGGAAGTACTCACCAGGCAAATGAATTACCTTCACAACTCACTCATAGATGAGAAAAATACCCGCCAATCAATAAACTACCTGTTTTCCAATGATATCAAGCTTCATTTTCTCAGAACGCAATCACCTCTTTGGGAGACATAGATTCGTCTGACTGACTGTCCTCCCCCTCCAACCACTTATCTGTGTGCTGCTAACTGTCCTTCTCCTCTCACCCACTCCTCTTTGTGTTGCTTGCTGCCTGTCTCAAGGTCCTCCTTCCACAAGCTACTCTAGATGCTGCTGACTGCCTGTCTCAGGATCTTCCTCCTCCTGTCACCCACTCCTGTATGTGCTACTAATTGCCTGCCTCAGGGTCTTTATCTCACTAGCTCCTCTAGGTACCGCTGACTGCCTCTCCTCTCGCTCACTCCTCTGCAGTTCTGACCTCCATTCCAGCTTTGGTCCAGAGGTGTTGTGAGAGTAACACCCTTGACATCACGGCCATAAAATGGCTGAGCATGGTATGAAGGATTCCTAGCAAAATCTGAGTCACTAGGAATTTGGGTGGGGTGGGGCTGGTTGGAATCATACCTGGCCCAAATGAAGATTGTTGTGGTTGTTGGAGGTCAATCATCCCAGCTCCAGGACATCACTGCAGGAGTTCCTCAGGGCCTAGGTCTAACATCTTCAGCTGCTTCACTATAGAGTCATATAGCACAGAAACAGACCTTTCAGTCCAATTAGTCCACACCGACCATGTTCCGAAACTAAACTAGCCTGCCTGCACTTGACCCATCTCCCTCCAAACTTTTCCTATTCATGTACTTCTACAAATGTCTTTTTAATGTTGTAACTGTACCTGCATCCACCACTTCCTCTCTCAGTTCATTCCACTCTGTTGAAAAAAAGTTGCCGCTCATGTCCTTTTTAGATCTTTCTCCTTTCACCTTAAAAATATGCCCCTAATTTTGAACTCCCCCACCTTAGGGAGACCTTTGCTATCTATGATCCTCATGATTTTATAAACCCTTACAAGGTCACCCCTCAACCTCCTATGATCCAGGGGAAATAGTTTTATAACCTAAACCCTCCATTCCCAACAACACACTAGTAAATCTTTTCTGAACCCTCTTCCTTCCATCAGCAGTGGAATATTCATTGATGATTGCACAATATTCAAAAACATTCCTGACTCCTTGGATACATATTCAGTCCTTGTTCAAATGCAGCAATACTGGGGCCATATCTAGACTTGGGCTGATAAGTGGTAAGGAACATTCATGCCACACAAGTGCCATGCTCTCCAGCAAGAGAGAATCAAACCATTGCTCCCTGATATTCAATGGTGTTGCCATCACTGAATGTCCCACTAACAATATTCTGGAGGTACCATTAACCAAAACTGAACTGGACCAGCCATATGAATACCACAGCTACAAGAACAGGTCAGGCATTGCTGAATTCTGCAACAAGTAGCTTAACTTCTAAAACTTCTAAATTTGTCCACCAAGGCACAAATCATGAGTGTGATGGAATGTGCTCCACTTACCTAGTTGAGTGCAGCTCCAATAACTGTCTAGAGGCATGTCACCACCCAGCATAAAGCGCTCCATTTACCCCACCTAAATGGGGTAATTAGGTGGGGTAAATATTCACTCACTCTCCCACCAACACACAGTTACCACAGTTACCAAAGTGTCTAAAGTCTACAACATGCACTCAAGCAACTCGCCAATGCTCCTTCAACAGCAATTTCCAATCCCGTAGCCACTGCCATCGAGAAGAACTAGTGCAGCAGACACATGGGAGCACCACTATCTGCAAGTTGCCCTCCAAGCCCCACACCATCCTAACTTGGAACTGCACTGGTGTTCCTTCAGTGTTACTGGGTCAAAGTCCTGATTCCTCACAGTGCTATGATGTACAAGGACCACAAGAGGTTTGAAAATGTAACTCACCTTCTTCAGGGCGATTCAAGATGGGCAATAAATGCTGGCTTAGACAGCAATGTCCAGAACCCATGAACAACTTTTTTAAAAATATTCAGTAGCATTAGCATTGCTGAAGAATTCCCCCATTAATCAATAATGTCAAACAAAGAACTGGGGATGCTGGAAATTTGAAACAAAAACAGAAATTGATGGAGAAGCTCAACAGGTCTGACATCATTTTTGGAGAGAAAGCAGAGTTAATGTTTCAGGTTCAGTGTAGAAAATGGATCAGTGGGCCTGAAACGTTAACTCTGTTTTCTGTCCACAGATGCTGCCAGACCTGCTGAGTTTCTCAAGCTATATCTGTTTTTGCCCCCATTAATCAACGTACTTCAGCTTGCCATTGACCAGAAATTGAGCCAGACTAGCCACATAATTACTGTTGCCTCAAAAGCAAATCAAAGGCTGGAATTCTTTGCATTCAACTCTCTCCTGTCTTTCCAAAGACTGTGTTCACCATTGGGAGACAATCAGTGGTGCAATGGAATACTTGCCTAGATCAGTGTGGTTCCAACAAGACTCTCACCAGCCAGGACAATGCCTGATTGATTGGCACCACATCAACCACCTTAAAACACTTATTTTCTTCACCACAGGTGCACAATTGCAGCAGTGTGTACCAGCTACAAGATGCACTGTATGAACTCATCATAGCTCCTTTCACACCATCTTCCAAACTTGTGTCTTGCGTCATCTAGATGAACAAAGGCTACAGGAGGCAAGGATGCACAACCAGCTCCAAATTCCCTTTCAGGCTATATACCATCCTGACTTGGAAGTTTGTCTCTGTTCCTTCACTATCTCTAGGTCAAAATCCTGGAGCTCCCTTCCTCACACCACTGTGGGTGTACTTACATCACGTGGACTGTAATGGCTGAAGAAGGCAGTTTAGCGACACCACAGCACCAGGGACCTGGGTTCAATTCCAGTCTCGAGCATCTGTCTGTGTGGAGTTTGTATGCTCTTCCAGTGTCTGTGTGGGTTTCCTCCCAGAGTCCAAACATGTGCAGCATAGGTTGATTGGCCATGCTAAACTGCCCATAGCGTCCAGAGATGTGCAGGCTAGTTGAGCTAGCCATGGTAAATACGGGGTTACGGGGATGTTGTTGGGTCTGAGTGGGATGCCCTTTGGAGGGTTGGTGTGGACTCAATGAGCCAAATAGTCTCTTTCTGCACTGTAAAGATTCTATGATTCTCTGATTCTCGAGGGTATATTGGATTAGCCACAAATTTTGGCTTAACCAGCAACTTCTACATTCCATAAATAATTTTCTATAACATGTCTCATTGTTCTGAGCCCTTAGTTCCCTGTTGAAACCAAAATTGTTCTCTTGTCAAATTGCCCCTTCTCTACTCACTTTCTCTTAAAATGCACAGCAATACAGGGTATCTACTCTTATACCATTGTATAATTTTGTCACCTGTAATTGTCTGACTCATTTGTATGTCACCTTTATGAGATACGATTTCCTCCTTTGTGCCAGATGTTTGTGTGCCTTGAATTATACCCACTTTGTGGTTGCACAGAAGCACACATTAAATCAATGTTTTGTTCCTGTTTCGTGTGATATTTCTTGGTTGTTGGCAGGGTGCATGCTTTTCTCGAGCAATGGGGACTCATTAATTACCAAGTGGATGCAGAAAGCCGACCGACACCCATGGGTCCTCCCCCAACATCGCATTTCCATGTGCTTGCTGATACACCTTCCGGTCTGGTGCCTCTTCAGCCCAAAGCTCCACAGGTTTGTTTCCAACTTACTCTAAATGCAGCAAATTCTGTATGGCATATGTGAATTTCAGATTTGCAGTGTATTACATTAATGAAGCAGAAAGATTATAACTTGAGACCAAACTACTTCTAGCATCCCCTTATTGCTGTTTTCCAAATGGCATTGGCAACAAGTCAAAGTAGACTTACAGCACAAACCAGCTTTACTTTAACAAGTTAGGAGAATGAACCTTGTTTGAGTTAATGCTAATGTATTCAACTTTTGACAGACATCAGCATCCCAGCAAATGCTTAATTTCCCTGATAAGAACAAAGAGAAAGCAGCAGACATGCAGAACTTCGGACTGCGTACTGATATGTACGCTAAGAAAAATGTTCCTTCTAAGGTAAGGCAGGGTTTCAGACTTGAGCCAAGGCTTATGAACATCTGTGTGGTCGCATTCCAAAGCACGCATTCTTTTCTTTCAGATAAATTGAAATGGTAGTTTAGTTGGGGCTAATTTGGCAGTACTCTCGAGAAAGGAATTTAGCGAAAGAATGTTTGCTGTGTTACTCAGTTGGAAGCAATTCAGCCCATTGTGACTATACCTTATGGAACAGGAACTGGACTGTTCAGAAGTCTTAGCCAATATTTCTCCCTCGAGCACCCCAGCGAAAAATAGACCAAGTCAGCACTGTTTGTGGGATCTCTCTCTGTAGAAGATGGGTGTTGCATTCACTTTCATAACATCAGTAACATCAAAGTAGTTCATAACTGTGGATTGCTTTGGGTGTTTTGATGATGCTACATACATTGAATTGTTATCATGCCTCCTAAGAAGGCATTTTTTGATTTCATTTCTACTTTCTTCTTCTCTAGAGTAAAGCAGCTGCTAGCGCTACCAGAGAGTGGACAGAACAAGAAACACTTTTACTGCTCGAGGTAAGGACGTGGGATTCTATTTCAAGAGCAATACCAGCACATGCATGACAGCATTTGACAATGTAGTCAATACATCTGAGCAAAACTGGAGTCAATGGAAATCAGGGGACACTCTGTCTGCTTGTTGGAGTCATACCTGACATAAAGGAAGATGATTGTGGTAATTGAAGATCAGTTACCCCAGCTCCAGGGCATCTCTGGAAAGGTTCCTCAGGGTAGTGTCCTTGTCCCAACCATCTTCAACTCCTTCATCAATGATTTTCCCTGCTCCTCAATGTCAGAAGTGGGGATGTTAGCTGATGATTGGTGCTGAATATTACACATTCCAGTATCCCGGTTTGGGCTGAAAAGTGGCAAGCAATGGCCAGCTCGAACAAGAGAGAATCAACCCACCTCCTCTTGGCATGTAGCAGCATTACTGTTATTGAAACCTCCACCATCACCATTCGAGGGGATTACCATTGGCCGGAAACTGAACTGGACCAGCCACTTAACTACAAGAGCAGGTCAGAGACTAGGAATTTTAAGATGAGCAACTTACCTCCCATATCCCCACAGCCTGTCCAGCATTTGTGAGGTACAAATCAGGAGTGTGACAGAATACTCTTCGCTTGTCTGGATGAGTGCATCTCCCATCAACATCATCCAGGGCAAAGTAGCCCGCTTCATCAGTGACTCATTTGCTGCCTTCAACATGCAGCCCTTGTATCATGGCTTCAGTGTATACCATCTGCAAGAAGCGCTGTTACAACAGGTACCAAACACACGATCTCCAAAACTGAAAAGGCAGGGGCTGCAGATACATGAGAATTTCAAATCCCCCTCCAAGCAACAAGTTGTCCTGATATGGAAAAACATCACTGTTTCTTCACTGTCACTGGGTCAAAATTCTGGAACTCCCTCACTGCAACAAATTGATTGCACTGATTCAGAAATGCAGCTCACTGCCTCCTTGAGGGCAATTGGAAATAGAAAATAAATACTGGCCTTGTTAGTAAGGCTTACAAAGCATGAATAAATTTTTTTAAATTACTTTGTTAATGATTATCCCTTGTGTCCGCCCACATGCACCAGGATAACAGGATTTAATTTTATAGGCATTAATAAGAACCATTATTATTCAGTCCAGAATTGATGGGCTGAAGAACCTTTTCTGCACTGTATGACTTTATAAGAGCCGGTCACTCCTCAGGGCGAGGGTAACTCCTTGATAGTGTTTGTAGATGCCACCAATTCTTTTTTGCAACACTGGATTTGCTTGTTCCAAAAGGATTGTGCCAACAGCAGCATAGTTCAGAAAATTGAGTGTAAAACTTGCCTAGCTCCTGATTCTATCATGACAAGGTTCCAACTATTCTGCTACTCTGAACTAAATCAACCAAATTCCCCCCACCCCCCCACCATCTTTTCAAACTAAACGTCCAGTCAACATCTCACAAATCTCATATCAAAGTTACATTGTTCTTCCAAAAGGCGCACCACTTATGCCTTCTGCTAAAGCTGAACTCTCTCTGTGTCTTCAGGCATTTTTTCCATCAGCTGGATAACTATTGCTATGCTGAACTCGATGTCTAATGTGAGTTAAGCTTGCTGTCCTGGCTGTTTTCACACAATTCCCAATCAGTGATCACAGGTTCTCATTGACAGCAGGAGCATTTATTGAAAGGAAACTGAAAGAAATAAGGATGTTGGTTTCCTTTGTGTGTTGGGGATCCTTTGCAGATAGTGATAAAAATGTCACTCCTTCCTTGATTCTCTGTACATCTGAAAATCACTCAGGCTCTGCTCCATTGATGTCTGCTACATTCTCCAACAAACAGTCATGGATGACTCAAAGGATATTTAAGCATGTACTTTTGCATTCCCTCCAATCAAAAGATTGTTCTATCCAGACAGCAGCTATCCATTTTCTTCCTCTTCTCCCATCATCTGGTTTGTGAATCACATGATGCATGTTCCTTAAGTCCTTTGTTTCTTTGTTCCCCTGTCATTTTTTTTTAATCTATGGTGCAGACAAGGTGGCTACAGCCTTCTAAATTCAGGGTTAGTGGTTTGATCTAATTGTAGAATACAAACTCCAAAGGAAGATGTCTGAAATCTTGGTTTTGACTCTCCTCTGCACTAATGTTTAATTTTCTACCCTTTGGCACTAAGATCCCAAATCCATTTTCCGAACTGTCTACTGACAGGACAATTAAGATTTCAGCCAGAAGGAGCCAAGCAATGTAAACATGGTATGGGCCAGCTGGCTGCGATATGAAACAATAGTATTCTAACACTGTGTCTTTTTGAACACCCTGCTGGTAACTGATTAATTTCCTCTTCCCTATTCTCCCATACAGGCACTGGAGATGTATAAGGATGATTGGAATAAAGTCTCAGAACATGTAGGCAGTCGCACACAGGATGAATGTATCTTGCATTTCTTACGTTTACCGATAGAAGATCCATATCTTGAAGACTCTGAAGCCTCCTTAGGTCCGTTGGCTTACCAGCCAATCCCTTTCAGTCAATCTGGCAATCCTGTCATGAGCACTGTGGCATTCCTGGCTTCAGTGGTTGACCCACGTGTGGCATCAGCTGCTGCAAAATCTGCATTAGGTAAGACAATTTAAAATTTTTGAAGTTGAATTGGAAACCAGGCTGTACTGACTGTAATTTTAGAGTTACAATAGTCCTTGTTACACATGGTGCTTTACTGATCAGCATGAATACAGGGGAGCTGTATAAATTACGGCAAAGACTGTACTGATCAAAATATATACAGGAGAGTTATATAGGTTATAGATAGGTCTTTACTGATCAGAATATGTACAGAGGAGTTGTATAGATTGTATATAAACCGTATGAACAGAATATGTACAAGAATTATATAGATTATAAATAAGATTATATTGATCAGAACATATACAGGAGAGACGTACAGATAGTAGATGGGGTTTTACTGATCAGAATATATACAGGAGAGCTATATAGGTTAATATATAGGGCTTCCCTGATCAGAATACCTGTAAGCATTTGATACTATGTCGCAAACAGGCATGCAAGCGAGGTTATAGCTAATGGAAGAAAAGAAGCAGTAACAACACAGGTACTGAATAAATTGAGAGTGAGGCATCAAAGAGAGTCTTGGTTCATTATTGTTTTACTGACTTGAGGAAGCTTTGTATTGGAGAGCACCAGGTAACATATACTCTATTCCCCTACTGATAAAGCCCAGGATGCAATATGTTCCATTATCCATTCTCAACCTGTCCTGCCATGTTCAGTGATCTTTGTTTTTCCTAATATGTAGTTATGATTTAGATCTTGGTCTATACAAAATACTTCAAAGCTTGCAGACTGTACAAAACGTGGAATCATTGTGAACTGTGAAGGAGCAATGTAGAACATTAAAAGGGCATGGATAACTTGGTTGAATGGGCAGATAGGTAGCAAATGAAGTTAGAATCATAGAATCCCGAGAGTGTGGAAGCAAGCCATTTGGTCCATCGAGTCCACAACACACTCTGAAGAGCATCCCACCCACACCATCCCTGTAACGCTCCATTTCCCATGATTTATCCACCTGGACACTACGGGCAATTTAGCACGGCCAGTCCACCTGACCTGCACATCTTTGAACTGTGGGAAGAAACCAGACCACCCAGAGGAAACCTGCGCAGAAACACGGAGAATGTGCAAACTCCACACAGACAAGCTATCTGAGGGTGGGATTGAACCCAGGTCCTTGGCACTGTGAGGCAGCAGTGCTAACCACTCAGCTACATGCTGTTACCAGTTGAACGCAGAGAAGTATGAAGTTTGGTAGGAGAAATAAGGTTCATTGAAGGGTACAATTTTAATAAGGATGCAGAAGAAGAGTGACCTGAGTGTGTATGTGCATAAATCATTGAACGTGGCAGGACAGATTGAGAATGGATAATGAAACGTATTGTATTCTGGGCTTTATCAGTGAGGAAATAGAGTATATGTTACATGCAAGCATATGAATTAGGAGCAGGAGTGGGCTTTCCAGCCTTTTGAGCCTCTCTGCCATTCAAGGAAATCATTGCTGATCTAGTTACTCCACATTCCTACCTACCTTGACAGCCTTTCATATTTTGCTTACCAAGAATCGATCGACCTCTTTTCCAGCAAATATTCAAAGTTTTTTGATGACCAATTCCAAATACTCCTCATCATTAGTGAGAAGAAAATTCTCAAGTCTTAAGTGAAAGACCCCTTATTTTTAAACTGTGATCCCCTAATTCTAGATTCTCCCACAAGAGGAAACATCCTTTCCACATCCATCCAGTCAAGACCCCTCAGGATCTTGTATGTTTTAATCATGTTACCTCTTACACTTCTGAACTCCAGCAGGCACAAATCTACCCTGTCCAATCTTTCCTTATAAGACAATCCACACTTTCCAGGTATTAGCTGAGTCAACCTACCCTGAATTGCTCTCTTTCCCCACCCCACCCCCCAATGCATTTACATCCTTCCTTAAATAAGGTCCAATATTGTGCACACTATTCCAGATGTGGTTTGACCAGTGTCTTTTATGCCTGAAGCATAACCTCCTGACTTTTATATTTCATTTTCCTTGCATTAAATGATAATTCTCTGTTCACACTTCTGTTTTCTGAATTATTTGCATACTAACCTTTCACAATTCATACACTAGGAGACCCAGATTTTTCTGCATCCCCAAATCTATGGAATTTTGAAAAAATAAAACCACCACTTCAACTATCTCACAAGCAACTTAGTTTTCATCCGAGAGTCTTAAAGCGTCATCACCCAGGGACCTGTCGACCTGCATTTCCAACAATTTGCTGAGTACTACTTCACTGGTGGCAGTAATTTTCTGGAGTTCCTCCCTCCCATTTCCTGATAGCTATTTCTTGGATGTTACTTGTAATCTCAATAATGAAGACTGATCCAAAATATCTGTTTTAAATTCCCTAGACTGATTTTCTAAAGAACCAATGCTCATCTTGTTAACTCTTTTCTTTTTTAAATATTCAGTATGCACTGGCTGAAATTACTATGAAGAATTCTCCTTCTCAACCTATCATCCAGCTCGGCACCCTATTCCTGCTTTTGCCAATACCCTTTGAATCATGTTTTAAATTCTTTCATGGGTGTGAGCATCGTTGACCAGGCCAGCATTTATTGTCCAGCCCTAATTGCCCAGAAGGCTGTCAGCCACATTGCTGTGGGTCTCGAGTCACAACTAGGTAAAGATGACAGATTTCCTTCCCTGAAATGCAATAATGAACCAGATTGGTTTTTCTGACAATCAACAATGGTCATTATTAGATCCTTAGTTTCAGATTCCTATTGAATTCAAATTCCATTATCTGCTCTGGTGTGATTTGAACTTGCGTCCCCAGAACATTAGCTGGGTCTCTGAATTAATAGTCTATTGGTAACACCACTAGGCCATCGACTCCCATTATTCAGAAGAAATATATCTGGCCCCCTTTTTGGAAGGCATTCAATATTTCAGTGTCAACCACTTTCTGTGGTAGAGATTTCCACAGGCTCACCACTCTCTGGTCGAAGAAATGTCTCTTCATCTCATTCCTAAATAGCCTACCCCATATCCTTAAACTGTGACCTCCGGTTCTGGATTCCCTGGTCATTGAAAACATGCTTCCTGCATTTATCCTGTTAAATTTTTATAGGTTTCTATGAGATCCCCTTTACTTTTTTTCCAACTCCAGTGAATGTAGTCCTAATCGATTTGGTGTCTCTTCCTACATCAGTCCTGCCATTCCAGGAGTCGGTCTAGTAATCATTTGTTACACTGCCTCCATAGCCAGAACATTCTTCCTCGGATAAGGAGACCAAAACTGCACACGCTACTACAAGTGTGGTCTCATTAAAGCCCTGTACAATCGCAGCAAGACATCTCTGTTTCTGTACTCAAATGCTTTTGCTGTGAAAGCCAAAATACCATTTGCCATCTTCACCACCTGCTGTAGCTGCAATGCTTATTTTCAACGACAGGTGTACAAGGGCACCCAGGTCTTATTGCACCTCCCTGTTTCCGAATCTATCACTGTTGGGATAATAAACTCATACAGCACACAGACTCTTTGGTCCAGCCAGTTCATGTCGACCATAATCCCAAAGTAAACTACTCCCACCTGCCTGTGCTTGGCCCACATCCCTCCAAACATTTCTTATTCATGTACTTATCCAAATGTCTTTTAAACATTGTAACTGTGCCTGCATCCACCACTTCCTCTGGAGGTTTATTCCACCCATGAAGCACGCTTCGATGAGCCTGGGGCTTGTTGGATTCGTCTGCTTTTCTTTTCGTGTCTTTTCTTTTTTGCTCTTTTTTTTTTCCGCTTGTTTTACTTGGCTCTTCATGAAGAGCTCAATCGTGGCAGTCATAAAATAGGCCCAGTGCAGACTCATGACGACTAGCAAGAAGGCCCAGCCCAAACTTGTGGCGGTCGGAAAGTAGGCCCAGTGCAGACACGTGGCGGTCAGAGAGTTGGCCCAGCGCAGACCAGTGGCGGTCGGAGAGTGGGCCCGGCACATACCTGTGGCGGTCGGAGAGTAGGCCCAGCGCAAACTCGTGGCGGTCGGAGAGTACGCGCAGCAAAGACCTATGGCAGCCGGAGACTATTCCCAGCGCAGACTCCTGCCGGTCAGACAGTAGGCCCAGAACAAATACGTGGTAGTTGGAGGGAAGGCCCAGCGTAGACCCCTGGCAGTCGGAGAATAGGCCCAGCGCAGATTTATGGTGGCCAAAGAGTAGGCCTGGCGCAGACTCTTGGCGGTCGGAGAGTAGACCCGGAGCGGACTCATAGAGGTCGGAGATCAGGCCCAGCGCAGACTCCTGCCAGTTGGAGAATAGGCCCAGCGCAGACTCGTGGCGGTCAGAGAGTAGGCCCAGCGCAGACCCATGATGGTCAGAGAATGGGTCCAGCGCAGACCCCTGGCAGCCGGAAGGTAGGCCCAGCGCGGATTCCTGCTGGTCGGAGATAGGCCCAGCGCAGACCCGTGGCAGTCGGCGAGTAGGCCCAGCGCACACTCGTGGCGGTCAGAGAGTATGCCCAGAGCAGACCCCTCGCGGTCGGAGAGTAGGCCCCACGCAGGCTTGTGGCAGTCGGAGAGTCAGCCCAGCACAGACCCCTGGCGGTTGGAGAGTAGGCCCAGCGCAGACTCCTGGTGTTCACAGAGAAGGCACTGCGCAGATGCCTGGTGGTCAGAGAGTAGGCCCAGCGCAAACTTGTGGCGGCCAAAGAGTAGGCCCAGCACAGACTCGTGACGTTCGCAGAGAACGCACTGCGCAGACCCCTGGCAGTCGGAGAATAGGCCCAGCACAGATTCCTGGTGGTCAGAGAGTAGGCCCAGCGCCGACTTGTGGCAGTCAGAGTATACGCCCAGCACAGACTCCTGGCATTTGCAGAGAAGGCTCTGAGCGGACACCTGGCAGTCGGAGAATAGGCCCAGCGCAGACTTGTGGCGGCCAAAGAGTAGATACGGCGCAGACTCATAGCAGTCGGCGAGTAGGCCTGGCGCAGGCTCATAGCGGTCGAAGAGTAGACCTGGCACGGACTCATAGCAGTCGGTGAGTAGTCCCAGCACAGACGCATGGCGACTGATGATCAGTACATTTGTTGCTATACATTGAACTATGCAGCATCAGATATTGGTTGCACCTCAACTGAGTTCAGACATTTTAAAGAAATTGCAAATTTTTCTTGGTGCTTCTGGGACACAGGTCATCCCCATGAGAAATCCTATATTACAGTCTGTGCTGGATAATAACATACTTGCCCTAGAGGGGACTACAATTAGTTGACATTTTTATGTAGATCTGAATGCTTTACAAATAGGGAGATGGTCTTTTTCAAGTGGGGCTGAGGTCTCTGAGAGTTCAGAGAGCTCTGAATCCTTCCAGATGTACTTCAATTATGAGCAAATGTTATATCACGAAAGGGCCATAAGGAGTGGGAGGATCCTGGTTAGGCAATAGTGTGTGTTTAGAAGACAGTAGCTATCCAACATCGTATTCATTTTCCTTGCTTTCTTTCAAATTAGTTTGAAAAATTGAAGCACAAATTGCAACAATCTTAACAAAACGCATCAGTATAGTTGACTGATTAGTATTAATGCATCCTGGAAAATTAAGTCATACTGCACTTTGAGACAACAATCCAAATTCAGAGGGCAATGAAGAGTCAACCACATTGCTATGTATCTGAAATCACGTGAGATAGTAGGTTCTCTCCCCAAAAAGATGTTAGTGAACTAAATCTGTTTTTCTGACAATCCAGTTATTTTATGATCACTGTTATGAGAGAGGGATTTTTATTCCAGCTTTGCTAATTACTTGAATTTAAGTTGCACCAGCTGCCATGTTTTGATTTAAGTCCATGTCTCTGCATCATTCATCTGGTAACATGAAGGCTATATTGCGATTCCTGAGAAATACTCAGCCAACTGAGATTCTGTCACCTGCATATTGGAAGCAAATCCTGAACATGAGAATGAATTAGCTTTTTTGATCAAGCAAGAAGCATTCAAGCATTTTTCGCAATTAAAAGATGACTGTAGAATAAAAAGGTGGTAGGGGGGAGCAGTCAATGTCTAAGGATATGGGGTAGGTAATTCAGGACGGAGATAAGGAGACTGAGATAAGGAGAAATTTCTTCACCCAGAGAGTGGTGAGCCTATGGAATTTTCTGGCATAGAGGGCAAAGCATTGAATGTTTCAAAAAGGAGTTGAATATCACCCTCAGGTTTAAAAAGTTCAAAGGGTATGAGGTGAAAGCAGGAACAAGGGATTGAATGATAGAGCGGATCAAAGGCCTACTCCTATTTTCTATGTTTCTGTGTAAAAGGCATATCGTAAATGAAACCATTCGATATGCAGTTTCATTGTTCTGCTTCACAGGACTCTGCTTGTAACCCAAATAGAAAACAGGAAATTCATGTCTAACCGTACAGGACATTATGCCTCTCCCATTCTAATTATTTGGGCTTGCTTTGCAGAGGAGTTTTCGAAGATGAAGGAGGAGGTCCCCTCAGCTCTGGTAGAAGCTCATGTAAAGAAAGTAGAAGATGCTGCTAAAGTCACTGGGAAGGCAGATCCAACATATGGACTGGAAAGCAGTGGAATTGCAGGAACTACCCCAGATGAGCCAGAGAGGTTGGGTGAGTATTTGTGAAGAATTGGGCCAGGGAGCCAAAGGTAATGGAGCTGTCACAGTGAACCTGTTGGCTTTCCTGATTAGCTGTACCAGAATAGACCTGCCATATCTGACAACCTCTTCACTTGCATGTCATTGCAATTGGTCATTCATTTAAGAAAGATCCCGTTGAAGTAATTTTACAAATTTAAGTCCAAATGTTCTGTGGCAGGCACAAAATATTCAGATTTTCAGAGAAAAGGTTTGGAGAATGGAAAAGAAAGCTTGCTCACTTCCTACCCAGCATCCTCCCCCAGCTTTCTTATCCCCATTTAAACCACTTCCTCCTTTCTCCATGATCACCACCCATTCTTCCCTCCTGCCTACCAATCTCCTCACCTCATCCTCCCCATGACCTCTGCTTTTTCTGCACTGACTTCCTCCACAATCATTTCCTCCTTACTCTCCCTGACCACACCCAACCACCTTCTTCGGTTCCATTAACCTCTTCTCCTCTTTCTACCCTCCCCCCAAGCCAATTGAAATGGAGTCGAGAGTTTGCATGCAGAGTGCAAAGTGCTGGTACTTTCTCAAGTTGCTTCCTCACTATGTTGAGAGCAGTAAAAGAACAAAGAAAACTTACAGCCCAGAAACAGGCCCTTTGGCCCTCCAAGCCTGACCAGATCTAAATCTACTGTCTAAACCTGTCGCCCAATTCCTAAGCATCTGTATCCCACTGCTCCCCACCTACACTTGCATCTGTCCAGACACACCTTAGATGAATCTACCGTGCCTGCCTCAACCACCTCTGTTGGCAGCACATTCCAGACACCTACCACCCTCTGTGTGAAGTACTTGCCACATGTATCCCCCTTAAACTTTCCACCTCTCACCTTGAAAGCATGACCTCTCGTTATTGAATCCTCCACCCTGGGAAAAAAGCTTGTCTCTGTCTACCTTGTCTGTACCCTTCGTGATTTTATAAACCTCAATCAGGTCCCCCCTCAATCTTCTTTTTTCTAATGAAAATAAACCTAACCTACTCAACCTCTCTTCATAGCTAGCACCTTCCCTACCAGGCAGCATCCTCATAAACCTTCTCTGCACCCTGTCCAAAGCGTCCACATCCTTTTGGTAATGTGGTGACCAGAACTGTACACAGTATTCTAAATGCGGCCAAACCAATGTCTTGTACAATTTTAACATGACTTGCCAGCTCTTATACTCAATACCCCATCCAATAAAGGCAAGCATACTATATGCCGCCTTGACACTATCCACCTGTGCAGCAGCCTTCTGGGTCCAATGGACCTGAACTCTCAGATCTCTCTGCCCATCAACTTTTCCCAAAGCTCTTCCGTTCATTGTATAAGTCGCTCTAGAATTAGTCTTACCTGAATGCATCACCTCACATTTGTGGACTCTGGAGTTATTCACAGCAATGAACAGAAAATTGTAAAATATGTTACTTTGTCTGAAATATTTTGATTGACTGAGAATTACATCCCTGTTCAGTGAAAGCTTTTCAGAGTTGAAAACACCATTAACAGTCAATATTATATGCTAATCACTTTTGCGTGACGTTGATGAAATTTCTAGCAATCTTGCACAGCCAATGGATAGCAACTGAAAAAGGAGATGTAAAGTGTTGTTTTCCTTCCTGTTTCTCAGAGGAGGCTGGCGATGAAATGAAGTCAGATACCCAATCATCAGAAGAGAAAAAAGAAACAAAGGTAAAGCTGCTTGTTGTTCCTGTTCTGATACATGCAAGTGCTCTATTTCAGTCCTTTTGTCCTGACTTTCTCCTCCCTCCTGACCTCCAACTTCCTCCTACAAGCTCCTTTTTCTCCACCCCCTAACTTCCATTACCCACAGCTTCCTCCTACTCCCTCCCCACAACCCCCAACACTCTCCCTCTCCACAAACTCCAACTCTCTCCCTTCAACACCCCACAAACTCCAACTACCACCCTTCCCCCATCTCCCCTTCCTTCCCAACGACATCTAAGTCCCTTCCTCCCAAATTCCTCCTCCCTCCCGTCCTCTTCTTTCCCCCAACCTGATCCTTCCACCACCCCCTCCCTCCCACTCCCACAGTCCCATCTCCATCCCCTTGCTTTCCCACTCCCACAACCTGCTCCCTCTCCTAGCATTGACTCTCATTGCACCAATTTCACCATCTCTCTGTACTGACCAAGTTGGGATATGTAACTACTCAAAATTAGATCTGTTATACATATTGCTTCAAATGTTGCCACCAGATCCGAAGGAACACAGATTTAAGAACCAATGGAAACCAAAATGTTCTTGCTGCATGTGGCATAAATGTTGTCACTGCCCAACCTGAAATCAAATCTTTTATGTTGCTGATTTCTCGCAGCAACCAGCCATCAGATAAGAATGCGAATTAGTAAGGTCCACTCAGCTAGTTTATTGCTGAGAACTTGCCAGTATGACCTGGACTCAGACCTGAAGTATTTCCCATTCAATTCACAGGTGCTTCAAAGAAAGAGCCGCCATCTTTATTTGTCTGCACTGCATTAGTTGTCATGTTTCCTTGTGCTAGAGAGGGCCAACACCACAAACTCTAACAATGAAGCAGTGCAGAAGGGTTTCTACAACTTTTCCTGATGTTTCAGTGAAGGAAACATTGTTTGGTGCAGTTGAAAAAGGACTTCAGTCATTTGTCAGTGCTGAGCTGTTGATGCCTGCAATTGACTTCACTGTTCATGGTTGGGATGTGGGAAATCAGCCAGTGCTTGCATTCAAAATCTCTGTCCAAGAAAAAGTGTGCACAGATGTCAAGTGTTCAAAGTTTGTGCGAAGATTTGTAGCTCGGGTGCTTGTTGTAGTGGTTCTGTTCGCCGAGCTGGAAGTTTTTGTTGCAAACGTTTCGTCCCCTGGCTAGGAGACATCATCAGTGCTCTGGACCCTCCTGCGAAGCGCTTCTTTGATGTTTCTTCCGGTATTTATAGTGGTCTGTCCTTGCCGCTTCCGGGTGTCAGTTTCAGCTGTCCGCTGTAGTGGTTGGTATATTGGGTCCAGGTCGATGTGTCTGTTGATGGAATTTGTGGATGAATGCCATGCCTCTAGGAATTCCCTGGCTGTTCTCTGTCTGGCTTGCCCTATGATAGTAGTGTTTTCCCAGTCGAATTCATGTTGCTTGTTGTCTGAGTGTGTGGCTACTAGGGATAGCTGGTCGTGTCATTTCGTGGCTAGTTGGTGTTCATGTATGCGGATTGTTAGCTGTCTTCCTGTTTGTCCTATATAGTGTTTTGTGCAGTCCTTGCATGGTATTTTATAAACTACATTAGTTTTGCTCATGTTGGGTATTGGCTCCTTTGTTCTAGTAAGTTGTTGGCTGAGCGTGGCTGTTGGTTTGTGTGCTGTTATGAGTCCTAGGGGTCGCAGTAGTCTGGCTGTCAGTTCTGAGATGCTCCTGATGTATGGTAGTGTGGCTAGTCCTTTTGGTTGTGGCATGTCCTCGTTCAGTGGTCTATCTCTTAGGCATCTGTTGATAAAGTTGCGCGGGTATCCGTTTTTGGCGAATACCTTGTATAGGTGTTCCTCTTCCTCTTTTCGCAGTTCTGGTGTACAGCAGTGTGTTGTAGCTCTTTTGAATAATGTCCTGTTGTAGCTCTTTTGAATAGTGTCCTGATGCAGCTTCGTTTGTGTGTGTTGGGGTGGTTACTTTCATAGTTTAGGACTTGGTCTGTGTGTGTTGTTTTCCTTCACCACAAGGGTACACAGGAAAACAACACACACAGACCAAGTCCTAAACTATGAAAGTAACCACCCCAACACACACAAACGAAGCTGCATCAGGACACTATTCAAAAGAGCTACAATACACTGCAGTACACCAGAACTGCGAAAAGAGGAAGAGGAACACCTATACAAGGTATTCGCCAAAAACGGATACCCGCGCAACTTTATCAACAGATGCCTAAGAGATAGACCACGGAACGAGGACATGCCACAACCAAAAGGACTAGCCACACTACCATACATCAGGAGCGTTTTAGAACTGACAGCCAGACTACTACGACCCCTAGGACTCATAACGGCACACAAACCAACAGCCACGCTCAGACAACAACTTACTAGAACAAAGGAACCAATACCCAACATGAGCAAAACTAATGTAGTTTATAAAATCCCATGCAAGGACTGCACAAAACACTATATAGGACAAACAGGAAGACAGCTAACAATCCGCATACATGAACACCAACTAGCCACGAAACGACACGACCAGCTATCCCTAGTAGCCACACACTCAGACAACAAGCAACATGAATTCGACTGGGAAAACACTACTATCATAGGGCAAGCCAGACAGAGAACAGCCAGGGAATTCCTAGAGGCATGGCATTCATCCACAAATTCCATCAACAGACACATCGACCTGGACCCAATATACCAACCACTACAGCGGACAGCTGAAACTGACACCCAGAAGCGGCAAGGACAGACCAATATAAATGCTGGAAGAAACATCAAAGAAGCGCTTCGCAGGAGGCTCCACAGCACTGATGATGTCTCCTAGCCAGGGGACGAAACGTTTGCAACAAAAACTTCCAGCTCGGCGAACAGAACCACTACAGATGTCAAGTGACGTGTGGGAGGTTTGTCCTGATGCCCATGTTCAGATATTCTGTCCCGTTGAATGTGCAGGAATCGGGTCATCTGGGAATAGAGTAGAGAAAATGGGGAGCAATAATAAAAGTGATCCAACAAATTTGCTACTGTATACAATCTCTTCCCTCCCCTGTCAGAGCAACAAAATGCTTTGATTGTTTTTACAATGAGAATGCAAGCTGAACTATGTTTCTCACTTTGTAATTCATTTTGAATTTGCATTTTAAGAAATTGTAACTTTGAAGCCATTTCCTTTTATTTGTTCATGGGATGAAGGCATCACTGGCTTGGCCAGCATTTATTGTCCATCCTTCATTGTTCAGAGGATAGTCAAGAGTCCACTGCATTACTGTAGGTCTGGAGTGGCATGTAGAACCCACCAGATAAAGATGACAAATTTCCTTCCCTTCCCTGAAGGACATTGGGAAGCCAGATGGGTTTTTACACCAATTGACATTGGTTACATCATTGGCATTAGCCTAGCTTTTTATTCCAGATTTTAATGTCTGTCACTTGTCCTAGTGCCTTCTTTTGACTTTGCTGCTTTGTGTTTAGGAGAACAAAGAAGTAGTAGTGGAAGATGAAAGTAAGGAGAAACAGCCTGACTCTTCGAAAAAGGAAGAAGATAAAACAAAAGAATGTGAACCAGAGAAAGAAAATGAAAAGGCTGAGGTAGAAGTAGGTAAGTTCAACAACGTTGTCATCGAATCTGCACAGATCTTGCAGGAGAGTTGCATGTGAATGCACATGGCCTTTGTATGCTGGGTCTCATAAACAAGACAAAATCAGAGCAGACTCCGGGGGGAGAATGAAGAGAAACTTAAAACCAAAAAAATTGCAACAAGATTACAGATAAATGTCGAAAGAATGTTCAGTAATTCATTGCTTTTTGTGGTCAATTCCAGCAGACATAGAAAGAGAGAAAGAAAATAAAGAATTCCCGGAGGATGGAGCAAAGAAGGATGGCGAGTCAGAAACAGATAAGAAAACAAAACTAGAGAGAGATATTGGTGAAGGGAATCTGTCGACAGCAGCAGCAGCAGCATTAGCTGCAGCTGCAGTTAAAGCAAAGGTAAGTGTCCATATGGTTCCAATGCAGATTAAGGTTAAGTAATTATATAAGGCTTTGAAACCATAATCTGTTCCTCGTGTTGTTGCTCACTGGCTCATAGCTTGGCAGTTATCTAATAGATCTGTGTTTTGATGATCTGTTTGTACCGAAATTAATCTGATTCCATAGTTGAACTATAAAATAGTACAGTACAGAAGGAATCCTTTGAGCATATATAGTCTGCACTGGCTCTTTTGAAGACCAATCAAGTTAAGTCCACTCTGCTGCTCTTTCCCCATACCCCTGCAATGATTTCTTTTCCGTACCCACTTGAAAGCATTTATGTAGTTCCTATATGGTGCCAGAATAGAACACAGTCCTGGAAAAAACTGAAGATTTGTACTTACACAGCACTTGTCATGAATATCAGTCAACTCAAAAGTACCTTACAGTCTATGAAGTTTTAGCTGTCTGGACAGCGAGTGGTAGTTGAAGGAAAATATTCTGCCTGGATGTCAGTGGTGAGTGGTGTTCCACAGGGCTCTGTTCTTGGGCCTCTATTCTTTGTAATTTTTATTAATGACTTGGATGAGGAGATTGAAGGATGGGTTAGCAAGTTTGCGAGATGACACAAAGGTTGGAGGTGTCTTTGACAGTATAGAGGACTGTTGTAGGCTGCAGCGGGACATTGACAGGATGCAGAGATGGGCTGAGAGGTGGCAGATGGAGTTCAACTTGGATAAATGCGAGGTGATGCATTTTGGAAGGTCGAACTTGAAAGTTGAGTACAGGATTAAAGGCAGGATTCTTGGCAGTGTGGAGGAACAGCGGGATCTTGGTGTGCAGGTACATAGATCCCTTAAAATTGCCACCCAAGTGGACAGGGTTGTTAAGAAAGCATATGGTGTTTTGGCTTTCGTTAACAGGGGGATTGAGTTTAAGAGCCGTGAGATCTTGTTGCAGCTCTATAAAACTTTGGTTAGACCGCATTTTGAATACTGTGTCCAGTTCTGGTCGCCCTATTATAGGAAAGATGTGGATGCTTTGGAGAGGGTTCAGAGGGTTTACCAGGATGCTGCCTGGACTGGAGGGCTTATCTTACAAAGAGAGGTTGACTGAGCTCAGACTTTTTTCATTGGAAAAAAGAAGGAAGAGAGGGGACCTAATTGAGGTGTACAAGATAATGAGAGGCATAGAGTGAGTTGAGAGCCAGAAACTTTTTCCCAGGGCAGAAATCGTTAACACAAGGGGTCATAGTTTTAAGCTGTTTGGCAGAAAATACTGAGGGGATGTCAGAGGCGGGTTCTTTACACAGAGGGTTGTGAGAGCATGGAATTCGTTGCCAGCAACAGTTGTGGAAGCGAGGTCATTGGGGATATTTAAGAGACTGCTGGACATGCATATGGTCACAGAAATTTGAGAGTTCGTACATTAGGTTTACCTCACATGAGGATCAATGGTCGGCGCAATATCGTGGGCTGAAGGGCCTGTTCTGTACTGTACTGTTCTGTATGTTCTATATGTTCTACATAAGTTTTTTTTGAAGTAAGATCAGTTTTGTGACGTTGGAAATGTGGCAGACAATGTACAAACAACAATGTGATAATGAACAAAGAATCTGTTTTGACAATCTTGTTTTGAGGGATAAACATTGGCCTCAGTGCGCACAGTTTACCTTTGCTGATCATCTTCAAAATAGTGCCATGAGATTTTTTACATCTGACCCAAAGGCCTCATCAGAAACAAAGCACTTCAGTATGGCACTGGAATGTCAATCTTCATATTTGTGCTCAACCCCTGGAGTGGAACATGAACCCAGTCCCCTGTGAGCGGCACGGTGGCTCAGTGGTTAGCACTGCTGCCTCACAAGGCCAGGGAGCCGGGTTTGATTCCAGCCTCAGGCGGCAGTATGAAGTGATATGTTTCGGGGGGAGGGAAGAGTCTGAAGAGGCATGACAAGCTAAATGGCCAAAACTGTGGAGAGAAAACCACGTTAGTATTTTGAGTCCAGTGTCCCTTCTTCAGAACTAACTGAGAGATTAGTCTCTCTCAATGGTTTGATGAGGAGTGAGATTGAGGGCATCTTTATTTTCAACTTTTTTTTTAGTTCATTCACAGAATAAGTGTCAATGGCAAACTCAACATCCTTAATTAAGATCATAGAACAGTACAGTCTAGGACAGGCCCTTCAGCCCTCAATGTTGTGCTGACCTTTTATCCTACTCTAAGATCAAACTAACCGACATATCCTACATTGTACTATCATCCATGTGCCTATCCAAGAGTCACTTAAATGTCCCTAATGTATCTGACTCTACTATCACTGCTGGCAGTGCATTCCACGCACCCACCACTCTCTCTGTAAAGAACCTACCTCTGACATCTCCCCATACCTTCCTCCAATCACCTTAAAATTATGCCCCCTCATGATAGACATTTCTGCCCTGGGAAAAAGTCTCTGGCTATCCACTCTATCCTGCCCTTTCATCATCTTGTACACCTTCTTCTCATCTTTCTTCTCTCCAGTGTGAAAAGCCCTAGCTCCCTCAACATTTCTTCATAAGGCATGCCCTCCAAACCAGACAGCACCCTGGTAAATCTCCTCTGCACCCTCTCAAAAGCTTCCACATCCTTCCTATAATGAGGCGACCAGAACTGAACACAGTATTCCAAGTGTGGTCTAACCATGGCTCTACAAAGCTGCAACATAACCTCGCGGCTCTTAAACTCAATCGCCCTGCTAATGAAAGCCAACACTCCATATGACTTCTTAACAACAGTATCAATTTGGGTGGCAACTTTGAGGGATCTATGGACATGGACCCCAAGATCTCTCGGTTCCTCCACACTATCAAAAATCCTGTCTTTAACCCCGTATTCTGCATTGAAGTTCAACCTTCCAAAGTGAATCACTTCACACTTTCCCAGGTTGAATTCCGTCTGCTATTTACCATCCCAGATCTGCATCCTGTCAATGTCCCATTGCAACCTGCAACAGTCCTCCACACTATCCACCACTTCTCCAACGTTTGTGTTATCAGCAGACTTACCAACCCACCCTTCCACTTCCTCATCCAAGTCATTTATAAAAATCACAAAAAGCCGATCGCTGCGAAACACCATTGGTCACTGAGCTCCAGGCTGCATACTTTCCATCTACCACCACCCTTGTCATCTATGGACCAGCCAATTCTGTATCCAGTCAGCCAGATTTCCCTGAATCCCATGCCTCCTTACTTTCTGAATGCACCTACCATGGGAAACCTCATCAAATGCCTTGCTAAAATCCATGTGTACCACATCCACTGCTGTACCTTCATCATTATGTTTTGTCACAGCTCAGAGAATTCAATAATGGGGCGGCACGGTGGCACAGTGGTTAGCACTGCTGTCTCACAGCGCCTGAGACCCGGGTTCAATTCCTGACTCAGGCGACTGACTGTGTGGAGTTTGCACGTTCTCCCCATGTCTGCGTGGGTTTCCTCCAGGTGCTCTGGTTTCCTCCCACAGTCCAAAGACGTGCGGGTCAGGTGAATTGGCCATGCTAAATTGCCCGTAGTGTTAGGTAAGGGGTAAATGTAGGGGTATGGGTGGGTTGCGCTTCGGCGGGTCGGTGTGGACTTGTTGGGCCGAAGTGCCTGTTTCCACACTGTAAGTAATCTAATCTAATCTAAAGTAATCTAATCTAATAAGGTTTATGAGTCATGACCTGCCTCTCACAAAACCATGCTGACTATCTCTAATCAAGCTATGGTTTTCCAAGCAATCATAAATCCTGTCTCTCAAAATCCTCTCCAATAATTTGCCCACCACAGACTGACTGGTCTGTAATCCCCATGATTATCCCTATTGCCCATTGAAAAGATGGTGAAGCTCTGTTCTTGAATCAGTGCAGTACTTGTGGGGTAGGCAGACCCACAATGCTGTTAGGAAGGAAGTTCCAGGACTTTGTCCCAGCAACAGTGATGCAGTTCAAAGTCAGGATTCTGTGTGCCTTCGATGGGAACTTTCAGATGGTGTTTCAATGTGTCAGCTGCCCTTATCCTCCTTTATGTTAAAAATGGTGAGTTTAGAAGATACTGTCAAAAGAGCTTTGACAAGTCACGACAGTGTTTCTTGTTGATGGTATGCACTGCTGCCACTATGCTTCATTCATGGGGATTTCAGTTGGTGGATGGGGTGCCAGGCAAGTGAGGAGTATTCTATCACACTCCGGACTTGTACCTTGTGATCATGAACAGGCTTTAGGGAGTCAGGAGGGGAGTTACTCACTGCAGGTATCCCAGCATCTGTCCTGCTTTTGTAATGACTTTATTTATATAGCAAGTCTGGTTCAATTTCTGGTCAATAGCAGCCCCACCCCAGATGCTGATTATGGAGGTTCTAAGACGGTACTGCTCATTATAGATGTTGGGATCAAAATTTACATGGTAGGGTGGAGAATTGTCAGATGAAATTTGATACAGAGCCATACAAGATGATATTGGGGCAAGTGACGACAAGTTTTTTCCAAATGGTAGGTTTTAAGAAGTATCTTAAAAGAGGAGAGGGAGGTGGAAAGGCACAGATGTTTCACAAATGATTCCACAGCTCATGCTGAAATAACTCGAGGCATGACCACCACTGCTGAAATTATTAAAAACAGGGATGCACCAGAGGCCAGAATTGTCAGAGACTTGTGGGATGGAAAAAGATTACTAAGCAAGGGAGCAGCGAGGGACATGGATGTTTCATACACGATATCCATATGTTAAATTAAGCAACAAAAGACTTGTAGAGATTTACAAGTACAAACATTGGTTTTCACCTTTTCCTTCTGGGCTCTTTACCTGTCCAGAAGTTAATCCCTTCCCCTCAAAGCAAGAACCTAGCTCTTTGTATATAAATAACCCCACTGCCAAATTTACAAAGCAGAAAAAACATGGTGGCTAAAAATAAACTATTTCCACTAGTTAGGGATTCTAGAACAAGGGGGATTATTTGAAGAATTAGAGCCAGGCCATTAAGGGGAGATGTTCAGAAGCACTTATACACACAAGCTGTAATAGAGGTTTGGATCTGTCTTCCACAAACAGCAGTGGTCAATTGTTAAATTAATCTATCTCAGATTTAACATTCTGGTAAGCAAAGGTATTAAGGAATATGGGCCAAACGCAGCTATATGGAATTAGGTCACAAATCGGTGATGACCTCATTGAATGGCGGGACAGACTCAGGGCTGAAAGGCCTACCCATGTTGTTCCTGAAATACTCAAGTAGCAAATTACACCTAGAGCAGTAAAAGAGCTCAGCTTTCAAATGCATAAGTTTGATGAGCATCTCAATCAACTTAAAGGGACCTGCATCTCTAGCTCCAAAAACAGAGGGATTTGAAAACAAGGACTGGCAGATTAAGTGGAGGTAATTCCTAGTTAGAGCTAATACAGATCAACAGATGCAGAGATGATAAGATTTTTAAAAAATTTTTTCTCAAGATTTGAACATAGTTGGTCAGGCCATCTTTATGACTAAGCTTAGTTGCTCATTGTGGTTGGCCTATTTGAACTGCTGTAAATTTAATGTTGATAGTCCTCTTACAATAGTGTTATGGTGTGTAAGTATCATTGAATTGAATTCTTCTCCTTCTACAGCACCTTGCTGCAGTGGAGGAGCGAAAAATCAAATCATTGGTAGCACTACTTGTTGAAACACAGATGAAGAAGCTTGAAATCAAACTGCGACATTTTGAAGAACTTGAGACTATTATGGACAGAGAGAGAGAGGCTGTAAGTAGCTGTTCGGAGCAACTCCAGCTCAGAGTAGTAATTGCAAGAGGTTCTTGACCATGTCATTGGAATTTGTATTTGTAATATGGTTTGATTACTTCTTCCATCATATTTTCAATATAACAGTTGGAATACCAGAGACAACAGCTTCTCTCAGACAGACAAGCCTTTCACATGGAGCAACTGAAGTATGCTGAGATGAGAGCACGGCAACAACATTTTCAACAAATGCATCAACAGCAGCAACAACAGCATCAGCTCCCATCTGGCCCCCAGGCCAATCAACAGCCAGCCATCATTCCTACATCTGTGCAACCAGTACCGCCTGCTGCAGTTCAACAGGGAACTGTAAACCAGGGTTCAGGTGATTCCATAACTCAGTCCATTCCACAACAACAGCAGACACCACCAACACCACAACAGCACCAGCAGCAGCAACAGGCTCAACCTGCCGTTCTTCCTCATGGTAAGTGTCGGAACTGAATAGAATATTCTAGTTAGCTTAAAACGCAAGCAAGGGCATAGGGAAGCTAGGATCGGGAGTGGATCTGAACACTGATTTCGGTGACACATCACAGAGAGCTTTTGCATATTCTCCTTGTCACTGACTGACCTAAACCCTTATGCAGTAGCCCTGGCTCTAATAACTGGGACCCTGCACCAGGGTCCGGCCCAGTCAGTGACCGGGACCCTGTACCAGGAATCGGATTTTGGAAAACAGGTTTTGTTACAAATAAGGCAAAGTTGGCTGGCAACAGTTCCTTGAGGATAACTCTGCAGCAATGCAGTGGGGAGAATTCAAAATGGAATTTGGGAAACTGCAGGCCCAACATGCTCCCTTTAGAGTGGAATGTCAGAGCAGCACGCCCAGAGAATTCTGGCTGTTTAGGAATGTTCAGACTGACTATAAAAGAAAAGATGGGCATTAAACACATGCGAATGGAGCAAATCCACTGTGGACCTAGTGAAGTGCAGTAAGTCTTGTAAGGAAACCTAAAAAAGCAATCGGGGAGCAAAAAGGGATCGTGCCAAAATGCTGGCACACAAAATTAGGGAGAATTCCAAGGCAAATATATTGAATAAAAGGGAATAACAAGGGAAAGAGTTGGGCCCATTAGGGAGCAATGTCTCTGCATCAAGCCAGAGGACATTGGTCAAGTGTTAAATGAATACTTCACATCTGTCTTTAATCAGGAGAATGAAAATGTAGGTACAGATTTCGGGAAGATAGACTGTATGGTTCTCCAGAAGATTGATTTCAGGCATTTTGAGGTTTCGGCAGCTTTAAAAGTGATCAGATCCTCAGGTCCAGATTAGTTTTTTTTAGATTAGATTTCTTACAGTGTGGAAACAGGCCCTTCAGCCCAAGTCCACACCGACCCGCCGAAGCGCAACCCACCCATACCCCTACATTTACCCCTTACCTAACACTACGGGCAATTTAGCATGGCCAATTCACCTGACCCGCACATCTTTGGACTGTGGGAGGAAACCAGAGCACCTGGAGGAAACCCACACAGACACAGGGAGAACGTGCAAACTCCACACAGTCAGTCGCCTGAGTCGGGAATTGAACCCGGGTCTCAGGCGCTGTGAGGCAGCAGTGCTAACCACTGTGCCATCGTGCCACCCCTAGTTGTATCCCAGGATGCTGTGGGAGGCGAGGGATGAAATGACAGGGATCATGACCCAAATATTTAATCCCTCTCTGACCACAAGGGAGGTGCCAGAGGACTGGAGGGCAGCTAATGTGGTTCCACTTTACAAGAAAGATGGTTAAGATAAACCAGGGATTTACAGACCAGTGAGTCTCACGTCAGTGATAGGAAATCTAGTGGAAAAAATTCTGAAGAGGAGAATGAATTTCCATTTCAAGAGGCAAGGTTTGATCAAGGAGAGTCAACATGGCTTTGTCAGAGGGAGGTCATGTCAAACCAATTTGATTAATTTTTCTGAAGGCATAATAAAGTGTGTAGATGAGGATAGTGCAGTTAATGTAGTTTATATGGATTCAACAAAGCCTTTAACAAGGTCCCACATAAGAAACTGATAAAGAAGGTAACTCCACATGGGATCCAGGCTAAGTTGGATCTAAAATTGGCTGAGTGATCGGAGTCAGAGGTTGGTGGTAAAAGGCTGTGAAACTGGAATCCAGCATGCAGTGACGGACCACAGAGATCATACTGTGTCCATTATTCTTCATGATATGTATGAATTATGTCACTCGAAGAAGGTGTTAGGTTACAGGAGGATATAGACAGGGTGGTTGGATGGGCAGAGCAATGGCAAATGGAATTTAACCTTGACAAGTGAGAGGTGAGCCACTTTGGAACAAGTAACAAGACAAGGGAGTACTCCATGAATGGGAAGGTCAGAGGAAACTTGAGGTGCTTGTCCACATCACTCAAAGTGGCAGGGCAGGTGAAGACGGTAGCTATGAAGGCATACAGGGCACTTGCCTTTATCAGTTATGGAATAGATTGTAAGAGCAGGGAGGTTATGTTGAAGTTGTACAGGACTTTGGTTAGGCCACACTGGAGTTCTGTGTGCACTTCTGGTCTCTGCACTATAGGAAAGATGTGATTGCACTGGAGGGGGAGCTGAGGAGATTTGACAGTATGTTGCCTGGGATGGAGTCATAGAGATGTACAGCACAGAAACAGGCACTTCGGTCCAACTTATCCATGCCAACCAATATCCCAGATAAATCTAGTCCCATTTGCCAGCACTTGGCCCATATCCCTCCAAACCCTTCCTATTTATATACCCATCCAGATACCTTTTAAATGTTGTAATTGTACCAGCCTCCACCACTTCCTCTGGCAGCTCATTCCATACACACACCACCCTCTGTGAAAAAGTTGCCCCTCAGGTCCCTGTTAAATCTTTCTCCTCTCACCTTAAACTTATGCCCTCTAGTGCTGGACTCTCCCACCTCAAGGAAAAGATCTTGTCGATTTCCCCCTATCCACACCCCTCATGATCTTATAAACCTCTATAAGGTCACCCCTTCGTCTCCAACACTCCAGCAAAAAAAAGCCCCAGTCTATTCAGCCTCTCCCTGTAGCTCAAATCCTCTAATCCTGGCAATATCTTTGTAAATTTTTTCTAAACCCTTTCAAAGTTTGTGAGAAGATTTGTAGCTCGGGTAACGGCACTGTTCACTTCTATTGACAAAACCCTAGCCAGAGAAACAATATCCAACCTGCTGGACATACAGAACAGACAACAGGACGCTGATCCTATTAACAAAGACGGCATACTTAAACTACTGGACCTGTGCCTCACAACACACTTCACATTCAACAATCAGATATATGAACAAATCAACGGAACACCCATGGGCTCACCGATCTCCGGACTCATAGCAGAAGTAGTAATACAAAGGTTAGAAAAAACAGTTTTAACGCAATTACAACCCAAACTCTGGGTCAGATACGTGGACGACACCTTTGTAATCATTAAAAACACAGAAATAGAGAACACACACCGGATCATCAATGCCACACTCTCAGGAATCCGATTCACGAGAGGAAGAAAAGGACAACCAGCTCTCATTCCTAGACGTGATGGTACAAAGAACACCGAACAGAGAATTCACCACTAAGGTATACAGGAAAGCCACACACACAGACCAAGTCCTGAACTATGAAAGCAACCACCCCAACACACACAAACAAAGTTGCATCAGGACATTATTCAAAAGGGCCACAACACACTGCAGTACACCTGAACTACAAAAAGAGGAAGAAGAACACCTATACAAGGTATTCACCAAAAACGGATACCCCCGCAATTTCATCAACAGATGCCTTCGGGAAAGACAACGCAATGAGGACATGCCACAACCCAAAGGACTGGCCACACTCCCATACATCAGGAGCATTTCTGAACTGACAGCCAGACTGCTGCGACCACTAGGACTCATAACAGCACACAAACCAACAGCCACCCTCAGACAACAACTCACCAGGACAAAGGACCCGATACCCAGCATGAGCAAAACCAATGTAGTGTACAAAATCCCATGCAAGGACTGCACAAAACACTACATAGGACAAACAGAAAGACAGCTAACAACCCGCATCCATGAACACCAACTAGCCACGAAACGACACAACCAGCTATCCCTAGTAGCCATACATTCAGATGACAAACAACGCGAATTCGATTGGGACAACACCACTATTATAGGCCAGGCCAAACAGAGAACAGCCAGGGAATTCCTAGAGGCATGGCACTCATCCACAAATTCTATCAACAGACACATTGACCTAGACCCTATATACCGGCCACTGCAGCGGACAGCAACTGACAACCGGAAGCGGCAGATTCAAACCAGTATAAATGCCGGAGGAATCAGCACCGAAGCGCTTCACAGGAGGCTCCCAAGTACTGAAGATGTCACCTAGAAAGGGGACGAAACGTTTGCAAGAAAAACTCCCAGCTCGGCAAACAGAACCACAACAAACCCTTTCAAGTTTCACAACATCCTTCCTATAGCAGGGAAATCAAAATTGCATGCTCTATTGCAAAAGTGGTTGAACCAGTGTCCTGTACAGCCTCAACATGACCTCCCAGCTCCTGTACTAAATGCACTGACCAGTAAAGATATGTAATTGGGGGAGGGGAAATTGTACTGCTATTAGACGGGAGCTGTGGGGTATGAATTGGGAATTGTTCCACAGGAAAGGCACAACAGAAGAATGGAGGCTGTTTAAGGAGCACTTGTTGCGAGTGTTGCATAACTTTGTCCCACTGGAACAGGCAAAGAATGGCAAGGTGAAGGAGCCTTGGATGACAGGAGCAGAGGAGCTTCTCGTCAAAAGGCAGAAGGAAGCTTACTTAAGGTTGAGGAAGCAAGGATCTGGTGCAGCTTTAGAGGAATACAGGGTAGCTGGGAAAGAACTCAACAATGGACTGAGGAGAGCTAGGAGGGGGCACGAGAAAGCCTTGGTGGAAAGGATTAGGGAAAACCCAAAGATATTCTACACGTACATGAGGAATAAGAAAATGATCAGAGAGACGGCAGGGCCAATCAGGTATATTGGAAGGAACTCGTGTTGGGAGTCTGAAGATGTAGGGGAGGCCCTATATGAATTTTTTGCTTCAGTTTTCACTCGAGAGAGGGAACTTGTTGATAGTGAGAACACTGTGGAGTAGGTTAATAGGCTTGAGCAGATTGATATTTAGAAAGTGGATGTGCTGAAAATTCTGGGAAACATCAAGATAGATAAGTCCCCAGGGCTGGACCAGATATATCCAAGGTTACTATGAGAAGCAAGGAATGAGATTGCTGTGCCTCTAGTGATGATCTTTGCATCCTCACTCTCTACACAGGAGTATAACCGGCTGATTGGAGGGAAGCAAATGTTGTTCCTCTGTTCGAGAAAGGGCATAGGGAAATCCCTGGGAACTACAGACCAGTCAGTCTTATGTTTGTGGTAAGCAAAGTACTGGAAATGATTCTGAGAGATAGGATTTATGACTATTTGGAAAAATATAGTTTGATTAAAGATAGGCAGCATGGCTCTGTATGGGGCAGGTCACGCCTCGCAAGCCTTACTGAGTTCTTTGAGGATGTGACGAGACATGTTGATGAAGGTCAAGCAGCGGATGTGGTGTATATGCATTTCAGTGAGGCACCGTGGGGCAGCACGGTGGCTCAGTGGTTAGCACTGCTGTCTCACCACGCCAGGTTCACCTGGGTTCAGTTCCTACCTGTGTGCAGTTTGCACATTCTCCCGTGCCTGTGTGGGTTTCCTCCCACATTCCAAAAGATGTGCAGGTTAGGTGAATTGGCCATGCTAAATTACCCATTGTGTTAGGTGCATTAGTCAGGGGTAAATGTAGGGAAATGTGTCTGGGTGGATTACTCTTCGGAGGGTCATTGTGGACTTGTTTGACTTAAGGGCCTGCTTCCACACTGTAGGGAATCTAATCTCATCATTTGATAAGGTTCTCCGTGGTTGGTTCATTCAGAAACTTAGGAGATATGAGATACAGGGAAATCTGGCTGTCTGGATACAGAATTGGCCGGCCGAAAGAAGGCAACGAATGGTAATGGATGGAAAGTATTCTGCCTGGAGGTCGGTGTCCAATGATGTCCCGCAGGGATCTGTTCTTGGGCATCTGCTCTTCATAGTTTTTATAAATGACTTGGATGAAGAATTGGAAGGGTGGGTTAGTAAGTTTGCCAATGACACAAAGGTCAGTGGTGTTGTAGATAGTGTCAAGGGCTGTTGCAGGCTACAATAAGACATTGACAAGATGCAGAGCTGGGCTGAGAAGTGTCAGATGGAGCTCAACCTGGATAAATGTGAAGTAATTAATTTTGGAAGGTTGAATTTGAATGCTGAATACTGGGTTAAAGACAGAATTCTTGGCAGTGTAGAGAAACAACGGGACCTTGGGGTGCACGTACATAGATCCCTCAAAGTTGCCACCCAGGTGTTTTGGCTTTCATTAATGGTGGATTGAGTTTAAGAGCTGCAAGGTTTGCTGCAACTCTAGAAAATCTGGTTAGAGCATACTTGAAATATTGGGTCCAGTTCTGGTCGCCTCATTATAGGAAGGATGTTGATGCTTTGGAGAGGGTGCAGAGGAAATTTACCAGGATGCTTCCAGGATTGGAGGGCATGTCTTATGAAGAGAGGTTGAGTGAACTAGGGTTTTTCACACTGGAGAGGAGAAAGAGAGGTGACCTGATAGAGGTATACAAGGTAACGAGAGGCTTAGAGAGAGTAGATAACCAGAGACTTCCCAGGCCAGAAATGGCTGTCGCGAGGGTTCATAATTTTAAGGTGATTGGAGGAAGGTATAGGGGAGATATCAGAGGTAGTTCTTTCTGCAGAGTGTCGTGAGTGCATGGAATGCACTGCCAGCGGTGGAAGTACAGTCAGGTACATTAGGGACATTTAAGTGACTGCTGGACAAGCTCATGGGCAGCAGTAAATTGAGGGGTGTGTAGGTTAGGTTGATGTTAGGCTAAGGTAAATACTCAGCACAATGTCATGGGCTGAAGGGTCTATACTGTGTTGTATTGTTCGATGTTCCTAAGCGCAAACATCTTCTTCCTTATCCTATCTACCTGTGACTCCATTTTCAAGGAACTATGAACCTGCACTCCAAGATCTCTTTATTCAGTAACACTCCCCAGGATCTGACCATTAAATGTATATGCCCTACCCTGATTTGCCTTTCCAAAGTGCAGCACTTCACGTGTATCTGAAGTAAACTCCATCTGCCATTCTTCGACCCATTGGCCCATCTGAGCAAGATCCTGATGTACTCTGACGAAACCTCCTTCGCTCTCCACTACACCTCCAATTTTGGTGTCATCTGCAAACTTACTAACCATAGCTCCTATGTTCACATTCATTTATATAAATGACGAAAAGCAGTGGACCCAGCACCGATTGTTGTGGCACTCCACTGGTCACAAGCCTCCAATCTGAAAAGCAACCCTCCACCACCACCCTCTGTCTTCTATCTTTGAGCCAGTTCTGTATCCAAATGGCAAGTTCTCTCTGTATTCCATGTGATATAACCTTGCTAACCAATATACCATGAGGAACCTTATTGAAAGCCATACTGAAGTCCATCACTTCAGCTGTGAAGAGAGGCTGGATGAACTCAAGTTTTTGTTTTAGAAGAGAGAAGGTTAAGGAGGACCTGATAGAGCTGTAGAAGATCGAGGGGCATGGACAGGGTGAATAGAAAGCAGCTTTGTTCCCCTTAGTTGGAAGGTCAATAACAAGGCCATACTTTTAAGGTGAAAGGTTTAGAGCAGATTTGAGGAAACGTTTTTTTCACCCAGAATGTGGTGGGGATGTGGGATGAACTGCCTGGGAGATTAGTTAAGACAAGTAACCTTTAAAACGTACTTGGATGAGCACTTGAAATGCCATAACACTCAAGGCCATGGGCCTAGTTTGGGAAAGTGACTCTTGTGTAGATTTAGTGTAGCTTTGATGGTACAGACTTGGTGGGCAGAAGGGCTTCTTCTGTACTGTATGATTCAGCGTCATGACAAACCATATAACTCGAGCTGCAGGGTATGCTTTAAACCAAACGGTAAGCGAGAGAAGGGTTCAGGTGAAGGGAGATTTGGAAAGTTAGAGAGAAAGAGCAAGGTGATGGTGCAAAGCAGTGATGTGGGTATATGTAAACGGTGTGTGACAGAAGGAACACACTGCAAGAACGGAAGAGCTTTCCCATAGTGATCATCATTGATTTAAGTTACTCTCTCCCTTTTGCCTCTTGATTTTCTTTTGTTCTTGGGATGCGCTTTAAGTCGTCTACTGTGAAGACAGAAACAAAATACTTGTTCAAAATCTCTGCCATTTCTTTGTTTCCCATTATCAGTTCCCCAGTCTTGCCCTCTAAGGAGCCAGTGTTTACTTCAGCTACTCTTTTCCTTTTAATGTATTTGTTATTATATGTCTTTGCAGTCATTGTCGAATTTCTCCCTCTTTTAGCCGACTTTTGTTAGAAATGGAGAGCAGGGAGCGGGGAAGAGACAAGAGACTGGGGAAAATGAGGGGAAGAAGTAGAAAGCAGGTAATGAATGCAAGTAGGGGTTTCTGGTGATTGTGACTCAAGTGGGCAGTGTGGACATGGGTCCAGTGTGAAGGGCTTACAGGTGGTGTACTTAATCATTTTGTGGTTATGTGATAGAAACAAACTTCATTTCAGTAGGAATAAGATAAATATTTGTAAAGATGTGTGTCAAAATTTGAGGGAATGGGGGACAGCCTTTTCTTTTTCAATAATTTTTGAGCCTGAGTCCAGAGAATGGTTCAGGTATATTGGTGCTGAGCAGGACTGAGTTTAGGATTGTTCCCTGTGTGAAATGCCCCAAATACCAAGCTTGCTGCCCTTGAATGAGCGCTAGGATGATTTGGGATATTCTCTGCTGACAGTTTTGACATGAGATCGAAAAATGAATTTGGTTTTGCTGAGGCTCCCAGTTCACATGGAGCCAGAGTTTGAGGAGGTAAGGAGAGGTAAGATTATTGGAAATGTCATTGATTGGTGAGGTTAACTATATCTTGTCCAGTGCAGAGGAATTCTGGCTATGCTTTCAGGGTTGACTGTCAGCAGATTAGAGGATTACTGTTAATTGCAGGTGGGATCTATCTATTATAACCTGTAAATTATAGACTGTCAGTGAGTTCTTGTATTAGTGTACATGATGAGAGATGTCTGAATTGCCATTATTAGTCATCAGTGCAGTTTTAGTGAGTTGCTGTTATCAGTGGAATTAACAAAACCCCGAGCTCTGGTTTTCCCCGTCAATGAATTGATTCCCACACATTTGAGTTCTCTGACTCGCCTAAAGTTTTCTCTCTCCTCCTTCCCCCCCCCCCCACCACCACCACCACCAAACATCCTAAGCTCTGAAGAAGAGTCATACAGAGTTAATATTTTGAGTCTGGTTTCTCTCTCCGTCGATGCTACCAGACCATCGAAGTTTCTCCAGCAATTTCTGTTTTTGATTAACATATTGAGATCTGGCTTTTCAAGAGCCTGCAGACCTTGAATTCACTTCAAATTGCAATGAAAACTTTTTCTGTTTTGCAGTTAATATGGGTTTAATAAATTTTCCATTTCAACTGTTGCATATTTTTGGCATACTGGGAGGAAGTGCCAACTGTTTAGATTTTGTCCAGTAAGTATTGAAAATGCTTTTTGAAAAAAATCTGCTGATTTGCCATGGACAAAAATTAGAAGTTGCCTTTTCTCTTGCAGGTCAGCCACCATTTCCAAGTCAACAAGCTCCAAATCAACTGATGCCCAGTAACATGCCTGTTGGCATGCCTGCGAACATGTCTGGTAATATGGCTGCTGGTATTCCTTCTGTTGTGCCAGCCATTATTGCATGTAGCATGGGTAGTGTCATCTCAGAAAATGTTCCAACTAACCTCCCTGCTAGCATGCCAAACCAAATGCATGGTCATTTACCCAGTAGCATGCCTGGGGGTGGCCCTGGCAACATGTATATAGGGTTGCCAGGACATTTGCCTGTAGATCTGCCTAGCTCTGTACATCCTAACATACCCGGAAACACCATCCCACCTTCCTTGTCTCTAACTTCCACCCCAACGTCAGCAGCTGCTCAGAGCCCTGCCATTGTAGCCGCCATGCAGGGGAATACAAGTCCGTTGCAAGGTGAGAAGTGATGGTCAGCATTTTATTGTTATGTTGTATTAGATGGCAAGTATGTTTGGAGGAGGGCCTATTAAGACACGTGTTATCCTGACAATGTGAAATTTATTCACAGAAATATAACACTGACGTGGAGACAATATCATTCCATTCTGCATTACATCACTATTCCGCAGTGAGAGAAAGAAACATAACCTATACTGTTGCAAGAGCAATGAGATCTGTATGAGAATACTAAAATTAAAAATTAACTCAATGCATGTGGGAGCTTCCCATTTACACTATTGCGCTGGGTGGGACAGTGGGTTATCACACTGTCCTTTCACACTGAGGGACTGGGTGGGACAGTGGGTTATCACACTGTCCTTTCACACTGAGGGACTGGGTGGGACAGTGGGTTATCACACTGTCCTTTCACACTGAGGGACTGGGTGGGACAGTGGGTTATCACACTGTCCTTTCACACTGAGGGACTGGGTGGGACAGTGGGTTATCAGTGGGCGGCACGGCGGCACAGTGGTTAGCACTGCTGCCTCACAGCGCCAGAGATCCGGGTTCAATTCCTGCCTCAGGCGACTGACTGTGTGGAGTTTGCACATTCACCCCGTGTCTACGTGGGTTTCCTTCGGGTGCTCCAGTTTCCTCCCACAGTCCAAAAAATGTGCAGGTTAGGTGAATTGGCCATGCTAAATTGTCCGTAGTGTTAGGTGAAGGGCTAAATGTAGGGGAATGGGTCTGGGTGGGTTGTGCTTCGGCGGGTCGGCGTGGATTTGTTGGGCCGAAGGGCCTGTTTCCACACTGTAAGTAATCTAATCTAATCACACTGTCCTTTCACACTGAGGGACTGGGTGGGACAGTGGGTTATCACACTGTCCTTTCACACTGAGGGACTGGGTGGGACAGTGGGTTATCACACTGTCCTTTCACACTGAGGGACTGGGTGGGACAGTGGGTTATCAGACTGTCCTTTCACACTGAGGGACTGGGTAGGACAGTGGGTTATCACTGTCCTTTCACACTGAGGGAGTGGATGGTACAGTGGGTTATCAGACTGTCCTTTCACACTGAGGGACTGGGTAGGACAGTGGGTTATCACTGTCCTTTCACACTGAGGGAGTGGATGGTACAGTGGGTTATCACACTGTCCTTTCACACTCTGAGACTGAGTTTTATAATTGTTTATTGTGCAGTCCTAACTCACATGGGGCATGTGTTACAGTAGGTTATCATACTGTTCTGTTCATGGACTGAGGCATATATTGGAGTTTTGCACGTTGCTGGGAGTTTTGAAATTTGTTAAATTCGAGGTTTCCATTCTATGACCCATGTGTTTCATTGTAGCCCCAACAGATTAAGTTTTAAGTGTTCGGTATTGTGGTCTGACATTTAACACAATCTCCTATAGCTGACTTTTATGAGAAAACTCCTAATTTTGAATACTCTTACCTGTTTTAAGTAGCACGTCATCAAACATGCTGTTTAATTGGCTGTCTATCTGATTGTGTTGATGGGATTTTACTCTGTATCTTACCCTGTGCTTTCCCTGTACTGGGAGTGTTTCATGGTGACCATTCCCAATGCCGCAGAGAAAGTTAGTGAATTTGTCAGTCTGCTCCCATTGTGGCGACCTGCGTGAGAGCAATGCCTTTTTTTTTAAAAAGGCCTGCTTATGCGTTGGTTGATGGGTGAGAGAGGGGAGTAAACATAAGGATTTAACTTACAGAATGGCCAAGCCATGTGAGTGATTTGAAAGTGTGTTTGAAAGATTTCCTGTAGCAACACTGCTTTTGGTTGAGAAGGTTCTTGAGCAGTAGACAATGATGAAGGGGTGGAAAAGCAGACTGAGCAGATGTTCAAAAAGCCACAGATAGATGTGAAGGGTAAAGGAGGTGTCACAAGTTTGAAGTAAATTGGGTGTCCTTGTGCATGAATCACAGAAGGTTGGTCTGCAGGTACAACAGGTAATTAGGAAGGCAAATGGGATTTTGTCCTTCATTGCTAAAGAGATTGAGGTCATGTTGTAGCTGTATACGGTGCTGGTGAGGCCACACCTGGAGTACTGTGTGCAGTTTTGGTCTCCTTACTTGAGAAAGGATGTACTGGCACTGGAGGGGGTATAGAGGAGGTTTACTAGTTGATTCCAGAGTTGAGGGGGTTGGCTTGTGAGGAGAGACTGAGTAGACTGAATTTACAAGAATGAGAGGAGATTTTGTAAAATTATGAGGGGAATAGATAATATAGAAGTAGAGGGGATGTTTCCACTGGCAAGTGAAAATGGACAAGAGGGCATACCTTCAAAATTAGGACTGAATTGAGAAGGAACTTCTTCATCCAGAGGGTTGTGTATCTATGGAATTCCCTGCCCAATGAAGTGGTTGAGGCGACCTCGGTTAATGTTTTTAAAGCTAAGATAGCTAATTTTTTGAACATTATAGGAATTGAGCTTTCTGGTGGGCGGGCAGGTAAGTGGAGCTGAGGCCACAAAAAAGATCAGTAATGATCTTATTGAATGGCGGAGCAGGCTCGAAGGGCCAGATGGCCTACGCCTACTCCTAGTTCTTATGTTCTTAAATTATGTTGAAAGGGTGGAGAATGATTATTGAGTGATTTTAAAAACAAAAGTGAAGAGATTGAAGAGCCGCAGGTCAGTGTTGTTAGGTGATCACGGGGATAAAAAGGGAAGTGGCACCTCTTTCAGCTGAGTATATGAATGTTTCAATGATGGAGGAGCTTGGAAAATGGGTGGATTACTGAAGTGGAAGTAGGTGGTTTGAGTGACGTGTAGGGGACGAAGTTCAAAACTCAGTTCAGAGTCGAACGATACAATAGTTTTATTCAGTGTTAGCAAGTGACTGGCTAGTGGAGTTCAGAGATAGCAACACTTTCAAGGAACTTACAGAGAGCACATAAAAGTGGATAAATCTCCAGGACCTGATCAGATGTACCCTAGAACTCTGTGCGAAGCTAGAGAAGTGATTGCTGGGCCTCTTGCTGAGATATTTGTATCATCGATAGTCACAGGTGAGGTGTAGGAAGACTGGAGGTTGGCTAACGTGGTGCCGCTGTTTTAGAAGGGGAGTAAGGACAAGCCAGGGATCTGTAGACCAGTGAGCCTGACGTTGGTGGTGCACAAGTTGTTGGAGGGAATCCTGAGGGACAGGGTGTACATTTATTTGGAAAGGCAAGGACTGATTCGGGATAGTCAACATGGCTTTGTGCATGGGAAATCATGTCTCACACTTGATTGAGTTTTTGAAGAAGTAACAAAGAGGATTTATGAGGGCAGAGAGGTAGACATGATCTACATGGCCTTCAGTAAGGCATTCGACAAGGTTCCCCATGGCATACTGGTTAGCAAGGTTAGATCTCATGGAATACAGGGAGAACTAGCCATTTGGATACAGAACTGGCTCAAAGGTAGAAGACAGAGGGTGGTGGTGGAGGGTTGTTTTTCAGACTGGAGGCCTGTGACGAGTGGATTGCCACAAGGATCGGTGTTGGGCCCACTACTTTTCATCATTTATATTAACAATTTGGATGTGAGCTGAAGAGGTATGGTTAGGAACTTTGCAGATGACATCAAAGTTAGAGGTACCGTGGACAGCGAAGAAGGTTACCTCAGATTACAACGGGATCCTGATCAGATGGGCCACTGGACTGAGAACTGGCAGATGGAGTTTAATTTAGATAATTGCAAGGTGCTGCATTTTGGGAAAGTAAATCTTAGCAGGACTTATTCACTTAATGGTAAGGTCCTAGGGAGTGTTGCTGAACAAAGAGACCTTGGAGTGCAGGTTCATAGCTCCTTGAAAGTGGAGTTGCAGGTAGATAGGATAGTGAAGAAGGTGTTTGGTATGCTTTCCTTTATTAGTCAGAGTATTGAGTACAGGAGTTGGGAGGTCATGTTGTGGCTGTACAGGCCACTTTTAGAATATTGCTTGCAATTCTAGTCTCCTTCCTATCAGAGAGATATTGTGAAACTTGAAAGGATTCAGAAAAGGTTTACAAGGATGTTGGCAGGGTGGGAGGGTTTGAGCTACAGGGAGAGGCTGAACAGGCTGGTGCTGGTTTCCCTGGAGCGTCGGAGGCTGAGGGTTGACCTTATAGAGGTTTATAAAATCATGGATAGGGTAAATAGACAAGATCTTTTCCCTGTGGTGGGGGAGTACAGAACTAGAGGGCATAGGTTTAGGGTGAGGGGAAAGATATGAAAGAGACCTCAGGGGCAACATTTTAACGCAGAGGGTGGTGCATGTGTGGAATGGGCTGCCAGAGGAAGTGTTGGATGCTGGTACAATTGCAACATTTAAAAGACATCTAGATTGGTATATGAATAGGAAGGGGTTGGAGAGACATGGGCCGGGTGCTGGCAGGTGGAGCTAGATTGGATTGGGATATCTGATAGGCATGGACAAGTTGGACCGAAGGCTCTGTTTCTGTGCTGGACATCTCTATGACTCTAAAGGAAACTGTCCTGTTGGTTACTCTAATGCCTTTTCTCTACTGGTATTTATTTCATCTCCTTCTTATGCTCCTTGATTATTTTTGGAATGCTGTCAGTATCTAATATTGTGAACACTGAACAAACAGTACAGCACAGAAACAGGCCCTTCAACCCACCAAGCCTGCACTGACACCTTATGCCTCCTTAAACTTTTGCCTTTTGCCGCCAAGCTGTCTGTATCGCCCTAGTCCCTGCCTATTTATGTATCTTAAATGTTTTTGTTATGTCTGCCTCCATCACCTCCTCTGGCAGTGTATTCCAGGCACTTATCACCCTCTGTATAAAAAAAAAACCTGCTTCACATCTCTTAAACTTGCTCCCTTTTACCTTAAACCCATGTCCCCACTAATTGATATTTCTACCCGGGGAAAACACTCCAACTATCAACGCCTCTCGCAAGCTTCCATCAGGTTGCTTGCAACTTCTGACGTTCAAATGAAAGCAAATCTAGTATGACCAATCTCTCCTCCTAGCTAATAGCCTTCAAATCATATAACAGCCTGGTAAACATTTCCAAAGCCCCCACATCCTTTTGATAGCGTGGCGACCAGAAGTGTACCCCATATTCCAAATGAGACCTAACTAAAGTTCTCTACAGCTACAAAATGACTTGCCAGTTTTTATACTGTGTGCCCTGACCGGTGATGGCAAGCATGCCATATGCCTTCTTGACCACATGCCCACTTGTGTTGCCACTTTTAGGGAACTGTGGACAAATCCCTCTGTATGTTGATGCTGCTAAGGGTTCTGCCATTTACCGTATACTTCCCTCCTACATTAGCTCTCCCAAAATACTTCATTAAATTCCATCTGCCATTTCTCCGCCTAAGTCTCCAGTCTACCTATATCCTCTGGCAATCCTACTCACTATCTGCAGCTCCCTCAACCTTTGAGTTGTCTGGAACTTACTAATCAGACCGCCTACGTTCTCCTCCAAATCGTTCATGTATTTTACAAACAACAGAGGATCCTTCAGAACACCACTGGTCACAGATCTCCAGTCAGAAAAACACCCTTCCATTGCTACTCTCTGCCTTTTGTGACAAAGCTAGTTCGGTATCCATCTTACCAGCTCACCAAGGATCCTATGTGACTTCACCTTCCGCATCAGCCTATCTTGAGGGAACTTATCAAAGGCCTTGCTAAAGTCCCTGTCGACAACATCCCCCACCCTAACCTTGTCAATCATCTTTGTTATTTCCTCAAAAAACTCGATTGAGTTTAAGACATGACCTCCTTTGCACAAAGCCATGTTGCCTATCACTAATAAGCCTATATTTTTTCCAAATGTGAATAAATGATGTCCCAAGGAATATTCTCCAATACTTTCCCTACCACTGACCTGTAATTTCCTGGATTGTTGCTGTCCTTAAACAAAGGAGTAACGTTGGCTATTCTCTCGTCCTTTGGGACCTGTCCCGTGACTAATAAGGATACAAAGATTTTGTACAAGGCCCCAGCAGTTTCCTCCCTCCGCTGTCTGAGATAGATCCTATCAGGTCCTATGGACTTGTCTATCTTTATGCTTTTCAAAACACACAACATCACCTCCTTTATATTGATGTGCCCTATAGTGACATGCCCCTCTCTAGACTCAACGTTCATCATGTCCTTCTCCTTTGTGAATACCAATGCAAAATATTTGTTCGGGGCCTCATTCACTTCCTCCAGCTCCTTGCATAGGTTCCCTCCTTTGCCCTTGAGTGGACCTACCCTTTCCTTCCCTATCCGCTTGCAGTTTATATATGTATGAAACACCTTGAGACTGCCTTTAATCCTGTTTGCCATGGCCCCTTTTAGCCTTCCTAAGTCCTTGTTTAAGTTCTTTCCTGCTTTCTTTATATTCTTCAAGGGTTCTGTCTGTCTTCACCTTCCTAAACCTCCTCTTTCTGGTTGTCTAAGCTCACATTTTCTTTTGTCATCCAAGGTTTCCATACCTTGCAATCATTTTCCTTCATTTTCATAAGATTCTGGGGCAACACAGTGGCTCAGTGATAAGCACTGCTGCCTCACAGCGCCAGGGACCCGGGTTCAATTCCAACCTCAGGCGACTGTCTGTGTGGAGTTTGCACATTCTCCCTGTGTCTATGTGGGTTTCCTCCCACAGTCCAAAGGTGTGGTAAATTGCCCATAGTGTTAGGTGCATTAGTCAGGGTAAATATAGGGTAGGGGAATGGGTCTGGTAGGTTACTCTTTGGAGGGTCGGTGTGGACTTGTTGGGCTGAAGGGCCTGTTTCCATACTGTAGGGAATCTAAACTAATCTAATAAACTGGCCTTTAAAAGATTCCCACATGACAAATGAGGGTTTACCTTCAAACAGACGCCCCCAATCTACATTCTCCATTTTCTGCCGAATACTGTGATAGTTAGCTTTCACCCAAGAGCAATGATTATCCTTATCCAGAAGTAGCTTAAAACTTATAGAATTATGATCACTGTTCTCGAAATGTTTCCTCACTGAAACTTTGATCATCTGGCCCGGTTCTATTCCCTAGTTGAGACTATTTACATAATGCTTCAAGACAGTCACCTGGACACACTTAACAAATCTACCTCATCCAAGTTCTTGGCACCAACAGAGTCTTAGTTAATATTTTTCCATAATCTATACACAGATCCATATCTCCCACTGACTTTTGAAGGCCTATCAAAGTGATTACACCCTTCCTATACCTGAGATGTACCCATATGGCCTTGCTGGATGAGACCTCCAAGGTATTCCCCCTCAGTATAGCTGTGATATTCTCCCTAATCAGTAAGGTAACTCCCACACCTTTTTTACATCACTCTCTATCTCATCTGAACCATCTAAATCCCAGAACGTTCAGCTGCCAGTCTTGTCCCTCTCTCGACCAAGTCTCTGTAATCGCTACAACAACATAGTTATATGCACTTACCCCAGCTCTAAGTTTATTTGTCTTACCTGTCATGCTCCTCACATTAAAACAAATACACTTCAGACTGCCAGTTCCACCATGTTCAGTCGCCTCCTCATATCTGTTCTTCCTCTTCGTCTGTCTGGTTTTACTCTCCTCCTCAGTCATTTCACTTACTGACCACCTGCTCTGGTTCCCCATCCCCGTCACATTAGTTTCAACCCTTTTGAATGACACTAGCAACATCCCTGCCAGGATATTGGTGCCCCTCAAGTTTAGGTGCAACCCCTCCTTCCTGTACAAGTCTCGCCTGCCCTGAAAGGCACCTCAGTTTTCCATATATCTGAAGCCCTCCCTCCTACACCAGCTCTTTAGCCACATAATTAACTGTCCTATTTTCCAATTCCTAGCCTCACTGGCACATGGTACAAGGAGTAATCCCAGGATTACAACTCTAGAGGCCCTGCTTTTCAACTTACCTAACTCCCTGACGTTACTTTGCAGGACCTCGTTACTCTTCCTGCCTATGACATTAGTACCAATGTGTACCACTACCTCTATCTGCTCATGCTCTTTACAAGAATGTCCCACGCCTGCTCAGAGATATCTTTGTCACTCGCACCAGAGAGGCAGCACCCCATTCTAGAATCTCTTGCATATATCTGAGCCCCTAACTATACAGTCCCCTATTACTACTGCTCTTCTGCATTTTGACCCTCACTACTGTAGTACAGGACCAGCTGTGCTATCACCACTCTGGCTGCTACTGTTACCATCCCTGACAGGCAATCCTTCCTAAGAGTATCCAAAGCAGTAGAATTATTCAAGATGGAGATAGTCACAGGGGACTTCTACACTGTCTGCCTGTCCCTTCGAGCGGTCTCCCATCCATCTGCCTGAGCCTTAGATGTGACCACATCTCTAAAGCTCTCTTTGATGCTTTCTACATCCTGCATGCTCCTCTGTGTACCCAACTGCTGCTCCAACCGATCCATGCGGTCTGACAGATGCTGTAATTAGACACACTTCCTGCAGTTGTAGTTGTCAGGGACACTTGAACCACCTCTGATTTCCCACAATCCGCAGGAGAAACGTGCTACCCTGCTAACTGCCATTTTCACCCTATCACAACTATTTAATTAAAAATAAATTTCTATTCAATGAATTTACATCTAGCTAGATGGTTCCTCATGTATAGATACTCACTAAAGAATAATAAATGAACTATTCTGTAAACCACAGTCGAGGTACTATTCTAAATCCCAATACTATATGACTCTATCACTGGTCTAAATCGCACTACCTTCAAATCATAGGACATTACAGTGCACTACAGGCCCTTTGGCCCTCAATGTTGCATTAATCTTATCAGTATGAAAAGGTAAATGGAAATTAAAGGTAAGAAAAAGAAATCACCTGAGCACTACTTACCAATCGGGAGGTCTTCTGTCCAAAATATCACATTTGAGCTTGTGATGTGATGAAGTCACATGAAGTCAATGCCCCATACTAAAGTTTTTACCTGCTCCAACTGCTGTTGTCTTTCTCCAACTTCTCTGGTTCCAGTTTCCGGCCACTGATCAAGGTAAGGCTACTAAGTCTGAAGCAAAGTATTCATTCAACTCCTCTGCCATTTCCTAGTTTTCCCATTTTTCTTTCCCTACCCTCACTCTCAAAGAATTCTATGTTCACGTCGGTTCCTTCCTTGCTTTTTATATATTGAAAGGAGCTCTTGCCGTCTGTCTTACTTGCAAGTTTATTTTCTAAATTTGTCTTCTCCCTCTTTTAATTTCTTGGTTGTCTTTTTTTAAAACTTTCCCCACCATCTAACCCACTAATCTTCACCAAATCATATGTTCTATCTTTCAGTTTGATGCTCCGCTTCCCTGGTTAACCATAGTTGGCTTATCTCCTTTGTCCTCACTGAGATATGTCTTGACTGTGAACCATGAACCATTTTCTTAAGCGCCAATCCTCAACTGCCTTTACTGCTGAACTCCTTTTCCAGTCCACTCCAGCCAGCTATGCCCTCATTCCTTTGTAATCACCCTTATTTGAGTTTCCCACAATTGTTTCCGACCTGAGTTCCTCCCTCTCAAACTGAATGCTAAACTCTACCATTTTATGGTCGCTGTTTCCAAGAGGATCTTTTACTCTGACAGCATTTATTACACCTTCATTATGCATCACCAGATCCAAAATAATAAAAGGATTCAGGGATTTTTTTTAAAGAGTGAACTGGACAGAATGATTTTTTTTTAATTTATAAAGGCAATTATTAACCTGTTATAGATTCTAGTTGCACTGCTTGCCACTTCCAAAAACTAATTTGTGTCTTTGTCTTAGCATGAGTAGCCTGTAATTTGAACTGCAATCCAAAAGGTCTGAGCTATGTTGAAGCCTTTGGATGATGGAGGAGACCAGGGCTCACTCATACCAGGCAGTGTCTCTGGTGAATGTGAGCTTGGATTTTCCGCTATAGATTTCAAATTCATTGGGAAATTGAGCTGTAGGGTGAAACATTCTTTTTATTTACAATGGAACAATCAGAGAATGAGATCGTCAACTCTTTCATCTGAGATTTTTCTATGAGACAACCCTTCCAAATATTTACTTGAGTGACCACAACTGGCCTTGGGTGAAAATGCTGTGTCTGTTACATACTTTAAAAAGATGGTGATTTATTTTCTAGAACAAGGCGCCACAATGCAGACAGAAGTGATGGCGACTCCATCAGCGGCAGTGCCCCCATCACAATGAAGTGCAACACCTGAAGCAAGACACAGCATTTTCTCGAGAATGGATATGGTGTACACATGTGAAGATCAGTTTGGGTGGATATGCTGAAATGTACTCATTCGCAAGTTTAATGTGATCAAAAGAATCCACAATTCTGATCTTTAGTGGAGGTGATTCTGGTGTCAGTATTGTAAGAGGTGATGTGTGCAATGGAAAGTGACAATGCTACACAGACCAATGTAAAACTCATTGTATACAATTACGCTATTATTGCTAATGCTACACCATCCATGCTCTCGATTTGAAACTACCTAGGTTCTGTTGCAAATAATACAAACTATCATCTTTAATTTGAGTGAGCATGCCCCTATTTTGTTCAATGCTTTGTTGAGTTTTGCTACTTTTCATATTGTGTCAATTGTGAAATATCTTGTGCCAATTTTGGGAGAATTTGATGCTGAGAAGACAGTAACTGCCCATGCAACTTTTTACTTTGTTCTTTCTTTGCAATCAGCAGTTTACCTGCTAAATAATTCTGCCTTTAGCCCTGGTCCATTGTAGTGTGGTAATATTGTCAAGTTGGGCTGTGGCTAAGCCAAAAGTTTGAAATTCCAAGTTCTATCTTTATGAGACACCATACTTCAAGACTCTGTCTTCCATTTTCATTCAGAAGGTTCCAAAATCATTGTGTTTGAATGTGCGATTAGGAGTAAGGCAAAGCAGAAGAAAGGCTGACCCAGTGAGAATTGGCCCAGGACAGGAAGATGTGCAAGTGAGCCCATGACAGGAGCTTTAAATCTGATGTTTCAGTGTCAACCCCTGTGAGAAGGTGGTTTTTGGCATAAAGGCACCTCGTTCCAGACCTGTTTTCAAGCCTTTTCTGACTTTGGGAAAGAGCTGGACTTAATTTGCTGTTGATAAGTTGAACATATTAGTGCTTCACTTTCAGTTAAATCATGTCAGTAGCAAGAGTTCTAGCCTGTTAGACCTGGCAGATGAAGGTGTTTCTTAGTGGTATCTGCTTATTTGTTTTCAAGTTTCCTCCTCCTTAGGATGAAGCAAACCTTAAAATGGGATTGTCTTGTTGGGACTTCACCCAAAAGCAGCCTGTGGGGGAGATTTGCCTGGGCCTTCACCTAGATGTTGCACCTGAGAGCACTGATCTCTGGACAGTCAGTAAACTGGCTGAGAGCACAGAGCCAGGAAATCTCCCCTCCTATTTTAGTTTTTTTTTAATCCAGACATCTTTAGTAACCAATCTCGCTGAAAATGGTAATATTTCAAATAATGGAGAACACATCAAAGTTGCTGATGTCGCAATGATTCTTCGTGTCCTAAGTATTGTGTTGGTTAATAAGGGTTGGTATGTCTTGTAGCTGATCGAATTAGTGATAGTTATCATGATGAGATTTGCAATTTCCAAATGAAGTAGGAGGCCAATTATATTATTTGATGGACTGTGTATGGCTTTCTGGTCCAGACACCATTTCATTGATTGCTGTGTGTCAAGCTGGGTCCCAAGGGATACTACACTGCTGTCAAGAAAGTAAACTCTCTAATGAATTTGTTTAGGAGAGAAATCTAAGTAAAAGCTCATACATGATTCAATGCAGTTTTTATGTTGTAAGTAAAATGCCGTGCTTTACACAAAGTTTTGAGTTTTTCACTCCCCTATTCATTTGGACATTTGGGTCCCTTTTTGTTAAAATGTTGATAGTTTAGATACCAAGAAGCAGGTAGTCATATTGTCCTGCCCCATAACCCCGCAGAATAGCAAAGTTGTTGCACGGTCCAAATATATAATTTTTCCACTCATGACATTGGGAAGATTTAAGGATTTAACCTCCTATTGTTTAACCCAGAAATGTATCAAGCTTAAAATTTTCTTTCTTGTGAGTTTATTTCTAAAACAAGAATTCAAAGTTTTAATATTGTAATGGGATTGTTTCGTAAATCCTACTTTAATGGGGTTATTAACAGTGACATGAATGTTATTGGGTTGTAGATACAGAAATGCATCCTGCTGTCTTGATCCCAAACAGACACAGATGGACACACATTGGCGTGCACACTGGCACACCCATTTGCAGGCACAAATATGTGCACGCAAACTCTTTAAAATGAATGATCATTTTAGGTTAGAGGATTGCTTGCTGACTAGCCACAGTTCAAATGTACAGTTACCATAGATCACAGTGTACAAGTCAACTTTTGAAGCCTCTCATTCTTTCCAAAAATGGTGTTGACTTATATGTCGAGCATAAGGTGCGAACAGCTGATGTTTGGTGCAGATGATTATCATTTTAAAATGAGAAAAAAATTTCAAATTAAATCATTGACGTGTTTTATTGATTACTTCCACTTCACCCACATTCAATATGTTTTTTTAAATGTTAAATTGATTGTTTGTTGCAAAGAGATCATCATTTTGATCCAAATCACTTCAGATATGGCCTCACCAGAAGGATCCTCCTCTGGAAAAGTTTAGTGCTTTCAGTTTTTGAATCATCTCTGCACCAGAATTCATTTTCCTCTCCACCCATTGAATTGCATATTCTGCAACGTTTGAAAGATCTGATGATAGTTTGTGCATTAATAGCATCCCACAATTTGTTTGCAAACATCATTTGGGATAGCATGCATATTTCCACTCTTTCTTTTTCTCCATCTATCCATCCGCTTATTCCATTTGCAAAAACATGATTCTTCACTGGCTTGTTGATGCGCACATCCAAAGGTTGGACTCCACACATTCCACCCACAGTATAATTACAACCTTGGTGTTAATTCCTCACAGATGCCTCTTAATGTTATTGGATTTATGCCATCTGAGCACATTCTGCAGCAAAAAGCTGTATGATTTATATAGGCTATCAGGATCTCTGCTCCAATCTTATGAAACCATAGCTCCACTTCATCTGACCAGAGTCACGGACGTGCACAGAAATTCCTGCAGGAACTTGATTTTGGTATGCTTTTCATTTGAAAGTTACCATAGCCTCTAATTTTATTCCATTTGTCATGCAGGCTGGTACTACCATGAATCATTCTCATGTCTTATGGTTTTTACTAGAACTGTTTTTGCACCATTCTATTCAATAGTTCAGTTGTTGGGCATATCGCAATGCGTGAACATTTCATCCATGACCTAATGGTTTTACATGTTTTTGCTGCTGTCTGATGGTGAAACTGGTTGTTTTTGCATCAAGGCCTTTTGATTATCTCTGAGCAATCTTGGTCTGCTACCACAAGATTAGACATTTTTATTTCATGAAGTGGCTACACCAGCTGTTACTGAGTCTTTGCTGGATTGTGTTTGATTTGGTCTTTGCTGGACTCAGTTTGATTTAAGCGCATGTATATGCATGCCAACAACATTGATTCAATTTCTGCACTCACTGAGGTTACTTCTCAATCTCTCCCCTCGCCTCAGATGTGATGATCCTCAGATTAAACCATCACCAGTCATATCCCTTGAATGAGAGAGTAGCCCTATGGTCTGGTAAGACGATAGCACCTGCATTTCTGGTGATGACCTAGCCATTCTTAGAACTCAAGGGACTGTATTAATACATGCTTCTCCAGACCAGACCATTGGCTGGTCCCCACTCTCAGGTGTGTTTAGTCTTGGACATCTCCCTCAGGGCGGATTACTCCTGCTTCCAGACTTGCACCAGTTTTTTTCACTTCACAAACTCTGACATTACAGCATAGTTAATAGGCAAGTTAGCAAATTTTTACTGGAAGACCCATTTCTGTTCTTCAGTCACCATGTGTGTCTATTCTTTGTGTGCATGCTTTCAACTTCAATTGTTTCATCATGGTGACACAGTCTATGCCAACTGCTTGATCCCATGTGTTGACTTATGAGGTGAAAAATAAAGACCAACTCCTAATGCGAGTACAATTCTTAGTAGAAAAGTGGATCTGCTTGAATGTCAAGTCTAGGCCTAAACATGTATTTGGCTCTGGAAAAATGGGGTTGTTTTCTACTCTGTGATCTACAGTACTTGAAATTCATTAAATTCTTAATGTTACAATTTAACTGCTACAATAGCTGCGTCATATCAATCCTGTCCAGACTTTGCTAAAGTCAACGTCATGATTCAAGTGGTTAACGTAGTGGACAACAGCTACTTGTACACTATCATCTGGAATTTGAAACACCAGCCTTAGTGAGTAGCCAGTAGTTGCTTAGGTGCTAGATGAGGAACAGACATTACCTGAGGAATCAGCTCCTCATTATGCTGAGGAAATGAGTGGATAAAGCATGTGTTTAATCGTTGTTTCTGGGAGAATTGAGCCTTCTTTGTACAGTGTTTTATTGGGGCAAATAGTAGCTGTTCTGGATAGTCACTAATATTAATGCTATCATTGCTAAAGTAGTGCCAATAGTTTGTTTAATGAAAGGCCTCATGTCTTCCATCTGTTCTTAATCCTGGAATTCCATTTGAAGGCATAAAAGAAAGTATTGGATGATACCGTAATGTTTGTTTGCCTTTTAATGGGGAATGCTGGGACTACCAGTAGGTTGATAGAGAGGAGGATGACTATATTAGGGGTTGATGAAAACCATCTTCAGTGACTGCTTGTCAAAGAAGAATGTCGAGATTTTTCTTGATGTTTTAAGCTGCCCACTTAGAAATACGTTTAAACTCCTAGCCAGCTTCTCATATGCTTCTTATGCCTTCTGAATAATTCCTGCAAACATTAGAAAATACTTCGTTAAAATTGCTGGGCTTTTTCCTTTTCATTGCAAAAAAAAGAGAGCCAAGCTCTGCCAATTTTGAGCTCTCTGTCACTGAAGGGAATAGCAACCTGACAGAATCAGCATACAAATTGAGATTAAATTAACAGGTAATGGAACACGTGTCATTTTTGCTTATAATGCATCAAGATAGTCTTATTCTTTTGTTTATACTCTTTTTTTTCCAATTCTGGGAAACACTAGCTGATGGTGATCTGCCCTTCAGTGCCAAATCCCGCATGTTTTCATATTCATCTGATCCTCCCACCAATTTAATGTGCAGGGTGACAAATAGCTGAATCGTGTACATGGCTCCACAAACGTTGTCAATGCCAATGTATAGGCTATGTCGAGTGAAGTTACCCATTCTCATTCAGAAGACAGGTACTTTGCCAGTGCTATGTGCTCCCTGCAGTAGCAGTGATCATTTCTGGATATAAGGGCCAATACATCCAACCTAGTATGAGCAGAGCAGTGGAGCGGTTTGTGTGCTTCATTCAGTTGAGTGTGATTTGAGCTTTTACCGCCAGGCTAAGAACAGTTGCAAATGAATTGATACCAGCTTGATGTTCTTTTCTGTCAATTGAAATAAGGCAAGTGTAAAACTGGGTGCTGAATCACCTCACCCTATCCTTCCAGCCTGTCTTTGGTTAGACAGTAAAATCCTCTTGTCCCTAAACTCAGCTACTTCATTTTTACCAAGTTGGTGTGAAAGTGTTGTCCTGTAAGGATTAGATGACTTAATAAGGATGGTTTTTAACTATCAGCGGAAAATCTATTCCTGCCAGGAAGGTGAGACCTTGCCTCCATTCAAATAGGAGAGCTGTAGGGCCTACCCTGAGCAAAACTGGATATACCAACTTATTATATCCAGAAATTACAATCATTGTCTAATAGCTGCTACAGGAGCTGAACTGCACCATTGAACAAGGTCCTGAATATTCAGCCAAGCATAAAGGACAAAATGGTGATCAGGATTGGAGCACACGCGGAATGGGAAGTGCCACACTTTGAAATCGAAGCCCAGACAGTTTCACTGGCTGCATGGAGTTCAAATTGGCCCTGATAATCTGATAAATATGGCAAGTGTTATGAATGAGGGAATTGCATGGCTTGAGGGCAGGAGGTCAATGTATACATTTTCCTTAAAATGTGGCTTTTTTATTGCATATTTGCTCATTTGTGTTAATATTTTCTTATTTTAAGTTGGGAATGCCTAGCTGTGTACTATGCTGGTGACATACATCTGTGCTGTACATTCCCTGTTCTCAGCACACTAAAAATTAGATTTTTAAATAGAGTTTGAAGCTTATTTTTGAAACAAGCCAGTGTTTTTGATTGCTCAGATGAATTATTACTGCCATGGAATCATCCAGACTCACTCCCATTTCATCACACTAGAAGCTTCTAGTGACATTCAAATAATTCATGATACGTTCTGAAAATTACAGTATTACCTGAAAATGTTGTCAGTCTTTCCTGAAATTCATTTCAATGGAGCATGAAGGAATCCATTTTTTAAAACCATGAAAATAAATGAACTGAAAATTCTCGTGGCTTATCATATGTGCATGAGTATATCTGTTACAATAATTAGGTCTTCCTATCACTGATTTAATGGGTAGTGAGGTATGACCTTTGTGAAACTTACCTTCTGGCTCATATTGTCCTAAGAAAGTTTGATTTATTTTCATGTGTTACAACAGTCAGCTGTTCATGCAGAGTATCTTAAAAGTAAAACAAATTCTCGGCAATCCTTTAAAAATGGACTGTTCTTTTTACAAATTGATATTTCAATAGTAGTGTTTTGTCAAAATGTATTTAGTCTGTAACTCTGTAGTCTATATAGCTTTCGCTATTATGGGAAACTGCTAAGAAATAAATTGTACTTACTAAATATCAGAGAAGTACTATAATTATTTTCTGGTCTGTCAAGCTTCAAATTGGACCTTTTATTGTTTTTCTTCACTTGCTATCCCAACGTTTACTGTAGCTTCTGGCCAGACTTTCACTGCAGCTGGAAAGCTTTGCCAAACTTGTTTTTGTTTTGAGGATTTTAGTTCGATTGTATCCATCCGTCTCACCATCCCATTCCAATATTCTGACTTGTTGCAAAGATTTATTTCCTGTATTTAAAGCAAACTTGGTCATTACCAACCTTGCTTCAAAATAATAACTATTACCACATGAGAGTGACTGACTTTTTTTTACTTACATAAACAAACAATAAGTAGTAAACTGAAAAGACAATATGCCAAACTTCCTATGTCAAGGGAGCCCGGAGTGGAAAAGAAGGTTGCTGCAAAGTTTAATGGAAGATTTGTGATTTTTTAGTTAAACATGTTTAATTGATAAAGTTGCTTCTCATTCTAGCACAGTTATTGTGGAAATTAATTATGATCTGTGTAGACCACCAGCTTTTGGAAATTTGCCTTACTGAGACAAAATCTGTGGAATTTTAATCTTTGTGTCAAAACTGAAGTTGTTTGAAGCCTCGTGTCACTATCAATGTCTCAATATCACGTGACATTCTAATTAGTAAATTTCTACAAAATTATAAGCATAAATCGAAGTAAACAGTCAGCTCATAAAATACAGGAAACAAAAACAATGTGCTGAAGAAATGCAGTAGGTCTGGCGAGTTCAGTGACCGTTCTGACAGAGGGTCACTGCAGTTGAAATGTCACCTGTTTTTGTCTCTACAGATGTTGTCAGACTATCCACTTTTTTTGTTTCAGAACTTCAGCATCTGCAGTTATTTGCATTTAATCATAAAATACAAGTCTTGATTTACAGGGCATCAATTATGACATTTTTCTTTAGAATAACATTGTAAAATGTCAAATTATGAGGGAATGGAATCAAGTAGAGTAGCTTTTATTTGTCATTTCTCCCCATATACAACTGATACAGTAAAAAACAAGTGTGTTCCTCCAGGACCAAGGTGCTATACACAAACTATACACTTATACAAAGGGCAGCATAATGTGCATAAGAAGTGCAAAACACGCAAATTACAATGTAACAAAAGAATGAACATTAGTAGACATTGTTCGAGCAGCAATTCAAAGATCGTGCAAAGAATTTCAGGTGGAAAAGAGTCTGATCATATAATGTTAAAGCAGCCTGATGGCTTGGGGGAAGAAACAGTCTGGCCATGAGACCGAATGCTTCAGATGGCAGGAGGGAGAAGATTTTCAGTGAGGCTCTTAGCCTTTCAGATGCAGCGTGTGGTGTAAACATCTGTAATGGAGTGAAGAGACACCCTGATGATCCTCTCAGCTGTCCTCACTATCTGTCTTACAATCTGAGATGGTGCAATTCCCGAACCAAGCAGTGATGCAGCAGCTCAGGGTACTCTCAATGAACCCTTGCAGAATGTGGTGAGGATGGGGGGAAAATGGGAGGTGGGTGTTCCTCAGCCTCTATAGAAAATAGAGACATTGCTGGGATTTCTCAGCTATGGGGGTGGTGTTGAGAGTCTTAGTGAGATTCTCTGCCAGGTGGACGCCAAGATATTTGGGGCTCTTCACAATCTCCACGCAAGCCATTGATGTCCAGCAGAGCGTGGTCGCGCTCCATGCCCTCCTGAAGTCAACAATCATCTATTAATTGTAGGGTGTCTTTACAAAAGTAGTTATCATGTGCTGTCTGATTCCAGTCATCTTAAAGTGCCTTACAGCCAACTAAGTGCTTTTGAAGAATAGTATTTTTTAAAATATGCAGTGAGATAAAGACCAAGTATTCCAATAATTTGAGAATTAAATATTTATAGGACACAAGGGAGAATATATCTACTGTTCACAATAGTGTCACAAAGGGCTGACAGGACCTCTGTTTAATGACTCAAGCTCTCAGTTCTGTAGCATCAGTGTGGATTGTGATACACAGTGGTATTCTGAATCAGAAGTGTGTACTAAGGCAGAGTTTAAAACAAGAGCCCTTAGCTGAAAAGAATTCCAAATGAGCAATCGTGAGCAAGACAGTGGCATTAGCTTGAGATTGATAGAGGGCTATGGGGGGAAAAGGAGAGAGAGGGAGAGATTCATCAGTCAGGGCATTGAGTGTAGAAGTTGGCATGTTATAGTTATACAGGATGATGGTGAGGCTGCACTTGGAGTATTATGTTCAGTTTTGGAGACCTTGTTATTGGAAAGATATTATTAAACAGAGTACAGAAGAAATTTACAAGGATGTTGCCTGGACCGGAGAGTTATAGGGAAGAGGTTAGACAAGCCAGGATTTTTTTCCTTTACGAGTTAAACAGACTGAGAGGAGAAGCTTAGATGAGAATGGGCAAGGTTTAGGAGTAGAGGACATCTGTTTAAGGTTAGCAGGGAAAGGGGCAATTTCCTTTTATAAACTGATGAGAGTTCCCAGAAGAAATTGAGGCAAATGTATTAGCAACATTTGAAGTACATTTGGATAAATACAGGGATAGGAAAGGATTCAAAGGATATGGGCTAAGTGCAGGGAAATAGAGGTAGCACGGATGAACATTTTGCTCGGTGTGGACCAGAGGGCCTGTCTCTGTGCTGTAGGATGCTGACTGATGCAGAGCTATGGCAAGAGCAGGGTAATGGAATTATTTTGGGATTAGTCATGCTGTGGGGAAGAGGAGGCAGTGGGATTAGTTGGATGTTTATAGATGGCAATGGTGAATGAGCAGGACTTACTTTGTGATTGATACAGGACTATGGGAAGAGAGGGGCTACAAAGGATTATAATGGGAATGATACCAGGCAATGTGGAGAGCGTTAAAGATTGGTCCAGTTACCTGCCACTCTCTCCACACTCAAACCCACCCTGTCCCCACCCCTCTATTCCACACACTGGGAAAAATGACTCCAATTGTCCACACCTCCATTTTATATACATTAAACTTGTCTGATAGAAAAGTATCTGCTCTTAGCAGAGATTCATTTTAATCCATGGATTTTAAACTTTGTTGATAAACTCAACATGGCACTTTATCAAGTGCCTTGTGGAAGCTAATAGACATTAACCTCATCATCCCCCCCCCACCCCCACAGAGTTGGTTAAATATTGTTGTTGGCAGGACTGGCAGAAACCAAGCTAAATTTTTTTTAAAAATAAAAGCAGTTTGCTTGGCTTTCTTCCATGAATATAAACTTGTCCAAATGAGAACCAAATTTATCCTAGATTTTTTTGAAAGTCATTTTTATTGTAATATATTGGCCAATGATACAGCACCTCTCCCCTCCAAGTATTCTACTTCAATTATAGAAACCCAGAGCAGCAGAGTATGTATTTGTGTAGCATAAGACATGCCCCTTTTAGCAGGGCCTATAACTGAACAAAGCCATAAAAAGTCATCAATAGTTCAGGAAAAATGCAGTCTGGGAGTTATTAACTTCAAAACAAGACAAACTCAGTAGAGAATGTTGGCATTAAGGAGGTTCTCAGAACAGCATAGACTGCCTCACTTTCTCTTAACCCCAAATGGAGTGGAGTGAAGTACTGAAATTCAAATGACCACACAGCAAGTTCATAGTGAGGTTTTATTTGAAAGCAATGAAATACAGAAAATTAGCGTGCATACACAATCAAAGCAGAAGCCAATGAACTGAGCTTCAGAGACATCGATCCTTCTTACTCCAAAAATTGGCCTTCCTACAAGATTACTTCAGGGAAAGGAAGATTTTAGGGCCTCAATTAGAACCACTGCATTCATTCCTGCTGAGGAGATGCAGAAGCCTGCAGTGTATCCAGGTTTAGCAGTTCACCCTCTTGCTACCTACTCAGCTCCCCATCACCCTACAGATGGACTCAATGCATTGGATTCCCATTCTTGGGCCTGCACGTGTGTTGATAAATATAAACAGAAAATTCTTTTAGAAAGGAGGCTTCTAAGTAGGTTGAAATAAAAAGGCACTTAAAAATGCAGGTACAGAGTTATCAGCCGTTCATCACCATTCGGACCAGCTCTGTAAGAGGAAAGATAGATGTTATATCATTCTGACATGACAAAAAGAGAATTCAAGAAAGGTTCCGATTAAAGTTTTCAATTTTAGAATACACCAACTCAATCCCAGGAAAAAACTATATGCAAGAGCATGGTTTGCATATAAAATAGACAGCAAAGTAAGTCACATGCGAAGGTGTCATCCCAATTTACCATCACAAGTTACTGCTGAAAACTAAACTATTTCTCAAGGTAGTTATTAATTAGATTTGACTACCTACTCAAACAAAAATTAGGTTACTGGCTCATATAGATGGTAATCGGAACCTTTCAGAACCCCTCTTTCATCCTCTCCTCCCCGCCCCTGTAGAAGTCTATTGAGCACAGTGGGTCCAGAAGTCAGTTTTCCAATTTACACTAACTACAGACAGGGAGCAGAAAAACAATGGTAGCTCAGTCAGGCTGGCAAAGCCTAGTCAGACAAAAGAATGCAGGCATGTCAATTCACAGCAACACATGAGATACCAAAGGAAGACCATTTGAGTCAAAAGGATCCTACAAAAATCAGCTGGCAGGCGTTCAAGTTTGTCATAATGTGCCATGAAAAAAAAAGGTTCTACTCTTCAAATCACTGGAAAATGCTGAGCAAAGAGGAAAATAGAGTCCTCCTAAAAAGGGGATCAGGATTATCAGCTTTCACTTCTCAGAGAGGTGGTTAATGGGTGTCTAATTCAAGTCATTTTGACTTGAAGATATTGGCATAAAAAGAACTTTTAATCAAAATAGGAAAGTGATAGGCAAAAGTGGATTTTTATCTGTTTGAAGTGTTTGGATATTGCTAGCAAGGCCAATATTTGTTGCCTGTCCCTAGTTGCCCTTGAACAGACTGCCTTCTGAAATGGCAGAGTCACATTTCCAAGGCCAGACCAGATACAATGGCACATGCCCATCTTTGAAGTGAACCTGATTTTAAAAAAAAAGTTGTTCTGGTCACAAATACAGGCTGGCTCAAAGTTCTAGGTTTATTAACAGAACTTTAAATTCCACCAGCATCTGTAATGGGGTTTAAACTCATGCAGCCAGACCATAAGCTTGGATCTCTGGATTACTAGTCCTGTGAGGTTACCAGTTTTCCACCATCTCACCCTAAATTAGACCATCTAGCCTGCACGAAGTGGTCACGATTAAAATGGTTTTCCTTTAGTTGGCAGAAATTCAAGTATAGTTGAGAACCAGAGACACTGCCCTCCCATCCCTCCAAGTCATACCTAGAACAAGCCACATGCAGAACATGCCAAAAAAGATAGATAACAAGTTAAAAATTGGCAGGGTAATAAAGGATGTGTCAATGTGGCATACCATGGCCTGCCATTCACCCAGACATGATGTGCCTGACAAAAGCTGTCAAAAAGGAAGAAAAATGTTAAACTAAGTGTTTTTTTTTAAAAAAAAGTAAATGCATTTTGAATCAAAATGTTTGATAAGGAGTCATCCCAAGGCAGGCAAGGAATTTGGACAGTTTTAAACAGACCCAATATCTTTGTTCCCCCCCCCCCTCCGAGTATCTTAATTTCACATTGAAGTGAAGGAGAACTGGAGAGAGGAAGGTTCTTACATGTCCTACTACAATGTTTGTTTAAACTTGGGTAATTATAAACATACCAGTTGTGCTCTTCAACCAACAAATTCTCAGTATCTCAGTGATCAACAGGAGGTAATGATGAAAACCAGCAACTTCATTCCTTACATCTACCACAGAATGATAGCAATGATACAATTTGCCTACTGTCCATTGGTGTGCGTTCTGGGTGGATGCGCAAAGAATGACCAAAATTACCTCCCCTAATTAAAATGGGAACGGCTTGGTTTTCCCCTCACTGTTTTGTCTAATTTTCATAAAATTATAGTCCAAACCCTTTGCTACTCAACATCACCTAGATAGCTCAGCAGCATCAACTCAATTTCTGTATAAATGTAGACTTTACGTACAGTAGATACACAAGCATACCCATATTGCACAACTACTTTTCACAAGTAACATTAACACAAACCATAGTTATCAAAACTAAGTAAATATTTAGTACCGAGGTTTGACATTCAGATACTGACCTTCATAGTTGATGCAGCCATTAGCATCCTCATGGCCAGCCAACAGAGTCTCCACTTCTTCCTCAGTCATTTTCTCACCTAAACAAACAACATAGCTCATTAAAAAACACAGACAACATGGACTGACCTAAAAACAAGAAACTGGAAGACACACCCAGCAACGAAGAATGTCTGGCAAGCATGCACTTGATCATATCACAGGCAGCATGAAATCACACATCATCCATCAAGCACAAAGACTGGACAAAGTAAAGTAGTTTACACATTAACATGACAAAAACTGTAGAGAGAGAGAAACAGACAGATGCTAAAGCTTAAGAAATGTTAAGGGCTGACCAAAAGATGGCATTTCAAAACAATGGTCACAACACAAGGAATTCCAGAGAGAGTGTGGGACTTTCGATTCCTTAAAGGGATGTCTAGTAATGGTGCAGCAGTGACAACACAGACAAAAGGTTTTGACAGCAGACAAAACATGTTCATTTTTGCTAATGGAACAAAACCAGGGGAGAATGCAAACTGAGGACATGCAGCAACATGTCCCTGGAAGTGACGAGAAAGTAAATTAATTGGGCATGATTACCAGAGGGAAAAAAAAACACCCTTTTCACCACTCTATAATTAATTACTGAGTAAAATAATCCATGGACAACTTTCTCCACTTGCCAGCAATTAATGACCAACATAGCAAGCAGGAAAGGTGGCTTCCCCCATAGTGTACATTGACCAGTGGACTTTAGAATCCGGTAGCTGCCAGCAGCTATCCAAGTCAGTGACAAGGTCTGTTTTTTTTTAAAAATATATAATTTAAAAATTGAACCCATCTAAATCAAACTGTTCAGAGATATTTAGTAACATCTCTGAAGTAGGTGGGACCTGAACCCAGGACCCTTGGCCCAGGGATAGGGACACTACCACTGCACCACAAGAGGGCATACAAGACTCATGATAGGGCATGTATCTCAAACTTGCTCACATGTCAGCTCCAAACAATTGGATTGACAGGCCATTTAGTGCAGCAGCTTGCAGGTGGCAGCTGTGTTAATCATGTTCACCTCCACAGGCAAATAGATAGAGACAAGTTCAGTAGGGATACAATAAGTGGAATATCACATGGGCAACATTTAGTCACTTTGGCACCAAAAGTATTTTTCTTAAAAACCACAGTACTGCACCATTTAATATACTTAAGTGAATTCTTCTGTTACACTGGGAGGTGATACAGTGAAGGCTCAAAAGACTGGTCTCTGAACGAGGGTTGCCCTGGGAGCCTGAGTAAATTGACCCAAATTTTCTCATGTTAAGAATGAGGGGATTTTAATTGAAACATACAAAATTCTGAAGTGTCTTGAATGGATAGATACGGAGGTCATTTGCCTGAGATAGAGGACACAGTCTCAAGACCAAAAAAAGGCTGATTATTTAGGACAGCGATGAGAAGAAAAACAGAGGGAGAAAAGCTCCTATTTAGATTCTTAATAGGAACTTGGGGGGAAAAAAAAGCAACCACTTCCAGCCAGAAATACTCCTTTCTCCCCACTTGTAAAATGAGCACAAGGGCCAATTCAAATTAAATTGTGGAGTGTTTTCTGCTGCAAGCAGGGACTCTTTAGCTGGCATGACGGTGTTCAAACTGAAAAAGTATTTAGGTTCAAAATTAAAAACTAAAACCAGCCTGATCCTTCAACACTACAGTGAGACAGTGTCTCAGAATGAAGCAGAAACCACTGATTTGTTTAACAGATTAAACATGTTCAAAAGAAGAGCTTTGTAACTTTCTATAGAGTTTGACATGGTTAACATTCTAGTGACCACAATAGATGAAACATTACCAAGAGTAACCAATACATGACGTAGCTCAGCACCCATGACTGTGCCATTGCCTTCTTTATCAAAAACACGCAGACCCTCAACAAAGTCTTCAAATGTTCCTGGTTCCTTGTTTCTTGCAATGTCCTGAAGCTTAGGAAGGAACTGCTCAAAATCCAGCGTTTTCACATTCATGTCTAAAAAGTGAAAAGAAAAGTTTACTGCTATCTTTGTTCTCCATTACCTTCGTTTACAGACATGCAAGCTGTTGCTTGGTTACCAAGCAAGAGGGGTGCTGGAACCCCAACAAAACTAAGTACAAAAATGTCTATCCAATTACATCAGCAGAACACAAACTTTGGAACAAAACCAACAAAAATGAAGCACTTATTCAACATGGATAAAGCAAATTTTCTTTCCATTTAGTTTTGATAAGAATCATGGAATCCCTACAGTGTGGAAATAGGCCCTTTGGCCCAAGTCCACATTGACCCTCAAAACAAGAGTAACCCACGCAGACCAGTTGCCCTATTATCCTACATTTACCCGACTAATGCACCTAACTTGTACATCCTTGAACATGGGTAATTTAGCATGGCTAAATTCACCTAGCCTACACATCTTTGGATTGTGGGAGTAAACCCACACCAGCAGCATTTCCCTGTTGAAATGCAGATGGAATCTGCTTCCAGAACTTTATCATGTAGCATATTCCAGATCATAACTCATTCCACCCAAAAGATTTCTCCTCACAGCTGAGTTTTATTTTTAAAATTCCTAAGATTATTAACCCTCACACCAGTGACAACAGTATATGGTGTATGAAATTATCAAAATACCATAATTTTACAAATTATTGAACCTCCTCTTCACCTTCTGTTCCAAGGGGATCATGACTAGTTTCTGTATATGACAGAATTCCTTATCCCATGCACATCTCCTCAGAATCCTCTCCTATGGCTTCTTCCCCAACTACAATACTTTTGGTCCTTACCTTCAGGCTTTGGGTTCCCAAGGACTTTTAAGACTTCAGCATTACATGGATTCTGGCCAAGAGCACGCAAGAGATCACCAAACTGGCTGTAGCCAATTTTACCTTCACCAATCCGGTCATAGAGGTGGAATGCCTCTTTGAATTCTGCAAAGAAAATAGTTACTCAAAGAATGTGCAGGTTTAAAAAGGACAAACTGATTTCCTAGAATTAAGATCAAGGAGACAGAAGATTAAATGCACATGATTTAGGACAGAAGAAACCAAGTACAAAACCATCCTGAATACAATATATTCAGGGAAGGAAGGAGGGTGGCGGTAGTAACAATGATTACCGTGGAGGGACGGAATCGGTAGAGTCAACAGCATAATCTATTTGTTTATAATTAAAGAAACAATTGAGGCATCACCACAATACTGGCTATTTATGTAACTGATTGGCCAATTAAATGAGGAAATTTACAGATTTACACGGTATTCTCAAACTTTGAGATCACGTTATAACCTTCCCTACAAAACAATATCTAAGACAACAGCAGAGACTAGGTAACTTAGTTTTGCAAGCTGCCACAACAAAATGCAGGAGGGAGAAACAGTCAAGTCCAGGAGATTGGCCCTATTTTGGCAAGGGGGAAGAATTTTCAGAACAAACTTAGCTGCTGGTGAAGGAAACTCTAAACTGAGGCAAGGCACCTGGAGACACAGTCACTACACAGCAAACAAACAAGGATACAGAAACCCATATGAAGCTGGGAGCGACTGTGGATTGTCCACTGGAAGGATAGCAATTCAGTGGAGAGCATGAGATAAATATAAAACAGAATATTCATCTCTGCAGTTTAAAAGTAAGTTGCATACAAAAGTAAAACACGCTTGGAAAAAAAAGTGACTTGAGGCACCATTAACTGCAGCAAGACTTTAGAAACTTTTTTCAGCTCAACTGAAAGTTTTCAGTCTCTTAAGGAAATCATAACATTTATTTGTGCACCCAGTCAACACAAAGCGTGCAACTATTGTGCACTATAGAGGCCATTCAACTCAAAAAAAAAAGGGGGCTCGGTGGTGGTAGTGAGCATACCTCGAGGTGGAAGTAAGATTGGTGAAATAAAACTGAATCAAGGCTTCCAAAAGGAAATGGGATGAAGAACAATCGTAGGCCTGTGGGACTGAGTTGGCTGTGTTGTATCATTGTAGGAATGGTTCATGCCGTTGACGCTACGTAATTACTTCGAGTTTCAGGTTCTGGTTCAGACAATTAGTTATAAAACGGCGGAGGAATGGATGAGGGAACGGAAGTTAGTGAGAGGCGATCAAAGCCTAGACGTCGTGTTCTCTGCTTACAATCGGTGGAACTCTCTATCTCGGTAGACGCATTTGAAAGGAATGAGGGCTGGGCCCAGGCTGCCTGAGAGAGAAGATCTTTGTCCTTATTTGGACAGAGTTTTACTAATCAGTCGAAGGGGAGGGGGGGTTGGGGGGGGGGAAGGGGAAAGAAGAGAGAAAAGGCGCGGTTTCCGGCTTTTAAAGCTAGGAAAGTAAGGCTGGGATGGGGAACAAATCCAGTAACTTAGGGCCTCCAGTAACTTAGACTGAGAGCTTTCACCCCATTGCGGGAACTTTAAGCAAACTACCGCCGAGGTGGGTTCAGGCTAAAATCCTTATTCCACGGCCAGTTGAAAACTGAAGACGGAAACTTACCGGCAATCTGATCTTCGGCGAAATCACACTACACAGGGAAAAAAAATAACAAAATGCAATATCAATACAAGGAAAGAAACAGCACCACATCATAGCATCCGCTTACTCACTCAACGCCTAACTTCACTCACCATCTTGTTCTTACTACCGCTCCTTCTTGCTGTTTCTCTTTGTGATATTCACACCGGATATTGACAGCCCCTCTTCTCCTCCAATCAGAGATCTCTCTTCCTAGTTTCGACACGCTGACCAATGGACCGGCAGTACCTATGGAATGACTGGCATCCTCTCAGCCCGTCTCCGCCAAAGCACATAGCGGCCAAGTCCGCTTTGAAAAATGAACCCACTGGAAATGTTCAGGTCCGACAGCACGAGAGAAAAAGGAGCCAAGGTTTCAGGTTGATGGCCTTTTGTCAGAACTATGATACCAGAGATGAACAACCTCTAAACAAGTCATGAGTTAGGGAAAAGGAAAAGATGAAAAGACAACAGAGATCCGCCAGAGGGTGAAAGATAAAAGTGATTATGATACAAGCTCAAGAATCAGAAGCTAAAGTAGACGACTCAGCCCCTCAAGCTTATTCTGCCAGTCAAAAAGATTGTAACCTCAAATCCACTTGCCTGTCCACAGTCTCCCACCTGACAACCACTACCATCACATTTGACTCAGAGGCAAGGCAAATGGAGCTCATAACTGAAGATAATAATAAAACAGAAATTGTATACTGGCCATGTGGGGTCAAAACAGAATAACAAAAGCAGAAAATGCAATTTTCTGAGCTTGTTTTGGATTTCCAGCATCCGCAGTATTTTTATTTTCACCAAAAAGCAAGCCTGCAGAGAACACTCCCATAGCCTGGGAACTTAACCAGGAAAGGCAAGTAGATCTCAAAGACACATACTCCCATAATACCCTAAGAAATACTAATGGAGTAGGCGATTTCGTCTCTCAAGCCCACTTCTCCATTCAATAGGATCACGGCTGTTCCAACATTCCTAATGTCCACTTTCCTGGCCTTTCCCCATAACACTTGATTCCCCAAGTAATCGAGAATCTATCTAATAGTCTTCAATACACAAAAGGTGCCCCCAATGCTCTTTGTGGCAAGGAGTTCCAAAAGCTCACAACTCTCAGAGAAGAAATTCCTCCTCATCTCAGTCTTAAATAGGTGCCTCTTTATTCTAAGACTATATCCTCTTGTAGCAGGGGGAACATCCTATCAGCCTTTCCCCTGTCAAGTCCTCTTAAGAACACTATATATTTCAGAGCAGGATGTTGCCAGTTATGGAAGGCTTGAGTTATAAACAAAAAGGCTGGATAAGCTGGGACTTTTTTCACTGGAACGTAAGAGGTTGAGAGGCAACCTTATAGGAGTTTAGAAAATAATGAGGGGTATCGATATAGTTAATGATAGTTTTCTTTTCCCTGGGATGAGGGATTTCAAGACAAGAGGGCACATTTTTAAGGTCAGAGGAAAGAGATTTTAAAAAGCCATGAGGGACAAATTTTTTACAGAGGGTTGTTCATGTGTGGAATGAACTCCCTGAGGAAGTGGTGGATGTGGGTACAATTACAACATCTAAAAGGAATTTGAATAAGTACATGAATAGGAAATGAATAGGACCAGGAACACGCATGTGGGACTAGTTTAGTTTGGGATTATGTTTGGCATGGACTGATTGGACCAAAGGGTCTGTTTCTGTGCTATTTCTATGACATCACCTCTCATTCTTCTAAACTCCAGTGAGTAGAGTCCCAACCTTTTTTAACCTTCAATCATAAGATAATCTCTTCATATTGGGGAACCTTCTCTGAACTGCTCCAATGAAATAATATCTGTCCTTAAAGAAGGGGATCAAAAGTGCTCACAGTACTCCAGACTCTACGTGGTCTCACTAGCACATCACACAGTTGAAGTAAGACTTCTCTACTTTTATAATCCACTCTCCTTGAAATAAGAGGAAATATTCCATTAGCTTTCCTGATTACCTACTGCACCTTCCTGTGTGCTAGCTTTCTGTGCTTTGTGCTAAGTAGCCCCTAGTCCCTTTGTGTTGCAGCTTTCGGAAGTTTTGTCCCCCCATTTACCTATAAATAATACTGTTCTTTTGTTCTCACTAACAAAATGAACAACTTCATATTTTCCCACATTATACTCCATTGCCAACTTTTGGCCACTTACTTAATCTATCAATATCTCTCTGCAAACTCTTTGTCTTTCTCTCACAACTTACCTTTTCACCTATTTCAGTATCATCTACAAAGTTGGCTACAGTAGATTGGCTTCCTTACTCCAAATCATTAATGTATAAACAGTTGTAGTCCCAGCACTGATTCTGGTCAAACCCCACTGGTCACAGGTCACCAACCTGAAAAAGAACCCCTAGTCCCCACTCGCTGTTTCCTGCCCACGAGCCAATATACTACCTGCAATACCATGGGCTCTTATGAATTAACATTTTGTGAGGCACCTCGTTGAAGTCCAAATACAAAACATCTATCCCATCTATCCACTCTGGTTGAGACTTTCTCAGAAATTCTCATAGTCAGACATGATTTCCCTTTCATGAAGCTGAACTGACTGGACTCAATTAGGTTATGATTTTCTAAATGTTCTGCTATTACATCCTAAATAATTGATTCCAACTAACAATACATGTTAGCCCTTACCACCCATGTACCAATGGGGTATTCCTACCTATGTAGCTAATAGTAGAGGGAAGGATGTACTTGGTGGTGATACCAGCCTTAAGGTGGCACAATAGGTTCATATGCTACAAGGCATACAGGGATTACAGAATTGGATTCTGATGTCCTGGTACATCAATCTCAAAAAATAGCATGAAGATACTGTACATCAAATTCTTAGGATAGCAAATAGAATTTCGGTGTTTATTCAAAAAGAATCGAATATAGAAGTAAGGAAATTTTATGGTAGCTGTACAAGACCACTTCTGGAGTACTGTGGGTGTGGTCTCCTTATTTAAAAATACATATAACTGCATTAGAATCACTTCAGGTAACGTTCACTCGACTTATTCTGGAGATGAGAGCATGAAGAAAGATTAACCAGATTGGGTCTTAGTCCATTAGAGTTTAGAAGAATGAAAGATGATCTTATTGAAACATGTAAGATGCAGAAGGAACTTGACAAAAGGTGCATACCAGGTGGGTTCTTTCTTTTGTAGAGGAGACAAGAAGCAAAGGACATCAGATAAGGCCGTGATTTGGAAACTGATCTTGGTTCAGGTTGACCCGCGCGGGAAAGGCCAGTAGTGGGCGTGGTCTCCAGGTGGACTGTTCTGAGATCGACCTTCCCGCGCGCGCTGCCCTCGGTCACGTGCTGAGGTTCCAGACAGTACGAGTTGAGCAGAGGATCGGTATTGGCCTCGGCCTCTCTCTCTCGGGCTTGAGAGTAGGAGCGGCGCCCGGAGGTTGATATGGCGGGTGAGTGTACACTGCGAGCCGGCTGGGGGAAAAAAAAGTGTGGCTAGTGTTTTGCGGTCGCTGTTCATCTTGTGATGGCGGCAGTTGATCTTGGTGGTCCTTTCGTTCGAGACGTTGTCAATATGTCAACTGGCCCTGGCGGGGGATGGGGACCCTTTTCCTGTTCTTCTATGGCGACGTGTACTTGAATCGTACACTGTTTAAAGTTCGTTTCTTTTCCCTTCTGGAATTAAGACTTCAATTTCCGGAGCAAGTTTCTCTCCCCACCCCAAATGTCTTACCGGGCTCTAAAACCACTGTAGTAGTTTTGAAGTATCCGCCAGCCAATCCGCTGCAGGTTCGACTGTGTAATGATCGATAACTTCCAAGTGGATTTGTTTGGAGAAGGGGAGATATTGGCGAGAACTACCCCGTCTCTCAGAAATGCTTAAATTTGATGGGGGCAAGTGACTCCTGTATGTTCCTTCGGAGTGTCATGGCATTGAGTATATGAGAAATTATAGGCAGGGAAAGCGCAACTTTGCCCTTAAAGCTGCCCCTTTCCTGTGATGACTGTACACTTTACTTTCTTCCGTCCGTTTCTCCCCCACCCACCAAAATAAAAAGCGAGAAGACTTATTCAGGAACTGGCACGCTGGTTGAACTGTATCTGCCACAGTGGCATTTGAAAATCTGAATGGTATTACTTGATCTCGTTACCTTCCAACTTTGAACAAGAACAATGACAAGTTCTCCAGGTAATAAAGTGACTCACTACGTTGTCAGCGTGAGAGCTGTGAATTTATATTTGAAGAGCACATGTCCAGAATATAAAAGGCTCCTCAACCATTGAAGCTTGTTCAATTTGGTCAAAATTTCTCAAGCATGACATTTGACTTGCTGTATCTGTCACCTATTAGCTGTGAGTTTGTGCCATAAGTTAGATTCGCATGTGTGTATGTCTGTAGGAGAAGCCTTAAATATTCCAACATCACATGCAAGACAGCAGTATGAGCTATATTGTTATGAGGCAATCTTTAACTTACAGGATCCATCAATTATTCTCATGGCAGCAGAACCATTCTAATTGGGAAAGAAAATAATCTGTTTGTGTACACAAGGAGAAATTACCCAGTCAGTGATTTTAGAAAATAGAATTTTGAAGATGTTTCCTTATTCATTCAAGGGATGATTGGTAATAGACCATGGCCTAGCCAGGAATACAATCTTGAATTACCCTTGAGAAGACAGTGCTAAGTTGCCTTTTTGAACTGCTGCAATTCACCTGATGCAGGTACTCCCACAGTCCTGTTCGGGAGGGTGTTCCACAATTTTGAATGAGTGACAGTGAAGGGACAACAATACATTTCTAAGTCAGGATGGGGAGTGGCTTGTAGGTTAACTTGGAGGTGGTGGTGTTCCTGTGCATCTGCTGCCCTTGTCCTTCTAGATGCTCGAGGTTGCAGGTTTTGGAAGAGGCTGTCAAAGGATGATATTGTGTTTAACAGACAAAGCTGAGAATTGATTCTGCCACAACTAGCCATTGATAACATTGCCGACTTATTGAATCAATCCAGCTTAGTTGTTGTGATCTCTACTTTGACTTTTCATCTCAGTCCAGCATGTTCATCCAGCCTGATTCTCAAGAATGTTTCTGTCTTGAGAGAGATGAGAACCAGACGTGTATGTATTTGGACTTTCAAAGGGCACTCAATAAGATGCACACTAAAGGACTCCTGAAGTTGAATCTGATATATTAACATGGGTAAAGGATTGGTTAATGGGGCAAAAAGGAGAGTAGCAGTGAATGGCTTATTTTGAAATTGGCAGGCTGTAGCTAGTGGAGTGCCTCAAGGATGGGGCTTGGCTATGTACAACCTACATTAATAGCTTGAACGAAAGGACTAAGAGTAATGTTTGTTGATGCTGCAAAATGTGTGCTGAGAGGAGGACATAAAAGACAGCACTGATTACGTGAATGTGGCAGATAATTGGAGGAATATGAGGTGATACACTTCAGTCAGAAGAATAGAAAACAGAATTTACTTTGCATGACCAGTAACTTTTAAATGTTGTTCAGAGAAACCTGGTTGTGCTTTTAGATGATACACAAAGTTTGTCCAGGTACAGTGAGTAATTGAGATTGCAAATGGTATGTGGACTTGACTGCAAAAGGGTTAGAGTACACTAGTAAAGAAGTCTTTCTGCAATTGTATTAGGCTTTTTTTGAGACCACGTGTGGACTGCTGTACACAGATTTGGTCTTTACTGAAGAACAATTGAGGAGAAAGTGAAGACTGAGATCAGAGTCGAAGAGTATGGCACTATTAAAGCACAGCAGGTCAGGCAGCATCTGAGGAGCAGGAGAGTCGACGTGTCAGACAGGCCTGAAACATTGATTCTCCTGCTCTTTGGATGCTGCCTGATATACTGTGTTTTTCTAGCACCACACTTTTCAACTTAAGAAAGGTTGATACTTGTCTTTGAGGTTGTACACTGAAGTTTCACCAACTTGATCTCTCAGGTGAGAGCGCTGTCCTGCGATGAGAAGCTGAGTGAATTGGGCCAATGTTCTCTGGAGTTTAGAAGGATGAGAGGTGATCTCATTGAAACAGACAAGATTCTGAAGCCATTTGACAGGACAGGCACAGAGGTTGTTTCCCTTGGGAATCAAAACATGGTGTCACAGTTTCAGGATGAGGAGCTAGTCATTTAGCACTGAGATGAGAAGAAATTTCTTTACTCAAAGAGTGGTGAATTTTTGAAATTCACTACAGCAGCAGTTTGTGGAGTCTCATGAAGTATACTTTAAAGCTGAGATCTAATGAAGTTTTTGGACTTTTGAGGGGATTGCGGATGATGGCAAAATCAAGTTGAGTTAGAAGACCAGCCATAGTACTACTGAATGACAGACTGGACTTGAGGGGCTTGAATGGTCTACTTTTTTTAATGCTATGAATGCTGCCAACTCAGACAGGCTGATGATTGTGGTCAGGTATGTATGTGCTTACACATTTCTACATGCAGCTTCCATATAGGCTTGAAATTGTTTGTGTAAGCATGTTTAATTATACCCTCCACAGTGACAGTCGTGGCTCTGTTGGTAGAAGCCTCTCCATCATTTCAGGTTCAAGTCCCATTCCAAAAAAAAAATCAAGGTTGACACTCAAGTGCACTACTGTGAGACCGTGTCAAACCAAGGGCACATTCCTAGGGTGTGTTGGATGTGATAGACCCCATGTCACTATCATTAAGAAGAGTCAGGGAATTATTCCTGGTGAGGAGTCAATATTTATACCTCAGCTAACATCACAAGAACAGATTTCTCTAATCATTATCAGATTTGCTGAGTCTTGCTTTGTGCAATTTGGCTTCCACAGTTCCTGTTCCTGTGTCACAACAGTGATGAAAACTCATGAATACTTCATTGACTGTAAAGTGCTTTGAGACGTGAGGTCATGCATTTTGGAATGCAGAGAAATGTGGAATACTACATTTTGGTAGAAGAAATAGAGAGAGACAATACAACTCTGAAGGGCATACAGGAACAGAGGGACCTCAGGATTCACATGCATAATTCTCTGAAGGTAGCCAGGCAAGTTGAAACAGTTGTTCAGATTTTTAGGATACTTGGGTTTATAAATGGAAACATAGAATGTAAAAGCAAGACAGTGATGCTACAGTTCTACAAATCACTGGTCAGACCACATTGGAGTATTATGTTCAGTTCTGGGCACCTTATTTAAAGAAGGATGTTAAAGCCCTGGAGAGAGTTCAAGGGAGATTTACTAGAATGATACCAAAAATGAGAGGTTTCAGATACAAGAAAAGATTAGAGAAATTGGGATTATTCTCCTTGGAGCAGAGAAGATTAACAGGTGATCTTATTGAGGCTTTCAAAATTATCAGCAATTTTGACAGGTGCCTCAGTATTAGCACTATTGCCTCTCAGTGCTCGGGACCAGGGGTCGATTCCACTCTTGGGTGACTGTCTGTCTGTGTGCAGTTTGCACACATTCTGTGTCTGCATGGGTTTCCACTGAATGTTCTGGTTTCCTCCCACGGTCCAAAGATGTCCAGGTTAGGTGATTGGCCATGCAAAACTTGCCCATAGTGTTCAGGGGTGTGCAGGCGAGGTGGGTTAGCCATGGCAAATATAGGGTAGGGGAATGGGTCTGTGGAATGCTCTTTGGAGGGTCGGTGTTGGCCAGTTGGGCCGAATGGCCTGCGTCCACCCTGGGATTCTGTGACCAGGTGAAAAGAGGTATTTTGTTTTATCAGTAACTATGGGAATCCCAATTTCAAGATTGTTAGCAAGAGAAATGTCTTTACTCTGAGAGTTGTTAGGGTTTGCGTTACCTGGTAGATTGGTGGAGGTGGATTCCATAGGAGGTTTCAAATGAGAGCTTGATATATATTTGAAAGTGATGAATTTAGATAGCTGGGTAGGTCTTTCTGGAGCTAGTGCAGACACAATGGGTTGAGTGGCCTCCTTCTGTACTATAACTTCTATGATCTGGTTGTCATGAAAAGTGCAATATAAATTTAACCCTCCTGCTCCCCCTGGTGCTACACTACTACCACTGACAAAAGGATGTAATTACAGCACAAGCTTTCCTTGAGCAACTTCCATGAGAATGTAGATATTGAAAGAAATAGTTGGAATGATCACAAGTATCAAATATCTAACTTCAAATATGGAGCCCCAATACCCCTTAATGTTCTGGCCAAACATATCCCTTGGCATTTGATGTCCTTTCACATGAAGACTACTTTCGGTTTGACTGCCACACTACAGAAGATTGATTCCAGCTCTAAAAATATCTTAATCATTGCGTGGAATTTGTAAATTGCAAAAAAAAATAAACTGTTGAATGCCCCTTGTAAATGCAAGGATGTAAAATGTGACTGCATGCTCAGTTTCTCCCACATGTTCTTGGGATATGGGTGAATGATCCATTGTAATTGACTCCATCCCACTTCCTTGTAATCTTGCAAATTTTCCCCAGGTGCTTATCCAGCACTAGTGAATCTGTGCCACTTTCTCGGGTTGTGCCACGTTAGCAAAACAAAATCTAAACTCATGTCAATGTTGGGTCTTTTGTCAATCATGTTATATCAGTATCTCCTAATTCTTGACCTCCCTATCAATGGAAACAGTTTATCCCTGTCCATTCTGTCCAAGATCCATCCTGATTTTGAACACCACTACTAAAATCTCATGGCAGCCTTTTCTCCACAGAGGACAGTCTCCATTTCTTCGAATTTATCTTCATAACTGGTTCCAGAGATGAGGAATTTCATTCTCGTGGATTTTTCAGCACTTTCTCTCAAGCTTTCCACCGTTCCTAAAGCATAATGTCTGGAATTGGCCATCATTACGGTTGAACCAATACTTACAAAGGTTCACCATAACTTGCTTTTGTACTCTGTGCTTCTTTAAAAGTTCAGGATCCCATATCCTTTACTTATCACTTTCTCAACCTGCCTTGCCCCTTTCACTGATTAATGCGTGTATACCTCCGGATCCATCGGATCCTGTACCCTATTCAGAATTATATCTTTTGTTTTATATTTGAAGTTTAACACAGTCCCCCTTGCAATCCAGAATGCTTCCCAACTTTTGTCATCTGTCAATTTTGAAATTGTGCCCTGTACAACCCAAGACTCCATTGATAGTATAGATTAAGAAAGTCCTCACTGTGTACCTGCTTCGAGGCTGAAAAATAACCATTCACTGATACTGTCTGTCCTGTCACTACTCCAAATTTGTGCTGATACCCTTTTTCTTTATGCCATGGCTTCAAATTTACTGATATGCTTTTTATCAAATCTCAACTGCATCAAATTACTTAAACAGGATTTCCCTTTATCAAAGTTGTGTTGTTTTTCCTTCATTTATCTCGATTTGTCCAAGTGACTCTTAATGTTTAATCTGGGATACAATTTTGAAATGCTTTCCCTCCACTGAGGTTAAACTGACTGCCCTGAATTTGCTGGATTTACCCGTTGCATCCTTTTATGAAGCAAGGTGTAAGATTGGCAATTTTAAGTCCTCAGGCATCACCCCATATCTAAGGACCATTGAAAAATGATGATCTTGCCTCTGCCCTCTTTCCCTTGGTAACCTTGGATGCATCCCACCAAGACCAGGGCCTGGAAACTTGTCAACTTTAGGTGCTGCTGTCTACCCAAAACCACTTCTTTATTCATTTGTTGTTCATCCTGTATCTTGACTACCTCTTCTTTCACTATGACTTGGGTGGCATCGCTTTCCTGCAACGTATTTGTTTCACACCTTGGTCATGCCTTCTCCTTCATGCGTAAATTCCCTTTTAGGTCCCTAATTGGCCCAGCCCTTCTACTGTTTTACTACATTTATGGCTATAGAAGATCTTTTAGATTCTCTTTTATCTTTTGTTGCTAGTATTTGCTTGTACTCTCTTTGTCTGCCTTTTCCTTTGAGTTTTTTTTATTTTTAACCTGGTTCTTTTCTGTGTGGTCAACTTGACATATGTCATAGGCCACTTTCTCTGCTTCCGTGTATTCTCTTTTTTTGGTCATCCAGGGAGCTCTGGATTTGTTTACCCTGTGTTTCCCCTTTGTGGCAATATATGTGGACCCAACTGAACCATTTCTTCTTTTAAAAACAGCCTATTGTTTTGATTTATTTTTGTCTGCCAATCTTTGGTTCCACTTTAAGTGGAACAGACCTGTTCACTGAAGTTGGTTTTCCTGCAATTAGTTATTTCAACTGTACATTGCATTCTTGTCCTTTTCCATAGTCAACTTAAATCACTCTCCCTCAGATATTCCCGAATGTCATATGATCTCTCTGTCTCTCTCCCCCATCTCTCGCTCTCGTCTCGTTCTTCCTCCCACATTTGGAATACGGTTTGCAGTTCTGGTCACTACACTATCAGAAGAATGTGATCACACTCGACAGGGAGCAGGCGAGAGTCACCAGCATGTTGTGTGGGATGAACAGTCTCAGTTGTGACGGGAGACTGGATAGGCTGGGCTCATTTTTCAGAGAGCCAAGGAGGCTGAGTTGTTGGAAGATCTGATTGAGATACGCACAGTTATGAGGACCATAGATCCTAAGAACCCTTTCCCCGTGGCAGACATGTCTAAGACCAGCGAACACAAGTTTAAGGTGAGGAGTAAGTGGTTTGGAGCGGAAACAATTTGAAGCACGCTGCCTAAGAGGGCGGCGGAGGCAGATATTCTCACACAACATTTTAAGAATTATCTGGATGAGGATTTAGGGAGTAGTAGGCAATGGACCAAGTACAAGTAAGAGATTCATTTAGGTTGGCGTAGACGTGGTAGGCCAAAGGGCCTATTTCTACATTTTTTTTAAAACTGAAAAGTGATGCACCCATGACACTTAAACCATCTAACATTCCCAGAACAGGCATTTCAATATAGAGTAAAGCTTCCTCCACACTGTCCCCAAACAGTCCCAGGACGGACAGTATGGGGTTAATTACAGAGTAAAGCACCCTCTACTCTTTTTTTCAACTGACAGTAAAGCTCTCTACTCTTTATAAAATGGAAAGTCACAAATAACAGTTGAACAGCCCCTGCCGGGGTATTATTGAAATAAAGCACAAATTAACAGTTGAATGGAACAGAGACTTATTAATTGAAATAACGGTTTCTGGAGTGATGATGCACAAAGCTCGTAACCATGAAAGAGGGACAAACAGTCAGGATCGATTAGCCTGCTGTCTGGACCTATTGATGGCCATCTTGGTCAGGCCCAAGAGCAGAACCATAAGAAGCCCCGTAGATTTGTCTGCTCCTCCCTGTGCAGAGTGGCCGTAGTTCAGGAGTGTGGGTCAGAAATGCAATCAAAATTTAAGGAGCAGCCTCTTCATAAAATAATTTCACGTGAAGCCGCTTTTTAGTTTCTATGTATGTGTGAAAAGCTACAAAACTACACGTGGCAGAGGACGTGGTGACCTTAGTGTCAAGATTAGAGTGGTGCTGGAAAAGTACAGCAGGTCAGGCAGTATCCGAACAGTGGGAAGGTCGATATTTCGGGCAAAAGCCCTCTCCAGCATCTGCAGTACCCACTTCTGCTGACCTAGTGAACTTACTCAATTTACGATTGCAAGGGACTGCCATGTGCAACACTCTCCATCCCAGATTCCCAATGGACAAGGGGAGGACTGCTTTGTTGAGGGCCCCCCTGATGGGAATCTCCATCACGAGGGGGCAAAAAATCGTGGCAAGTGGGCCTATTTCTATGCAGTATGATTCTGTCTCTTATTCCAGTATGATCTCTCCCAGTTCTTTGTACATCTTGTTTCGCAGCCCACTTGCCACATCCTTGCTAATTTAGTTTAAGGTTTTAAGGTGACATAAGCAGGAACAGTGCATATGCTGGGCAATGTGTAAAAACCTGGAAAGTGCATAATGATGAACGTGGAGCATTTTATGGGCTAATTCTTATAGAATTTTGATAATTGCATATAAATTCAGCAATCCTGCTTACAGTATCAATGCATTGTATGAATTTAAAGCAAAAATAAAATCACCCACCGTGGTCTCAGATTACTAATCGGTGAATCTTAATGATCACGTTTGATTTGCTTGAAATCAGAAACCTGAGGATGGGAAACCTCTGAAGAGGGGAAATGGAGGATGTGACCTGTTGCTTCAACACATGGCAATTAATACTGTTCTCCTCGGCTTTCCTCTCTATTGACATTGTTCAAGACCTTACTCCTCACCTTCCCCATATGCCAGATTCCAGCAATCCCTCAGTGTCCTAGATGAGTCCTTCAGTCCTATTGGACACTCAAAATCTCTCACGTCTTGCTGCCCTTTCTGAAATCCTACACACTCCTATTGTTACACGTGACCTCCTTAATCCTCTATACCATCCCCGCTACTTCAAGCTACTACCAGTGCTTCAAAACCTTGAAAGTTCTCTTCCAATGCCACGAAGTTCCAGGTTCCTGTCACTCTGTAACCTTGGGCCTGTCTCAGTGCTGCTGGACGCCCTAACCTCCTCCCAGTCCCTGGAAGCTGACTTCAATGCAGTCATAGGTATTAGCATCTCATCCCATTACTCCTGAATGCCAGAGCCAAGCCCACTGTTGGTGGCCTATGGTAATGCCACTAAGTTTAACACTTCTGTCCCTTCCAAGATATTTGACAGAAGATGATTGCTTGTATGTAAGAGATGTAGCCTTGATGAGGACTGTTTACACATGAAATAATAGTGGTTATCTAGATCAGGTGTTTTTTCTGCTAACTTTTTATGTCTGATTTATTTTCTGTAGAGCTTTTGAACCTGGAAAAGAAGTTAGCAGAATACAAGTGTGATACCAACAAGGCTATTCGGCTAAAGTTAGGTATGTGCTTCAAGCACAGAATCTTTTTATGACTTGCACACTGCTCCCCTTTTATACATCAGGCAGCGAAGGAGAAGTGGGGGTGGAGGGGTTGGTGTGGAGATGGGCGAGAAAGGAAGTCATGTTGTGGCCAATTGGTAACTGAAATTGGTAGAAATGTTGCAGTGACGTTGCAAAATAGTTTATTACATTCAGCGATGAACCAGTGTATAATCCTCCTTTTTGGGGGTAGAACATTACTTTTCTGAAATAACTCCTAGGGGAGTATGATTTCTCTACTTATTGAGCTGTTAATGTAACTATTGGGTGCTAACGAAATTGGTTCTGCTGTTTCTTTCTCTGAATCAGAGAGTCAGCATGATGTGTTTTTTCCATATTACTAGTTCGCTTCGTTGAAGACCTGGAAGATGAGACCATGAGCTTCAGTCCATTATACAGTCACCAAGTGTTTGGAGATGAGTATGTGATTTGTTACATTGGAACCTGTTGATAGGGCTCTCATTACCTATGCAATATGTTGCAAGCTTTCATAATTGCTTTTGGTTTTTGTTTTCATGCTGTGTTCTTGAATTGGCTGTTTTTGGTTGCCATTTGCTCTCGTCTGGTTCTGGTCTGCCTGATTTAGCATAGCACAGTTATGGCTCAATCAGTAGCACTTATTCTTCATGAGTTAAAAGGTACATAGTTAAACATAAAGACCGAAGCATATAACCTGGGCTGATATCCCCAAAGCGGTATTGGTGGCATGCTACATTGCATGTATGAGAAATTATGTCACACCCCATCTATAATTATTTATATAAAATATTCCATGGCACTGCTTCAAGGAAAAGTATTGGTGTTCACACTAATATTCTAGTAAATATTTATCCCTCAGCCCAAAATTTGACTCATTACTTTTAGTGGGATCTTGTGAGAATGAATTTGCTACAATGTTGACTTCAAAAGTACTGAATTGGCTGTAAAATGTATTAGGAAGTCCTGAGGGCATGAAAGATGTTACGTAAACACAGGTCTTTCTTTAACATTTTTGTCTGCCATGCTTGTGACTTAGAGTCATAGAAATGTACAGCACAGAAACAGACCCTTCGGTCCAACTTGTCCATGCCGACCAGATACCTCCACCCAATCTAGTCCCACCTGCCAGCACTGCCTCGTATCCCTCAAACCTTTCCTGTTCATATACCCATCCAGATGCCTTTTAAATGTTGCAATTGTACTGGCCCCTACCACTTCCTCTGGCAGCTCATTCCATATACACACCACCCTCTGCGTGAAAAGGTTGCCCCTTAGGTTCCTTATATATCTTTCTCCTCTCAACCTAAATCTATGCCCTCTAGTTCTGGACTCCCCCACCCCAGGGAAATGACTTTGTCTATTTATCCTAAACATGCCCCTCATGATTTTATAAACCTCTATAAGGTCACCCCTCAGCCTCCAACGCTCCATGGAAAACAGCCCCAACCTATTCAGCCTCCCCCTATAACTCAAATCCTCCAACCCTGGCAACATCCTTGTAAATCTTTTCTGAACCCTTATGTTTCACAACATCCTTCCAATAGGAGGGAGACCAGAATTGCACACAATATTCCAACAGTGGCCTAATCAATGTCCTGTACAGCCGCAACATGACCTCCCAACTCCAATTCTCAATACTCTGACCAATAAAGGAAAGTATACCCAACCCTCCACCACCACCCTCTATATTCTATCTTCGAGCCAATTCTGTATCCAAATGGCTAGTTCTCCCTGTATTCCATGAGATCTAACCTTGCCAACCAGTTTTAACCATAATTTTGATTAGTGCAGTTAGCACTGGATCTGTTTGTCTACAAGGCTCACAGTTGAGTACAAACTAATGTACATTTTTAGTTCTTTTTTCATAAACCAGAAAGGTGGTTTGCGTGCTGGAATTCAACATCTCTGGACAGGTAGAGTGAGAGGATACGTAGAACATGCTGGATGTCGTAGGAAATCTATTGAGAGGTTGAAATACCAAGAATTCCCTGCAACTGTATTCACATCTGACTAAAACTACATCTGTTCATGAAACCTACTTCAATCATTTGTGAAGGTTTCACATGCCTCATTTTATCAAGTGAACAGTGTTGCTCTTGTTTGGAATGCAGTTATAGATTGCCATTCCAGGAGATTTGCATACCAAGTATTTATTTAATTGTTTACTTTCCCGCCTTAACTGCAGTATTGCCTAATTTTGGGCACCGCACTGTAGCAAGAATGGGAAGATTTTCGAAAAGATGAAATATAGATTTATGAGAATAGTTCCAGAGTTCAGGAATTTTAATTATCTCCGATAGATTGGAGAGGCTGGGACTGTTCTCCTTGGAGAAGAGAAGGCTGAGAGGAAATTTGATAACGATGCTGAAAATCATGAGGCACCTGGACATTGGTGGAACAATCACAAACCAGAGGGCCCAGATTTAAGGTAGTTAGCAAAAGAAACAATAGCAACATGACATCGAAACCTAGCATGTGCTGCCTGTGTGTATGGTGGAGGCAGTTTCAATCAAGGTTTTTCAAAGAGAATTGGGTATTTGTCTGAAGTGAAGAAACTTTACAGGGCTACAGGGAAAATGTCGGGGAGGGGGAGAGGTGGGATCAGCTGAGTTGCTGTCGCAGAGAATGGTTACAGACATCATTGGCTGAATAGCTGTCTTCTGTGCTGTAACCATTCTCTGATATTTGATCTTTCTGATTTTGAATTCCACAGCATCATTAAGTCTGCCTATTTTCTATCTTGGTGACATTACCTGATATTTGACTCTGTTTGAGCTCATCTGCTAAAAGCCTCATTCATGCCTTTGTTACTTCTAGATTCGGCTATTCCAACACACTCCTGGCTGGTCATCCACATTCTAACCTCTGTAAACTTGAAGCCCTTTCCTGACTTGCACTAAGTCCCATTCCCCATCACCTCTCTGCTTGCTGACCCATGTTGGCTTCCTGTCAACCAGTGTCTTAATTTAAAAATTCTCAGCGACTTTTGAGAAGATTTGTAGCTCAAGTTGAGGTTCTGGATGTAGATTTGCTTGCTGAGCTGGGAGATTCATTTCCAGATGTTTCGGTAATATCTTCATTGGGCCTCGGCGAAGCAGTGTTACGTGATTCCTGCTTTCTATATGTGTGTTTGGGTTTCTTTGGGTTGGTGATGTCATTTCCTGTTCTTTTTCTCAGTGGGTGGTAGATGGAGTCTAACTCAATATGTTTGTTCTTAGAGTTCTAGGAATTCTCGTGTATGTCTCTGTTTGACATCTCATCATTGTTTCCAAATTTCTCTATGGCCTCACCCTTCCATCTATCTCTCATCTCCTATACATAGCACTTAATATCTGTGCTCACCTAGTTCTGGCCTCTTGAGCACCCTAAGTGATTTTAGTTTTTCACCACTTGAGAGTGTGCTTTCAGTGGCCCTAACCTGCTGAAATCTCTCTCTCTACCCCATATCTGTCTACATCTATCCATTCAGACACACCTTAGAACTGACCTCTTTGACCAAATCTTTGTTTCTCATCCCTAATATCTCTTATTTCTCTAGCTGACATTTCACAGAGACAAAATAAGATGAAGTGCCTTGAGATGTTGATATTTTAAATGTTAGTTAAGTATCTGTTGTTGGTTTATCCCACTCCTAGAAGTATGATACACCTGTTCCCAGGTACCTTATTGTCAGGTATATGAAATTATACACCAGAAAGGCCTTATAATCCTTTCCCCCTCTATCCTGGAATGGTTTGATAAATGGCTTCAGGGTTTCTGTCTCCCCAGGTGTATGTTCCATGTGTTGATCACTGTGTAAGAATTTTCTAATAGTAATAAAATCATCTTACTTTAGAGAGACCCTGTCATTCTTTTGTCTGAATTTCAATTTAATGTGATGTAATATTCCTGACACATTCTTTCCTTAATCACCTTATGTTCTTTATGTGGTCATCTCCTGAGTCTGTGGTTGTCCCCATGTATTTTGAATCTGAGCAACAAACTAGACTCTCTTCCATCTACTGAAACCTCCCAATGTCCATTGATGTACTCTTGATGAATATCAGTACCACACACAGGTCTCCTCCTTAGTGTCTTAGCACTTTAACAGCAGCACAGTCTGTCTAGGGGATTTACTTGTTTTGAAGTTTTTAGCTTTCCTGCATACCAAAATCATTCATTGTTTCTTGGATTTGCCGAACATTGCTCTTACTGCTAAAATGTAATCTGTCTCTGTGTCCCTTTCTAATTTTGTGCTGCTCATCTAATTTATCTGGTCTCAGGTGGAACTTTGTACCCTTGTGAGAGCCTAGGACTGTGGTGCTGACTAATTGCATTGAGCTATCTTTGTTTAAAATGCTCTTGGCTCTTATTGGAGACTGACACTTTTGTGATTTTGAAGTTGGATGATGTTTTCAAACTTCATGTCCGCCCCAAATTTCCAAAAAGATCCTGGAGCAATTCTGGTGTCTTTTGATCAAAACCAAGTTGGTTGAATGGAAGTTTCTTCTGTCCTTTCATATCCTAGTATTTGACTCTGTTTTTAAACCCTGCCTCCATATCATCTTGTTTTCACTGCAAAGCAGTCCTGTTCTCTTAACTCTGTGTGGAAACATTTCTTTTGACATCCGCCTCCTTCCAGTGGTAATCCTCAGTCTGTGCTTCCTTTGTCACCTATTCACTAACTCATGGAAACAATGTTGCATTTGCATTCCCCCCTCAAGCTTCCAAACCTTTTGAAAATCTCCATTTGATTCCACTTGACCATCTCTGTTCTGTTGAGAAAAGATCCAATTTCTGAATCTTTCTCCCCAAAGAAGTCTTTGTCTTTTACCCCTGGTGTGAGTGTAGGAAATTGTTACTGTCTCTTTTCCATATCTTGATGTTTTCTATAATGGGCTACTGAGGACAGTACACAGTACTTTGTTTGTGTTAAATGTGGGCAAAATATTGGCCAGACTACCAAAATAGCTCACTACTCTTCGTCATATCGTGCCACTGATGATGTTGTTCATCTAAGTTAGCAATGTAGGCTGTTCAGTTCAATGTTTGCAAAATGGTATTCCTTTAGTCATGTGTTCAGGTGACAGCCGAGATTATGGGTTTTAGCCCATAGCCTGATGAAGGTACTATCAACTGAGTCAAGATGGAACATTCCTCCAAGATCCTATCTTTTCTGAAGGGAACAGAGCCCACGGTTTCCAGTTCTTCCTCATTGAACAATCTATTTGACAGTCAGCCAGCCCCATGGAACTTCACTACATTGTGTGTGACACTTTGGTCAGACCACACCTTGATTGCAGTGCATTGTACTTATAATTATGTCTTTGATTGATTTGCACTCAACTATATGATACACCTGTAGAATACAATCTCTTTGAGAGATTACTTAGAGTATACAGACCAAGAACAAGCCATTCGACTCATTCAGAGGAATGGGGTGTGATGCCAGAGTTTATGTGACACATTTAACACTGGAACTCCTTGCAATACTGCCTACAGGTGTATCTGCTATTGCAGGTAAATGCATTCATTTTTACAGGAGAGCATTCTATTCAAAGAGATTGGTTTGAATGTTTTCAGTGGAATACTTTATATTAAATTTAATATGCAATAGATATAAATGGTTTGACAATCTTTTGATTTTTGAAGTTTCATATCACTTCATTTAGATAATTTCTCTGAACAGGACGATTAGAAAATATCTCACACCTCTGGAATAGGTAGGACTTGAACCCAGACCTCCTGGCTTGGAGGAGGTCTGGGCTCCTTTCCTTCATTTTGTACCATGTAAATGTGGTGATATCAACTAATTGCTGAGTAAACCTTGCTGTTTTGTTGCATTATTTAAAGAGCTTACTAATAAGCCCCATGTTAGCAGAAGTTCTTTCAGTGCAAGCAGTTCTCCCATACAGCTCGTTTATGCCGAGGCTTAGCAGCATTTGCGCAAACATTTTCTACAAAGCAGCAAGCGCGACTCTTTCATTTGCCAAGAAGTATCAGTGCAGTAAGAACAGGTGATCCCATTATTACAACATTGCTGTCTATGGGATCTTGCAGTGCGCAAATTGGCTGCCATGTTTCCTGTGGAACAATTGTGACTATGCTTAAGAAGTATTTCATTGGCTGTAAAGCACTTTGAGGTGTCCTGCAATTACAGGCAAGTGTATATGTTATTTGGAAGGGCTGCTCAGTTGATAGCAGTGTTTCCACTGAGGCAGCTCTAATATAAATGAGGCATCAGACATGCCCACTGTGTTACTAAACCTAAAGTAAATGTGCTCATTTGAGTTTATAAATGGCCCTGCATTAAAAGTAAAGAGAAAATAAATCTAACTTCTACAGATACTCTATCAACATGTGGTTATTTCTGCTTTGCCTGCAGAGAATCAGTATTTGGCTACAAGGACCTTGAAATCCAATTGTACTACAGTACCTGCAGCCTCACTACATTCTTCAATATCAAATACTCCAGCAAAGTTATAGAAAAATATGACAACGTAGAGGTAGGCTATTGAAATGTTGCTTGACTTCGCAAGGTTTTAACTAGCCTAAGCAGTGCTCTGATTATGCACTGTGTCGTAGTACTGCAGTCTGTTCAGACCAGTGAGGTTCTGCAATGCATTATTCACTGGTTGCATCTGGTTGTGGTTGCTTTATAGGTAACCTTGGTGCCCCCTGAGTTAGGGAGTTGTAAATTTCACAAGGTTTCTGGTCTTGATCAATCCCAGATGTGAATGTCCCATTTGACTAAGATAAACCTTTCTTTTCTCCTCACCTCTCCCTTGGTTATGTGACCCACTGGTTCTGTTTGAGTTCCTACATAGGAGCTGTCAACCAGATGAGGTAGGGCTGCTGATGCCTGTGCAACAGCAAAAATCTTTCAGGGGAGCAGAAGTTGACTTCACTGCTTTGACCTCAAGAGGTACCTGAAATAACATCTTGCAAGCTTGGAGTATTAGGACCGACAGCCTTCCATTCTGTAATTGTGGGCTTGAGTCAAACACCTGGCAGTCATTTCATCCAATGGAAGAATGATGGAATAATGATGCACCGCATTTAAAAAAAACTTTAGAAGAGCTACTTTATTGATGTTACTTAAACTAAGTGTTATTTTGTAAGTTTGTTTATAGCACAATGAGGAATTTGCTTTTCATTTATTTAATAAATCCTGTAAGGCCTTTCCTGGTGAAAACGGGGAAATAATGTGTTTTCTAGCTAAATATTTTCACAAATTGACAGGTCAGAGTACCTTCTCTGAGGTGTTGCTGTTCATGCCATGTGTTGATTTTTTTTTAAAAAACTGGGAAATGACAGCATTGCCAAGCAGAATTATAGAGACAGACAGCTGTCTGGGGATCTGCTTCTCAGCTGCCATAAAATTGTTTCTGTCTTTTGACCTGTGGAATCCACAAGAAACTGCACAATGTGGCAAGAAAAGAATGAGAGGGAGGGAACAGAAAAAAGAAACTGCTTCCAATGTGCTTAAAGCTCTGTAGTTTACTGTAAACAATTTGTTCCTATCTAGGTTGATAATGTTGAAAGTAAAATGTTAGAATTTATCCCAGCTGGTTACTGCATCAACCTTGATGAGTTTATTGTGCAGCTGGAAAAGGACGCTTCCTTCAGACCATTTGGATTTCTCATTCACTCATATACCGTGTATGATGAGAAGGAGGGACTGGAGTTAAACTATGAGATTTACAAGGTGAGTGAAAAAAAACACACTGGTGTGCTTTTCTAATGGCTAATGAGCCTGAATATTTTCTCGGCTGTTTGGATGCGTCATTTGGTACAGATATTTGTCATTGACAACTCTTCACTGAAGATTCATGCTGACTTTCACTGTCTGCTAGCTTTTACTGCGGCAGTGATTTGATTATCTGATTCTGCTGTGCACCTCTAGTGGCGTTTTTTTGGTCAGAGTGTAATTAAGGGTACTGGGTTTCTACAATATCTGTACAATTACAGCGTTGGCTCCAGTGCTGCCACAGATCTGGTACAATTTAAATCAGTGATTTCACCTTTACTGCATTGATGACATAGCAACTGAAATCTGTCGATTAACTAAAGTATCCAATGGATTAATAACTGTTTTTTTTTCACCGTAGTTCTCTAATGAATTGTCCAAAGGAATGCTAGATCAAAGTGATACTTGGTCAGAGAGTCATGCAGCACGGAAACAGACCCCTTGGTTCAACCAGTCCGTGCTGACCATAATCCCAAACTCATCTCCTCTCGCCTGCCTGCGATTGGCCTGTAGTCCCTCCAGACATTTCTTATTCATGTACTTCTCTAAATGTCTTTAAAACATTGTCACTGTACCTGCATCCACCACTTCCTGTAGAAGTTTTCCACGTATGGAGTCAGATATTATGAGGGGGCATAGCTTTAAATTAAGGGGTGGTAGGTATAGGACTGACGTTAGGGATAGATTCCTTACTCCGCGAGTTGAGAGTTCACGGAATGTCCTGCCAGTAACAGTGGTAGACTTTCCCTCTTTATGGGCATTTAAACGGGCATTGGATAGGCATATGGAGGAAAGTGGGTTAGTGTAGGTTAGGTGGGCTTGGATCGGCGCAACATCGAGGGCCGAAGGGCCTGTACTGCGCTGTATTTTTCTATGTTCTAAGTTCATTCCACATACAAACCACTCACTGTAAAAGAAGTTTGATCCTGGTGTCTTTTTAAAATCTTTTTCCTGTCATCTTAAAAATATGCCTCCTAGTCATGAAATCCCACACCCAAGGGAAAATTACCTGCCATTCACCTTAGCTACACCCCTCATGATTTCATAAACGTGTCAGTCACCCCTCGACCACCTCCACTCCAGTGAAAGAGGTTCCAGCCTCTCCTCACCGCTCAAACACTCCATTCCTAGCAACATTTTAGTAAATTTCTTGTGAAACCTTCCTATAACAGGGAGACCAGAACTGCGCACACTACTGCAGAAGAGGCCTCACCAATATCCTGTACAACTTCAATACATTGCCCCAACTCCTACACTCAAAGATTTGAGTGTGAAGGCAAGCATGCTATAAATGCTTTCTTAACCGTCCTTTCTACCTGTGATGGACATTTCAAAGAATCATTTACCTCTTCTCAAAGAACAGTGGCCGAAACCCTCCATTTGTTAAATCCTTTCCAAGTGCCACCCTAATCCTATGGACTGGCACCATTCAGGCGATTTGCAAATATACATTTTAGAACTCAGATCATCTGACTGAGAGCATGGGGGAGGGATTAGCTGAAAATGATGCCCTTTATCTGATGTAATCAGGGATCTAGAAGAGAAATTAATCTCTCTAATTAGGTCAGATCAGATTCTGTTCACAAGTAAGCCAATCTAGGGAGTGCACAATATAGGGAGTGCAACCCACAACTATCAAGATACCTCTTCCAGCCATTAAAGACAGAGTTAGATCAGAGCTCCAGGAATTAATACTGCTTCAATAATGCCTCTGGTGCTATTATATAATCAGATACAAAGTATATAATAGACAGTTTTCTGATACAGTTTAATTCCACTATAGTTTTAAGTGGCATTTCAATGTATCTAACTCAGTACCTGAACTTTGCTTAAAAACAGAGTAAAATTATTCCTTAATGGCAAGCTGCAAAGCCTATTTAATATTACATTTCTTGTACAGCTGAGCAATGAATAACTTTTGAGTTTTGAATAGATCCAAGTGATTTCAGTTGATCTATTTAACCAGTTCCTTGTGTTCACCATTGATGCTTTTGTCCTCAGTATAATCTTTACTTTCTCCCACCCTGGCAATTTGCCCAGGTATAGCCCCATTTTCATTCCCTCAAAGTTAGGGAATGGAACTACATACGTCATAACTGGTATGGTGATCTATCACAGAACAGTACCCTGAGGAGCTCCTGGAGGTGAAATGATTTGACCTCCAACAATCACAACCATCTTCTTTTGTGCTTGGACTCCAATCAACAGAGACCTTTTCTCTTCCCCCCCACCCCCCAACCGATTCCTACTGACTCTAGTTTTGCTCGGGCTGTTGTCTGCCAAACTCTTGTCAAACGTCACCTTAATATTGAAGGCTGTCCCTCTCGCCTCAACTCTGCAGTTCAGATCTTTTTGACCACATTTAGACCAAAGCCTTAACGAGGCCAGGAGCTGAGTCTCACTGGCAGAAACCAAACTGAGAGTCAGTAAGCAAGTTATTGCTGAGTAAGTGTCCCTTGATAGAACTGTTGATGACATCACCCATCTCTTGATTAATGCGAGTAGACATGTCCTGAACCTGTAAAAATCTGACCTTGCTTCTTTCTGCTCTATCTAGGCATTTATACAGACACATGAACAGACAGAAATACAGACCATGTGCAGGCAGATGGGATTAGTTCGGAATGGCATCATGGTCGGCACAGAAATGGTGGGCCGAAGGGCCTGTTTGTGTGCTGTACTGTTCTATTCTGTTCTATCCACCCCCAACTATGGGACTTTTGGAAATGTTTGGAAACCAAAATTTCTTTTTTGGCCTCAGTGGTAACACATAATGTTACCACTTCTCTCTTCTCAGGGACTGTACTCCTCCACTCCAACCCACAACCATCAAAATAAAAATCAACAACAACATAAGAAATAGGAGCATGAAGTAGACCGCTTAGTTGCTGAAGCCTGCCCCTCGATTCATTACAATCACGGCTGTGCTTTCACTTCAGCCTTACTTTCCTACTTGCTTCCCATATCCCTTGATTCCCAGGGAAGCCAACGATCAATCAACCTTTGTCTTTAATCTACTTCATAGATAGAGCTTTAGGTTATAAGGACAGATTCTACCTCAAGCCTCCCCTGCTTCACCAGAATCCTGAACTTGTTGCCAACCCCATGTATCAGATCCCCCTGCCCGCCCCAAATAAATTAAGAATCTGTCTTGCTACAGGTTGGCTCTGATCATAGTCATATCACATCTTATGTTGTGGAAACTTTGGACCATTCCTCATCCTGGTCCTACCTGTCTGCAGTCTTTGCAGTTGACCACATCATTCTCTGAGCATTCACTGTTGCCTTAGCTAGACGGGATTACACTCCTGTGGTTCCACTCTCATCTGTGTCATTGTATCCTGTAAGCCCCCTGTAATGGCTTCCTTTCTTGCTCCTGCATCATTGTCTGTGAAGTTTATCAACGATCTATCATTATCTCCCTCCTCTTTCTCATCCAAAATGCTGTCATTTGGTGGTATGATTTTAAAGGAGGATTGATGACATTCAGCTTGACCTTAACATTTTTCTCAGCTCCTCCATTGTCACTAACTTGTCAGACTCATCATTCAACGTTCAGTAGTTGATGAGTAGATATTTCCTCCAGTTAAATATTGAAGTCATTATAGTCTTGCCATCAATTTTGCCATCATTATCTCACCCATTTTTTTCTTCTGCCTCAGCTTGTCTGCTGCTGAAAACTTCATTCATGCCATCATTAACTTTAGATTCCATTTTTCCTATTACATTCTTGGTGGGCCTCTCACCTTGCATCATCCTGTAAACCCATTTTTCCCATAATGAATCCTGTTCCCATATTACCCCTGCGCTTGCTGATCTACACTGGCTCCCAGTTTGGCTATGCCATTTAAAAACTTCTCATTTTTTAAAAATCACTTCATGGGCTCGCCCTGTTATCCATTCTACTCTTCTGGCTGAAGATCGTTGCAGATGCTTCAGGTTTATGTTTTGCATTAATGTGCTGTGCTCCCCCATCATTAAGATTTGGAATATTCATGGAGCTGCCTCTCGTTTGTTAAACTGCTCGCCATCATAACTGCATGTGGTAGGCCTACAGAGCTTAGCAATGGGGTTGTTTTGCTTTGTCTATCACTTGCTGCTTATGCTGTTTGGTGTTTCATAGTAAGAGAACAGGGTTTGGCCTATCGAGCCCGCTCTGCCATTCATTAACATCATGGCTGATCTATCCTTTACCTCAGCTCCTCCTACCTGCATTATCCCCATGACCCTTAATTCCCTGATCATGGAAAAATCCTTCCAACTGTGTGTTGAATATACTTAAAGAAGTTACCAGTACTGCTTCCTTGGGCAGAGAATTCCATAGATTCACTACTCTCCAGGAAAAGCAGTTCCTCCTCATCTATGTCCTAAAAATACTCTCCCTAATCTTGAGGCCGTGTCCCCTCATCCCAGTCTCACCCACCAGTGGAATCAGCTTGCCTGCCTCTATCTTATCTATCCCTTCCATAATTTTATGTTTCTAGAAGATCCCCTCTCATTTTTCTAAATTGTAGTTAGTTCAGTACCAGGCAGCACAACCTCTCCTCATAGGGTAACCCCTTCATGTCGAGAATCAACCTGGTGAATCTACTCTGCATCACCTCCAAAGCCAATACATCCTTCCTCAAGTATGGAGACCAGAATTACGCAAAATAGTGCAGGCGCAGCATGCAAGTAGTCTAGTGTTGTTGTAGCTTTGCCAGGTTGACACCTCTTTCTTAGGTATGCCTGGTTCTGCTCTGGCATGCTCTCCTGCACTCTCCATTGAATTGGGCTTGATCCTCTGGCTTGATGGTAATGTTTAACTTCCAGCTCGGCGAACAGAACCACAACATTGATGGTAATGGTTGAGTGCGGTAATGTGCTGGGCCATCAGGTTGAGCTGGAATACAGTTCTGCTGTTGCTGGCCCACTGTGCCTCATTCTTGAATGTAGGTCGGTTCTATGAATGTCCAATTTAGTACAATAGTCGTGCAGCACAACACCATCCTCTGTGTGAGGACAAGACTTTGACTCTACAAGAACTGTGTTGTGGTTACTTTACTGATCTTGTCAAGGACGGATGCAGCTGTGGCTGACAAATTGGTCAGGATGAGGTCAAATATGTTTTTCCTCCTTGGTTCCCTCACCAGCTGCCGCAGACCCAGTCTCACAGCAGTGTTCTTTAGGATGCAACCAGCTCAATCAGTAGCGGTGCTATCAAGCCAGTGTTGGTGATGTACGTTGAAGTCCCCCAGCCAAATACATTCTGTGCTACTTCCAAATGTTGTTCAACAGGGAGGCATATAGCTGAGGGAGGGTGGTAGTTAGTATTCTGCAGGAGATTTCCTTGCTTGTGTTTAACCTGTTGTTGTGACACCTTGTGGGCTGAAGTCAGTGGTGAGGATTCCTAAGGCCAATCCCTCCTGACTGTATACCACCAAACTGTCATGTCCAGCTGCACAGCACAGCACAGCACACTGGTGGCAGTGTCTGGGTCGTGACAATATGAGATACAGTTCTGAGTAGGACTTTGTCAGGCTGTTGCTCATCTAGTCTGTGAGACAGCTGTCCTGCTTGTCAATCAGAGGATCATGAACTCAAGCCTCAATCAACTCTAGAGATTACAATACAAAATCCAGATTGATGCTCCATTTTAGTATTAAAGAATGCAACACTGTCAGAGGTGGTATCTTTTGGATGAAATGTTCAATTGAGACCTGACTTGTCCTTTCACATGAGCGCATAAGATTCCAAGGCATTGTATAAAAGAGCAGGGCAGATGTCCCTGCTGTCGTCATCAATATTTGGTGCTTAATAAAAATTACAAACGGATTAGATAATCATTATTACATTTTTTTTGGGAGCTTGCTGTGCGCAAATTTGCTGCTGTGTTTTCTACATTAAGTTGATGACTACACTGAAAAAAGTATGCCATTGGTTTTAAAGCACTTTGGGCTCTCGAGATCCTGGAAGGGGATAGAGAAATGCAAATTCTTCCTTTATGTAAATGAAAGCTGCCATAGTCACTGAGGACCATTGGCTGCTCTCTCATTTGACAGAGACAGCTGGTGCTGAGTTTAACCTGAGGGTCACCATGCCTCAAGCAAGGGGCCAGGTTCAGAAAGCAGGGTGATCTCAGTCAATACAGAAATTGAACCCACACTGTTAGCGTCACTCTGCAATCCACACCAGCTGTCCAAGTGATAAAAACTGCTGCTTGGCTAATCTGTGAGAGTTGCTCTATCCCTATCAACTTTGGCAGTAGAACCCCTGATGTTCGTGAGGTGGGTGGGTGGGGAGAGGGAGCGATGCTTTGGAAGGTTCATTCTGAATGTGTGCACTCAAAATAACTGAATCTAAAAAAGAGTAACTTGCAGGCACATGATGTACGTGCTTTCATTTTCACCTTTCCAATGGCTGAGTAGGTCACTTCAGAGCAAGTCAGACAAGTGCGGGAATGGGATGACAATATACTAGAGAAAGGTTACCTTTCTTCTAGGGCATTAGTCCACACAATAATGTGACCGCTCTATCACTTGCTGGTATCAGCTTTGACAACTCTGTCTTTTTTGTCATTCTCAAACTGCCATTGTTGGATTTGAAATAAAGTTCTTGAGATTATTAGTACTGTAATTAGTATCCAAGTGATTCTCAAATTCTTTTTGTTGAAGAGCCCCTTTTCAAGTGACTTAGTAATCATGAGCATCTCTGTTCAAATATTAATACTGTAAACTCAATGTTTGTGTTCATCAGTATTCTGTTAAAAGGATTTGCATGAAGTTTTCTGCGGTTGACTGATACAATGAGTATTCATGTGATTCTGTTTATTTGTTCATGGGATGTTGGTGTTATTGCCCATCTCTAATGGTCTTGGAGAAGGTGAGTAAGTTGCCTTGAACTACTGATGTGAGGGAGGGAATTCCAAGATTTTGACTCAGTGACAGTGAAAGAGCGACTGCATATTCCCAAGTCAGAATGGTGAGTGGCTTGAAGAACTGGTAGGTTGTGATGTTGCCATGTGTCTGTTATCCTTGTCCTTCTGAATGGCAGAGGTCACAGGTTTGAAAGGTGCTGTTGGAAGAGCCTTGGTGAGATACTGCTGTGCATCTTTGTTGGTACACCGTACATGAAGAGAGTGAATCTTTGAGGGTGGTCAACCTGTCGAGTTCTCTACCACAGGAGGCTGTGGAACCAAGTCATTGAATGTACTTAGGAGAGAAGTAGATGTCTCCAGACTAAAGGTGTCAAGGAGTATGCAGAGAGAGTGGGAGTATGGCAAAGAGCTTTAGCTATGTTTGTGTTGGAATAGCGGAAGTAGTCTTTGTCGGCTGAATGGTCACTTGGTTCTATTTTCTGTTTCTGTGCTGATATTGTGCATTAAAGCCTCCTTTTCATCCTCCATGAGGATAGTGGGGAAAAGCTGCCTCTCTCTAATCATTTATCTTCACTTGTGGAGTCTGGAATTTGAGCTTCCTTCTTGCAGTTGTCTGTTTATAGTTAACCCTAAGCTCAAACTTATTTTTTATGTGCCATTGATGTCGCAAAACTTTATATATGTACTTGTACAAAATCAAAATACAACAAATGCTGGAAACATTGAGCAGGTCTGGCAGTACCTGTGGGGACAGAAATAGAGTTAAAGTTTTCTTCTGCTCCTAGCCCCACCCCCTATGCACTTTCTGTGTCTCTATTTCACTGTAGCTTTTCTTTCACCCTACTATATACACCATTACAAGCTGGTTACTCCTCACCTATCTTAGGACCAGTTTCGAATCATTATTTCTTCGGATTGGTCCTCATTTTAGCACCTTTATTTTAGCTCCAAGTGAAAGCACGTTTTCAGCTTCTTACAAGGGTACTGTCTCCACTCCCCAGTTTCTTTCATTGCTTATGGTTTCCCACCGTACCCTCATGTGGTACCGTACTCAATGTCTGAAAGATTTCCTTGCAGCTTAATGCATTTGGGTTGTCCACTGTTTTTCACAGTGATTTACATTATTCTAGAATTACATGGGAGATTATTCTGATTTTTAAGGTCAATGTGAAGTCAGCTGTTTTCACACAATGTATCAGACTGTTAAAGTGTGTTCCAAAGCTTTTTATGACTTGTAGGGAAAACACTGTGCCCTATGTGGTGAATCACTTGCCTGGAAGGCCATAAGTCTATCTATGGTGCATGCTGAGGGTGTTGATCTGAGAACAGATAGTGCCATTGCTGCTATGATGCATATAGTAAGACAAAGGAATGGCATTCCAGGCAGCCTTCCCTCAGAAAGAAATGACTAGTTGGATTTAGTGCTGGAGAGTCTAACTTTCTGTACCAGCAGGTTCAAGTCAGTGCCACTGCCTTTCTAGGCAATCTGGTTCATGTTTTCACCTCCATCTGTGTAAAGGAGTTGAATCTAAAGTGTCCTTTCAACTTCCATCATCTAATTTTCAGACTGTGCCTCTTATGCATGTCCATCTGCATAAACTGTATTCTCACAATGTCCTTTGTGATCTTGAATTCTCAGAATCTCTCCCCTCTCACATGAGCGTTCCCAGTTTCTGCAGCCTCTCTCCATAACCCAGTGGTTTGTATCAGTTCAGTTTTCTTGTTCTTCGCTGTCCCCTTCTTAGCTTTGGTGTCTTCCTCATGATATGAAGCCCAAAGCTGTAATAGGTACTGTCAGCTCTGTACAAAACAATCACTCCCTAAGGTTAGTGCTTGGTCTGCCTGGTTATTGATTCTGCATTCTCGACTGTTACTGTACTTTGTACTGATGACATCGAGCTCTTATCCACCAGTATCCCAGATCCCTTTTTCATGTCATATCCTATAGAATCAACTTTCATTGTCACTGTTTTCAAACATTTCCAATCTCCATAAAGAGTAAACTGTGCTGTTTGCAAATTTTAAAAGCTTGGTAATCCACTACAAACCTAAATGATCAGTCTCCGCATAAGTTTTTCATGGAAAATCTCAGTATTTTAGGATATGTTGATTATTCAGTTTGGAGCATTTATTGGTTGAATTGTGTCGCAGTTCATTAGTGATAATTCTCTTTCATGCAGACTGATATTAGCTGTCCAGGATTTCGAGAATACCACGAGAGACTGCAGACCTTCCTCATCTGGTTCATTGAAACAGCAAGCTTCATTGATGTCGATGATGATAAATGGCAATTCTTCCTGGTGTAAGTGTATATCAGATGCATTGCCTGGAACATTTGTAACAGAGTTTGTATTACCTACTGTCTATATCTAAAGTTATAATGTGAATGATGTGCTTAGTTACAGCCAGGGGCATCCTGGTGACTTGAGGCATTTGTTGGTGAAGCAAATATGAGGTGCAATATAACAGGAGAAAGTGAGGACTGCAGATGTTGGAGATCAGAGCTGAAAATGTGTTGCTGGAAAAGCGCAGCAGATCAGGCAGCATCCAAGGAACAGGAGAATCAACGTTTCGGACATAAGCCCTTCTCCAGGGCTTATGCCCGAAACATCAATTCTCCTGTTCCTTGGATGCTGCCTGACCTGCTGCGCTTTTCCAGCAACACATTTTCAGTGCAATATAACATCCAACTGCCACCATTTGTAATCTATAATACACTTCTACAGAGAGCATGGTGATTATAGACTGTCACTGTACTGAGAGAAATTGCAGATTCATTTGGATCTTCAGTTGGATGGGAGGAATGAAAGTAATTATAATATTCAATCCTTTATCATTTTTGTGTTATGCAGATTTGAGAAATATCTTGAAGATGGCTCGCCACGCTTTGCAACAGTGGGATATATGACTGTATACAATTTCTATGCATATCCTGACAAAATGAGACCACGAATAGGGTAGGTAACCAGCAAAATCGCAAACAGAAACGTTCCAGTCCAAAATGAATGCTGTCCAACTGCAAATTGTAATGAGAAATTGCAGGATTGTTAGAGTATGGGATGAGGCCATATGGCCCATCTGCACCAGTTCTCCAAATGAGCTGTTCATCTAGTGTGATTCTTAGTGGGCATCTCCTTGTAACCTTACACATTCCCCTTTTTGGATAATATTTCAGTTCCATCAGACATAGGAACAGAAGTAGGCCGTGCAGCCCGTTGAGTTCAGTCATTTAATGAGGTCATGATTCATGTGATGATCCTCTACTCCCTGTGGCCTTAGACTCTCCCACAGGGGGATGCAACCTTTCCGCATTTACCCTGTCAAGTCCCTGAAAAATCTTGCATGTTTCAAAAAGGTCTTCCCTCATTCTCAAACTCCAATGAGTACAGGTCCAATCTACTCGAGCTCTCCCCATAAGATAGTCCTTCCATTCCTGGTATCAGCTTTGTGAACCTCCTCTGGACTGCCTCAAATACCAGTCTATGCCATATAGAAAATTTGTCAGATGTTATTTTTCCTTCGTGAAACTATGCTGACTCTGCTTGATCATTTTATACATTTCCAAATGCTATGTCATCTGTGTCATTATCCCTCCAAACCTTTCCTATTCATGCACTTATCCAAATGTCTCTTAAACATGGTAGTTGTACCCACATCCACCACTTGCCCAGGAGGTTCATTCCACATGTGAACCACCCTCTGTGAAAAATTTACCCCTCATGCCTTTCCTAAATCTCTCTCCTCTCACCATAAAAATGCACCCCTTAGTCTTGAAATCCCCCATCCTAAGGAAAAGACAACTATCATTAGTTTCATCTATACTCATTATTTTATAAACTCCTATCAGGTTGTCTCTCAACTTCCTACGCTCCAGTGAAAAAAGCCCCAGTCTATCCTGCTTTTATAACTCAAAGCTTCCATACCTGGCAATATCTTTGTCAATCTCATCTGAACCCTCTCCAGTTTAATAATATCCTTCCTATAACTGGGTGACCAGAACTGGACACAGTACTCCAGAAGAGGCCTCACCAATGTCCTGTACAATATGACTTCCCAACTCCTATGCTCAAAGGACTGAGCAATGACGGCAAGTGTGCCAAACGCCGCCTTAACCACCCTGTCTACTCATGATGCAAGCTTCAAAGAATTATTTACCTGAATCCCTGGGTTATTTGTTTGTTGTACCAAAATGCAATATCTCTCATTTTTCAGCCCATTGACCCATTTGATCAAGATCCATTTGTACTCTTAAAAAACTGTCTTCACTGTCTGGTATACCACTAATTTTGGTGACATCCACCGACTTACTAACCATGCCTTCTGTAGTCGCATCCAAGTCATTTATATAAAGTGACAAAGAAAAGAGGTCCCAGAACTGATCCCTGTGAAACACTGCTGGTGACAGGCCTGCATTTCGAAAAGCAACCCCCCTCCAAAACACCAACTCCTGCCGTTAAGCCAATTATGTATCCAGTTGGCAAGCTCACCCTGCACTTTGTGTGACCTAACCTTACATACTGCAGTTCACAATGCAGAATCCTCTCGAAGGTTTTACTAAAGTCCAAGTCAGCAGTGACTACTGCTCTGCCCACACCATCCAAATCTTTAAGACAATGGTAGCCCCAGTCAAAGTTTAGAAAATTAAAATCCCACATTATCGCAACCTTATGCTAGTATATTTTTGAGTTCTCCCCAACGTATTTGTTTCTCAATTTCCGTCTGACTATTGGGGGCCTAGAGTACAATCCCGTCAAGGTGATATTTTTTTCTTTCTTATTTCTAAATTCTACCCATATATTTTCGCTGAATGATTTTTCAGACATTTCTTCTTTAGTTACAGCAAAGTATTCTTTAATCAAAAGTGCCACTCCCACTCCTTTCCTCCTTTCCTATAGCATTTAAAACCCAGCACAGTCCTGTCCAAATCTCAGCCAAGTAATAGCAACGATGTCCCAATCCCATTTTCCTAAACATGCCCTGAGTTCATCAGCCTTATCTGTAAGCCCTCGCGTATTGAAGTAACTGCAATTTGGTTCTTCAGAGTTATTATGTACTCTGATCTCTGTGCTAAGACATTGGTCCCCTTCTAGTTCAGGTTAAACCCATCATTTTTGAACAGGTCTTGTCTATCCCAAAAGACATTCCAATTGTCCAGAAACCTGAGTGCCTGAACAATACACTTTTTTATCCTTTATTTCCTTTTATCCTTTTGTTCCTTCCTTCATTTGAGGTTCGCATTTGCAGTAAACCTATGATTACTACTTTTAATGTTTTTTTTTAAATCTTCTACCTAACCTCTTAAATTTGCTCTGTAAAGTTTTAATCTTTCCCATAAAACATCATCCCTAGCAAAGTGGGCAATAACTTCTGGCTTCTCAATCTCACCTTTAACAATATGCTTGAAATATTTAAAGGCATCCTTAATCCTAGCACTGAAGCCACTCTAAGTTTGCACTCTGTCACAATCTCCTGTCTATGCGTCTGACTGGAGAGTACCCTATAATAATAGTTTCATTAAATTTTGTCAAATACTCCTAGCGAGAATCATTCCTCATGTCCAATAACTGCCCCTTCTATTTTCCTCAGAGCTACTATCCGCTTCAATATTCCCAAAAAATGAATATCTATTTGATAGAGAAATAGTCAGCAGAAACTTTTGAACTATCCTCTTATCTTTTCTGATGGTCACCCATCTATCTGACTGATCCTGTTGTGTTATCATTTCTCTAAATCTACGAGCAATCTCACTCTATACTATTTATATGCTCTTAATAATATTAAGCCTAAGAAAAACCTTCAATAACACCTTTGTAGAATAAACTACTTTTCATTACCGAAAATGTGTTGCTGGAAAAGCGCATCAGGTCAGGCAGCATCCAAGGAATAGGAGATTCGACGTTTCGGGCATGAGCCCTTCTTTCTGATTCCTGAAGAAGGGCTTATGCCCGAATCGTCGAATCTCCTATTCCTTGGATGCTGCCTGACCTGCTGCGCTTTTCCAGCAACACATTTTCAGCTCTGATCACCAGCATCTGCAGACCTCACTTTCTCCTACTTTTCATTACCAACAGAGTGTAATGTTAAAATGCAAAAAAAACACAAATAAAATCAACCACTTAGCTGATTAATTAAACTAAAATGACTCCTCTTCAATAAATTTCTCAAAAGAAAGAAATTTTCTCTCAAACCAACCACACAGAAGACTCGCCAAAATGAAAACAGTCATGAAAACAATAAGCAGTGCTTCAAAAAAAATGCTCTTGCAGTGTTTTAAAACAAAAACTCCCTTTAAAATGTGTATTTTTTTTAACCTTTAATTTAGAATGGAAAAAAAAATTCAGCTGTTTGCTGAAAGCCTTCGAAAAGCTCTTTTTATAAAAGTTCAATTGAAAGCAAAATCACAAATTCTTGCAATGAAAAAAAAATCCCTTTAATGCATGTAGTCTTTTTTTAAACTTTTAACTTTAGGACGAAAATAAACTTCCATTCATTGTAGGCCCATGAAGAGTTTGAGTTTGTTTTTAAAAAAAAAAGTCTGTTTGGAGAGAAGAAAACGTGCATTTTTTTGTTTTTTTTTCAAAAGTCAGTGAAACAAAATGAATAGAAATCTTATTAGTAAACTATAATAACTCTTCTAAGCCTGCAATCCTGGGAGCAGTTGCAAGATCCATGCTGCGCCCAGCTTATGTAATGTATACTGCCATTATGCTATTACATCGTTTATAATAGACTTCAACATTTTCCTAATAACACAGATGCTAAGCTAACTGGCCCATTGTTACCTTTTCATTTGTTTCCATCCTTTTTTTAAATAAGGGTGTTACATTAGCAGTTTTCCAAACTTCGGGGTCTTTTTACAGAATCTAAGGATTCTTGGAAGATTACTACCAGTGTGTTCACTTCCTTTAATATCCTAGGGTACATCCCATCAGGTACAGGGGACTTATCAGCCTTTAACCTCATTAGTTTTGTGCTCACTTTTTTTTCTCTTGTGATAGTTATTCTCAAATGAAAGTACCTCCTCCACTCTTGAGCAGCATGTTCTGCAGTTAATTAGTTGGTGCCTGAGGTAAAAGAAAATCCCAAAACTATAACAGTAAATCTCATTTGAGTCAGACGGCAGTGTACTAATGCCACTTACAATGGATTAAGTTCCTTTACAACTATTTATATATGTTTATTGAAAAAATATCCCATGATCCTGCTCAATGTAAAATTTTGTCTAAAATGGCTGAGCCTAAGGATGAAGTATTAGCATGAGTGAATAAGAGCTTGGTAGAAAGGCTAGGTTTTGAAGACAGAAAAGTGGAGATGCAGAATGGATTTGTGAGGGAATTCTAGGATGTAGTGTTTATTTAACTGAAGAGCTGGCTGTCGTTCAATGGGATGGAGAGTGTGATGGAGATGCACAGGGAGGTGGAGAGTTTGAGGCAGCAGGACAGGACAGTTCCATAGGAGGTCACAGAGGGAGCAGGCAGTGAGGCCACTAAGAAATTTAAACACAAGAATAAGGATTTACTTTGGAGGAAGAGGATGTTTTGAGGCAATGTCAAAGGCTGTAGGGAAGTAAAGATGGAAAATGAGCAATGTTATTTGCAGCAGAAAAGATGCATATGGACTTGACAGTGTTACTACACTTTGAAGAACTTTGGAGAGGTAAGAGAGGATAAACAGGCTTGGTGGTTAGCACTGTTGCCTCACGGCACTAGAGATCCAGGTTCAATTCTAGTCTTGGGTGACCATCTGTGTGGAGTTTGCACATTCTCCCCATGTCTACATGGGCTTCTTCCCAGTGCTCTCATTTCCTCCCATAGTCCATAGATGTGCAGGCTAGGTGGGTTAGCCATGGGGAATATGGGCTTACAGTTATAACATAGGGGCACCTTGGTCTGGGTGTGATGCCCTTCTGCATCTCCTCCACTTGCTGCTCCTCTGACCTTGAGCCCCACCCCTCCAATTGCAATGGGTACAGCACCCCCCTGGTCTTCACCTTCCACCCCACCAATCTCTGCATACATCACATCATCTTCCACCACCTGCAAACAGACATGCAGATCATGGGCCTCCTCCATCGCCTAACCCTTACCATGCCTGGAGGAAAAATGCCACATTCCAGCTTGGGAGCCTGCAACCACACGGGATGAATGTGGATTTCACCAGTTTCTTCATTTCCCCCATCCCAGTCCCAACTTGGCACCACCCTCTTGACCAGTCATACCTGTCTCCCTCCCTTTCTCTTTCTGTTCTGTTCCTTTCCTTTCCTCCCACACCTTCATTTGCCTATCATATTCCCAGCTATGTCCCCCAACTCCCCTCCCACTTATCTCTCAGCCCACAAGCCTCATTCCTGATGAAGGACTTCAGCCTGAAGTGCTGACTGTCCTCCTTCTCGGATGCTGCCTGACCTGGTGTACTTTTCCAGCACCATACTCTCGACTCTGATCTTACTCCAGCATCTGCAGTCCTCATTTTCTCCGAAAGGAAAATGAATGCAAGTTGGAATACAGTGTGTCAGGAAGGGGAGGAGTTAGGTTTAAAATAGAAGGTTCAGGTCAAGTGGAGCAGCCAAAAGAGGCACTGACTGATAAAATTGTTCTGTTTTTTGCATTTCGGTTGTTTTCTATCGATTTGAGTTTTATTTTATTTTTAAAGCCAAATGCTGGTGCTGCCCCCATTCCAAGGTGAAGGACATGGTGCACAGCTGTTGGAGACAGTCCAGAAGTTTTACACAAGGGACCCTGCTGTACTGGACATTACTGGTTAGTGCCTTCATTGAAACCTGTTCAGCAGCCTTTCTTTTTTAAAAGCAAAATGAAGTGTACGGTGTTGAGGATATTCAAATTTAGACCACTTGAAAATATCATGTTCAGAGGACTCCTTGCCCTTTTTCTTGCACAAAAAACATTTTAGCTGGAATTTCTAGCCTCACATAGCCATGGAGGCATGGTATGAGGAAGTGGGTTTGAAGACTTGTTGTGAACCATCTGCTCTTACTGATCAGCCTTTGTAAGCAGTGTTCTTGGCCAGAATCAATTGCTGTAGTTAGTGCCAAGCCTTGTTGAGTTAAGCAGTATATGGTTATACACTGCTGCTGCTCTACATTAGCAATGGATAAGGTGGTGAATGCGCCAATCAAGCGGGCTGCTTTGTCCTGGATGGTGTCAAGCTTCTTGAGTGTTGTTGGAGCTGAACTCATCCAGGCAAGTGGGAAATATTCCATCACACTCCTGATTTGTGTCTTGGACAGGCTTTAGGGAGTCAGGAGGGAAGTTACTCACTGCGGGATTCCTAGCATCAGACCTACTGTTGTAGGCACAGCATTTATATAGCTCATGTACTTCAGTTTCTGATCAATAGTAACTCCCAGGATGTGGACAGTGGAGGATTCAGAGAATGCAATGTCATTCAACGTCAAGGAGGGAATGCTTAGATTCTTTCTTGTTGGAGATCATTGCCTGGTATTTGTGTAGTACTGATGTCATTTGGCATTTATCAGTCCAAGCTTCAAGGTTATCCAGGTAAGCATGTGGGCATGGATTACCTCATTGAATATTTTGGGAAGCTGTACACAGCAATCATGTTTTGCTAATGTAGCAGCAAGTATAGAGACATTCAGTTGTTTTAAACAACAAATGGTACATAATCCTGGGCAAGGAATTCTGCAGTGGAATTTATTGGGTTGAATAACCTATCATCATTTAAGCTTGCAGTAATTTCTGTTCAAAATCCTGCATTTTTTAAGGGCGTTTGTTTTGGAATTTCAGCTGAAGAGCCATCCGAGGATTTTGTGAAATTACGAGATTTTATTCTCGCCAAACTGTGCCACGATCTCCAAGCCTTTGCACCTGAAAAGCTCAAGAAAGGATTCAGTGCTGAAATGATAGAAGAGGCCCGACGAACATGGAAGATAAATAAGGTAATGGTTGTCTAGAACACTTTACAGACTGTATTCTGGGCTTCAGGCTCCATCAGACATACTGAATCACACACCTTCATGGCCTGTGTGGGCTCTGATGCAGTCACCTACACACTTTGAGGTGCTGTCTTTCAGGTGAGAGGTTAAACTGAGACCTCATCTGCCCCTCACGTGGGTGCTTTAAAAAAACAATTGCACAGTCCTATTTGGAAGAAGACCAGGGAGGCCTTCCTAGTGACCTTACCAATATTTCAAAAAGCCACAAAAATAGATTCCCTGCATTACAACAGTAACTGCATATGAGAAAGTACTTCATGACAGTAAAGGATTTGGAGATGTCCAAACAATGTAAAGGACACTAGTCTTATCTTTCTTTTAACAGTTCCATAAACACCCGTTTCAGCCCTTGTGCTCCCCTTTCCTACACATCCAACTTTCTATCCAGTTATGTTCCCTCTTGTATAATGTGCTGTAGTATTCCTCTTGTAAGACATCTTTTTGACAGTATTCTGAGAATCCACATACTTAACATCTGCTGATGTCTTTGTCAATGTCCTTGAGAGAACATGAGGGACAAGGCAAGCTTGGAGAGCCAGCTGATGTTTTCAGAGTCATGTTTGTGTATGACAACAAAATCTTAAGAGTATAGATACAAGGAGTGCAGTCTGAACATAATCCGTTACTTCTTTGGTTAAATATGGCATAACTTAAGATATCTACATTGGGTGGCAGCCTTCGTTTCCTGTGCATGTTTTGATGTTTTCTAATCAGTTTGTTTAGAGCTGTTATTAATCGCCTCTGGAACAGGTGGGATATTACTACTGTCCCACAAGAGCCCTCTCTGACGCATGGTTTATTGTTTCACGAAAGCTGCTATTCCAATTTAGCTGGTTAATTTGCTGTAAAGCTGACCTGTCAGTTACCCCCTCAGCCATGTTGTGTAATACTCATTCTTCTATGTTAGTTAGAACGTGACTCTAGCAAAAATTATTTTCAACAGACCATTGAGCCACATTGCAGGAAATAGAGGTGGGTTCAGGGAACACAGAAACCTTTGCAACATTATCTTCAGCCTTCAACAAATACAAAATAAATATCACAATCAACAAATGAGACTCTACTGTGCTTTTGTTGACCTAAAAAAGGCTTTTGACAGATGGAGGCCCTGTAGAAATTCTTAGCCCGACTTGACTGTTCTTGTCAAGATACAGCAGTTTCACAATGGAATGATAGCCAGATCACTGACTGACTGCACTGATTCTTCTGAGGTGACATGGTATGAGGTACAGTCCCTGTACCCTTCAGGATGTTCTTTACTGCCATGCTTTCTGGACCATTTCATGGGAATGTTGATGAAGCGTCCATCCCACCCAGAACAGACAGCAATCTCTGCAACTTGACATAACTGAAATCTTAAACTAAGGTATGAGAGATGATGACTGGAGAATTGCTGTATGCTGGTGACTGCCTTCATGTCTCACTGAGAGTACGACCTTCAAAGGATCATGGGCTGTTTTTTAAAAGAAGCTGATGACTATGGGCTTATCATCAACTTAAGGAATTCTGTTTCCCACCAACAGTCCTGAAGCTGACTTCACCCATCTCAGAAGCACAATTCCCAGAAATGTGAGCCTTGACAGTGAGTTGGTAAATAGACATGATTTAGAGGAACTGGTGGTGTACTCGGGTAGACAAAAATCACACAATACCAGGTTATAGTCCCAGAAGGTTTATTTGGAGGCACGAGTTTTCGAAGCTAGTTGTGGTGTTGTCTGATTTTTAACTTTGTCAATGGTAAATAGAATTACACGAGACATTGTGGATGAAACACAGCATCCAACTTGCATAAAACTTGCATAATACTGAGCCTTCTGTAGGTCTGTGACATGGCCTTTAACTCTGGATATATTAAGCAGTTGTACAGATTCCACATGAGATGCATTCAGAACATCATGGGTATCATACAATAGGAAAAAGTGCCCAACACTGATGTACTTCCAAGAGACGAAACATCTGGAATTAAACAGCCACCCTTATCAGAGACTAGGTCAGATGAAGTAGATATGCACTGGGCAACTGTCTGTGTGGAGTTTGCATATTCTCCCCAGATCTGCGTGGGTTTCTTCATGGTGCTCTGGTTTTCTCCCACATCCAAAAGATCTGCAGGTTAGGTAAATTGGCCATGCTAAATTGCCCATAGTGTTAGGTGTAGGGGAATGGGTCTGGGTGGGTTGCTCTTCGAAGGGTCGGTGTGGACTTGTTGGGCTGAAGGGCCTTTCCCCACACTGTAGGGAATCTATCTAAACTAATAATCACAAAGGTGGTCATCGCTTAAACTTAGACTGCCTGTGAGGTAGGCCAAAGTGAAGGTTCAAAGACTCCTCAAAGGTGAATCTCAGGAAATGTGATATGTCTGTCACTGACTGGGAGAAAAGTGCACAAGAAAAGACCACCTGGGGAGTGAGCTCAAGTGAGTGAGCCTTGCTTCCTTCAAACAGTGAGCTATATAGGCAGCTAAGTACAAAAGATTAGACATTGCCACCAGTATCCGGCTATTCATCTGTGCCCACACACTGGAAAGCTGGGATCGTCTGCTTTCAGCCGCCACAGTTAGAATAGAACGCACAGCAGGTTATACACAGTTTGATAGGTGAAGATCTGGTAGATGGAATATAATGTGGGAAAATGTAAAATTCACTTTTGCAGAATTACTGTTCCAGTGCATGCGTCACACAGGTAAAGAATGTAATAAAGAAGGCTAATGGAGTACTGTCTTTTATTACGAGAGGAATTGAACATGAATGTTAGGAGATTCTGTGCTTCCGTTATTCAGACCATTGGTGAGACCACATCATGAATATTCTGTGCAGTTTTGGTCTCCTTATTTAAGGAAGAATGTAAATGCAGGCAATTCAGAGGAGGATTACTAGATTAATACTTGGAATACTTGAGTCTTAGATGCCATTTTGACCCTTGAGAAGTACTATCAATGCTATGAGAGATTCACATTTTCGGCATCAGCTGGGAAGGACAGGCGTTCGAACGTCAGCATCCTTGAAGTAGCCAGTGACACCGGTATCGTGGCCATGAGCATCTGAAAACCAACTCCACTGCGCTGGCCACATATGCTTGGGATGCGCAAGTTCTAATGATCAAAGTGAATCTTCTTTCACCCAGCTCAAGGAAGGCACTCAATTGAGAAGAAGACAAAGGAGGTGTTTCAAAGACTGCTTGGAGACTTCCCACAAGAATTGCAATATAGACATCAATGCCTAGGAGATCTTTGTTTCCAAGAAACTGACTGGAAGCCCTCTAAGAGGACTCAATTCTTTGAGGACACCCGTTGGTAAGAGGAAGTATGGAAAAGGAATGCCAGCAATCTCAAGGCAAAGGACCACTTCCACTTCCCAGAAGCACCTACCAGTGTGTGGTCAGATGCAGCCCTAGGACTGGGCTCATCGGTCACACAAGGACCCACCAAACCCATTACCAGCGAACAGAATTTCCTAGGTAGTCAATCATACAATGACGATGGCCAGGAATCAGGAAAACTTGGCCAAACTAGGCATTTTTTTTTCATGCAGTTCAGAAGAGTAGGGGGTGACTTGATTGTGAATTTCAAATCCTGAATGGTCTTGACATGGTGAATGTGAAAAGAGTATTTCCTCTTGTGGGTAAGACCAGAACTAGGGGTGCCATTTTTACACTAGGGTTGTCCTTTTAGGATGCAGATCAGGATAATTTTTTTTTGAGAATTGTGTAGCGTTGGTACCTTCTGCCTCTCAAGATGATCAAAATGAAGCCATTGAATATTCTTAAGGCAAAGGGAAGGGGAAAGCAGGGGAATTCAAGTATACTGAGGGTAGATGGGAATGTGAAATTTGGGGGACAGATCAACCATGATCTTATTGAATGACAGGGCAAGTTTCAAGGGCCAAGTGGTCTGTTTCTGCTCCCAGTTTGTATATTTGTATGACTCTATGCACATAAGGGGCCATCATCAGTAACAAAGGGAAGCCAAAACAATAGAATCTGAAGTGGCCAGGGGATTTCTTTTTGATATGCAATTTCTAGTAGTGTGCGCTTCCATTTGTGAAAATTGCCAAATAGAGTGCACGTATGATCAAGCTTCATACAATCATTGAATCTTCGAGTACGGGGAAGGATGTACTTGCTGCCTCCGTGCAGGGCAGCTCACCTAGTCTTGCTTTTCTGCCTTTTCCACATAGCCCTGCTTTTTATTTCATTTTGATAATTGCCCATTGGCAGTGTCGTGCCAAGAATTGGACAGACTACCCCAGTTAAGGCTGAACCAGTGTTCTATAAAGGTTAATCATAACTGTTTATAAAACCACTTTTTCAACTTTTCTTGCCATCTTTAATTGTTTGTTCAGATATATCCCCGGGGCCCTACACACTTCTTAGAATTGCACCTTTTATTTCATGTTGTTTCTCTGTCTTCCTATAAAACTGTAACACTTCTTGCATTAAATACAATGTGCTAAGTTGTTATTGACCAGACCAAAACCCCTCAAAATATTTTAAGAAGGTAACATAGACCCTAACGTTTTCTTATTTTATACATAGATGTGAAGTGCCGTGATGCAGCTGGTTAAACTACTCCAACATTAAGCAAAACATAATAGTGAAAAGAAAGAGGAATTTAAAATAATTTAACAGAATAATAGAGAACAGTACCTAGTACAAATTAACTGTTCCAGTATAATAACTTTCCATAAATACACACCTTTCAAAAAGGCAAATTCAGACACAGATTCTTACATATAGTTCTCCAGCCCAGGAAGAAGAAACATCAAGAGAAAATTGAGTGTCACAGCCATGAGATATTCACTGAAGCTTCCAACTCTTGAGACCGCAGACAGTTTCTGACCTCCTGAAAAAAACAAAACCCAGAAATCTGGATGTGAGAGCTGGCCACGTCCATTCAGGCTGCTTCCATCGTTCCAACTTGTAAAATAAACCTAAAAGCTTCGCATGTTGTTTAGTCTAGTGGTTCTGGTAGATTGCTTGTCACTTCTGCCTTACACGCACTCTTTAAAAAAAAACGAACAAAATAACCTTTTAAAGTGACAGAAACGTTGCAACATGTCTAACCAGACCACAAACTTGTCATGTTCTCTTGAATGATCATTTTCATACTTGCAGCTCTCATACTTCAGATTTTGTCATTCACAAATTTTGAAATTGCAGGCACACCCAATAAAAATCATGGCTCCAAACACTGATCCCTGGGAATAGAATAGAACCCCTACAGGGGAAAAGACCTTTGTTATTCACTAGGGTTGGGGAAGTACAAAACTAGAGGGCATAATTTTAAGGTGAGAGGAGGAAGATTTAAAAGGTACCTTGGGGGCAACATTTTTACACAGTATGTGGAATGAACTTCCAGAGGAAGTGGTACAGTTACAAAATACTTTTAGAGATGGGGCATGAACAGAAAATGTCCCAAAAAAAGTCCCAACCTATTTAGCCTCTTCTTATAACTCAAACCCTCCAGTCCTAGCAACATTCTTGTAAATTTTTTTCTGTACCTTCTCCAATTTAATAGTATCCTTCCTTTGATGTCAGTCATGGTGGAAATTGTCCATTTCATTCAAATGTGACTTGACAGCAAGAGTTCATAAAGTGCTTTTGAACACATGAGGCAGACATTCAATAGAAGTGGCACTAGTCAAATTTACAGTCTTCCACACACTGGGTTGTAATTAGTTACATTTCAGATTCCTTAAATATTTAAATAGGGTTTGTGCTTCGTTTCAGATTTCAGTACACTTCAATGGGCAAAATGATGTCAATTTGAAGGCAGCCATTTCAATAGATGGAAGGTCTGGAATGTTAACCTACAGCATTAACACTGCTTTTTTTTCTCCACAGATGCTACCAGACCTGACTATTTCCAACATTTTGTTTTTATTTATGATATCCAGCATCTGGAGTTTTTTTGCTTTTGTTTACTTGTCTGGGTTCAGGCAAGTTATAACAGTGATTCATAATCTCATTATTGCTCATTGATTTGTCACAAGATCTCTGGGTATGTTGAGAGAGTGTCCAGAACAAGGAAAAGGTTGACACACCAGGTAGAGACGTGTCTCAAGGAAATTTTGCATCCAAGACAGCTATGTTGCTCACATTGCTCTCTATGTTAGATTTTATATAAAGAATATCATTCCTTGATTGCACATGGTCTCCAAGGCCCATCTATAGATTCAGTGCAAGTGGGTATGGCACCACCTCCATTCAGAGAGATGGACACTAAGCCCAGCGAGCACCTACCTAATTTCCTCTTCCCATTGTCCTCTACCTGTTCTTTGCCTTCACTCTGAGCCTCTGTCCTCATCCCACTTTAAACCTTGAATTTTTAATCTCCTGTTTAGTTGGACAGTCTTCATCAATATCTCGGGGGGCTGTTCTCAAGCACTAGCTTAACAAGCGATTGTGTTTGACTGGCAGACACCCAAACTATCAAATTTCCTGTTGCAGTTGTGGGGAGGCAATGACTTAATGGTAATTTCACAGGATTAGTAAATCCACCTGGGTTCTGGGGGGCAGGGGTTTGAATCCCATCATGGCAAATGATGTGACAATATTGTGGGGGATTGGTTGGTCCTGGTTCTCCTGAATGTGGGGTGTTGTAAATCTGGTGCAAATTGGACAAAAGAAGCATGAGTGGGTGGGGTCAGGCTTACACAAAGCCAGGCTTTTAGTTTTGCTCTCTGTTTTCGAAGTTGGGATTTTAGAATTGAAGTTGCTAGATACATCTCGCTCTCTCTCGCTCTCCACACGCGCGTGCCACTGCTGGCAGCGCATTCCATGCATTCACAATCTTAGTACCATTCCAATGCGATCTCATGTTATATCATGTTACAGCAGGACAAACTTTAGTCTGACCAATCATATCACATCTGGAAAGCAGCACCTTCCACTTGCCTTTAAATAAGATAAAAGTTACGGACTAGGCTATTTCTTGATCTGTTTTGAGGAACTTGGTCTGGTTAATAACAATGGTCACATTTGAAATAATTAAAAATCTGGAATAAAAAAACTAGTCTAATGACAATGATGTAACCATTGTCCATTGTCATAAAACTCATCAAGCTCGCTAATGTCCTTTCGGGAAGGAAACTGCCATCCTTACTTGGTCTGGCCTACATGTGACTCCAGACACACACAATTGATTCTTAACTGTTCTCTGGCCAGTTAAGGGACAGGAAATAACTGCAGGGCTAGCCAGGGACACCCACATCTTGTGAACAAATAGAACAAAAATTGTTGTCCTCTTTAAGTATAGAAATGGCAGCATTTTAACAATGAGCCAGAGCTTCAGTGACATTGAAACTCTAATGAGACCTTTTGGAAACCTTTCAGCATCACTCGCGACGTGTGTATGAGATTCTTCGGCTACGCGTGACCAACATGAGTGATCCCGTGCAAAGCAGCGAGTACCGACTGGATGTGAAACGCAGACTTGCTATTCCTTTTAAGGTATTTCGAACTATGAAGAACAGATCTGGAGCAATGATTTTTTGGAGGTGGACGTAGGAAGGGGATGAATGGAGATATGGGTGGGGATACCAAAGTAAAATGTCAGGGTCATCCACTCTACATTCCTGACCATGTTACATGTTAGAACATAGAAACGTACAGCACAGAACAGGTCCTTCGGCCCACGATGTTGTACCGAGAATTATTCCTAATCTAAAATAAAATAACCTAGCCTACACACCCCTCAATTCACTGCTGTCCACGTGCATGTCCAGCAGTCGCTTAAATGTCCCCAATGACTCTGGTTCCACTACCACCGCTGGCAGCGCATTCCATGCATTCACAATTCTCTGCGTAAAGAACTTACCTCTGATGTGTCCTGTATGCTTTCCTCCTAATATCTTAAAACTATGACCCCTCGAGCCAGTCAATCCTGCCCTGGAAAAGTCTCTGGCTATCGACTCCACCCATGCCTCTCATTACCTGATTGAGGTATAGAAAGTAACCTCTCTTCCTCCTCCTCTCCAGAGAAAAAAGTTGGAGCTCAGTCAACCTCTCTTCGTAGACCAGCCTTCCAGTCCAGGCAGCATCTTGGTAAACCTTCTTTGCACCCTCTCCAAAGCCTCCGTATCTTATAATAGGGTGACCAAAACTGGACACTATATTCCAAGTGTGTCTCACCAGGGTCTTGTAGAGCTGCAGCAAAACCTCACGGTTCTTAAACTCAATCACCCTGAAAGCCAAAACACCATAATGCTTTCCTAACAACCCTATCCACTTGGGTGGCAACTTTGAGAAAACTATGCACTTGAATACTAGGATCCCGCTGTTCCTCCACACTGCCAAGAATCGTGTCTTTAATCCTATATTCAGCATTCGAGTTTGATCTTCCAAAATGCATCACTTCGCATATATCCGGGTTGAACTCCACTGCCATTTCTCCACCCAGCCCTGCATCCTGTCAGTGCCACGCTGCAACCTGTAACAGCCTGTAATAATACTATCAACAGCACCTCCAATCTTGGTGTCATCGGCAAATTTATTAACCCACCCCTCAACCTTCTTATCTAAGTCATTTATAAAAACTACAAAGAACAGAGCCCTGCGGGACACCACTCAACACTGACCTCCAGGCATAATAATTTCCATTTACAACCACACTCTGCCTTCTGTCAGCTAACCACTTCTGAATCCAGACAGCCAAATCTCCCTGTATCCCATACCTCCCTGACTTTATGAATGAACCTTCATGAGGAACCTTATCAAATGGCTTGCTGAAGTCCATATACACCCCATTCACTGCTCAACCTTCATCGACCTGTCTTGTTACCATCTCAAAGAACTCAATAAGATTTGTGAGGCATGACCCTTCTGCCCTCCAAGCCTGAGCTGATCAAAATCCACTGTCTAAACCTGTCGCCCAATTCCTAGGCATCTGTATCCCTCTGCTTCCCCACCTCCTCTCACATCTGTCCAGATGCATCTTAAATGAATCTACCGTGCCTGCCTCTATTATCTCTGCTGGCAATATGTTCCAGATGCCCACCACTCTCTGTGTGAAGTACTTACCGTGTGTATCCCCCTTAAACTTTTCACCTCTCGCCTTGAAAGCATGACCTCTCATTATTGAATCCCTCACCCTGGAAAAAAGCTCATCTCTGTCTACCCTGTCTATACCCTTCATGATTTTGTAAATCTCAATCAGGTCCCCTCTCAATCTCCTTTTTTCTATTGAAAACAATCCTAACCTACTCAACCTCTCTTCATAGCTTCCATGCCGGGCAACATCCTGGTAAACTTTATCTGCACCCTCTCCAAAGTGTCCACATCCTTTTGGTAATGTGGCAACCCGAACTGTACAGAGTATTCTAAATGTGGCCAAACCAATGATTGTATAACTTTAACATGACCTGCCAGCTCTTATACTCAATAACCCATCCAATGAAGGCAAGCATACCATATGCCTTCTTGACCACTCTATCCATCTGTACAGCAACCTTCGGGGTACAATGGACCTGAACTCCCAGATCTCTCTGCTCATCAAGTTTTCCCAAGGCTCTTCTGTTTACTGTATAAATCACTCTAGAATTAAACATCCTAAAATGCATCACCTCACATTTGCCTGGATTGAACTCCATCTGCTACTTCTCCAGTCTATCTATATTCTCCTATATTCTTTGACAGTCCCCTATGCTTTCTGCTACTCCACCAATCTTTATATCATCTGCAAATTTGCTGATCATACTAACAGTGCCCTCTTCCAGATCATTAACAACAACAGTGGCCCCAACATTGACCCCTGTGGAACATCAGTGGTCACCTTTCTCCATTTTGAGAAACTCCCTTCAACTACTACTGTCTGTCTCCTGTTGCTCAACCAGTGCTTTATCCACCTAGCTAGAACACCCTGCACACCACGTGACTTCACTTTCTCCATTCGTCTACCATGGGGAACCTTATCAAACACCTTACTAAAGTCCATGTATATGATATCTACATCTCTTCCTTCATCTATCAACTTGATCACTTCCTCAAAGAGCTCTAAGTTAGTAAGGCGTGATCTCCCCTGCACAAAACCATGTTGCCTGTCACTGAGAAGCCCATTCTTTTCCAAATATAAATAGATTTTATCCCTCAGTACCTTCTCCAGCAACTTTCCCACCACTGACGTCAGGCTAACTGGTCTGTAGTTACCTGGATTTTCCCTACTACCTTCCTTGTATAGGGAGACAACATGAGCAACCCTCCAGTCCTCTGGCACCTCACCTGTATCTAAGGATGCTACAAAGATATCTGTCAGGGCCCCAGCTACTTCCTCTCTCTCCTCCCTCAGCAACCTGGGATAATTCCTCAAAGTTTTCATTCACAACAAGATCCCTTTCGTTAGTGAAAACCAAAACAAAAAACTCATTTAGGTCTTCCCCTAGCTGCTCAGACTCCACGCACAAGTTCCCTATGCTATCCCTGACTGGCCCTACCTTCTCTCTGATCATTCTCTTATTCCTCACATATGAGTAAAATGCCTTTGGGTTCTCCCTAATCCTTCCTGCCAAACCTTTTTCGTGCCCCCTCCTGGTTCTCCTCAGTCCATTTCTGAGCTCCTTTCTATCAAGCCTGTAATCCTCTAAACCTGTACGAGACCTTTGCTTCCTCCACCTTAGGTATGCTGCCTTCTTCCTTTTGATGAGAAGCTCCTCTGTTCTCGTCATCTAAGGCTCCTTAATCTTACCTGTTCTTGCCTGTCTCAGAGGAACAAATTAGTGCATCACTCCCAACAACTGCTCCTTAAACAGTCTCCACATGTCTGTTGTGCCCTTTCTAGGGAACAATTGCTCCCAATTTGTATTTCCCAATTCCTGTCTGATAGCATCATAATTTCCTTTTCCCCCAATTAAATATCTTCCCATGGGAACTGCTCCTTTCCCTCTCTGTGGCTATGGTAAATGTGAGGCAGTTATGGTCACTGTCACCAAAGTGTTCTCTCACCCAGGAGATCTGACACCTGTCCTGGCTCATTATTGAGCACCAAATCCAAAATTGCCTTCTCTCGCTCTCTCTCTCTCTGCACTGCCCCCCCCCCCCCCCCCAAAAAAAATCACCCTGTCTACATACTGAGTAAAGAAACCTGACAAAAATGGCTCCATCCAAACCATCTGCACTTAGGAGGTTCCAGTCAATACTGGGAAAGTTGAAGTCACCCATAACAACAACCCTGCTACATCTGCGTTTTTCCAAAATCTGCCCGCATATGAGTTCTTCGATCTTCTTACTTCTGTTTGGGGGTTTTCTCCAGACCCCCTATGACTTGACTGCTCCTTTGCTGTTCCTAACTTCCACCTATACTAACCTTCGTCGACAAACTTCGTTTCTGTAGCTGTGACGCTCTTTCTGATTAGCATTGCTACGCTGCCTTCTCTTTTTCCACCCTCCCTATTCTTGTTAAACATTCTCAACCCAAGCAACCATTCCTGCCCCTGTGAAACACATGTCTCCATTATGGCCACAATATCATAGAGCATGGATCAGTACTTGGGACTAAGTTCATCACTCTTATTTCTGACACTCCTTGTGTTAAAACAGACACACTTTAACCAATTCCTTTGTTTCATCACGTGAAAAACCTTCCTGATAGGGCAGTGACAGGATGTGGTGAATCTATCTAAAATTGTTCGCCCCCCTCAGATGTATAGCTCTGGTTCCCACCCACCCCCCGCCAAACTAGTTTAAACCCTCCCGAACCACACGAGCAAATCTCCCACCCAGGACATTGTGCCCCTCCAGTTCAGGTGCAACCCGTCCTTCATGTGCAGGTCCCACCTTCCCCAGAAGGCATCCCAGTGATCTAGATATCTGAAGCCCTCCCTCCTCCACCACCTTCGTGGCACCGGTAGCAAACCTGAGATCACTGTTTGTCGTGCTCTTCAGCTTCCAACCTAGCTCTCTATAGTCACTTTTCAGATCCTCAATCCCTTTCCTGGCTATATGTTGGATGCAGTAGGGAATCAAAGGAGAGGGAAGAACGTTAGATGATTGTCTGTGCTGTGTCCTTTCTGATCCCAAGTGCAGAGACCTCTTCTGTGGGAGCTTTGTTTCATTTCTTGTTTAACTCTTCCAGAAAAATAAAAAAGAAGCAACACGTCTTTCCCGGTTGATGCCAGAAGATTGGCTTGCACAGCAGGCAGAGATGAGTGTAAGCCAAGAGCAGGAGTACTTGGAGGAGACCTATCAGAGCACTGTGGAACAGTACCGACGTATCCTGGAGCGCTTAGCACGTGTCTGAATTCAGTTGCAAATCTTGCTCTTGTCTTGATGCAGGAGTCCAGATTAGTTAACTGGAGATTGTAATATTGCTGCATTGTTCAAGGAACTGTTCCTTATCACAATAAGTAAATGGTTTTCCATTGAAATTGGAGCACTCGGTCAATGTGAAGCCTTTCTCTGCTCTTGTGTACAGTTTGCTAAGCGTCAATCAGATAGCAAGATAAACATCTTTTTAAAATGTATATATAGAAGCACTGTACTATATATTTTTAAAAAAGACATTTATTCAGTTTTACTCTTGGAATCTCCAGCCATATGTAATGGCAATCTATGATTTTGGTGGGAGGATAAGGCCTCAAAATACTCACTTTAGCAGAGAAAGGCACTACTTTCTTTTGGCATTGGATAAAAGCAAATAAAATCTTCATTTTTATCTGATCGCTGAACTCTCAAGCTTCCAAAGTTAAACCAGTTGAGTCTTTATTCTGTAGCACTGTTTACCTCTGAGAAAGATAAATATACCAAATCCTTTTTCCTGTAAACAGTGTGGTACTTTGAAATGGCATTGCTAATGCACTCAACAGTGTTAGAATACTACCAGTAGTAGTTTGTAAGGTTTAAAAAGTATGTGTCATACATATATATTCATGATCATTCGGTCACCGGATCTCAACAGTTAGGGTCAGACAGACCAGAAAGCAGGCAAGCAGCAGCAAAGTGTGCTCAGAGTTCTCTACCCTTTCCTTGCCGTGCATGTACGAGTAAGGGAGCAAGGCTATCTTTCCAACAGGGACAGACAGGCCTGGCTAATAATGGTGGATAAAAGAACTCTTATGACTGTTTTCGGTACCCTGGCAATCAGCAGGAATCCGCTTCAAAAAACTCTGGAATCCAGGTTGCTGAGAGTGAGAGACAAGTTGGACCTCCTCACTCTGGCGCACCATCAGAGAGAACTGGAAGACATAGAGAATCCCAAAGGAAAGTCAGGCCCGGCGAGATGTGGCCAATAAAGGTGCCCGTGTCTGAATGAAGAGATCCTGCTCTGATGAGCCCGTCAATCACATACAGCAAGGCAGGCTGTTCTTTTTTTTTAGTTTTAGCAATTTCCTAGGAACTCCTTTCCACCTTCCCTTATTCGAGCACCTGTTTTGAGGTGTCAACGTTTTAAAAAGGTCAACCCCGCCATGAAGGGGAAATTGAACGGATTTTAACTGAGTTCAGTGCAATAAACAAATTGATAGCATGTTATAAAACTTCCGCACACTCAGACGCAACCACACTTTTTTGGCACAGGGCACCTGTAAAACAGCTGAAATGTGTTCTTGTGCCAAGTGTATTGTTTTGAAAGTCAATTCTTGAGGTTTTGTGAAAAGGATCTCTTCTCCTCCACCACCAGCACCCTGCCCAATTACCATACCCTGGAAAAGAACACCAAAATATTGTTATTGCTTAACACTGGTTACAGTCTTAGCTGTAATATTGCACATAGCAGATTGGAAACAGGTGTGGCAGTGCCAATGTGGGATTGCACTGGACAGGTTCCTTCAGCTGCAGGCTATACGTACAAACTGTGTGTGTATTCTGCTGATTTCAATGACTGCAGTTTGCAGCCAGGTAACTAAGAATCGCCCTGTACCTTTTAAATGGGAGGCCACGTTGGCTGGAGCAGGTGCTGAAAGTCATTCTACAAACACTAAGGAATCTAATGTAATCCAGACTGATTCTGGGATTCTTGTGGCATACTGGTAATGCCCATACCTCTGAGTCTGGAGACCTGGGTTCAAGTCCCATTGACTCAAGCACCATGTCATAAATAAGTTGATTGTAGTTACTTTAATCTGTTGCGATTGTAACTAGGCAAGAACGTCTTTATGACATCTTATATCACAGAGATAGTATCCTCACTGAGCCAGAAGTGAGTTCAAGACCAGGCTGTCAGGGGTGTACCACAACATCTGCGAACAGCTTAATGAAAACTCTATATTCCCAGACTGGAGAGGGAAAGTTTACTGTGCCTCTCTATTGTAGTGTAACAATGCTGATAAAGGAAGTTTCAGCAGTTTCAAACCAGTTCCCAGCAGATGTTTCTTTTTCCAAAGTATCCATATCTTGGCAACAGTCAGCATCAAAACAGCATATTGCTCAATTCAGAAATTCATCTGATATAAGATGTCACTTCTGCCAGCTTTATAATGATCCTTTTGGATTTAGATTCAAACAGTTGTACAGCACAGAAACAGATCCTTTTGGTTTTACTCATCCATGCTGACCAGTTATCCTAAACTAATCTAGTCCCATTTGCCAGCACTTGGCCCATATCCCTCTAACCTCTTCCTAGTCATATATCCATCCAGATGCCTTTTAAATGCTATAATTGTACCAGCCTCCGCCACTTCCTCTGGCAGTCCATTCCACACACACCACCCTCTGCGTGAAAATGTTGCCCCTCAGGTCCCTTATATCTTTCCCCCCTCACCTTAAAACAATGCCCTCCAGTTTCAGACTCCCCTACCTGTATTGATATCCTGTAAAGAGCATTTATTCTATGTCTCACTGTACCCTTTGATTCTTTTAGCCTTAAGAACTATATCTAACTTCGTGAAAACATTCACTATTTTGGTCTCAACCACTTTCTGTGGCAGAGAATTCTACAGGCTCACTGTTCTCTGGGTGAAAAAAATGTCGCAAACCTAAATTGGTCTACCCTGTGCACTTGTACTGTGACCCCTGGCTCTGGACTCCCTGGTCATCAGGAAAGTCCTTCCTGCATTTTGTCCTGTTAGAATTATAGAACACTACAGTACAGAAACAGGCCCTTCAGCCCATCATGTCTGTGCTGACCATGATACCAATCTAAACTGACCCCACCTGCCTGCACAGTCTGTACCCCTGTATTCCCTGCTTGTTCGTGTCTATCTTAAACCCTGCTATTGTATCTACTTATACGACCTCTGCCCACTCATTCTTCTAAATTCCAGTGAATATAGTCCTAACTGATCTAGTCTATCTTCAAATGTCAGTCATATCATCCTAGGAATCAGGTAAACCTGCATTGTAATCCATAGCCAGAACCTCCATCCTCACATGGAGACCAAAAGTGCACACAATATTTCAGGGGAGTGGTCTTGCCAAGACAAGGCATCTCTGTTCCTGTACTCAAATCCTCTTGCTATGAAACATACCCACTTGCCTTCTTCACTGCCTGCTCCACCTGTACACTTACTTTCAGTAATTGGTGTACAAGGTCTTGTTGCACCTCCCCCTTTCCCAATCTATCATCATTAAAATAATCTGCCTTCCTGTTTTTGCTCCCAAAGTGGATAAACTCACTTAGCCACATTATACTTCATCTGCCATGCATTTGTCCCCTTATTCAGCCTGTCCAAATCACACTGCAACATATCTGCTGCATCCTTACAGCTCATCTTCCAACCAAGCTTTGTGTCATCTGCAAACTCAGAAATATTACATTTGGTTCCTCATAAATTATTAACATAGATTGTGAAAAGCTGGACATCAAGTACTGATCCTCACTAGTAACTGCTTGCCACATGGAAAAAAAGCCAGTTGTTCCTTCTCTTTGTTTCCTATCTGCCAACTAGTTCTTTATGTATGTCAATATGCTACCCCCAATCCCAGTACTACTTTTACATGATAATCCCTCATGGATCTTCTTTAAAATCCAAATAAGCCACATCTCTATTAGTTATATCCTCAAATAATTCCATTAGATTCATCAACATGATTTCCCTTTCATAACTGACTGATCCTGTCACTGTTTTCCAAGTGCTGTGCTATTACGTCTTTTTTAATTGACTCTAGCATTTTCCCCACTACTGATGTCAGGCTTGTCAGTATATAATTCCCACTTTTCTCTCTACTTCCTTGTTTAAACATTGGGTTTACTTTAGCTATCCTCTGATCCACAGGAGTGGTTCCAAAGTCTATACAGTCATGAAAGATGATCACCAATGCATCCAATGTTTTTACAGCCACTTCCTTATGTACTCTGGGATGTACTTTATCAGGGCCTGAGAATTTATCAGCCTTCAATCCCATCAAATTTCCAATACTTTTCCCTACTAATTCTTCCAATTCCTCTCATTTAAAAATTCGAATATCATCTGAGGGCTTGCAGTTTGTTTTTTGAAGTATTGGATGGATTTCCCATGCCTTCAGAAACTGACCTGATAAATGGTATTTGCTGGTACTCCAGGACATCACTCCAGTCCCTTCAGAGGATCAGAAGTGCAATGGAAAACTCAGCACTTGGTAAGTAGGTTCCCTGTGTTGTCCAGGTGATAGGTATAGGTTACTCATTGCTCAGGCCTTGAATGGAGTTGGCATCCCCTACCATTGCACAGCAGAAGAGTATGGCTGCCAAGGACAGTTGTCTCAGTAATGTTGACTGACAATTGTTGTATATACCACTGATTTTCAAATAGATTGTTGTTTACAAATGTCCTTTTAGGAAAGGAAATTTGCCATCCTTACCTGGTTTGGCTGACATGTGACTTGAGACCCACAGCAATGTGGCTAATTCTTAACTACCCTCTCAGCAATTAGGGGTAGACAATAAATACTGGCCGAGAAAATCACATAAAATGAATAAAATAAGCACCTCTGACACTGAACAGCATAACTTCCCTGCCATCAACATTAGTATTGAGAAACAAAACTAGACTAGCCATGTAAATGATGGGTGAATTCAGGAGTACCACTGAATATTTTTCCATTTGCCTGGATGAGTGAAACTTCAACAACATTCGAGAAACTCAACACCATTCAAGATGAAGCAACTTGCTTCATCAACTTCCCACCCACTACCCAAAAAATTTACTCTCTCTATCACCAGCAGTACCAACTGTAGAATGCGCTGTAGAAATTCCCCTTAGATAGCACCTTCCAAACCCATGACCTGTCCCAACTGGAAGGAGGACAGCAGATGCATAGGAACAATGCTACCTGCAAGTCCCCCTCAAAGCTACACATCATCCTGACTTGAAAATATATCATTCCTTTACTGGGTCGAGCTCTTGAAATTCTCTCTCAAAGAGAACTGTGATCTATCCACACCACCTAGATTGTAGTGGTTTAAGAAGGCAGTTAACCACCATCTTCCCAAACAATTAGGAATGGACAATAAATGTCAGTCTTGCCAGTGATGCTCGATACCTGGAATAATTTTTTTAAAAATATAATTCTGCTTCTTTCAAATAAAATCCCATCAAAGTAAACAACTTGCACTTCCCCATATTATATTGTAGCCTTCATACATCTTACTTTTGCAGCTACCTTTATATCAATTAACCCTGGGTACATTACACTTGATCCCTTCATTTAAGTCATTAATATGGATTGTAAGTAGCTGAGGCCCCAGAGCTGATCCTGGCAGTACTACACTGCATGGAGAAAGTGAGGACTGCAGATGCTGGAGATCAGAGCTGAAAATGTGTTGCTGGAAAAGCGCAGCAGGTCAGGTAGTATCCAAGGAGCAGGAGAATCGACGTTTTGAGCATGATTCCTGAAGAAGGGCTCATGCCCGAAACGTCGATTCTCCTGCTCCTTGGATGCTGCCTGACCTGCTGCGCTTTTCCGGCAACACATTTTCAGTACTACACTGCATACCAACCTAAAAGTGACAGTTATTCCCACTTTGTTATCTGTCTATGGGATGAGAGGTAACATTGGCATGGATTAGTAGAGGCATTGGTTTGGAGATTGCAGCAGTTAATAGTAACAACTAACAGGCAGATTTTGTTTTATTTTAAATCAGGCATGTTGACTTTGGTCAATGTATTGGCTTGAGAAATGAACCAGCGAGTGCTTGTCATCTATTTTGTTGAGTTGAAACAGATGCAGTGAATGTACATGCTCTTTCTGTAGTTAATTGTCAATAATTATTAATTGCTGCATTCTCCATGGCAAAGCCTCTAGCAATCAGAACCCACTTATGGACCAATCAGCACTCTCCTCTCATACAGTATAAATATTGGCTTTCCGCTTTATTGGTATTCTTGCAAATTGTCCTGACAAGTGCAAGCTGAAAAGCTTTAACAAAGTGTGCCTTTTTCAGCGATGCTCAATGCATGTAAATTATTTACCTCAATTACTCCCTGTGGTAATGAGTTTCACATTCTAACCACTCTTTAAGTCAAGACAGTACTATTCCCTAATGGATTGATTAGAGACTATTTATCATTTAAGGACCATAGGTTTGGATTCTTCACCCATCAAACCCTTCAATAGTTTTAAAGACCCATGCATTTTCTGTTCAAAGGAGGCCCAGTCAGTTTCAGTTGGTATTTACCTGCTTAATTCTGGTATAACTTTTGTTTCATTTTCTGTGGTGCTTCTATAATTTTTATTAACTTATGGAGACCAAAGCTGCACAGTATTCTCAAATGATTGGGAGATCTAAATGTTCAGGTACATAATTCTCTGAAATTTGCATCACTGTGTGATTAAGAAGGCATTTAGTACTCTTGCCTTCGTTGCTCAGACCTTTGAGTATAGGAGTTGGGACATTATGTTGAAGTTGTGCAGGACATTGGTGAGGCCTGTTCTGGACTACTGTGTGTAGTTCTGGTTGCCCTGTTATGGGAAGGATCTTATTAAATTGGATAGGATCCAGAAAAGATTTACCAGGCTGTCACTGGGAATGGAGGGGTTGAGATATATACTGGAAAAGCTAGGACTTATTTGACTGGAGGGAGGAGGTTGAAGGATGACCTTATTGAGTTTTATAAAATCATGAGGGGCATAGACAGATGAACGACATGGGTCTTTTCCCTGCAGTGGGGAAATTCAAACCTGTTTTTTTTAATTGGGAGGAGAAAGATTTAAAAAGGACATGAGGGCAACTTTTTTATGCAGAGAGTGGCTTGTGTGTGGAATGAACTTCCAGAGGAAGTGATGGATGTAGATACAATTACAATGTTTAAAAGACATTTGAGTAAGTTCATGAATAGGAAAGATTTGTAAGCGCAGGCAGGTGGGACTGGTTTAGTTTGGGAACATAGTCAGCATGGACTGGTTGGACCGAAAGATCTACTTCTATACTGTATGACTCTATGATTGAATTATGGTTCTATTAAGTTCAGCATACTAGATTACTTACAGTGTGGAAACAGACCCTTCAGTTCAACAAGTCCACACCAACCTGCTGAAGCAAAACCCACCCAGACCCATTCCCTTCACCTAACTTAGCATAGCCAATTCACCTAACCTGCACATTTTTTTTTGGACTGTGAGAGGAAACCAGAGTACCCGGAGGAAACCCACGCAGACACGGGGACTCCGCACAGTCAGTCGCCTGAGGTGGGAATTGAACCCAGGTCTCTAGCGCTGTGTGGCAGCAGTGCTAACTACTGTGCCGCCCATACCTTCTCTGTTCTTTTTTAAATAGATCCTATTACTTTGTACTTATTCATAACTGTATAATCTGCAATTTGACTTTTAATGGTTTATGTTGAAAGGAGTATGGAATTTAAATGTTGTCCCTTTCAGGTCCCACATAGGAGGTTAGTAAACAAAATTGGGATTGGAGGTAATATAATGGAATGAGAATTAGTTAACTGACAAAATGAAGTATGTGGAATAAAGGGGTCATTCTTTGATTGGCAGATTGTAATGAGAGAGATACCATCAGGATCAATCAATGTTTGGGCTCCAAGTATTGTTATGACTGTGGATCATCTATGGACCGATCAAACTTTAATTACAATCTTTTTAACAAAAAGACATATGGGCAGATGTTGAGTACAGATGTAAATTCAGTGGCTGTCTGGAAAAAGAATTGTCTGGTGAATTGTCACACCTGACAAAGTGTCAGGAAAGCTTCCAAGCACTCTGGGTAAGAGACATTTTTGTACCTTTCACTTTCAAGAAGCCAAAAGAACAGGGGTTAAAAGTCAGTTTAACTCTATTCTATGTGTTCTAGTGGAAGAAGGCATGCTAGTCAGATGAGGTGTTCCTGTGTATTAGCCTGGGTTTGAGTGCGAGTGTAATGTGAAGGTCACAGTCATAAAACTATTCACTAGTCACTCCTGTATTACAGGCAAAGGAAACTCTTCCTCTGAGTGCTAGAAGCCAGCTCCCCAGCAACCCGTCAAAAAGAAGCAGGATAAAAGGAAGGACTGTCTCACTCTGAGTACTACATCAATATGTGAGTTGCATTATTATTTCTTCTCGCATTTTGTGATAATAAACTCTTTAAATAACTGAAAAAGCCTAATTAAATTGACTCCTGTTAAATCATAAATTCATTTGGTCTGGGAGAGAAATATCCTCAGAGAAGGGGATCCTTTGTAAATTAGCCTCATTGTGACCCACTCAAAAAGGAATGTGAGTCAGTGAACTCTTCTTCAGGGAGCTTGACAATGTGGGATATCCCATTTGGAACCATCATAACTCAGGAATTGACAGGGTAGACGCAGGGAAAATGGTTCTCCTGACTGGGCGTGGTCTTGAACTAGGAAAATCTGAAGCAGGTTTGAGAGCCCCAATAGCCTACTAATAGTCATAGAGCACAGAAACAGACCTTTCAGTCCAAACATTCCACGCTGACCATGATCCCAAACTAAACTAGTCCCACCTGCCTACACTTGGCCCATATCCCTCCAAACCTTTCCTGTAAATGTACTTTTAAAATTGTAACTGTAGCTGCATCCACCACTTCCTCTAGAGGTTCTTTGTTCTTATTTCTTATATATAGTGAGGGAAATGTGAAACTGCCCATTTCAGAAGGAAGAATAAAACGGAAACATACTATTGTGCATTAAACATGCATGGGTGTGGAGCTCTGAGATGGGTACCGTGGTGCATGAATCTCATAAGTTTAGTATGCAGCTACAGCAAGTAATCAGGAAAACTAATAGAATGTTATAATTTACTGCAAGGAGAACTGAATACAAACTACAGGTCATTCTTCTTCATAACGCAATGGCCATGTTCTTGTGCAACCCTACATTATAGAAAAATTGTGATTAGAAATAGCACTTAAAGTGTTACAGCCAACACTGTTTTAAAAGTTTGTGCTCTAGAAATAGTGTCCCCAATTTGTCAATCATGTTGCAGCGAATTCACTTTAACGAAACGTGCGTTATAACAGAACAACCTGTAGGCTACACAGGACACTGGTGAGACCACATCTGGAGTACTGTATGCAATACTGGTCATTGTATTTACAGAAATATGTAAATGAGTTGGAAGCAGTTCAGAGAAGTAGACTAATACTGGAATGTGCAAATGTAAAAATCACACAACACGAGGTTATGGTCCAACGCATTTATTTGGAAGCACTAGCTTTTGGAGCGGTGCAACTTCATCAGGTGCTTGCGTGATTTTGTGATTTTTAACTTTGTACAGCCCAGTCCAACACTGGCACATCCAAATCAATACTGGAGTCAATTGTCTTATGAGGAAAGGTTGGACTGACTGTGCTTGTTCCCACTTAAGTTTAGAAGAGTAAGAGGTAACATGATTGAAATATATAAGATCTTGAAGGGTCTTGGTGGATGAATTTAGGAACTGAGTTTCTTTTGTGGAAGAATCTAGGGCTCACTGTTTAAAAATCATGTTTGGGGTGGCATGTTGGCTCAGTGGTCAGCACTGCTGCCTCACAGTACCAGCTTCAATTCCAGCGTTGGGTAACTGATTTTGTGGAGTTTGCAAGTTCCCCCATGTGGGTTGCCTCCCACAGTCCAAAGATGTGCAGGTTACGGTGGATTGGATATGGTAAATTGTCCATAGTGTCCAGGGATGGTGCAGGTTACGGTGAATTGGCCAAGCTAAATTGTCCCATAGTGCCCAGGGATGTGCAGGTTAGGGTGGATTGACAATGCTAAATTGTCCCATAGTGCCCAGGGATGTGCAGGTTAGGGTGGATTGGCCATGCTAAATTGTCCCATAGTGCCCAGGGATGTGCAGGTCAGGGTGGGATTGGCCGTGCTAAATTGTCCCATAGTGCCCAGGGATGTGCAGGTTAGGGTGGATTGGCCATGCTAAATTGTCCCATAGTGTCCAGGGATGTGCAGGTTAGGGTGGATTGGCTGTGCTAAATTGTCCCATAGTGCCCAGGGATGTGCAGGTTAGGGTGGATTGGCCATGCTAAATTGTCCCATAGTGCCCAGGGATGTGCAGGTTAGGGTGGATTGGCCGTGCTAAATTGTCCCATAGTGCCCAGGGATGTGCAGGTCAGGGTGGGATTGGCCGTGCTAAATTGTCCCATAGTGCCCAGGGATGTGCAGGTTAGGGTGGATTGGCCATGCTAAATTGTCCCATAGTGTCCAGGGATGTGCAGGTTAGGGTGGATTGGCTGTGCTAAATTGTCCCATACTGCCCAGGGATGTGCAGGTTAGGGTGGATTGGCCATGCTAAATTGTCCCATAGTGTCCAGGGATGTGCAGTTTAGGGTGGATTGGCCGTGCTAAATTGTCCCATAGTGCCCAGGTATGGTGCAGTTAGGGTGGATTGGCCATGCTAAATTGTCCCATAGTGCCTAGGGATGTGCAGGTTAGGGTGGATTGGTCATGCTAAATTGTCCCATAGTGCCCAGGGATGTGCAGGTTAGGATGGATTGGTCATGCTAAATTGTCCCATAGTACCCAGGGATGTGCAGGATAGGGTGAATTGGCCGTGCTAAATTGTCACATAGTGCCCAGGGATGTGCAGGTTAGGGTGGGATTGGCCACGCTAAATTGTCCCATAGTGCCCAGGGCTGTGCAGGTTAGGGTGGATTGGCCATGCTAAATTGCCCCATAGTGTCCAGGGATGTGCAGGTTAGGGTGGGATTGGCCATGCTAAATTGTCCCATAGTGCCCAGGGATGTGCAGCTTAGGATGGATTGGCCATCCTAAATTGTCCCATAGTGTTCAGGGATGTGCAGGTTAGGGTGGATTGGCCATGCTAAATTGTCCCATAGTGCTCTGGGATGTGCAGGTTAGGGTGGGATTGGCCGTGCTAAATTGTCACATAGTGCCCAGGGATGTGTAGGTTAGGGTGGGATTGGCTGTGCTAAATTGTCCCATAGTGCCCAGGGATGTGCAGGTTAGGGTGGGATTGGCCGTGCTAAATTGTCCCATCGTGCCCAGGGATGTGCAGGTTAGGGTGGGATTGGCCATGTTAAATTGTCCCATAGTGCCCAGGGATGTGCAGGTTAGGGTGAATTGGCCATGCTAAATTGTCCCATAGTACCCAGGGATGTGCAGGTTAGGGTGGGATTGGCCATGCTAAATTGTCCCATAGTGCTCAGGGATGTGCAGGTTAGGGTGAATTGGCCGTGCTAAATTGTCCCATAGTGTCCAGGGATGTGCAGGTCAGGGTGGGATTGGCCGTGCTAAATTGTCCCATAGTGCCCAGGGATGTGCAGGTAAGGGTGGGTTGGCCATGCTAAATTGTCCCATAGTGCCCAGGGATGTGCAGGTCAGGGTGGGATTGGCCGTGCTAAATTGTCCCATAGTGCCCAGGAATGTGCAGGTTAGGGTGGATTGGCCGTGCTAAATTGTCCTATAGTGTCCAGGGATGTGCAGGTTAGGGTGGATTGGCTGTGCTAAAGTGTCCCAGAGTGCCCAGGGATGTGCAGGTTAGGGTGGATTGGCCATGCTAAATTGTCCCATAGTGTCCAGGGATGTGCAGTTTAGGGTGGATTGGCCGTGCTAAATTGTCCCATAGTGCCCAGGGATGTGCAGGTTAGGGTGGGATTGGCTGTGCTAAATTGTCCCATAGTGCCCAGGGATGTGCAGGTTAGGGTGAATTGGCCATGCTAAATTGTCCCATAGTACCCAGGGATGTGCAGGTTAGGGTGGGATTGGCCGTGCTAAATTGTCCCATAGTGCCCAGGGATGTGCAGGTCAGGGTGGATTGGCCATGCTAAATTGTCCCATAGTGCCCAGGGATGTGCAGGTTAGGGTGGGTTGGCCATGCTAAATTGTCCCATAGTGCCCAGGGATGTGCAGGTTAGGGTGAATTGGCCGTGCTAAATTGTCCCATAGTGTCCAGGGATGTGCAGGTTAGGGTGGGATTGGCCGTGCTAAATTGTCACATAGTGCCCAGGGATGTGCAGGTTAGGGTGGGATTGGCCGTGCTAAATTGTCCCATAGTGCCCAGGGATGTGCAGGTTAGGGTGGGATTGGCCATGCTAAATTGTCCCATAGTACCCAGGTATGGTGCAGTTAGGGTGGATTGGCCATGCTAAATTGTCCCATAGTGCCTAGGCATGTGCAGGTTAGGGTGGATTGGTCATGCTAAATTGTCCCATAGTGCCCAGGGATGTGCAGGTTAGGATGGATTGGTCATGCTAAATTGTCCCATAGTACCCAGGGATGTGCAGGTTAGGGTGGGATTGGCCGTGCTAAATTGTCCCATAGTGCTCAGGGATGTGCAGGTTAGGGTGAATTGGCCGTGCTAAATTGTCCCATAGTGTCCAGGGATGTGCAGGTCAGGGTGGGATTGGCCGTGCTAAATTGTCCCATAGTGCCCAGGGATGTGCAGGTTAGGGTGGGTTGGCCATGCTAAATTGTCCCATAGTGCCCAGGGATGTGCAGGTCAGGGTGGGATTGGCCGTGCTAAATTGTCCCATAGTGCCCAGGAATGTGCAGGTTAGGATGGATTGGCCGTGCTAAATTGTCCTATAGTGTCCAGGGATGTGCAGGTTAGGGTGGATTGGCTGTGCTAAATTGTCCCATAGTGCCCAGGGATGTGCAGGTTAGGGTGGATTGGCCATGCTAAATTGTCCCATAGTGTCCAGGGATGTGCAGTTTAGGGTGGATTGGCCGTGCTAAATTGTCCCATAGTACCCAGGGATGTGCAGGTTAGGGTGGGATTGGCCGTGCTAAATTGTCCCATAGTGCCCAGGGATGTGCAGGTCAGGGTGGATTGGCCATGCTAAATTGTCCCATAGTGCCCAGGGATGTGCAGGTTAGGGTGGGTTGGCCATGCTAAATTGTCCCATAGTGCCCAGGGATGTGCAGGTCAGGGTGGATTGGCCATGCTAAATTGTCCCATAGTGCCCAGGGATGTGCAGGTTAGGGTGGGTTGGCCATGCTAAATTGTCCCATAGTGCTCTGGGATGTGCAGGTTAGGGTGGGATTGGCCGTGCTAAATTGTCCCATAGTGCCCAGGGATGTGCAGGTTAGGGTGAATTGGCCGTGCTAAATTGTCCCATAGTGTCCAGGGATGTGCAGGTCAGGGTGGGATTGGCCGTGCTAAATTGTCACATAGTGCCCAGGGATGTGCATGTTAGGTTGGGATTGGCCGTGCTAAATTGTCCCATAGTGTTCAGGGATGTGCAGGTTAGGGTGGATTGGCCATGCTAAATTGTCCCATAGTGCTCTGGGATGTGCAGGTTAGGGTGGGATTGGCCGTGCTAAATTGTCACATAGTGCCCAGGGATGTGTAGGTTAGGGTGGGATTGGCTGTGCTAAATTGTCCCATAGTGCCCAGGGATGTGCAGGTTAGGGTGGGATTGGCCGTGCTAAATTGTCCTATCGTGACCAGGGATGTGCAGGTTAGGGTGGGATTGGCCATGTTAAATTGTCCCATAGTGCCCAGGGATGTGCATGTCAGGGTGGATTGGCCATGCTAAATTGTCCCATAGTGCCCAGGGATGTGCAGGTTAGGGTGGGTTGGCCATGCTAAATTGTCCCATAGTGCTCTGGGATGTGCAGGTTAGGGTGGGATTGGCCGTGCTAAATTGTCCCATAGTGCCCAGGGATGTGCAGGTTAGGGTGGATTGGCCATGCTAAATTGTCCCATAGTGTCCAGGGATGTGCAGGTCAGGGTGGGATTGGCCGTGCTAAATTGTCACATAGTGCCCAGGGATGTGCAGGTTAGGGTGGGATTGGCCGTGCTAAATTGTCCCATAGTGCCCAGGGATGTGCAGGTTAGGGTGGGATTGGCCACGCTAAATTGTCCCATAGTGCCCAGGGCTGTGCAGGTTAGGGTGGATTGGCCATGCTAAATTGCCCCATAGTGTCCAGGGATATGCAGGTTAGGGTGGGATTGGCCATGCTAAATTGTCCCATAGTGCCCAGGGATGTGCAGCTTAGGATGGATTGGCCATGCTAAATTGTCCCATAGTGTTCAGGGATGTGCAGGTTAGGGTGGATTGGCCATGCTAAATTGTCCCATAGTGCTTTGGGATGTGCAGGTTAGGGTGGGATTGGCCGTGCTAAATTGTCACATAGTGCCCAGGGATGTGCAGGTTAGGGTGGGATTGGCCGTGCTAAATTGTCCCATCGTGCCCAGGGCTGTGCAGGTTAGGGTGGATTGGCTATGCTAAATTGTCCCATAGTGCCCAGGGATGTGCAGGTAAGGGTGGATTGGCCGTGCTAAATTGTCACTTAGTGCCCAGGGATGTGCAGGTTAGGGTGGGATTGGCCGTGCTAAATTGTCCCATCGTGCCCAGGGATGTGCAGGTTAGGGTGGATTGGCCATGTTAAATTGTCCCATAGTGCCCAGGGCTGTGCAGGTTAGGGTGGATTGGCCATGCTAAATTGTCCCATAGTGCCCAGGGCTGTGCAGGTTAGGGTGGATTGGCCATGCTAAATTGTCCCATAGTGCCCAGGGATGTGCAGGTTAGGGTGAATTGGCCGTGTTAAATTGTCCCATAGTGTCCAGGGATGTGCAGGTTAGGGTGAATTGGCCGTGCTAAATTGTCCCATAGTGCCCAGGGATGTGCAGGTTAGGGTGGCTTGGCCATGCTAAATTGTACCATAGTGCCCAGGGATGTGTAGGTTAGGGTGGATTGGCCGTGCTAAATTGTCCCATACTGCCCAGGGATGTGCAGGTTAGGGTGGATTGGCCGTGCTAAATTGTCCCATAGTGCCCAGGGATGTGCAGGTTAGGGTGGATTGGCCATGCTAAATTGTCCCATAGTGCCCAGGGATGTGCAGGTTAGGGTGGATTGGCCATGCTAAATTGTCCCATAGTGCCCAGGGATGTGCAGGTTAGGGTGGGATTGGCCATGCTAAATTGTCCCATAGTGCCCAGGAATGTGTAGGTTAGGTGTATTGGCCATGCTAAATTGTCCGATAGTGCCCAGGGATGTGCAGGTTAGGGTGGATTGGCCATGCTAAATTGCCCCATCGTGTCCAGGGATGTGCAGGTTAGGGTGGATTGGCCATGCTAAATTGTCCCATAGTGCCCAGGGATGTGCAGGTTAGGGTGGATTGGCCGTGCTAAATTGTCCCATAGTGCCCAGGGATGTGTAGGTTAGGGTGGATTGGCCATGCTAAATTGTCCCATAGTGTCCAGGGATGTACAGGTTAGGGTGGATTGGCCATGCTAAATTGTCCCGTAGTGTCCAGGGATGTGCAGTTTAGGGTGGATTGGCCGTGCTAAATTGTCCCATAGTACCCAGGGATGTGCAGGTTAGGGTGGGATTGGCCGTGCTAAATTGTCCCATAGTGCCCAGGGATGTGCAGGTCAGGGTGGATTGGCCATGCTAAATTGTCCCATAGTGCCCAGGGATGTGCAGGTTAGGGTGGGTTGGCCATGCTAAATTGTCCCATAGTGCCCAGGGATGTGCAGGTCAGGGTGGATTGGCCATGCTAAATTGTCCCATAGTGCCCAGGGATGTGCAGGTTAGGGTGGGTTGGCCATGCTAAATTGTCCCATAGTGCTCTGGGATGTGCAGGTTAGGGTGGGATTGGCCGTGCTAAATTGTCCCATAGTGCCCAGGGATGTGCAGGTTAGGGTGAATTGGCCGTGCTAAATTGTCCCATAGTGTCCAGGGATGTGCAGGTCAGGGTGGGATTGGCCGTGCTAAATTGTCACATAGTGCCCAGGGATATGCATGTTAGGTTGGGATTGGCCGTGCTAAATTGTCCCATAGTGTTCAGGGATGTGCAGGTTAGGGTGGATTGGCCATGCTAAATTGTCCCATAGTGCTCTGGGATGTGCAGGTTAGTGTGGGATTGGCCGTGCTAAATTGTCACATAGTGCCCAGGGATGTGTAGGTTAGGGTGGGATTGGCTGTGCTAAATTGTCCCATAGTGCCCAGGGATGTGCAGGTTAGGGTGGGATTGGCCGTGCTAAATTGTCCTATCGTGCCCAGGGATGTGCAGGTTAGGGTGGGATTGGCCATGTTAAATTGTCCCATAGTGCCCAGGGATGTGCATGTCAGGGTGGATTGGCCATGCTAAATTGTCCCATAGTGCCCAGGGATGTGCAGGTTAGGGTGGGTTGGCCATGCTAAATTGTCCCATAGTGCTCTGGGATGTGCAGGTTAGGGTGGGATTGGCCGTGCTAAATTGTCCCATAGTGCCCAGGGATGTGCAGGTTAGGGTGAATTGGCCATGCTAAATTGTCCCATAGTGTCCAGGGATGTGCAGGTCAGGGTGGGATTGGCCGTGCTAAATTGTCACATAGTGCCCAGGGATGTGCAGGTTAGGGTGGGATTGGCCGTGCTAAATTGTCCCATAGTGCCCAGGGATGTGCAGGTTAGGGTGGGATTGGCCACGCTAAATTGTCCCATAGTGCCCAGGGCTGTGCAGGTTAGGGTGGATTGGCCATGCTAAATTGCCCCATAGTGTCCAGGGATATGCAGGTTAGGGTGGGATTGGCCATGCTAAATTGTCCCATAGTGCCCAGGGATGTGCAGCTTAGGATGGATTGGCCATGCTAAATTGTCCCATAGTGTTCAGGGATGTGCAGGTTAGGGTGGATTGGCCATGCTAAATTGTCCCATAGTGCTTTGGGATGTGCAGGTTAGGGTGGGATTGGCCGTGCTAAATTGTCACATAGTGCCCAGGGATGTGCAGGTTAGGGTGGGATTGGCCGTGCTAAATTGTCCCATCGTGCCCAGGGCTGTGCAGGTTAGGGTGGATTGGCCATGCTAAATTGTCCCATAGTGCCCAGGGATGTGCAGGTAAGGGTGGATTGGCCGTGCTAAATTGTCACTTAGTGCCCAGGGATGTGCAGGTTCGGGTGGGATTGGCCGTGCTAAATTGTCCCATCGTGCCCAGGGATGTGCAGGTTAGGGTGGGATTGGCCATGTTAAATTGTCCCATAGTGCCCAGGGCTGTGCAGGTTAGGGTGGATTGGCCATGCTAAATTGTCCCATAGTGCCCAGGGCTGTGCAGGTTAGGGTGGATTGGCCATGCTAAATTGTCCCATAGTGCCCAGGGATGTGCAGGTTAGGGTGAATTGGCCGTGTTAAATTGTCCCATAGTGTCCAGGGATGTGCAGGTTAGGGTGAATTGGCCGTGCTAAATTGTCCCATAGTGCCCAGGGATGTGCAGGTTAGGGTGGCTTGGCCATGCTAAATTGTACCATAGTGCCCAGGGATGTGTAGGTTAGGGTGGATTGGCCGTGCTAAATTGTCCCATACTGCCCAGGGATGTGCAGGTTAGGGTGGATTGGCCGTGCTAAATTGTCCCATAGTGTCCAGGGATGTGCAGGTTAGGGTGGATTGGCCATGCTAAATTGTCCCATAGTGCCCAGGGATGTGCAGGTTAGGGTGGATTGGCCATGCTAAATTGTCCCATAGTGTCCAGGGATGTGCAGGTTAGGGTGGGATTGGCCATGCTAAATTGTCCCATAGTGCCCAGGAATGTGTAGGTTAGGGTGTATTGGCCATGCTAAATTGTCCGATAGTGCCCAGGGATGTGCAGGTTAGGGTGGATTGGCCATGCTAAATTGCCCCATCGTGTCCAGGGATGTGCAGGTTAGGGTGGATTGGCCATGCTAAATTGTCCCATAGTGCCCAGGGATGTGCAGGTTAGGGTGGATTGGCCGTGCTAAATTGTCCCATAGTGCCCAGGGATGTGTAGGTTAGGGTGGATTGGCCATGCTAAATTGTCCCATAGTGTCCAGGGATGTACAGGTTAGGGTGGATTGGCCATGCTAAATTGTCCCGTAGTGTCCAGGGATGTGCAGGTTAGGGTGGATTGGCCATGCTAAATTGTCCCATAGTGCCCAGGGATGTGCAGGTTAGGGTGGATTGGCCATGCTAAATTGTCCCGTAGTGTCCAGGGATGTGCAGGTTAGGGTGGATTGGCCATGCTAAATTGTCCCATAGTGTCCAGGGATGTGCAGGTTAGGGTGGATTGGCCATGCTAAATTGTCCCATAGTGCCCAGGGATGTGTAGGTTAGGGTGGATTGGCCGTGCTAAATTGTCCCATAGTGCCCAGGCATGTGCAGTTTAGGGTGGATTGACCACGCTAAATTGTCCCATAGTGCCCAGTGATGTGCAGGTTAGGGTGGATTGGCCATGCTAAATTGTCCCATAGTGTCCAGGGATGTACAGGTTAGGGTGGATTGGCCGTGCTAAATTGTCCCATAGTGCCCAGGCATGTGCAGGTTAGGGTGGATTGGTCATGCTAAATTGTCCCATAGTGCCCAGGGATGTGCAGGTTAGGGTGGATTGGCCGTGCTAAATTGTCCCATAGTGCCCCAGGGATGTGCAGGTTAGGGTAGATTGGCCATGCTAAATTGTCCCATAGTGCCCAGGGATGTGTAGGTTAGGGTGGATTGGCCATGCTAAATTGTCCCATAGTGCCCAGGGATGTGTAGGTTAGGGTGGGATTGGCCGTGCTAAATTGTCCCATAGTGCTCAGGGATGTGCAGGTTAGGGTGAATTGGCCGTGCTAAATTGTCCCATAGTGTCCAGGGATGTGCAGGTTAGGGTGGGATTGGCCGTGCTAAATTGTCCTGTAGTGTCCAGGGATGTGCAGGTTAGGGTGGATTGGCTGTGCTAAATTGTCCCATAGTGCCCAGGGATGTGCAGGTTAGGGTGGATTGGCCATGCTAAATTGTCCCATAGTGTCCAGGGATGTGCAGGTTAGGGTGGGATTGGCTGTGCTAAATTGTCCCATAGTGCCCAGGGATGTGCAGGTTAGGGTGGGATTGGCCGTGCTAAATTGTCCCATAGTGTCCAGGGATGTGCAGGTTAGGGTGGGATTGGCCATGTTAAATTGTCCCATAGTGTTCAGGGATGTGCAGGTTAGGGTGGATTGGCCATGCTAAATTGTCCCATAGTGCTCTGGGATGTGCAGGTTAGGGTGGGATTGGCCGTGCTAAATTGTCACATAGTGCCCAGGGATGTGTAGGTTAGGGTGGGATTGGCTGTGCTAAATTGTCCCATAGTGCCCAGGGATGTGCAGGTTAGGGTGGGATTGGCCGTGCTAAATTGTCCCATCGTGCCCAAGGATGTGCAGGTTCGGATGGATTGGTCATGCTAAATTGTCCCATAGTACCCAGGGATGTGCAGGTTAGGGTGGGATTGGCCGTGCTAAATTGTCCCATAGTGCCCAGGGATGTGCAGGTTAGGGTGAATTGGCCATGCTAAATTGTCCCATAGTACCCAGGGATGTGCAGGTTAGGGTGGGATTGGCCGTGCTAAATTGTCCCATAGTGCCCAGGGATGTGCAGGTCAGGGTGGATTGGCCATGCTAAATTGTCCCATAGTGCCCAGGGATGTGCAGGTTAGGGTGGGTTGGCCATGCTAAATTGTCCCATAGTGCTCTGGGATGTGCAGGTTAGGGTGGGATTGGCCATGCTAAATTATCCCATAGTGCCCAGGGATGTGCAGGTTAGGGTGGATTGGCCGTGCTAAATTCTCCCATAGTGTCCCGGGATGTGCAGTTTAGGGTGGGATTGGCCATGCTAAATTGTCCCATAGTGCCCAGGGATGTGCAGGTTAGGGTGAATTGGCCATGCTAAATTGTCCCATAGTGCCCAGGGATGTGCAGGTTAGGGTGGATTGGCCATGCTAAATTGTCCCATAGTGCTCTGGGATGTGCAGGTCAGGGTGGGATTGGCCGTGCTAAATTGTCCCATAGTGCCCAGGGATGTGCAGGTTAGGGTGAATTGGCCGTGCTAAATTGTCAAATAGTGTCCAGGGATGTGCAGGTCAGGGTGGGATTGGCCGTGCTAAATTGTCACATAGTGCCCAGGGATGTGCAGGTTAGGGTGGGATTGGCCGTGCTAAATTGTCCCATAGTGCCCAGGGATGTGCAGGTTAGGGTGGATTGGCCATGCTAAATTGTCCCATAGTACCCAGGTATGGTGCAGTTAGGGTGGATTGGCCATGCTAAATTGTCCCATAGTGCCTAGGGATGTGCAGGTTAGGGTGGATTGGTCATGCTAAATTGTCCCATAGTGCCCGGGGATGTGCAGGTTAGGATGGATTGGTCATGCTAAATTGTCCCATAGTACCCAGGGATGTGCAGGTTAGGGTGGGATTGGCCGTGCTAAATTGTCCCATAGTGCTCAGGGATGTGCAGGTTAGGGTGAATTGGCCGTGCTAAATTGTCCCATAGTGTCCAGGGATGTGCAGGTCAGGGTGGGATTGGCCGTGCTAAATTGTCCCATAGTGCCCAGGGATGTGCAGGTTAGGGTGGATTGGTCATGCTAAATTGTCCCATAGTGCCCAGGGATGTGCAGGTTAGGATGGATTGGTCATGCTAAATTGTCCCATAGTACCCAGGGATGTGCAGGTTAGGGTGGGATTGGCCGTGCTAAATTGTCCCATAGTGCTCAGGGATGTGCAGGTTAGGGTGAATTGGCCGTGCTAAATTGTCCCATAGTGTCCAGGGATGTGCAGGTCAGGGTGGGATTGGCCGTGCTAAATTGTCCCATAGTGCCCAGGGATGTGCAGGTTAGGGTGGTTGGCCATGCTAAATTGTCCCATAGTGCCCAGGGATGTGCAGGTCAGGGTGGGATTGGCCGTGCTAAATTGTCCCATAGTGCCCAGGAATGTGCAGGTTAGGGTGGATTGGCTGTGCTAAATTGTCCTATAGTGTCCAGGGATGTGCAGGTTAGGGTGGATTGGCTGTGCTAAATTGTCCCATAGTGCCCAGGGATGTGCAGGTTAGGGTGGATTGGCCATGCTAAATTGTCCCATAGTGTCCAGGGATGTGCAGTTTAGGGTGGATTGGCCGTGCTAAATTGTCCCATAGTGCCCAGGGATGTGCAGTTTAGGGTGGATTGGCCGTGCTAAATTGTCCCATAGTACCCAGGGATGTGCAGGTTAGGGTGGGTTGGCCATGCTAAATTGTCCCATAGTGCCCAGGGATGTGCAGTTTAGGGTGGATTGGCTGTGCTAAATTGTCCCATAGTGCCCAGGGATGTGCAGGTTAGGGTGGGTTGGCCATGCTAAATTGTCCCATAGTGCCCAGGGATGTGCAGGTCAGGGTGGATTGGCCATGCTAAATTGTCCCATAGTGCCCAGGGATGTGCAAGTTAGGGTGGGTTGGCCATGCTAAATTGTCCCATAGTGCTCTGGGATGTGCAGGTTAGGGTGGGATTGGCCGTGCTAAATTGTCCCATAGTGCCCAGGGATGTGCAGGTTAGGGTGAATTGGCCGTGCTAAATTGTCCCATAGTGTCCAGGGATGTGCAGGTCAGGGTGGGATTGGCCGTGCTAAATTGTCCCATAGTGCCCAGGGATGTGCAGGTTAGGGTGGGATTGGCCACGCTAAATTGTCCCATAGTGCCCAGGGCTGTGCAGGTTAGGGTGGATTGGCCATGCTAAATTGCCCCATAGTGTCCAGGGATGTGCAGGTTAGGGTGGGATTGGCCATGCTAAATTGTCCCATAGTGCCCAGGGATGTGCAGCTTAGGATGGATTGGCCATCCTAAATTGTCCCATAGTGTTCAGGGATGTGCAGGTTAGGGTGGATTGGCCATGCTAAATTGTCCCATAGTGCTCTGGGATGTGCAGGTTAGGGTGGGATTGGCCGTGCTAAATTGTCACATAGTGCCCAGGGATGTGTAGGTTAGGGTGGGATTGGCTGTGCTAAATTGTCCCATAGTGCCCAGGGATGTGCAGGTTAGGGTGGGATTGGCCGTGCTAAATTGTCCCATCGTGCCCAGTGATGTGCAGGTTAGGGTGGGATTGGCCATGTTAAATTGTCCCATAGTGCCCAGGGATGTGCAGGTTAGGATGAATTGGCCATGCTAAATTGTCCCATAGTGCCCAGGGATGTGCAGGTTAGGGTGGATTGGCCATGCTAAATTGTCCCATAGTGTCCAGGGATGTGCAGGTTAGGGTGGATTGGCTGTGCTAAATTGTCCCATACTGCCCAGGGATGTGCAGGTTAGGGTGGATTGGTCATGCTAAATTGTCCCATAGTACCCAGGGATGTGCAGGTTAGGGTGGGATTGGCCGTGCTAAATTGTCCCATAGTGCTCAGGGATGTGCAGGTTAGGGTGAATTGGCCGTGCTAAATTGTCCCATAGTGTCCAGGGATGTGCAGGTCAGGGTGGGATTGGCCGTGCTAAATTGTCCCATAGTGCCCAGGGATGTGCAGGTTAGGGTGGGTTGGCCATGCTAAATTGTCCCATAGTGCCCAGGGATGTGCAGGTCAGGGTGGGATTGGCCGTGCTAAATTGTCCCATAGTGCCCAGGAATTTGCAGGTTAGGGTGGATTGGCCGTGCTAAATTGTCCTATAGTGTCCAGGGATGTGCAGGTTAGGGTGGATTGGCTGTGCTAAATTGTCCCATAGTGCCCAGGGATGTGCAGGTTAGGGTGGGATTGGCCATGCTAAATTGTCCCATAGTACCCAGGTATGGTGCAGTTAGGGTGGATTGGCCATGCTAAATTGTCCCATAGTGCCTAGGGATGTGCAGGTTAGGGTGGATTGGTCATGCTAAATTGTCCCATAGTGCCCGGGGATGTGCAGGTTAGGATGGATTGGTCATGCTAAATTGTCCCATAGTACCCAGGGATGTGCAGGTTAGGGTGGGATTGGCCGTGCTAAATTGTCCCATAGTGCTCAGGGATGTGCAGGTTAGGGTGAATTGGCCGTGCTAAATTGTCCCATAGTGTCCAGGGATGTGCAGGTCAGGGTGGGATTGGCCGTGCTAAATTGTCCCATAGTGCCCAGGGATGTGCAGGTTAGGGTGGATTGGTCATGCTAAATTGTCCCATAGTGCCCAGGGATGTGCAGGTTAGGATGGATTGGTCATGCTAAATTGTCCCATAGTACCCAGGGATGTGCAGGTTAGGGTGGGATTGGCCGTGCTAAATTGTCCCATAGTGCTCAGGGATGTGCAGGTTAGGGTGAATTGGCCGTGCTAAATTGTCCCATAGTGTCCAGGGATGTGCAGGTCAGGGTGGGATTGGCCGTGCTAAATTGTCCCATAGTGCCCAGGGATGTGCAGGTTAGGGTGGGTTGGCCATGCTAAATTGTCCCATAGTGCCCAGGGATGTGCAGGTTAGGGTGGGATTGGCCGTGCTAAATTGTCCTATAGTGTCCAGGGATGTGCAGGTTAGGGTGGATTGGCTGTGCTAAATTGTCCCATAGTGCCCAGGGATGTGCAGGTTAGGGTGGATTGGCCATGCTAAATTGTCCCATAGTGTCCAGGGATGTGCAGTTTAGGGTGGATTGGCCGTGCTAAATTGTCCCATAGTGCCCAGGGATGTGCAGGTTAGGGTGGATTGGCCATGCTAAATTGTCCCATAGTGTCCAGGGATGTGCAGTTTAGGGTGGATTGGCCGTGCTAAATTGTCCCATAGTACCCAGGGATGTGCAGGTTAGGGTGGGATTGGCTGTGCTAAATTGTCCCATAGTGCCCAGGGATGTGCAGGTCAGGGTGGATTGGCCATGCTAAATTGTCCCATAGTGCCCAGGGATGTGCAGGTTAGGGTGGGTTGGCCATGCTAAATTGTCCCATAGTGCCCAGGGATGTGCAGGTCAGGGTGGATTGGCCATGCTAAATTGTCCCATAGTGCCCAGGGATGTGCAAGTTAGGGTGGGTTGGCCATGCTAAATTGTCCCATAGTGCTCTGGGATGTGCAGGTTAGGGTGGGATTGGCCGTGCTAAATTGTCCCATAGTGCCCAGGGATGTGCAGGTTAGGGTGAATTGGCCGTGCTAAATTGTCCCATAGTGTCCAGGGATGTGCAGGTCAGGGTGGGATTGGCCGTGCTAAATTGTCCCATAGTGCCCAGGGATGTGCAGGTTAGGGTGGGATTGGCCACGCTAAATTGTCCCATAGTGCCCAGGGCTGTGCAGGTTAGGGTGGATTGGCCATGCTAAATTGCCCCATAGTGTCCAGGGATGTGCAGGTTAGGGTGGGATTGGCCATGCTAAATTGTCCCATAGTGCCCAGGGATGTGCAGCTTAGGATGGATTGGCCATCCTAAATTGTCCCATAGTGTTCAGGGATGTGCAGGTTAGGGTGGATTGGCCATGCTAAATTGTCCCATAGTGCTCTGGGATGTGCAGGTTAGGGTGGGATTGGCCGTGCTAAATTGTCACATAGTGCCCAGGGATGTGTAGGTTAGGGTGGGATTGGCTGTGCTAAATTGTCCCATAGTGCCCAGGGATGTGCAGGTTAGGGTGGGATTGGCCGTGCTAAATTGTCCCATCGTGCCCAGTGATGTGCAGGTTAGGGTGGGATTGGCCATGTTGAATTGTCCCATAGTGCCCAGGGATGTGCAGGTTAGGATGAATTGGCCATGCTAAATTGTCCCATAGTGCCCAGGGATGTGCAGGTTAGGGTGGATTGGCCATGCTAAATTGTCCCATAGTGTCCAGGGATGTGCAGGTTAGGGTGGATTGGCTGTGCTAAATTGTCCCATACTGCCCAGGGATGTGCAGGTTAGGGTGGATTGGTCATGCTAAATTGTCCCATAGTACCCAGGGATGTGCAGGTTAGGGTGGGATTGGCCGTGCTAAATTGTCCCATAGTGCTCAGGGATGTGCAGGTTAGGGTGAATTGGCCGTGCTAAATTGTCCCATAGTGTCCAGGGATGTGCAGGTCAGGGTGGGATTGGCCGTGCTAAATTGTCCCATAGTGCCCAGGGATGTGCAGGTTAGGGTGGGTTGGCCATGCTAAATTGTCCCATAGTGCCCAGGGATGTGCAGGTTAGGGTGGGATTGGCCGTGCTAAATTGTCCCATAGTGCCCAGGAATTTGCAGGTTAGGGTGGATTGGCCGTGCTAAATTGTCCTATAGTGTCCAGGGATGTGCAGGTTAGGGTGGATTGGCTGTGCTAAATTGTCCCATAGTGCCCAGGGATGTGCAGGTTAGGGTGGATTGGCCATGCTAAATTGTCCCATAGTGTCCAGGGAAGTGCAGTTTAGGGTGGATTGGCCGTGCTAAATTGTCCCATAGTGCCCAGGGATGTGCAGGTTAGGGTGGGATTGGCTGTGCTAAATTGTCCCATAGTGCCCAGGGATGTGCAGGTTAGGGTGAATTGGCCATGCTAAATTGTCCCATAGTACCCAGGGATGTGCAGGTTAGGGTGGGATTGGCCGTGCTAAATTGTCCCATAGTGCCCAGGGATGTGCAGGTCAGGGTGGATTGGCCATGCTAAATTGTCCCATAGTGCCCAGGGATGTGCAGGTTAGGGTGGGTTGGCCATGCTAAATTGTCCCATAGTGCTCTGGGATGTGCAGGTCAGGGTGGGATTGGCCGTGCTAAATTGTCCCATAGTGCCCAGGGATGTGCAGGTTAGGGTGGGATTGGCCGTGCTAAATTGTCACATAGTGCCCAGGGATGTGCAGGTTAGGCTGGGATTGGCCGTGCTAAATTGTCCCATAGTGCCCAGGGATGTGCAGGTTAGGGTGGGATTGGCCATGCTAAATTGTCCCATAGTACCCAGGTATGGTGCAGTTAGGGTGGATTGGCCATGCTAAATTGTCCCATAGTGCCTAGGGATGTGCAGGTTAGGGTGGATTGGTCATGCTAAATTGTCCCATAGTGCCCAGGGATGTGCAGGTTAGGATGGATTGGTCATGCTAAATTGTCCCATAGTACCCAGGGATGTGCAGGTTAGGGTGGGATTGGCCGTGCTAAATTGTCCCATAGTGCTCAGGGATGTGCAGTTTAGGGTGAATTGGCCGTGCTAAATTGTCCCATAGTGTCCAGGGATGTGCAGGTCAGGGTGGGATTGGCCGTGCTAAATTGTCCCATAGTGCCCAGGGATGTGCAGGTTAGGGTGGATTGGTCATGCTAAATTGTCCCATAGTGCCCAGGGATGTGCAGGTTAGGATGGATTGGTCATGCTAAATTGTCCCATAGTACCCAGGGATGTGCAGGTGAGGGTGGGATTGGCCGTGCTAAATTGTCCCATAGTGCTCAGGGATGTGCAGGTTAGGGTGAATTGGCCGTGCTAAATTGTCCCATAGTGTCCAGGGATGTGCAGGTCAGGGTGGGATTGGCCGTGCTAAATTGTCCCATAGTGCCCAGGGATGTGCAGGTTAGGGTGGGTTGGCCATGCTAAATTGTCCCATAGTGCCCAGGGATGTGCAGGTCAGGGTGGGATTGGCCGTGCTAAATTGTCCCAAAGTGCCCAGGAATGTGCAGGTTAGGGTGGATTGGCCGTGCTAAATTGTCCTATAGTGTCCAGGGATGTGCAGGTTAGGGTGGATTGGCTGTGCTAAATTGTCCCATAGTGCCCAGGGATGTGCAGGTTAGGGTGGATTGGCCATGCTAAATTGTCCCATAGTGTCCAGGGATGTGCAGTTTAGGGTGGATTGGCCGTGCTAAATTGTCCCATAGTACCCAGGGATGTGCAGGTTAGGGTGGGATTGGCCGTGCTAAATTGTCCCATAGTGCCCAGGGATGTGCAGGTCAGGGTGGATTGGCCATGCTAAATTGTCCCATAGTGCCCAGGGATGTGCAGGTTAGGGTGGGTTGGCCATGCTAAATTGTCCCATAGTGCCCAGGGATGTGCAGTTCAGGGTGGATTGGCCATGCTAAATTGTCCCATAGTGCCCAGGGATGTGCAGGTTAGGGTGGGTTGGCCATGCTAAATTGTCCCATAGTGCTCTGGGATGTGCAGGTTAGGGTGGGATTGGCCGTGCTAAATTGTCCCATAGTGCCCAGGGATGTGCAGGTTAGGGTGAATTGGCCGTGCTAAATTGTCCCATAGTGTCCAGGGATGTGCAGGTCAGGGTGGGATTGGCCGTGCTAAATTGTCACATAGTGCCCAGGGATGTGCATGTTAGGTTGGGATTGGCCGTGCTAAATTGTCCCATAGTGTTCAGGGATGTGCAGGTTAGGGTGGATTGGCCATGCTAAATTGTCCCATAGTGCTCAGCGATGTGCAGGTTAGGGTGGGATTGGCCGTGCTAAATTGTCACATAGTGCCCAGGGATGTGTAGGTTAGGGTGGGATTGGCCACGCTAAATTGTCCCATAGTGCCCAGGGCTGTGCAGGTTAGGGTGGATTGGCCATGCTAAATTGCCCCATAGTGTCCAGGGATGTGCAGGTTAGGGTGGGATTGGCCATGCTAAATTGTCCCATAGTGCCCAGGGATGTGCAGCTTAGGATGGATTGGCCATCCTAAATTGTCCCATAGTGTTCAGGGATGTGCAGGTTAGGGTGGATTGGCCATGCTAAATTGTCCCATAGTGCTCTGGGATGTGCCGGTTAGGGTGGGATTGGCCGTGCTAAATTGTCACATAGTGCCCAGGGATGTGTAGGTTAGGGTGGGATTGGCTGTGCTAAATTGTCCCATAGTGCCCAGGGATGTGCAGGTTAGGGTGGGATTGGCCGTGCTAAATTGTCCCATCGTGCCCAGGGATGTGCAGGTTAGGGTGGGATTGGCCATGTTAAATTGTCCCATAGTGCCCAGGGATGTGCAGGTTAGGATGAATTGGCCATGCTAAATTGTCCCATAGTGCCCAGGGATGTGCAGGTTAGGGTGGATTGGCCATGCTAAATTGTCCCATAGTGTCCAGGGATGTGCAGGTTAGGGTGGATTGGCTGTGCTAAATTGTCCCATACTGCCCAGGGATGTGCAGGTTAGGGTGGATTGGTCATGCTAAATTGTCCCATAGTACCCAGGGATGTGCAGGTTAGGGTGGGATTGGCCGTGCTAAATTGTCCCATAGTGCTCAGGGATGTGCAGGTTAGGGTGAATTGGCCGTGCTAAATTGTCCCATAGTGTCCAGGGATGTGCAGGTCAGGGTGGGATTGGCCGTGCTAAATTGTCCCATAGTGCCCAGGGATGTGCAGGTTAGGGTGGGTTGGCCATGCTAAATTGTCCCATAGTGCCCAGGGATGTGCAGGTCAGGGTGGGATTGGCCGTGCTAAATTGTCCCATAGTGCCCAGGAATTTGCAGGTTAGGGTGGATTGGCCGTGCTAAATTGTCCTATAGTGTCCAGGGATGTGCAGGTTAGGGTGGATTGGCTGTGCTAAATTGTCCCATAGTGCCCAGGGATGTGCAGGTTAGGGTGAATTGGCCATGCTAAATTGTCCCATAGTACCCAGGGATGTGCAGGTTAGGGTGGGATTGGCCGTGCTAAATTGTCCCATAGTGCCCAGGGATGTGCAGGTCAGGGTGGATTGGCCATGCTAAATTGTCCCATAGTGCCCAGGGATGTGCAGGTTAGGGTGGGTTGGCCATGCTAAATTGTCCCATAGTGCTCTGGGATGTGCAGGTCAGGGTGGGATTGGCCGTGCTAAATTGTCCCATAGTGCCCAGGGATGTGCAGGTTAGGGTGGGATTGGCCGTGCTAAATTGTCACATAGTGCCCAGGGATGTGCAGGTTAGGGTGGGATTGGCCGTGCTAAATTGTCCCATAGTGCCCAGGGATGTGCAGGTTAGGGTGGGATTGGCCATGCTAAATTGTCCCATAGTGCCTATGGATGTGCAGGTTAGGGTGGATTGGTCATGCTAAATTGTCCCATAGTGCCCAGGGATGTGCAGGTTAGGATGGATTGGTCATGCTAAATTGTCCCATAGTACCCAGGGATGTGCAGGTTAGGGTGGGATTGGCCGTGCTAAATTGTCCCATAGTGCTCAGGGATGTGCAGGTTAGGGTGAATTGGCCGTGCTAAATTGTCCCATAGTGTCCAGGGATGTGCAGGTCAGGGTGGGATTGGCCGTGCTAAATTGTCCCATAGTGCCCAGGGATGTGCAGGTTAGGGTGGATTGGTCATGCTAAATTGTCCCATAGTGCCCAGGGATGTGCAGGTTAGGATGGATTGGTCATGCTAAATTGTCCCATAGTACCCAGGAATGTGCAGGTTAGGGTGGATTGGCCGTGCTAAATTGTCCTATAGTGTCCAGGGATGTGCAGGTTAGGGTGGATTGGCTGTGCTAAATTGTCCCATAGTGCCCAGGGATGTGCAGGTTAGGGTGGATTGGCCATGCTAAATAGTCCCATAGTGTCCAGGGATGTGCAGTTTAGGGTGGATTGGCCGTGCTAAATTGTCCCATAGTACCCAGGGATGTGCAGGTTAGGGTGGGATTGGCCGTGCTAAATTGTCCCATAGTGCCCAGGGATGTGCAGGTCAGGGTGGATTGGCCATGCTAAATTGTCCCATAGTGCCCAGGGATGTGCAGGTTAGGGTGGTTGGCCATGCTAAATTGTCCCATAGTGCCCAGGGATGTGCAGGTCAGGGTGGATTGGCCATGCTAAATTGTCCCATAGTGCCCAGGGATGTGCAGGTTAGGGTGGGTTGGCCATGCTAAATTGTCCCATAGTGCTCTGGGATGTGCAGGTTAGGGTGGGATTGGCCGTGCTAAATTGTCCCATAGTGCCCAGGGATGTGCAGGTTAGGGTGAATTGGCCGTGCTAAATTGTCCCATAGTGTCCAGGGATGTGCAGGTCAGGGTGGGATTGGCCGTGCTAAATTGTCACATAGTGTCCAGGGATGTGCATGTTAGGTTGGGATTGGCCGTGCTAAATTGTCCCATAGTGTTCAGGGATGTGCAGGTTAGGGTGGATTGGCCATGCTAAATTGTCCCATAGTGCTCTGGGATGTGCAGGTTAGGGTGGGATTGGCCGTGCTAAATTGTCACATAGTGCCCAGGGATGTGTAGGTTAGGGTGGGATTGGCTGTGCTAAATTGTCCCATAGTGCCCAGGGATGTGCAGGTTAGGGTGGGATTGGCCGTGCTAAATTGTCCTATCGTGCCCAGGGATGTGCGGTTAGGGTGGGATTGGCCATGTTAAATTGTCCCATAGTGCCCAGGGATGTGCAGGTTAGGGTGAATTGGCCATGCTAAATTGTCCCATCGTACCCAGGGATGTGCAGGTTAGGGTGGGATTGGCCGTGCTAAATTGTCCCATAGTGCCCAGGGATGTGCAGGTCAGGGTGGATTGGCCATGCTAAATTGTCCCATAGTGCCCAGGGATGTGCAGGTTAGGGTGGGTTGGCTATGCTAAATTGTCCCATAGTGCTCTGGGATGTGCAGGTTAGGGTGGGATTGGCCGTGCTAAATTGTCCCATAGTGCCCAGGGATGTGCAGGTTAGGGTGAATTGGCCATGCTAAATTGTCCCATAGTGTCCAGGGATGTGCAGGTCAGGGTGGGATTGGCCGTGCTAAATTGTCCCATAGTGCCCAGGGATGTGCAGGTTAGGGTGGGATTAGCCGTGCTAAATTGTCCCATAGTGCCCAGGGATGTGCAGGTTAGGGTGGGATTGGCTGTGCTAAATTGTCCCATAGTGCCCAGGGCTGTGCAGGTTAGGGTGGATTGGCCATGCTAAATTGCCCCATAGTGTCCAGGGATATGCAGGTTAGGGTGGGATTGGCCATGCTAAATTGTCCCATAGTGCCCAGGGATGTGCAGCTTAGGATGGATTGGCCATGCTAAATTGTCCCATAGTGTTCAGGGATGTGCAGGTTAGGGTGGATTGGCCATGCTAAATTGTCCCATAGTGCTCTGGGATGTGCAGGTTAGGGTGGGATTGGCCGTGCTAAATTGTCACATAGTGCCCAGGGATGTGCAGGTTAGGGTGGGATTGGCCGTGCTAAATTGTCCCATCGTGCCCAGGGATGTGCAGGTTAGGGTGGATTGGCCATGTTAAATTGTCCCATAGTGCCCAGGGCTGTGCAGGTTAGGGTGGATTGGCCATGCTAAATTGTCCCATAGTGCCCAGGGATGTGCAGGTTAGGGTGAATTGGCCGTGTTAAATTGTCCCATAGTGTCCAGGGATGTGCAGGTTAGGGTGAATTGGCCGTGCTAAATTGTCCCATAGTGCCCAGGGATGTGCAGGTTAGGGTGGCTTGGCCATGCTAAATTGTCCCATAGTGCCCAGGGATGTGTAGGTTAGGGTGGATTGGCCGTGCTAAATTGTCCCATACTGCCCAGGGATGTGCAGGTTAGGGTGGGATTGGCCGTGCTAAATTGTCCCATAGTGTCCAGGGATGTGCAGGTTAGGGTGAATTGGCCATGCTAAATTGTCCCATAGTGTCCAGGGATGTGCAGGTCAGGGTGGGATTGGCCGTGCTAAATTGTCCCATAGTGCCCAGGGATGTGCAGGTTAGGGTGGGATTGGCCGTGCTAAATTGTCCCATAGTGCCCAGGGATGTGCAGGTTAGGATGGATTGGTCATGCTAAATTGTCCCATAGTGCCCAGGGATGTGCAGGTGAGGGTGGGATTGGCCGTGCTAAATTGTCCCATAGTGCTCAGGGATGTGCAGGTTAGGGTGAATTGGCCGTGCTAAATTGTCCCATAGTGTCCAGGGATGTGCAGGTCAGGGTGGGATTGGCCGTGCTAAATTGTCCCATAGTGCCCAGGGATGTGCAGGTTAGGGTGGGTGGCCATGCTAAATTGTCCCATAGTGCCCAGGGATGTGCAGGTCAGGGTGGGATTGGCCGTGCTAAATTGTCCCAAAGTGCCCAGGAATGTGCAGGTTAGGGTGGATTGGCCGTGCTAAATTGTCCTATAGTGTCCAGGGATGTGCAGGTTAGGGTGGATTGGCTGTGCTAAATTGTCCCATAGTGCCCAGGGATGTGCAGGTTAGGGTGGATTGGCCATGCTAAATTGTCCCATAGTGTCCAGGGATGTGCAGTTTAGGTTGGATTGGCCGTGCTAAATTGTCCCATAGTACCCAGGGATGTGCAGGTTAGGGTGGGATTGGCCGTGCTAAATTGTCCCATAGTGCCCAGGGATGTGCAGGTCAGGGTGGATTGGCCATGCTAAATTGTCCCATAGTGCCCAGGGATGTGCAGGTTAGGGTGGGTTGGCCATGCTAAATTGTCCCATAGTGCCCAGGGATGTGCAGTTCAGGGTGGATTGGCCATGCTAAATTGTCCCATAGTGCCCAGGGATGTGCAGGTTAGGGTGGTTGGCCATGCTAAATTGTCCCATAGTGCTCAGGGATGTGCAGGTTAGGGTGGGATTGGCCGTGCTAAATTGTCCCATAGTGCCCAGGGATGTGCAGGTTAGGGTGAATTGGCCGTGCTAAATTGTCCCATAGTGTCCAGGGATGTGCAGGTCAGGGTGGGATTGGCCGTGCTAAATTGTCACATAGTGCCCAGGGATGTGCAGGTTAGGTTGGGATTGGCCGTGCTAAATTGTCCCATAGTGTTCAGGGATGTGCAGGTTAGGGTGGATTGGCCATGCTAAATTGTCCCATAGTGCTCTGGGATGTGCAGGTTAGGGTGGGATTGGCCGTGCTAAATTGTCACATAGTGCCCAGGGATGTGTAGGTTAGGGTGGGATTGGCCGTGCTAAATTGTCCCATAGTGCCCAGGGATGTGCAGGTTAGGGTGGGATTGGCCGTGCTAAATTGTCCTATCGTGCCCAGGGATGTGCAGGTTAGGGTGGGATTGGCCATGTTAAATTGTCCCATAGTGCCCAGGAATGTGCAGGTTAGGGTGAATTGGCCATGCTAAATTGTCCCATAGTACCCAGGGATGTGCAGGTTAGGGTGGGATTGGCCGTGCTAAATTGTCCCATAGTGCCCAGGGATGTGCAGGTCAGGGTGGATTGGCCATGCTAAATTGTCCCATAGTGCCCAGGGATGTGCAGGTTAGGGTGGGTTGGCCATGCTAAATTGTCCCATAGTGCTCTGGGATGTGCAGGTTAGGGTGGGATTGGCCGTGCTAAATTGTCCCGTAGTGCCCAGGGATGTGCAGGTTAGGGTGAATTGGCCATGCTAAATTGTCCCATAGTGTCCAGGGATGTGCAGGTCAGGGTGGGATTGGCCGTGCTAAATTGTCCCATAGTGCCCAGGGATGTGCAGGTTAGGGTGGGATTGGCCGTGCTAAATTGTCCCATAGTGCCCAGGGATGTGCAGGTTAGGGTGGGATTGGCCACGCTAAATTGTCCCATAGTGCCCAGGGCTGTGCAGGTTAGGGTGGATTGGCCATGCTAAATTGCCCCATAGTGTCCAGGGATATGCAGGTTAGGGTGGGATTGGCCATGCTAAATTGTCCCATAGTGCCCAGGGATGTGCAGCTTAGGATGGATTGGCCATGCTAAATTGTCCCATAGTGTTCAGGGATGTGCAGGTTAGGGTGGATTGGCCATGCTAAATTGTCCCATAGTGCTCAGGGATGTGCAGGTTAGGGTGGGATTGGCCGTGCTAAATTGTCACATCGTGCCCAGGGATGTGCAGGTTAGGGTGGATTGGCCATGCTAAATTGTCCCATAGTGCCCAGGGATGTGTAGGTTAGGGTGGATTGGCCGTGCTAAATTGTCCCATACTGCCCAGGGATGTGCAGGTTAGGGTGGGATTGGCCGTGCTAAATTGTCCCATAGTGTCCAGGGATGTGCAGATTAGGGTGAATTGGCCATGCTAAATTGTCCCATAGTGTCCAGGGATGTGCAGGTCAGGGTGGGATTGGCCGTGCTAAATTGTCCCATAGTGCCCAGGGATGTGCAGGTTAGGGTGGGATTGGCCGTGCTAAATTGTCCCATAGTGCCCAGGGATGTGCAGGTTAGGGTGGATTGGCCATGCTAAATTGTCCCATAGTACCCAGGGATGTGCAGGTGAGGGTGGGATTGGCCGTGCTAAATTGTCCCATAGTGCTCAGGGATGTGCAGGTTAGGGTGAATTGGCCGTGCTAAATTGTCCCATAGTGTCCAGGGATGTGCAGGTCAGGGTGGGATTGGCCGTGCTAAATTGTCCCATAGTGCCCAGGGATGTGCAGGTTAGGGTGGGTTGGCCATGCTAAATTGTCCCATAGTGCCCAGGGATGTGCAGGTCAGGGTGGGATTGGCCGTGCTAAATTGTCCCAAAGTGCCCAGGAATGTGCAGGTTAGGGTGGATTGGCCGTGCTAAATTGTCCTATAGTGTCCAGGGATGTGCAGGTTAGGGTGGATTGGCTGTGCTAAATTGTCCCATAGTGCCCAGGGATGTGCAGGTTAGGGTGGATTGGCCATGCTAAATTGTCCCATAGTGTCCAGGGATGTGCAGTTTAGGGTGGATTGGCCGTGCTAAATTGTCCCATAGTACCCAGGGATGTGCAGGTTAGGGTGGGATTGGCCGTGCTAAATTGTCCCATAGTGCCCAGGGATGTGCAGGTCAGGGTGGATTGGCCATGCTAAATTGTCCCATAGTGCCCAGGGATGTGCAGGTTAGGGTGGGTTGGCCATGCTAAATTGTCCCATAGTGCCCAGGGATGTGCAGTTCAGGGTGGATTGGCCATGCTAAATTGTCCCATAGTGCCCAGGGATGTGCAGGTTAGGGTGGGTTGGCCATGCTAAATTGTCCCATAGTGCTCTGGGATGTGCAGGTTAGGGTGGGATTGGCCGTGCTAAATTGTCCCATAGTGCCCAGGGATGTGCAGGTTAGGGTGAATTGGCCGTGCTAAATTGTCCCATAGTGTCCAGGGATGTGCAGGTCAGCGTGGGATTGGCCGTGCTAAATTGTCACATAGTGCCCAGGGATGTGCATGTTAGGTTGGGATTGGCCGTGCTAAATTGTCCCATAGTGTTCAGGGATGTGCAGGTTAGGGTGGATTGGCCATGCTAAATTGTCCCATAGTGCTCAGGGATGTGCAGGTTAGGGTGGGATTGGCCGTGCTAAATTGTCACATAGTGCCCAGGGATGTGTAGGTTAGGGTGGGATTGGCTGTGCTAAATTGTCCCATAGTGCCCAGGGATGTGCAGGTTAGGGTGGGATTGGCCGTGCTAAATTGTCCTATCGTGCCCAGGGATGTGCAGGTTAGGGTGGGATTGGCCATGTTAAATTGTCCCATAGTGCCCAGGAATGTGCAGGTTAGGGTGAATTGGCCATGCTAAATTGTCCCATATTACCCAGGGATGTGCAGGTTAGGGTGGGATTGGCCGTGCTAAATTGTCCCATAGTGCCCAGGGATGTGCAGGTCAGGGTGGATTGGCCATGCTAAATTGTCCCATAGTGCCCAGGGATGTGCAGGTTAGGGTGGGTTGGCCATGCTAAATTGTCCCATAGTGCTCTGGGATGTGCAGGTTAGGGTGGGATTGGCCGTGCTAAATTGTCCCGTAGTGCCCAGGGATGTGCAGGTTAGGGTGAATTGGCCATGCTAAATTGTCCCATAGTGTCCAGGGATGTGCAGGTCAGGGTGGGATTGGCCGTGCTAAATTGTCCCATAGTGCCCAGGGATGTGCAGGTTAGGGTGGGATTGGCCGTGCTAAATTGTCCCATAGTGCCCAGGGATGTGCAGGTTAGGGTGGGATTGGCCACGCTAAATTGTCCCATAGTGCCCAGGGATGTGCAGGTTAGGGTGGATTGGCCATGCTAAATTGCCCCATAGTACCCAGGGATATGCAGGTTAGGGTGGATTGGCCATGCTAAATTGTCCCATAGTGCCCAGGGATGTGCAGCTTAGGATGGATTGGCCATGCTAAATTGTCCCATAGTGTTCAGGGATGTGCAGGTTAGGGTGGATTGGCCATGCTAAATTGTCCCATAGTGCTCAGGGATGTGCAGGTTAGGGTGGGATTGGCCGTGCTAAATTGTCACATAGTGCCCAGGGATGTGCAGGTTAGGGTGGGATTGGCCGTGCTAAATTGTCCCATAGTGCCCAGGGATGTGCAGGTTAGGGTGGATTGGCCATGTTAAATTGTCCCATAGTGCCCAGGGATGTGCAGGTTAGGGTGGATTGGCCATGCTAAATTGTCCCATAGTGCCCAGGGATGTGCAGGTTAGGGTGAATTGGCCGTGTTAAATTGTCCCATAGTGTCCAGGGATGTGCAGGTTAGGGTGAATTGGCCGTGCTAAATTGTCCCATAGTGCCCAGGGATGTGCAGGTTAGGGTGGCTTGGCCATGCTAAATTGTCCCATAGTGCCCAGGGATGTGTAGGTTAGGGTGGATTGGCCGTGCTAAATTGTCCCATACTGCCCAGGGATGTGCAGGTTAGGGTGGATTGGCCGTGCTAAATTGTCCCATAGTGTCCAGGGATGTGCAGGTTAGGGTGGATTGGCCATGCTAAATTGTCCCATAGTGCCCAGGGATGTGCAGGTTAGGGTGGATTGGCCATGCTAAATTGTCCCATAGTGTCCAGGGATGTGCAGGTTAGGGTGGGATTGGCCATGCTAAATTGTCCCATAGTGCCCAGGGATGTGCAGGTTAGGGTGGATTGGCCATGCTAAATTGTCCCATAGTGCCCAGGAATGTGTAGGTTAGGGTGTATTGGCCATGCTAAATTGTCCCATAGTGCCCAGGGATGTGCAGGTTAGGGTGGATTGGCCATGCTAAATTGCCCCATAGTGTCCAGGGATGTGCAGGTTAGGGTGGATTGGCCATGCTAAATTGTCCCATAGTGCCCAGGGATGTGCAGGTTAGGGTGGATTGGCCGTGCTAAATTGTCCCATAGTGCCCAGGGATGTGTAGGTTAGGGTGGATTGGCCATGCTAAATTGTCCCATAGTGTCCAGGGATGTGCAGGTTAGGGTGGATTGGCCATGCTAAATTGTCCCGTAGTGTCCAGGGATGTGCAGGTTAGGGTGGATTGGCCATGCCAAATTGTCCCATAGTGCCCAGGGATGTGCAGGTTAGGGTGGATTGGCCATGCTAAATTGTCCCGTAGTGTCCAGGGATGTGCAGGTTAGGGTGGATTGGCCATGCTAAATTGTCCCATAGTATCCAGGGATGTGCAGGTTAGGGTGGATTGGCCATGCTAAATTGTCCCATAGTGCCCAGGGATGTGCAGTTTAGGGTGGATTGACCACGCTAAATTGTCCCATAGTGCCCAGTGATGTGCAGGTTAGGGTGGATTGGCCACGCTAAATTGTCCCATAGTGCCCAGGGATGTGCAGGTTAGGGTGGATTGGCCATGCTAAATTGTCCCATAGTGTCCAGGGATGTACAGGTTAGGGTGGATTGGCCGTGCTAAATTGTCCCATAGTGCCCAGGGATGTGCAGGTTAGGGTGGATTGGCCATGCTAAATTGTCCCATAGTGCCCAGGGATGTGTAGGTTAGGGTGGATTGGCCGTGCTAAATTGTCCCATAGTGCCCAGGCATGTGCAGGTTAGGGTGGATTGGTCATGCTAAATTGTCCCATAGTGCCCAGGGATGTGCAGGTTAGGGTGGATTGGCCGTGCTAAATTGTCCCATAGTGCCCAGGGATGTGCAGGTTAGGGTGGATTGGCCATGCTAAATTGTCCCATAGTGCCCAGGGATGTGTAGGTTAGGGTGGGATTGGCCGTGCTAAATTGTCCCATAGTGCTCAGGGATGTGCAGGTTAGGGTGAATTGGCCGTGCTAAATTGTCCCATAGTGTCCAGGGATGTGCAGGTCAGGGTGGGATTGGCCGTGCTAAATTGTCCTGTAGTGTCCAGGGATGTGCAGGTTAGGGTGGATTGGCTGTGCTAAATTGTCCCATAGTGCCCAGGGATGTGCAGGTTAGGGTGGATTGGCCATGCTAAATTGTCCCATAGTGTCCAGGGATGTGCAGGTTAGGGTGGATTGGCCGTGCTAAATTGTCCTATAGTGTCCAGGGATGTGCAGGTTAGGGTGGATTGGCTGTGCTAAATTGTCCCATAGTGCCCAGGGATGTGCAGGTTAGGGTGGATTGGCCATGCTAAATTGTCCCATAGTGTCCAGGGATGTGCAGTTTAGGGAGGATTGGCTGTGCTAAATTGTCCCATAGTGCCCAGGGATGTGTAGGTTAGGGTGAATTGGCCATGCTAAATTGTCCCATAGTACCCAGGGATGTGCAGGTTAGGGTGGATTGGCCATGCTAAATTGTCCCATAGTGCCCAGGGATGTGCAGGTTAGGGTGGGTTGGCCATGCTAAATTGTCCCATAGTGCTCTGGGATGTGCAGGTCAGGGTGGGATTGGCCGTGCTAAATTGTCCCATACTGCCCAGGGATGTTCAGGTTAGGGTGAATTGGCCGTGCTAAATTGTCCCATAGTACCCAGGTATGTGCAGTTTAGGGTGGATTGGCCATGCTAAATTGTCCCACAGTGCCTAGGGATGTGCAGGTTAGGGTGGATTGGCCGTGCTAAATTGTCCCATAGTGCCCAGGGATGTGCAGGTTAGGGTGAATTGGCCGTGCTAAATTGTCCCATAGTACCCAGGTATGGTGCAGTTTAGGGTGGATTGGCCATGCTAAATTGTCCCATAGTGCCTAGGGATGTGCAGGTTAGGGTGGATTGGTCATGCTAAATTGTCCCATAGTGCCCAGGGATGTGCAGGTTAGGATGGATTGGTCATGCTAAATTGTCCCATAGTACCCAGGGATGTGCAGGTTAGGGTGGGATTGGCCGTGCTAAATTGTCCCATAGTGCTCAGGGATGTGCAGGTTAGGGTGAATTGGCCGTTCTAAATTGTCCTATAGTGTCCAGGGATGTGCAGGTTAGGGTGGATTGGCTGTGCTAAATTGTCCCATAGTGCCCAGGGATGTGCAGGTTAGGGTGGATTGGCCATGCTAAATTGTCCCATAGTGTCCAGGGATGTGCAGTTTAGGGTGGGATTGGCCGTGCTAAATTGTCCCATCGTGCCCAGGGATGTGCAGGTTAAGGTGGGATTGGCCATGTTAAATTGTCCCATAGTGCCCAGGGATGTGCAGGTTAGGGTGAATTGGCCATGCTAAATTGTCCCATAGTACCCAGGGATGTGCAGGTTAGGGTGGGATTGGCCGTGCTAAATTGTCCCATAGTGCCCAGGGATGTGCAGGTCAGGGTGGATTGGCCATGCTAAATTGTCCCATAGTGCCCAGGGATGTGCAGGTTAGGGTGGGATTGGCCATGCTAAATTGTCCCATAGTGCCCAGGGATGTGCAGGTTAGGGTGGATTGGCCATGCTAAATTCTCCCATAGTGTCCCGGGATGTGCAGGTTAGGGTGGGATTGGCCATGCTAAATTGTCCCATAGTGCCCAGGGATGTGCAGGTTAGGGTGGATTGGCCATGCTAAATTGTCCCATAGTGTCCAGGGATGTGCAGTTTAGGGTGGATTGGCCGTGCTAAATTGTCCCATTGTACCCAGGGATGTGCAGGTTAGGGTGGGATTGGCCGTGCTAAATTGTCCCATAGTGCCCAGGGATGTGCAGGTCAGGGTGGATTGGCCATGCTAAATTGTCCCATAGTGCCCAGGGATGTGCAGGTTAGGGTGGGTTGGCCATGCTAAATTGTCCCATAGTGCTCTGGGATGTGCAGGTTAGGGTGGGATTGGCCATGCTAAATTGTCCCATAGTGCCCAGGGATGTGCAGGTTAGGGTGGATTGGCCATGCTATATTCTCCCATAGTGTCCCGGGATGTGCAGGTTAGGGTGGGATTGGCCATGCTAAATTGTCCCATAGTGCCCAGGGATGTGCAGGTTAGGGTGGGATTGGCCGTGCTAAATTGTCCCATAGTGCCCAGGGATGTGCAGGTTAGGGTGGGTTGGCCATGCTAAATTGTCCCATAGTGCCCAGGGATGTGCAGGTCAGGGTGGGATTGGCCGTGCTAAATTGTCCCATAGTGCCCAGGGATGTGCAGGTTAGGGTGGATTGGCCATGCTAAATTGTCCCATAGTGCCCAGGGATGTGCAGGTTAGGGTGGGTTGGCCATGCTAAATTGTCCCATAGTGCCCAGGGATGTGCAGGTCAGGGTGGATTGGCCATGCTAAATTGTCCCATAGTGCCGAGGGCTGTGCAGGTTAGGGTGGATTGGCCATGCTAAATTGCCCCATAGTGTCCAGGGATGTGCAGGTTAGGGTGGGATTGGCCATGCTAAATTGTCCCATAGTGCCCAGGGATGTGCAGCTTAGGATGGATTGGCCATGCTAAATTGTCCCATAGTGTTCAGGGATGTGCAGGTTAGGGTGGATTGGCCATGCTAAATTGTCCCATAGTGCTCTGGGATGTGCAGGTAAGGGTGGGATTGGCCGTGCTAAATTGTCACATAGTGCCCAGGGATGTGTAGGTTAGGGTGGGATTGGCTGTGCTAAATTGTCCCATAGTGCCCAGGGATGTGCAGGTTAGGGTGGGATTGGCCGTGCTAAATTGTCCCATAGTGTCCAGGGATGTGCAGGTTAGGGTGGGATTGGCCATGTTAAATTGTCCCATAGTGTTCAGGGATGTGCAGGTTAGGGTGGATTGGCCATGCTAAATTGTCCCATAGTGCTCTGGGATGTGCAGGTTAGGGTGGGATTGGCCGTGCTAAATTGTCACATAGTGCCCAGGGATGTGTAGGTTAGGGTGGGATTGGCTGTGCTAAATTGTCCCATAGTGCCCAGGGATGTGCAGGTTAGGGTGGGATTGGCCGTGCTAAATTGTCCCATCGTGCCCAGGGATGTGCAGGTTAGGGTGGGATTGGCCATGTTAAATTGTCACATAGTGCCCAGGGATGTGCAGGTTAGGGTGAATTGGCCATGCTAAATTGTCCCATAGTGCCCAGGGATGTGCAGGTTAGGGTGGATTGGCCATGCTAAATTGTCCCATAGTGCCCAGGGATGTGCAGGTTAGGATGGATTGGTCATGCTAAATTGTCCCATAGTACCCAGGGATGTGCAGGTTAGGGTGGGATTGGCCGTGCTAAATTGTCCCATAGTGCCCAGGGATGTGCAGGTTAGGGTGAATTGGCCATGCTAAATTGTCCCATAGTACCCAGGGATGTGCAGGTTAGGGTGGGATTGGCCGTGCTAAATTGTCCCATAGTGCCCAGGGATGTGCAGGTCAGGGTGGATTGGCCATGCTAAATTGTCCCATAGTGCCCAGGGATGTGCAGGTTAGGGTGGGTTGGCCATGCTAAATTGTCCCATAGTGCTCTGGGATGTGCAGGTTAGGGTGGGATTGGCCATGCTAAATTATCCCATAGTGCCCAGGGATGTGCAGGTTAGGGTGGATTGGCCATGCTAAATTCTCCCATAGTGTCCCGGGATGTGCAGGTTAGGGTGGGATTGGCCATGCTAAATTGTCCCATAGTGCCCAGGGATGTGCAGGTTAGGGTGAATTGGCCATGCTAAATTGTCCCATAGTGCCCAGGGATGTGCAGGTTAGGGTGGATTGGCCATGCTAAATTGTCCCATAGTGCTCTGGGATGTGCAGGTCAGGGTGGGATTGGCCGTGCTAAATTGTCCCATAGTGCCCAGGGATGTGCAGGTTAGGGTGAATTGGCCGTGCTAAATTGTCAAATAGTGTCCAGGGATGTGCAGGTCAGGGTGGGATTGGCCGTGCTAAATTGTCACATAGTGCCCAGGGATGTGCAGGTTAGGGTGGGATTGGCCGTGCTAAATTGTCCCATAGTGCCCAGGGATGTGCAGGTTAGGGTGGGATTGGCCATGCTAAATTGTCCCATAGTACCCAGGTATGGTGCAGTTAGGGTGGATTTGCCATGCTAAATTGTCCCATAGTGCCTAGGGATGTGCAGGTTAGGGTGGATTGGTCATGCTAAATTGTCCCATAGTGCCCGGGGATGTGCAGGTTAGGATGGATTGGTCATGCTAAATTGTCCCATAGTACCCAGGGATGTGCAGGTTAGGGTGGGATTGGCCGTGCTAAATAGTCCCATAGTGCTCAGGGATGTGCAGGTTAGGGTGAATTGGCCGTGCTAAATTGTCCCATAGTGTCCAGGGATGTGCAGGTCAGGGTGGGATTGGCCGTGCTAAATTGTCCCATAGTGCCCAGGGATGTGCAGGTTAGGATGGATTGGTCATGCTAAATTGTCCCATAGTACCCAGGGATGTGCAGGTTAGGGTGGGATTGGCCGTGCTAAATTGTCCCATAGTGTTCAGGGATGTGCAGGTTAGGGTGAATTGGCCGTGCTAAATTGTCCCATAGTGTCCAGGGATGTGCAGGTCAGGGTGGGATTGGCCGTGCTAAATTGTCCCATAGTGCCCAGGGATGTGCAGGTTAGGGTGGGTTGGCCATGCTAAATTGTCCCATAGTGCCCAGGGATGTGCAGGTCAGGGTGGGATTGGCCGTGCTAAATTGTCCCATAGTGCCCAGGAATGTGCAGGTTAGGGTGGATTGGCCGTGCTAAATTGTCCTATAGTGTCCAGGGATGTGCAGGTTAGGGTGGATTGGCTGTGCTAAATTGTCCCATAGTGCCCAGGGATGTGCAGGTTAGGGTGGATTGGCCATGCTAAATTGTCCCATAGTGTCCAGGGATGTGCAGTTTAGGGTGGATTGGCCGTGCTAAATTGTCCCATAGTGCCCAGGGATGTGCAGGTTAGGGTGGATTGGCCATGCTAAATTGTCCCATAGTGTCCAGGGATGTGCAGTTTAGGGTGGATTGGCCGTGCTAAATTGTCCCATAGTACCCAGGGATGTGCAGGTTAGGGTGGGATTGGCCGTGCTAAATTGTCCCATAGTGCCCAGGGATGTGCAGGTCAGGGTGGATTGGCCATGCTAAATTGTCCCATAGTGCCCAGGGATGTGCAGGTTAGGGTGGGTTGGCCATGCTAAATTGTCCCATAGTGCCCAGGGATGTGCAGGTCAGGGTGGATTGGCCATGCTAAATTGTCCCATAGTGCCCAGGGATGTGCAAGTTAGGGTGGGTTGGCCATGCTAAATTGTCCCATAGTGCTCTGGGATGTGCAGGTTAGGGTGGGATTGGCCGTGCTAAATTGTCCCATAGTGCCCAGGGATGTGCAGGTTAGGGTGAATTGGCCGTGCTAAATTGTCCCATAGTGTCCAGGGATGTGCAGGTCAGGGTGGGATTGGCCGTGCTAAATTGTCACATAGTGCCCAGGGATGTGCAGGTTAGGGTGGGATTGGCCACGCTAAATTGTCCCATAGTGCCCAGGGCTGTGCAGGTTAGGGTGGATTGGCCATGCTAAATTGCCCCATAGTGTCCAGGGATGTGCAGGTTAGGGTGGGATTGGCCATGCTAAATTGTCCCATAGTGCCCAGGGATGTGCAGCTTAGGATGGATTGGCCATCCTAAATTGTCCCATAGTGTTCAGGGATGTGCAGGTTAGGGTGGATTGGCCATGCTAAATTGTCCCATAGTGCTCTGGGATGTGCAGGTTAGGGTGGGATTGGCCGTGCTAAATTGTCACATAGTGCCCAGGGATGTGTAGGTTAGGGTGGGATTGGCTGTGCTAAATTGTCCCATAGTGCCCAGGGATGTGCAGGTTAGGGTGGGATTGGCCGTGCTAAATTGTCCCATCGTGCCCAGGGATGTGCAGGTTAGGGTGGGATTGGCCATGTTAAATTGTCCCATAGTGCCCAGGGATGTGCAGGTTAGGATGAATTGGCCATGCTAAATTGTCCCATAGTGCCCAGGGATGTGCAGGTTAGGGTGGATTGGCCATGCTAAATTGTCCCATAGTGTCCAGGGATGTGCAGGTTAGGGTGGATTGGCTGTGCTAAATTGTCCCATACTGCCCAGGGATGTGCAGGTTAGGGTGGATTGGTCATGCTAAATTGTCCCATAGTACCCAGGGATGTGCAGGTTAGGGTGGGATTGGCCGTGCTAAATTGTCCCATAGTGCTCAGGGATGTGCAGGTTAGGGTGAATTGGCCGTGCTAAATTGTCCCATAGTGTCCAGGGATGTGCAGGTCAGGGTGGGATTGGCCGTGCTAAATTGTCCCATAGTGCCCAGGGATGTGCAGGTTAGGGTGGGTTGGCCATGCTAAATTGTCCCATAGTGCCCAGGGATGTGCAGGTCAGGGTGGGATTGGCCGTGCTAAATTGTCCCATAGTGCCCAGGAATTTGCAGGTTAGGGTGGATTGGCCGTGCTAAATTGTCCCATAGTGTCCAGGGATGTGCAGGTCAGGGTGGGATTGGCCGTGCTAAATTGTCCCATAGTGCCCAGGGATGTGCAGGTTAGGGTGGATTGGCCATGCTAAATTGTCCCATAGTGCCCAGGGATGTGCAGGTTAGGATGGATTGGTCATGCTAAATTGTCCCATAGTACCCAGGGATGTGCAGGTTAGGGTGGGATTGGCCGTGCTAAATTGTCCCATAGTGTCCAGGGATGTGCAGGTCAGGGTGGGATTGGCCGTGCTAAATTGTCCCATAGTGCCCAGGGATGTGCAGGTTAGGGTGGATTGGTCATGCTAAATTGTCCCATAGTGCCCAGGGATGTGCAGGTTAGGATGGATTGGTCATGCTAAATTGTCCCATAGTACCCAGGGATGTGCAGGTTAGGGTGGGATTGGCCGTGCTAAATTGTCCCATAGTGTCCAGGGATGTGCAGGTCAGGGTGGGATTGGCCGTGCTAAATTGTCCCATAGTGCCCAGGAATGTGCAGGTTAGGGTGGATTGGCCGTGCTAAATTGTCCTATAGTGTCCAGGGATGTGCAGGTTAGGGTGGATTGGCTGTGCTAAATTGTCCCATAGTGCCCAGGGATGTGCAGGTTAGGGTGGATTGGCCATGCTAAATTGTCCCATAGTGTCCAGGGATGTGCAGTTTAGGGTGGATTGGCCGTGCTAAATTGTCCCATAGTGCCCAGGGATGTGCAGGTTAGGGTGGATTGGCCATGCTAAATTGTCCCATAGTGTCCAGGGATGTGCAGTTTAGGGTGGATTGGCCGTGCTAAATTGTCCCATAGTACCCAGGGATGTGCAGGTTAGGGTGGGATTGGCCGTGCTAAATTGTCCCATAGTGCCCAGGGATGTGCAGGTCAGGGTGGATTGGCCATGCTAAATTGTCCCATAGTGCCCAGGGATGTGCAGGTTAGGGTGGGTTGGCCATGCTAAATTGTCCCATAGTGCCCAGGGATGTGCAGGTCAGGGTGGATTGGCCATGCTAAATTGTCCCATAGTGCCCAGGGATGTGCAAGTTAGGGTGGGTTGGCCATGCTAAATTGTCCCATAGTGCTCTGGGATGTGCAGGTTAGGGTGGGATTGGCCGTGCTAAATTGTCCCATAGTGCCCAGGGATGTGCAGGTTAGGGTGAATTGGCCGTGCTAAATTGTCCCATAGTGTCCAGGGATGTGCAGGTCAGGGTGGGATTGGCCGTGCTAAATTGTCACATAGTGCCCAGGGATGTGCAGGTTAGGGTGGGATTGGCCACGCTAAATTGTCCCATAGTGCCCAGGGCTGTGCAGGTTAGGGCGGATTGGCCATGCTAAATTGTCCCATAGTGCCCAGGAATGTGTAGGTTAGGGTGTATTGGCCATGCTAAATTGTCCCATAGTGCTCTGGGATGTGCAGGTCAGGGTGGGATTGGCCGTGCTAAATTGTCCCATAGTGTCCAGGGATGTGCAGGTTAGGGTGGGATTGGCCGTGCTAAATTGTCACATAGTGCCCAGGGATGTGCAGGTTAGGCTGGGATTGGCCATGCTAAATTGTCCCATAGTGCCCAGGGATGTGCAGGTTAGGGTGGATTGGCCATGCTAAATTGTCCCATAGTACCCAGGTATGGTGCAGTTAGGGTGGATTGGCCATGCTAAATTGTCCCATAGTGCCTATGGATGTGCAGGTTAGGGTGGATTGGTCATGCTAAATTGTCCCATAGTGCCCAGGGATGTGCAGGTTAGGATGGATTGGTCATGCTAAATTGTCCCATAGTACCCAGGGATGTGCAGGTTAGGGTGGGATTGGCCGTGCTAAATTGTCCCATAGTGCTCAGGGATGTGCAGGTTAGGGTGAATTGGCCGTGCTAAATTGTCCCATAGTGTCCAGGGATGTGCAGGTCAGGGTGGGTTTGGCCGTGCTAAATTGTCCCATAGTGCCCAGGGATGTGCAGGTTAGGGTGGATTGGTCATGCTAAATTGTCCCATAGTGCCCAGGGATGTGCAGGTTAGGATGGATTGGTCATGCTAAATTGTCCCATAGTACCCAGGGATGTGCAGGTTAGGGTGGGATTGGCCGTGCTAAATTGTCCCATAGTGTCCAGGGATGTGCAGGTCAGGGTGGGATTGGCCGTGCTAAATTGTCCCATAGTGCCCAGGGATGTGCAGGTTAGGGTGGGTTGGCCATGCTAAATTGTCCCATAGTGCCCAGGGATGTGCAGGTCAGGGTGGGATTGGCCGTGCTAAATTGTCCCATAGTGCCCAGGAATGTGCAGGTTAGGGTGGATTGGCCGTGCTAAATTGTCCTATAGTGTCCAGGGATGTGCAGGTTAGGGTGGATTGGCTGTGCTAAATTGTCCCATAGTGCCCAGGGATGTGCAGGTTAGGGTGGATTGGCCATGCTAAATTGTCCCATAGTGTCCAGGGATGTGCAGTTTAGGGTGGATTGGCCGTGCTAAATTGTCCCATAGTGCCCAGGGATGTGCAGGTTAGGGTGGATTGGCCATGCTAAATTGTCCCATAGTGTCCAGGGATGTGCAGTTTAGGGTGGATTGGCCGTGCTAAATTGTCCCATAGTACCCAGGGATGTGCAGGTTAGGGTGGGATTGGCCGTGCTAAATTGTCCCATAGTGCCCAGGGATGTGCAGGTCAGGGTGGATTGGCCATGCTAAATTGTCCCATAGTGCCCAGGGATGTGCAGGTTAGGGTGGGTTGGCCATGCTAAATTGTCCCATAGTGCCCAGGGATGTGCAGGTCAGGGTGGATTGGCCATGCTAAATTGTCCCATAGTGCCCAGGGATGTGCAAGTTAGGGTGGGTTGGCCATGCTAAATTGTCCCATAGTGCTCTGGGATGTGCAGGTTAGGGTGGGATTGGCCGTGCTAAATTGTCCCATAGTGCCCAGGGATGTGCAGGTTAGGGTGAATTGGCCGTGCTAAATTGTCCCATAGTGTCCAGGGATGTGCAGGTCAGGGTGGGATTGGCCGTGCTAAATTGTCACATAGTGCCCAGGGATGTGCAGGTTAGGGTGGGATTGGCCACGCTAAATTGTCCCATAGTGCCCAGGGCTGTGCAGGTTAGGGTGGATTGGCCATGCTAAATTGCCCCATAGTGTCCAGGGATGTGCAGGTTAGGGTGGATTGGCCATGCTAAATTGTCCCATAGTGCCCAGGGATGTGCAGCTTAGGATGGATTGGCCATCCTAAATTGTCCCATAGTGTTCAGGGATGTGCAGGTTAGGGTGGATTGGCCATGCTAAATTGTCCCATAGTGCTCTGGGATGTGCAGGTTAGGGTGGGATTGGCCGTGCTAAATTGTCACATAGTGCCCAGGGATGTGTAGGTTAGGGTGGGATTGGCTGTGCTAAATTGTCCCATAGTGCCCAGGGATGTGCAGGTTAGGGTGGGATTGGCAGTGCTAAATTGTCCCATCGTGCCCAGGGATGTGCAGGTTAGGGTGGGATTGGCCATGTTAAATTGTCCCATAGTGCCCAGGGATGTGCAGGTTAGGATGAATTGGCCATGCTAAATTGTCCCATAGTGCCCAGGGATGTGCAGGTTAGGGTGGATTGGCCATGCTAAATTGTCCCATAGTGTCCAGGGATGTGCAGGTTAGGGTGGATTGGCTGTGCTAAATTGTCCCATACTGCCCAGGGATGTGCAGGTTAGGGTGGATTGGCCATGCTAAATTGTCCCATAGTACCCAGGGATGTGCAGGTTAGGGTGGGATTGGCCGTGCTAAATTGTCCCATAGTGCTCAGGGATGTGCAGGTTAGGGTGAATTGGCCGTGCTAAATTGTCCCATAGTGCCCAGGGATGTGCAGGTCAGGGTGGGATTGGCCGTGCTAAATTGTCCCATAGTGCCCAGGAATTTGCAGGTTAGGGTGGATTGGCCGTGCTAAATTGTCCTATAGTGTCCAGGGATGTGCAGGTTAGGGTGGATTGGCTGTGCTAAATTGTCCCATAGTGCCCAGGGATGTGCAGGTTAGGGTGAATTGGCCATGCTAAATTGTCCCATAGTACCCAGGGATGTGCAGGTTAGGGTGGGATTGGCCGTGCTAAATTGTCCCATAGTGCCCAGGGATGTGCAGGTCAGGGTGGATTGGCCATGCTAAATTGTCCCATAGTGCCCAGGGATGTGCAGGTTAGGGTGGGTTGGCCATGCTAAATTGTCCCATAGTGCTCTGGGATGTGCAGGTCAGGGTGGGATTGGCCGTGCTAAATTGTCACATAGTGCCCAGGGATGTGCAGGTTAGGCTGGGATTGGCCATGCTAAATTGTCCCATAGTGCCCAGGGATGTGCAGGTTAGGGTGGGATTGGCCATGCTAAATTGTCCCATAGTACCCAGGTATGGTGCAGTTAGGGTGGATTGGCCATGCTAAATTGTCCCATAGTGCCTATGGATGTGCAGGTTAGGGTGGATTGGTCATGCTAAATTGTCCCATAGTGCCCAGGGATGTGCAGGTTAGGATGGATTGGTCATGCTAAATTGTCCCATAGTACCCAGGGATGTGCAGGTTAGGGTGGGATTGGCCGTGCTAAATTGTCCCATAGTGCTCAGGGATGTGCAGGTTAGGGTGAATTGGCCGTGCTAAATTGTCCCATAGTGTCCAGGGATGTGCAGGTCAGGGTGGGATTGGCCGTGCTAAATTGTCCCATAGTGCCCAGGGATGTGCAGGTTAGGGTGGATTGGTCATGCTAAATTGTCCCATAGTACCCAGGGATGTGCAGGTTAGGGTGGGATTGGCCGTGCTAAATTGTCCCATAGTGCTCAGGGATGTGCAGGTTAGGGTGAATTGGCCGTGCTAAATTGTCCCATAGTGTCCAGGGATGTGCAGGTCAGGGTGGGATTGGCCGTGCTAAATTGTCCCATAGTGCCCAGGGATGTGCAGGTTAGGGTGGGCTGGCCATGCTAAATTGTCCCATAGTGCCCAGGGATGTGCAGGTCAGGGTGGGATTGGCCGTGCTAAATTGTCCCAAAGTGCCCAGGAATGTGCAGGTTAGGGTGGATTGGCCGTGCTAAATTGTCCTATAGTGTCCAGGGATGTGCAGGTTAGGGTGGATTGGCTGTGCTAAATTGTCCCATAGTGCCCAGGGATGTGCAGGTTAGGGTGGATTGGCCATGCTAAATAGTCCCATAGTGTCCAGGGATGTGCAGTTTAGGGTGGATTGGCCGTGCTAAATTGTCCCATAGTACCCAGGGATGTGCAGGTTAGGGTGGGATTGGCCGTGCTAAATTGTCCCATAGTGCCCAGGGATGTGCAGGTCAGGGTGGATTGGCCATGCTAAATTGTCCCATAGTGCCCAGGGATGTGCAGGTTAGGGTGGGTTGGCCATGCTAAATTGTCCCACAGTGCCCAGGGATGTGCAGGTCAGGGTGGATTGGCCATGCTAAATTGTCCCATAGTGCCCAGGGATGTGCAGGTTAGGGTGGGTTGGCCATGCTAAATTGTCCCATAGTGCTCTGGGATGTGCAGGTTAGGGTGGGATTGGCCGTGCTAAATTGTCCCATAGTGCCCAGGGATGTGCAGGTTAGGGTGAATTGGCCGTGCTAAATTGTCCCATAGTGTCCAGGGATGTGCAGGTCAGGGTGGGATTGGCCGTGCTAAATTGTCACATAGTGCCCAGGGATGTGCATGTTAGGTTGGGATTGGCCGTGCTAAATTGTCCCATAGTGTTCAGGGATGTGCAGGTTAGGGTGGATTGGCCATGCTAAATTGTCCCATAGTGCTCTGGGATGTGCAGGTTAGGGTGGGATTGGCCGTGCTAAATTGTCACATAGTGCCCAGGGATGTGTAGGTTAGGGTGGGATTGGCTGTGCTAAATTGTCCCATAGTGCCCAGGGATGTGCAGGTTCGGGTGGGATTGGCCGTGCTAAATTGTCCTATCGTGCCCAGGGATGTGCAGGTTAGGGTGGGATTGGCCATGTTAAATTGTCCCATAGTGCCCAGGGATGTGCAGGTTAGGGTGAATTGGCCATGCTAAATTGTCCCATCGTACCCAGGGATGTGCAGGTTAGGGTGGGATTGGCCGTGCTAAATTGTCCCATAGTGCCCAGGGATGTGCAGGTCAGGGTGGATTGGCCATGCTAAATTGTCCCATAGTGCCCAGGGATGTGCAGGTTAGGGTGGGTTGGCTATGCTAAATTGTCCCATAGTGCTCTGGGATGTGCAGGTTAGGGTGGGATTGGCCGTGCTAAATTGTCCCATAGTGCCCAGGGATGTGCAGGTTAGGGTGAATTGGCCATGCTAAATTGTCCCATAGTGTCCAGGGATGTGCAGGTCAGGGTGGGATTGGCCGTGCTAAATTGTCCCATAGTGCCCAGGGATGTGCAGGTTAGGGTGGGATTGGCCGTGCTAAATTGTCCCATAGTGCCCAGGGATGTGCAGGTTAGGGTGGGATTGGCCACGCTAAATTGTCCCATAGTGCCCAGGGCTGTGCAGGTTAGGGTGGATTGGCCATGCTAAATTGCCCCATAGTGTCCAGGGATATGCAGGTTAGGGTGGGATTGGCCATGCTAAATTGTCCCATAGTGCCCAGGGATGTGCAGCTTAGGATGGATTGGCCATGCTAAATTGTCCCATAGTGTTCAGGGATGTGCAGGTTAGGGTGGATTGGCCATGCTAAATTGTCCCATAGTGCTCTGGGATGTGCAGGTTAGGGTGGGATTGGCCGTGCTAAATTGTCACATAGTGCCCAGGGATGTGCAGGTTAGGGTGGGATTGGCCGTGCTAAATTGTCCCATCGTGCCCAGGGATGTGCAGGTTAGGGTGGATTGGCCATGTTAAATTGTCCCATAGTGCCCAGGGCTGTGCAGGTTAGGGTGGATTGGCCATGCTAAATTGTCACATAGTGCCCAGGGATGTGCAGGTTAGGGTGAATTGGCCATGTTAAATTGTCCCATAGTGTCCAGGGATGTGCAGGTTAGGGTGAATTGGCCGTGCTAAATTGTCCCATAGTGCCCAGGGATGTGCAGGTTAGGGTGGCTTGGCCATGCTAAATTGTCCCATAGTGCCCAGGGATGTGTAGGTTAGGGTGGATTGGCCGTGCTATATTGTCCCATACTGCCCAGGGATGTGCAGGTTAGGGTGGGATTGGCCGTGCTAAATTGTCCCATAGTGTCCAGGGATGTGCAGGTTAGGGTGAATTGGCCATGCTAAATTGTCCCATAGTGTCCAGGGATGTGCAGGTCAGGGTGGGATTGGCCGTGCTAAATTGTCCCATAGTGCCCAGGGATGTGCAGGTTAGGGTGGGATTGGCCGTGCTAAATTGTCCCATAGTGCCCAGGGATGTGCAGGTTAGGGTGGGATTGGCCACGCTAAATTGTCCCATAGTGCCCAGGGCTGTGCAGGTTAGGGTGGATTGGCCATGCTAAATTGCCCCATAGTGTCCAGGGATATGCAGGTTAGGGTGGGATTGGCCATGCTAAATTGTCCCATAGTGCCCAGGGATGTGCAGCTTAGGATGGATTGGCCATGCTAAATTGTCCCATAGTGTTCAGGGATGTGCAGGTTAGGGTGGATTGGCCATGCTAAATTGTCCCATAGTGCTCTGGGATGTGCAGGTTAGGGTGGGATTGGCCGTGCTAAATTGTCACATAGTGCCCAGGGATGTGCAGGTTAGGGTGGGATTGGCCGTGCTAAATTGTCCCATCGTGCCCAGGGATGTGCAGGTTAGGGTGGATTGGCCATGTTAAATTGTCCCATAGTGCCCAGGGCTGTGCAGGTTAGGGTGGATTGGCCATGCTAAATTGTCCCATAGTGCCCAGGGATGTGCAGGTTAGGGTGAATTGGCCGTGTTAAATTGTCCCATAGTGTCCAGGGATGTGCAGGTTAGGGTGAATTGGCCGTGCTAAATTGTCCCATAGTGCCCAGGGATGTGCAGGTGAGGGTGGCTTGGCCATGCTAAATTGTCCCATAGTGCCCAGGGATGTGTAGGTTAGGGTGGATTGGCCGTGCTAAATTGTCCCATACTGCCCAGGGATGTGCAGGTTAGGGTGGATTGGCCGTGCTAAATTGTCCCATAGTGTCCAGGGATGTGCAGGTTAGGGTGGATTGGCCATGCTAAATTGTCCCATAGTGCCCAGGGATGTGCAGGTTAGGGTGGATTGGCCATGCTAAATTGTCCCATAGTGTCCAGGGATGTGCAGGTTAGGGTGGGATTGGCCATGCTAAATTGTCCCATAGTGCCCAGGGATGTGCAGGTTAGGGTGGATTGGCCATGCTAAATTGTCCCATAGTGCCCATGAATGTGTAGGTTAGGGTGTATTGGCCATGCTAAATTGTCCCATAGTGCCCAGGGATGTGCAGGTTAGGGTGGATTGGCCATGCTAAATTGCCCCATCGTGTCCAGGGATGTGCAGGTTAGGGTGGATTGGCCATGCTAAATTGTCCCGTAGTGTCCAGGGATGTGCAGGTTAGGGTGGATTGGCCATGCCAAATTGTCCCATAGTGCCCAGGGATGTGCAGGTTAGGGTGGATTGGCCATGCTAAATTGTCCCGTAGTGTCCAGGGATGTGCAGGTTAGGGTGGATTGGCCATGCTAAATTGTCCCATAGTGTCCAGGGATGTGCAGGTTAGGGTGGATTGGCCATGCTAAATTGTCCCATAGTGCCCAGGGATGTGTAGGTTAGGGTGGATTGGCCGTGCTAAATTGTCCCATAGTGCCCAGGCATGTGCAGTTTAGGGTGGATTGACCACGCTAAATTGTCCCATAGTGCCCAGTGATGTGCAGGTTAGGGTGGATTGGCCATGCTAAATTGTCCCATAGTGTCCAGGGATGTACAGGTTAGGGTGGATTGGCCGTGCTAAATTGTCCCATAGTGCCCAGGGATGTGCAGGTTAGGGTGGATTGGCCATGCTAAATTGTCCCATAGTGCCCAGGGATGTGTAGGTTAGGGTGGATTGGCCGTGCTAAATTGTCCCATAGTGCCCAGGCATGTGCAGTTTAGGGTGGATTGACCACGCTAAATTGTCCCATAGTGCCCAGTGATGTGCAGGTTAGGGTGGATTGGCCATGCTAAATTGTCCCATAGTGTCCAGGGATGTACAGGTTAGGGTGGATTGGCCGTGCTAAATTGTCCCATAGTGCCCAGGCATGTGCAGGTTAGGGTGGATTGGTCATGCTAAATTGTCCCATAGTGCCCAGGGATGTGCAGGTTAGGGTGGATTGGCCGTGCTAAATTGTCCCATAGTGCCCAGGGATGTGCAGGTTAGGGTGGATTGGCCATGCTAAATTGTCCCATAGTGCCCAGGGATGTGTAGATTAGGGTGGGATTGGCCGTGCTAAATTGTCCCATAGTGCTCAGGGATGTGCAGGTTAGGGTGAATTGGCCGTGCTAAATTGTCCCATAGTGTCCAGGGATGTGCAGGTCAGGGTGGGATTGGCCGTGCTAAATTGTCCTGTAGTGTCCAGGGATGTGCAGGTTAGGGTGGATTGGCTGTGCTAAATTGTCCCATAGTGTCCAGGGATGTGCAGGTTAGGGTGGGATTGGCCATGCTAAATTGTCCCATAGTGCCCAGGGATGTGCAGGTTAGGGTGGATTGGCCATGCTAAATTGTCCCATAGTGCCCAGGAATGTGTAGGTTAGGGTGTATTGGCCATGCTAAATTGTCCCATAGTGCCCAGGGATGTGCAGGTTAGGGTGGATTGGCCATGCTAAATTGTCCCGTAGTGTCCAGGGATGTGCAGGTTAGGGTGGATTGGCCATGCCAAATTGTCCCATAGTGCCCAGGGATGTGCAGGTTAGGGTGGATTGGCCATGCTAAATTGTCCCGTAGTGTCCAGGGATGTGCAGGTTAGGGTGGATTGGCCATGCTAAATTGTCCCATAGTGTCCAGGGATGTGCAGGTTAGGGTGGATTGGCCATGCTAAATTGTCCCATAGTGCCCAGGGATGTGTAGGTTAGGGTGGATTGGCCGTGCTAAATTGTCCCATAGTGCCCAGGCATGTGCAGTTTAGGGTGGATTGACCACGCTAAATTGTCCCATAGTGCCCAGTGATGTGCAGGTTAGGGTGGATTGGCCATGCTAAATTGTCCCATAGTGTCCAGGGATGTACAGGTTAGGGTGGATTGGCCGTGCTAAATTGTCCCATAGTGCCCAGGGATGTGCAGGTTAGGGTGGATTGGCCATGCTAAATTGTCCCATAGTGCCCAGGGATGTGTAGGTTAGGGTGGATTGGCCGTGCTAAATTGTCCCATAGTGCCCAGGCATGTGCAGTTTAGGGTGGATTGACCACGCTAAATTGTCCCATAGTGCCCAGTGATGTGCAGGTTAGGGTGGATTGGCCATGCTAAATTGTCCCATAGTGTCCAGGGATGTACAGGTTAGGGTGGATTGGCCGTGCTAAATTGTCCCATAGTGCCCAGGCATGTGCAGGTTAGGGTGGATTGGTCATGCTAAATTGTCCCATAGTGCCCAGGGATGTGCAGGTTAGGGTGGATTGGCCATGCTAAATTGTCCCATAGTGCCCAGGGATGTGCAGGTTAGGGTGGATTGGCCATGCTAAATTGTCCCATAGTGTCCAGGGATGTGCAGGTCAGGGTGGGATTGGCCGTGCTAAATTGTCCTGTAGTGTCCAGGGATGTGCAGGTTAGGGTGGATTGGCTGTGCTAAATTGTCCCATAGTGTCCAGGGATGTGCAGGTTAGGGTGGGATTGGCCATGCTAAATTGTCCCATAGTGCCCAGGGATGTGCAGGTTAGGGTGGATTGGCCATGCTAAATTGTCCCATAGTGCCCAGGAATGTGTAGGTTAGGGTGTATTGGCCTTGCTAAATTGTCCCATAGTGCCCAGGGATGTGCAGTTTAGGGTGGATTGGCCATGCTAAATTGCCCCATCGTGTCCAGGGATGTGCAGGTTAGGGTGGATTGGCCATGCTAAATTGTCCCGTAGTGTCCAGGGATGTGCAGGTTAGGGTGGATTGGCCATGCCAAATTGTCCCATAGTGCCCAGGGATGTGCAGGTTAGGGTGGATTGGCCATGCTAAATTGTCCCGTAGTGTCCAGGGATGTGCAGGTTAGGGTGGATTGGCCATGCTAAATTGTCCCATAGTGTCCAGGGATGTGCAGGTTAGGGTGGATTGGCCATGCTAAATTGTCCCATAGTGCCCAGGGATGTGTAGGTTAGGGTGGATTGGCCGTGCTAAATTGTCCCATAGTGCCCAGGCATGTGCAGTTTAGGGTGGATTGACCACGCTAAATTGTCCCATAGTGCCCAGTGATGTGCAGGTTAGGGTGGATTGGCCATGCTAAATTGTCCCATAGTGTCCAGGGATGTGCAGGTTAGGGTGGATTGGCCGTGCTAAATTGTCCCATAGTGCCCAGGGATGTGCAGGTTAGGGTGGATTGGTCATGCTAAATTGTCCCATAGTGCCCAGGGATGTGCAGGTTAGGGTGGATTGGCCGTGCTAAATTGTCCCATAGTGCCCAGGGATGTGCAGGTTAGGGTGGATTGGCCATGCTAAATTGTCCCATAGTGCCCAGGGATGTGTAGGTTAGTGTGGGATTGACCACGCTAAATTGTCCCATAGTGCCCAGGGATGTGCAGGTTAGGGTGGATTGGCCATGCTAAATTGTCCCATAGTGTCCAGGGATGTGCAGGTTAGGGTGGATTGGCCGTGCTAAATTGTCCCATAGTGCCCAGGCATGTGCAGGTTAGGGTGGATTGGTCATGCTAAATTGTCCCATAGTGCCCAGGGATGTGCAGGTTAGGGTGGATTGGCCGTGCTAAATTGTCCCATAGTGCCCAGGGATGTGCAGGTTAGGGTGGATTGGCCATGCTAAATTGTCCCATAGTGCCCAGGGATGTGTAGGTTAGGGTGGATTGGCCGTGCTAAATTGTCCCATAGTGTCCAGGGATGTGCAGGTCAGGGTGGGATTGGCCGTGCTAAATTGTCCTGTAGTGTCCAGGGATGTGCAGGTTAGGGTGGATTGGCTGTGCTAAATTGTCCCATAGTGCCCAGGGATGTGCAGGTTAGGGTGGATTGGCCATGCTAAATTGTCCCATAGTGTCCAGGGATGTGCAGGTTAGGGTGGATTGGCCGTGCTAAATTGTCCTATAGTGTCCAGGGATGTGCAGGTTAGGGTGGATTGGCCGTGCTAAATTGTCCCATAGTGCCCAGGGATGTGCAGGTTAGGGTGGATTGGCCATGCTAAATTGTCCCATAGTGTCCAGGGATGTGTAGGTTAGGGTGAATTGGCCATGCTAAATTGTCCCATAGTACCCAGGGATGTGCAGGTTAGGGTGGGATTGGCCGTGCTAAATTGTCCCATAGTGCCCAGGGATGTGCAGGTCAGGGTGGATTGGCCATGCTAAATTGTCCCATAGTGCCCAGGGATGTGCAGGTTAGGGTGGGTTGGCCATGCTAAATTGTCCCATAGTGCTCTGGGATGTGCAGGTCAGGGTGGGATTGGCCGTGCTAAATTGTCCCATAGTGCCCAGGGATGTGCAGGTTAGGGTGAATTGGCCGTGCTAAATTGTCCCATAGTACCCAGGTATGGTGCAGTTTAGGGTGGATTGGCCATGCTAAATTGTCCCATAGTGCCTAGGGATGTGCAGGTTAGGGTGGATTGGTCATGCTAAATTGTCCCATAGTGCCCAGGGATGTGCAGGTTAGGATGGATTGGTCATGCTAAATTGTCCCATAGTACCCAGGGATGTGCAGGTTAGGGTGGGATTGGCCGTGCTAAATTGTCCCATAGTGCTCAGGGATGTGCAGGTTAGGGTGAATTGGCCGTGCTAAATTGTCCCATAGTGTCCAGGGATGTGCAGGTCAGGGTGGGATTGGCCGTGCTAAATTGTCCCATAGTGCCCAGGGATGTGCAGGTTAGGGTGGGTTGGCCATGCTAAATTGTCCCATAGTGCCCAGGGATGTGCAGGTCAGGGTGGGATTGGCCGTGCTAAATTGTCCCATAGTGCCCAGGCATGTGCAGGTTAGGGTGGATTGGCCGTGCTAAATTGTCCTATAGTGTCCAGGGATGTGCAGGTTAGGGTGGATTGGCCATGCTAAATTGTCCCATAGTGTCCAGGGATGTGCAGTTTAGGGTGGATTGGCCGTGCTAAATTGTCCCATAGTGCCCAGGGATGTGTAGGTTAGGGTGGGATTGGCTGTGCTAAATTGTCCCATAGTGCCCAGGGATGTGCAGGTTAGGGTGAATTGGCCATGCTAAATTGTCCCATAGTACCCAGGGATGTGCAGGTTAGGGTGGGATTGGCCGTGCTAAATTGTCCCATAGTGCCCAGGGATGTGCAGGTCAGGGTGGATTGGCCATGCTAAATTGTCCCATAGTGCCCAGGGATGTGTAGGTTAGGGTGGATTGGCCGTGCTAAATTGTCCCATAGTGCCCAGGGATGTGTAGGTTAGGGTGGATTGGCCGTGCTAAATTGTCCCATAGTGCCCAGGCATGTGCAGTTTAGGGTGGATTGACCACGCTAAATTGTCCCATAGTGCCCAGTGATGTGCAGGTTAGGGTGGATTGGCCATGCTAAATTGTCCCATAGTGTCCAGGGATGTACAGGTTAGGGTGGATTGGCCGTGCTAAATTGTCCCATAGTGCCCAGGGATGTGCAGGTTAGGGTGGATTGGTCATGCTAAATTGTCCCATAGTGCCCAGGGATGTGCAGGTTAGGGTGGATTGGCCGTGCTAAATTGTCCCATAGTGCCCAGGGATGTGCAGGTTAGGGTGGATTGGCCATGCTAAATTGTCCCATAGTGCCCAGGGATGTGTAGGTTAGTGTGGGATTGACCACGCTAAATTGTCCCATAGTGCCCAGTGATGTGCAGGTTAGGGTGGATTGGCCATGCTAAATTGTCCCATAGTGTCCAGGGATGTACAGGTTAGGGTGGATTGGCCGTGCTAAATTGTCCCATAGTGCCCAGGCATGTGCAGGTTAGGGTGGATTGGTCATGCTAAATTGTCCCATAGTGCCCAGGGATGTGCAGGTTAGGGTGGATTGGCCGTGCTAAATTGTCCCATAGTGCCCAGGGATGTGCAGGTTAGGGTGGATTGGCCATGCTAAATTGTCCCATAGTGCCCAGGGATGTGTAGGTTAGGGTGGGATTGGCCGTGCTAAATTGTCCCATAGTGTCCAGGGATGTGCAGGTCAGGGTGGGATTGGCCGTGCTAAATTGTCCTGTAGTGTCCAGGGATGTGCAGGTTAGGGTGGATTGGCTGTGCTAAATTGTCCCATAGTGCCCAGGGATGTGCAGGTTAGGGTGGATTGGCCATGCTAAATTGTCCCATAGTGTCCAGGGATGTGCAGGTTAGGGTGGATTGGCCGTGCTAAATTGTCCTATAGTGTCCAGGGATGTGCAGGTTAGGGTGGATTGGCTGTGCTAAATTGTCCCATAGTGCCCAGGGATGTGCAGGTTAGGGTGGATTGGCCATGCTAAATTGTCCCATAGTGTCCAGGGATGTGTAGGTTAGGGTGAATTGGCCATGCTAAATTGTCCCATAGTACCCAGGGATGTGCAGGTTAGGGTGGGATTGGCCGTGCTAAATTGTCCCATAGTGCCCAGGGATGTGCAGGTCAGGGTGGATTGGCCATGCTAAATTGTCCCATAGTGCCCAGGGATGTGCAGGTTAGGGTGGGTTGGCCATGCTAAATTGTCCCATAGTGCTCTGGGATGTGCAGGTCAGGGTGGGATTGGCCGTGCTAAATTGTCCCATAGTGCCCAGGGATGTGCAGGTTAGGGTGAATTGGCCGTGCTAAATTGTCCCATAGTACCCAGGTATGGTGCAGTTTAGGGTGGATTGGCCATGCTAAATTGTCCCATAGTGCCTAGGGATGTGCAGGTTAGGGTGGATTGGTCATGCTAAATTGTCCCATAGTGCCCAGGGATGTGCAGGTTAGGATGGATTGGTCATGCTAAATTGTCCCATAGTACCCAGGGATGTGCAGGTTAGGGTGGGATTGGCCGTGCTAAATTGTCCCATAGTGCTCAGGGATGTGCAGGTTAGGGTGAATTGGCCGTGCTAAATTGTCCCATAGTGTCCAGGGATGTGCAGGTCAGGGTGGGATTGGCCGTGCTAAATTGTCCCATAGTGCCCAGGGATGTGCAGGTTAGGGTGGGTTGGCCATGCTAAATTGTCCCATAGTGCCCAGGGATGTGCAGGTCAGGGTGGGATTGGCCGTGCTAAATTGTCCCATAGTGCCCAGGAATGTGCAGGTTAGGGTGGATTGGCCGTGCTAAATTGTCCTATAGTGTCCAGGGATGTGCAGGTTAGGGTGGATTGGCCATGCTAAATTGTCCCATAGTGTCCAGGGATGTGCAGTTTAGGGTGGATTGGCCGTGCTAAATTGTCCCATAGTGCCCAGGGATGTGTAGGTTAGGGTGGGATTGGCTGTGCTAAATTGTCCCATAGTGCCCAGGGATGTGCAGGTTAGGGTGAATTGGCCATGCTAAATTGTCCCATAGTACCCAGGGATGTGCAGGTTAGGGTGGGATTGGCCGTGCTAAATTGTCCCATAGTGCCCAGGGATGTGCAGGTCAGGGTGGATTGGCCATGCTAAATTGTCCCATAGTGCCCAGGGATGTGCAGGTTAGGGTGGGTTGGCCATGCTAAATTGTCCCATAGTGCACTGGGATGTGCAGGTTAGGGTGGGATTGGCCGTGCTAAATTGTCCCATAGTGCCCAGGGATGTGCAGGTTAGGGTGAATTGGCCGTGCTAAATTGTCCCATAGTGTCCAGGGATGTGCAGGTCAGGGTGGGATTGGCCGTGCTAAATTGTCACATAGTGCCCAGGGATGTGCAGGTTAGGGTGGGATTGGCCGTGCTAAATTGTCCCATAGTGCCCAGGGATGTGCAGGTTAGGGTGGGATTGGCCACGCTAAATTGTCCCATAGTGCCCAGGGCTGTGCAGGTTAGGGTGGATTGGCCATGCTAAATTGCCCCATAGTGTCCAGGGATGTGCAGGTTAGGGTGGGATTGGCCATGCTAAATTGTCCCATAGTGCCCAGGGATGTGCAGCTTAGGATGGATTGGCCATGCTAAATTGTCCCATAGTGTTCAGGGATGTGCAGGTTAGGGTGGATTGGCCATGCTAAATTGTCCCATAGTGCTCTGGGATGTGCAGGTTAGGGTGGGATTGGCCGTGCTAAATTGTCACATAGTGCCCAGGGATGTGCATGTTAGGGTGGGATTGGCTGTGCTAAATTGTCCCATAGTGCCCAGGGATGTGTAGGTTAGGGTGGGATTGGCCATGCTAAATTGCCCCATAGTGTCCAGGGATGTGCAGGTTAGGGTGGGATTGGCCATGTTAAATTGTCCCATAGTGCCCAGGGATGTGCAGCTTAGGATGGATTGGCCATGCTAAATTGTCCCATAGTACCCAGGGATGTGCAGGTTAGGGTGGGATTGGCCGTGCTAAATTGTCCCATAGTGCCCAGGGATGTGCAGGTCAGGGTGGATTGGCCATGCTAAATTGTCCCATAGTGCCCAGGGATGTGCAGGTTAGGGTGGGTTGGCCATGCTAAATTGTCCCATAGTGCTCTGGGATGTGCAGGTTAGGGTGGGATTGGCCGTGCTAAATTGTCCCATAGTGCCCAGGGATGTGCAGGTTAGGGTGAATTGGCCGTGCTAAATTGTCCCATAGTGTCCAGGGATGTGCAGGTCAGGGTGGGATTGGCCATGCTAAATTGTCCCATAGTGCCCAGGGATGTGCAGGTTAGGGTGGATTGGCCATGCTAAATTGCCCCATAGTGTCCAGGGATGTGCAGGTTAGGGTGGGATTGGCCATGCTAAATTGTCCCATAGTGCCCAGGGATGTGCAGCTTAGGATGGATTGGCCATGCTAAATTGTCCCATAGTACCCAGGGATGTGCAGGTTAGGGTGGGATTGGCCGTGCTAAATTGTCCCATAGTGCCCAGGGATGTGTAGGTCAGGGTGGATTGGCCATGCTAAATTGTCCCATAGTGCCCAGGGATGTGCAGGTTAGGGTGGATTGGTCATGCTAAATTGTCCCATAGTGCCCAGGGATGTGCAGGTTAGGGTGGATTGGCCGTGCTAAATTGTCCCATAGTGCCCAGGGATGTGCAGGTTAGGGTGGATTGGCCATGCTAAATTGTCCCATAGTGCCCAGGGATGTGTAGATTAGGGTGGGATTGGCCGTGCTAAATTGTCCCATAGTGCTCAGGGATGTGCAGGTTAGGGTGAATTGGCCGTGCTAAATTGTCCCATAGTGTCCAGGGATGTGCAGGTCAGGGTGGGATTGGCCGTGCTAAATTGTCCTGTAGTGTCCAGGGATGTGCAGGTTAGGGTGGATTGGCTGTGCTAAATTGTCCCATAGTGTCCAGGGATGTGCAGGTTAGGGTGGGATTGGCCATGCTAAATTGTCCCATAGTGCCCAGGGATGTGCAGGTTAGGGTGGATTGGCCATGCTAAATTGTCCCATAGTGCCCAGGAATGTGTAGGTTAGGGTGGATTGGCCATGCTAAATTGTCCCATAGTGCCCAGGGATGTGCAGTTTAGGGTGGATTGGCCATGCTAAATTGTCCCGTAGTGTCCAGGGATGTGCAGGTTAGGGTGGATTGGCCATGCCAAATTGTCCCATAGTGCCCAGGGATGTGCAGGTTAGGGTGGATTGGCCATGCTAAATTGTCCCGTAGTGTCCAGGGATGTGCAGGTTAGGGTGGATTGGCCATGCTAAATTGTCCCATAGTGTCCAGGGATGTGCAGGTTAGGGTGGATTGGCCATGCTAAATTGTCCCATAGTGCCCAGGGATGTGTAGGTTAGGGTGGATTGGCCGTGCTAAATTGTCCCATAGTGCCCAGGCATGTGCAGTTTAGGGTGGATTGACCACGCTAAATTGTCCCATAGTGCCCAGTGATGTGCAGGTTAGGGTGGATTGGCCATGCTAAATTGTCCCATAGTGTCCAGGGATGTACAGGTTAGGGTGGATTGGCCGTGCTAAATTGTCCCATAGTGCCCAGGGATGTGCAGGTTAGGGTGGATTGGCCATGCTAAATTGTCCCATAGTGCCCAGGGATGTGTAGGTTAGGGTGGATTGGCCGTGCTAAATTGTCCCATAGTGCCCAGGCATGTGCAGTTTAGGGTGGATTGACCACGCTAAATTGTCCCATAGTGCCCAGTGATGTGCAGGTTAGGGTGGATTGGCCATGCTAAATTGTCCCATAGTGTCCAGGGATGTACAGGTTAGGGTGGATTGGCCGTGCTAAATTGTCCCATAGTGCCCAGGCATGTGCAGGTTAGGGTGGATTGGTCATGCTAAATTGTCCCATAGTGCCCAGGGATGTGCAGGTTAGGGTGGATTGGCCATGCTAAATTGTCCCATAGTGCCCAGGGATGTGCAGGTTAGGGTGGATTGGCCATGCTAAATTGTCCCATAGTGTCCAGGGATGTGCAGGTCAGGGTGGGATTGGCCGTGCTAAATTGTCCTGTAGTGTCCAGGGATGTGCAGGTTAGGGTGGATTGGCTGTGCTAAATTGTCCCATAGTGTCCAGGGATGTGCAGGTTAGGGTGGGATTGGCCATGCTAAATTGTCCCATAGTGCCCAGGGATGTGCAGGTTAGGGTGGATTGGCCATGCTAAATTGTCCCATAGTGCCCAGGAATGTGTAGGTTAGGGTGTATTGGCCATGCTAAATTGTCCCATAGTGCCCAGGGATGTGCAGTTTAGGGTGGATTGGCCATGCTAAATTGCCCCATCGTGTCCAGGGATGTGCAGGTTAGGGTGGATTGGCCATGCTAAATTGTCCCGTAGTGTCCAGGGATGTGCAGGTTAGGGTGGATTGGCCATGCCAAATTGTCCCATAGTGCCCAGGGATGTGCAGGTTAGGGTGGATTGGCCATGCTAAATTGTCCCGTAGTGTCCAGGGATGTGCAGGTTAGGGTGGATTGGCCATGCTAAATTGTCCCATAGTGTCCAGGGATGTGCAGGTTAGGGTGGATTGGCCATGCTAAATTGTCCCATAGTGCCCAGGGATGTGTAGGTTAGGGTGGATTGGCCGTGCTAAATTGTCCCATAGTGCCCAGGCATGTGCAGTTTAGGGTGGATTGACCACGCTAAATTGTCCCATAGTGCCCAGTGATGTGCAGGTTAGGGTGGATTGGCCATGCTAAATTGTCCCATAGTGTCCAGGGATGTACAGGTTAGGGTGGATTGGCCGTGCTAAATTGTCCCATAGTGCCCAGGGATGTGCAGGTTAGGGTGGATTGGTCATGCTAAATTGTCCCATAGTGCCCAGGGATGTGCAGGTTAGGGTGGATTGGCCGTGCTAAATTGTCCCATAGTGCCCAGGGATGTGCAGGTTAGGGTGGATTGGCCATGCTAAATTGTCCCATAGTGCCCAGGGATGTGTAGGTTAGTGTGGGATTGACCACGCTAAATTGTCCCATAGTGCCCAGTGATGTGCAGGTTAGGGTGGATTGGCCATGCTAAATTGTCCCATAGTGTCCAGGGATGTACAGGTTAGGGTGGATTGGCCGTGCTAAATTGTCCCATAGTGCCCAGGCATGTGCAGGTTAGGGTGGATTGGTCATGCTAAATTGTCCCATAGTGCCCAGGGATGTGCAGGTTAGGGTGGATTGGCCGTGCTAAATTGTCCCATAGTGCCCAGGGATGTGCAGGTTAGGGTGGATTGGCCATGCTAAATTGTCCCATAGTGCCCAGGGATGTGTAGGTTAGGGTGGGATTGGCCGTGCTAAATTGTCCCATAGTGTCCAGGGATGTGCAGGTCAGGGTGGGATTGGCCGTGCTAAATTGTCCTGTAGTGTCCAGGGATGTGCAGGTTAGGGTGGATTGGCTGTGCTAAATTGTCCCATAGTGCCCAGGGATGTGCAGGTTAGGGTGGATTGGCCATGCTAAATTGTCCCATAGTGTCCAGGGATGTGCAGGTTAGGGTGGATTGGCCGTGCTAAATTGTCCTATAGTGTCCAGGGATGTGCAGGTTAGGGTGGATTGGCTGTGCTAAATTGTCCCATAGTGCCCAGGGATGTGCAGGTTAGGGTGGATTGGCCATGCTAAATTGTCCCATAGTGTCCAGGGATGTGTAGGTTAGGGTGAATTGGCCATGCTAAATTGTCCCATAGTACCCAGGGATGTGCAGGTTAGGGTGGGATTGGCCGTGCTAAATTGTCCCATAGTGCCCAGGGATGTGCAGGTCAGGGTGGATTGGCCATGCTAAATTGTCCCATAGTGCCCAGGGATGTGCAGGTTAGGGTGGGTTGGCCATGCTAAATTGTCCCATAGTGCTCTGGGATGTGCAGGTCAGGGTGGGATTGGCCGTGCTAAATTGTCCCATAGTGCCCAGGGATGTGCAGGTTAGGGTGAATTGGCCGTGCTAAATTGTCCCATAGTACCCAGGTATGGTGCAGTTTAGGGTGGATTGGCCATGCTAAATTGTCCCATAGTGCCTAGGGATGTGCAGGTTAGGGTGGATTGGTCATGCTAAATTGTCCCATAGTGCCCAGGGATGTGCAGGTTAGGATGGATTGGTCATGCTAAATTGTCCCATAGTACCCAGGGATGTGCAGGTTAGGGTGGGATTGGCCGTGCTAAATTGTCCCATAGTGCTCAGGGATGTGCAGGTTAGGGTGAATTGGCCGTGCTAAATTGTCCCATAGTGCCCAGGGATGTGCAGGTCAGGGTGGGATTGGCCGTGCTAAATTGTCCCATAGTGCCCAGGGATGTGCAGGTTAGGGTGGGTTGGCCATGCTAAATTGTCCCATAGTGCCCAGGGATGTGCAGGTCAGGGTGGGATTGGCCGTGCTAAATTGTCCCATAGTGCCCAGGAATGTGCAGGTTAGGGTGGATTGGCCGTGCTAAATTGTCCTATAGTGTCCAGGGATGTGCAGGTTAGGGTGGATTGGCCATGCTAAATTGTCCCATAGTGTCCAGGGATGTGCAGTTTAGGGTGGATTGGCCGTGCTAAATTGTCCCATAGTGCCCAGGGATGTGTAGGTTAGGGTGGGATTGGCTGTGCTAAATTGTCCCATAGTGCCCAGGGATGTGCAGGTTAGGGTGAATTGGCCATGCTAAATTGTCCCATAGTACCCAGGGATGTGCAGGTTAGGGTGGGATTGGCCGTGCTAAATTGTCCCATAGTGCCCAGGGATGTGCAGGTCAGGGTGGATTGGCCATGCTAAATTGTCCCATAGTGCCCAGGGATGTGTAGGTTAGGGTGGATTGGCCGTGCTAAATTGTCCCATAGTGCCCAGGGATGTGTAGGTTAGGGTGGATTGGCCGTGCTAAATTGTCCCATAGTGCCCAGGCATGTGCAGTTTAGGGTGGATTGACCACGCTAAATTGTCCCATAGTGCCCAGTGATGTGCAGGTTAGGGTGGATTGGCCATGCTAAATTGTCCCATAGTGTCCAGGGATGTACAGGTTAGGGTGGATTGGCCGTGCTAAATTGTCCCATAGTGCCCAGGGATGTGCAGGTTAGGGTGGATTGGTCATGCTAAATTGTCCCATAGTGCCCAGGGATGTGCAGGTTAGGGTGGATTGGCCGTGCTAAATTGTCCCATAGTGCCCAGGGATGTGCAGGTTAGGGTGGATTGGCCATGCTAAATTGTCCCATAGTGCCCAGGGATGTGTAGGTTAGTGTGGGATTGACCACGCTAAATTGTCCCATAGTGCCCAGTGATGTGCAGGTTAGGGTGGATTGGCCATGCTAAATTGTCCCATAGTGTCCAGGGATGTACAGGTTAGGGTGGATTGGCCGTGCTAAATTGTCCCATAGTGCCCAGGCATGTGCAGGTTAGGGTGGATTGGTCATGCTAAATTGTCCCATAGTGCCCAGGGATGTGCAGGTTAGGGTGGATTGGCCGTGCTAAATTGTCCCATAGTGCCCAGGGATGTGCAGGTTAGGGTGGATTGGCCATGCTAAATTGTCCCATAGTGCCCAGGGATGTGTAGGTTAGGGTGGGATTGGCCGTGCTAAATTGTCCCATAGTGTCCAGGGATGTGCAGGTCAGGGTGGGATTGGCCGTGCTAAATTGTCCTGTAGTGTCCAGGGATGTGCAGGTTAGGGTGGATTGGCTGTGCTAAATTGTCCCATAGTGCCCAGGGATGTGCAGGTTAGGGTGGATTGGCCATGCTAAATTGTCCCATAGTGTCCAGGGATGTGCAGGTTAGGGTGGATTGGCCGTGCTAAATTGTCCTATAGTGTCCAGGGATGTGCAGGTTAGGGTGGATTGGCTGTGCTAAATTGTCCCATAGTGCCCAGGGATGTGCAGGTTAGGGTGGATTGGCCATGCTAAATTGTCCCATAGTGTCCAGGGATGTGTAGGTTAGGGTGAATTGGCCATGCTAAATTGTCCCATAGTACCCAGGGATGTGCAGGTTAGGGTGGGATTGGCCGTGCTAAATTGTCCCATAGTGCCCAGGGATGTGCAGGTCAGGGTGGATTGGCCATGCTAAATTGTCCCATAGTGCCCAGGGATGTGCAGGTTAGGGTGGGTTGGCCATGCTAAATTGTCCCATAGTGCTCTGGGATGTGCAGGTCAGGGTGGGATTGGCCGTGCTAAATTGTCCCATAGTGCCCAGGGATGTGCAGGTTAGGGTGAATTGGCCGTGCTAAATTGTCCCATAGTACCCAGGTATGGTGCAGTTTAGGGTGGATTGGCCATGCTAAATTGTCCCATAGTGCCTAGGGATGTGCAGGTTAGGGTGGATTGGTCATGCTAAATTGTCCCATAGTGCCCAGGGATGTGCAGGTTAGGATGGATTGGTCATGCTAAATTGTCCCATAGTACCCAGGGATGTGCAGGTTAGGGTGGGATTGGCCGTGCTAAATTGTCCCATAGTGCTCAGGGATGTGCAGGTTAGGGTGAATTGGCCGTGCTAAATTGTCCCATAGTGTCCAGGGATGTGCAGGTCAGGGTGGGATTGGCCGTGCTAAATTGTCCCATAGTGCCCAGGGATGTGCAGGTTAGGGTGGGTTGGCCATGCTAAATTGTCCCATAGTGCCCAGGGATGTGCAGGTCAGGGTGGGATTGGCCGTGCTAAATTGTCCCATAGTGCCCAGGAATGTGCAGGTTAGGGTGGATTGGCCGTGCTAAATTGTCCTATAGTGTCCAGGGATGTGCAGGTTAGGGTGGATTGGCCATGCTAAATTGTCCCATAGTGTCCAGGGATGTGCAGTTTAGGGTGGATTGGCCGTGCTAAATTGTCCCATAGTGCCCAGGGATGTGTAGGTTAGGGTGGGATTGGCTGTGCTAAATTGTCCCATAGTGCCCAGGGATGTGCAGGTTAGGGTGAATTGGCCATGCTAAATTGTCCCATAGTACCCAGGGATGTGCAGGTTAGGGTGGGATTGGCCGTGCTAAATTGTCCCATAGTGCCCAGGGATGTGCAGGTCAGGGTGGATTGGCCATGCTAAATTGTCCCATAGTGCCCAGGGATGTGCAGGTTAGGGTGGGTTGGCCATGCTAAATTGTCCCATAGTGCTCTGGGATGTGCAGGTTAGGGTGGGATTGGCCGTGCTAAATTGTCCCATAGTGCCCAGGGATGTGCAGGTTAGGGTGAATTGGCCGTGCTAAATTGTCCCATAGTGTCCAGGGATGTGCAGGTCAGGGTGGGATTGGCCGTGCTAAATTGTCACATAGTGCCCAGGGATGTGCAGGTTAGGGTGGGATTGGCCGTGCTAAATTGTCCCATAGTGCCCAGGGATGTGCAGGTTAGGGTGGGATTGGCCACGCTAAATTGTCCCATAGTGCCCAGGGCTGTGCAGGTTAGGGTGGATTGGCCATGCTAAATTGCCCCATAGTGTCCAGGGATGTGCAGGTTAGGGTGGGATTGGCCATGCTAAATTGTCCCATAGTGCCCAGGGATGTGCAGCTTAGGATGGATTGGCCATGCTAAATTGTCCCATAGTGTTCAGGGATGTGCAGGTTAGGGTGGATTGGCCATGCTAAATTGTCCCATAGTGCTCTGGGATGTGCAGGTTAGGGTGGGATTGGCCGTGCTAAATTGTCACATAGTGCCCAGGGATGTGCATGTTAGGGTGGGATTGGCTGTGCTAAATTGTCCCATAGTGCCCAGGGATGTGTAGGTTAGGGTGGGATTGGCCATGCTAAATTGCCCCATAGTGTCCAGGGATGTGCAGGTTAGGGTGGGATTGGCCATGTTAAATTGTCCCATAGTGCCCAGGGATGTGCAGCTTAGGATGGATTGGCCATGCTAAATTGTCCCATAGTACCCAGGGATGTGCAGGTTAGGGTGGGATTGGCCGTGCTAAATTGTCCCATAGTGCCCAGGGATGTGCAGGTCAGGGTGGATTGGCCATGCTAAATTGTCCCATAGTGCCCAGGGATGTGCAGGTTAGGGTGGGTTGGCCATGCTAAATTGTCCCATAGTGCTCTGGGATGTGCAGGTTAGGGTGGGATTGGCCGTGCTAAATTGTCCCATAGTGCCCAGGGATGTGCAGGTTAGGGTGAATTGGCCGTGCTAAATTGTCCCATAGTGTCCAGGGATGTGCAGGTCAGGGTGGGATTGGCCATGCTAAATTGTCCCATAGTGCCCAGGGCTGTGCAGGTTAGGGTGGATTGGCCATGCTAAATTGCCCCATAGTGTCCAGGGATGTGCAGGTTAGGGTGGGATTGGCCATGCTAAATTGTCCCATAGTGCCCAGGGATGTGCAGCTTAGGATGGATTGGCCATGCTAAATTGTCCCATAGTACCCAGGGATGTGCAGGTTAGGGTGGGATTGGCCGTGCTAAATTGTCCCATAGTGCCCAGGGATGTGTAGGTCAGGGTGGATTGGCCATGCTAAATTGTCCCATAGTGCCCAGGGATGTGCAGGTTAGGGTGGATTGGCCATGCTAAATTGTCCCATAGTGCCCAGGGATGTGCAGGTTAGGGTGGGATTGGCCGTGCTAAATTGTCCCATAGTGTCCAGGGATGTGCAGGTTAGGGTGAATTGGCCATGCTAAATTGTCCCATAGTGTCCAGGGATGTGCAGGTTAGAGTGGATTGGCCGTGCTAAATTGTCCCATAGTGTCCAGGGATGTGCAGGTTAGGGTGAATTGGCCATGCTAAATTGTCCCATAGTGCCCAGGGATGTGCAGGTTAGGGTGGATTGGCCATGCTAAATTGTCCCATAGTGCCCAGGGATGTGCAGGTTAGGGTGAATTGGCCATGCTAAATTGTCCCATAGTGCCCAGGGATGTGTAGGTTAGGGTGGGATTGGCCATGCTAAATTGTCCCATAGTGCCCAGGGATGTGCAGGTTAGGGTGGATTGGCCGTGCTAAATTGTCACATAGTGCACAGGGATGTGCAGGTTAGGGTGGATTGGCCATGCTAAATTGTCCCATAGTGCCCAGGGATGTGCAGGTTAGGGTGGATTGGCCATGCTAAATTGTCCCATAGTGCCCAGGGATGTGCAGGTTAGGGTGGATTGGCCATGCTAAATTGTCCCATAGTGCCCAGGGATGTGCAGGTTAGGGTGGATTGGCCATGCTAAATTGTCCCATAGTGTCCAGGGATGTGTAGGTTAGGGTGGATTGGCCGTGCTAAATTGTCCCATAGTGTCCAGGGATATGTGGGCTGAGTGCATAAGCCGTGGTAAATACATGGTTATACGGGGGTTGGGCTGCTCCTCTGGAGGGTCAGTGCGGCCTTGTTGGGCATTATGGTCTGTTTGCACACTGTGGGGATTCTATGAATCAGAAGGTGCCCATTTTAAACAGAGATGACTTTTGTCGTCTCCCGGAGATATCGAGACTGTGGAACACTTCCTGAAAAGGTGGTAGAAATAGTGTTCTTGAACATTTGTGAGGTAGTTTTAGGTTCTAATTATGCAAGAGGGTCAAAGGTTACCAGAGGTAATGTTACCGGATAAGTCGTGGTATTTATTGAATGTGGAGCAGGCTCGACATGTATCGTCCAAGACCCTTTCAGAGTGGGAACTTAGAAAGAGAGCATCTACAGTACTTGCAAATAATCAAATCGCGATACTGGCCGTGTGTTTGTGTATCCCCACCTAGTGAATGGGAGGAAAGGATTGAGAAAAAGCGCGGGCTGGCTCGCTGCACTCGGAAGAAGATCTTCTCATTGGCAATACCGGAGGCGGTTCTCAGGGAAAGCGAAACTGTTGTTAATTTTGAATTTGGAAAAGCAGCTCAGTATGTCGTGATTGAGTGGCGCGGATGTGTCGCTCGGTCTCTCTGTTAGGATTCCTTTAACAAAAGAACATCATGACAACCGGACAGTTCCTGCTCGAGGTCCTCGATGAACTGAGCGAAAACGATTTCGAAAGGTTCCGATTCCATCTTGAGAACAGCGCGGAATTTAAACCGATAGCCCGCGGGCGGTCGGAGGGGAAATCTCGGCAAGAAATGGCTTCTCTCCTCCAGCACAATTATGGAAAGCAGGCTCGAGACATCAGCAGAAAGGTCCTGCTTCAAATTCCCAGGCGTGACCTGGTGGGGAAAATGTTTGGAGACGGAAACTTGAGTGGCTCCGAGAGTACTCGAGGTAACAGAACACAGCACGTCATTTACACCAAATAAAACAGAGCTGAAACAAAAACAGAACCTAAGGTTCGCCAGCAGTTTCCGTTTTTGCTCAATTACACAAGCGCCGCTTGGAACTGATAAAGGAGGAAATGAGATAAACAACGAGGTTTTTTTTGGTTGGGGGAAGAAGGAGTGCGGAGAACAAATATCCCTTTCTGTGCATCCTGTTTCTATTCCCGCCTCCCCCTTCCCTTGTATGTGTCCTCTCCAGATGTGTTCCCGTACACTTATGTGTATCCTCCATGAATCCTACCACCCTTTAGCCTCTCTATATCCCCCGTGTGAATCCTTCCTCTGTCACTATCATTAGTATCCTCCCTATCCTACCCTCTCCTCTGCTGTGTATTGTCCCCGCATCGCACCTTTGTGTGTCCTTCCTATCTCCTCCCCTCACTGTGTATTTTTCTGTTCCTCTCTTCCAACCACCCCCCCACTCTTGATCCTGCTTGTGTTACACCCGCTTTCCACCTCTTCCTTCCTGTATCCCCCTCTCTCATGTCCCTGTACCCCCACCCCCAAGGTGAAGGAGCAGCGCTCCAAAAGGTAGTGCTTCCAATTAAACCTGTTGGACTGTTACCTGGTCTTGTGTAATTTTTAACTTTGTACCCCCACCCCCGCCGCAAGGTGTATCCATCCAGTATTTATTAGTTATAAAATGGATCAAGTGTCAACTGTTTTTGCAGAGGATTCCAAACTTCTGCTAATGTGCACACACACAAATCTTCTGCAATTTTTTGAGGATGTAACTCTAAATATGGACAAGGGAGATCCAGTGGATGTAGTGTACCTGGACTTTCAGAAAGCCTTTGATAAAGTCCCACATAGGAGGTTAGTGAGCAAAATTAGGGCGCATGGTATTGGGGATACTAAACGGCTCCCTTTCGGAATGGCAGGCGGTGACTATTGGGGTACCGCAGGGATCAGTGCTGGGACTGCAGCTTTTTACAATATACATTAATGTTATAGACGATGGTATTAAAAGTAATATTAGCAAATTTGCTGATGATACAAATCTGGGTGGCAGGGTGAAATGTGAGGAGGATGTTAGGGGGTTACAGGGTGACCTGGACAGGTTAGGTGAGTGGATAGATGCATGGCAGATGCAGTTTAATGTAGATAAATGTATGGTTATCCACTTTGGTGGCAAGAACAGGAAGGCTGATTACTACCTAAGTGGAGTCAAGTTAGGTAACAGGGCAGTACAATGAGATCTGGGTGTTCTTGTACATTAGCCAATGAAAGTAAGCATGCAGGTACAGCAGGCAGTGAAGAAAGCTAATAGCATGCTGGCCTTCATAACAAGAGGAATTGAGTATAGAAGCAAAGAGGTTCTTCTGCAGCTGTACAGGACCCTGGTGAGACCACACCTGGAATATTGTGTGCAGTTTTGGTCTCCAAATTTGAGGAAAGACATTCTGGCTATTGAGGGAGTGCAGCGTAGGTTCACGAGGTTAATTCCCGGAATGGCGGGACTATCTTACGTTGAAAGATTGGAGTGACTGGGCTTGTATACCCTTGAGTTTAGAAGGCTGAGAGGGGATCTGATTGAGACGTATAAGATTATTAAAGGATTGGACACTTTGGAGGCAGGAAGCATGTTTCCGCTGATGGGTAAGTACCGAACCAGATGACACAGTTTAAAAATAAGGGGTAGGCCACTTAAAACAGAGTTGAGGAGAAACTTCTTCACCCAGAGAGTGGTGGGTGTGTGGAATGCTTTGCCCCAAAAGGCAGTGGAGGCCCAGTCTCTGGATACTTTCAAGAAAGAGTTGGATAGAGCTCTTAAGGATAGTGGAATCGAGGGTTATGGGGATAAGGCAGGAACAGGATACTGATTGAGGGTGATCAGCCTTGATCATAATGAATGGTGACGCTGGCTCAAAGGGCAGAATGGCCTACTCCTGCACCTATTGTCTATTACCCTAAATTTACTCCTGAAAGACCTGTCTCTATTTTTGTGACTATCCCCCACCCCGACTCCAATTTCTCTTATCAGTTTCACTTAGCATTTTGAAAATGTTGTTACTAAATCAAATCACATTCCTTCACTGGGTCCACGCTCCTTGAAGTCCTTAATATCCAAAATATCTGGTACAGGATGTGAATTGTCCCTGATTAATCTACAGAGGTTTTCAAAATCAAGAGTGTGATGCTGGAAAAGCACAGCATGTTAGGCAGCGTCCGAGGAGCAGAAGAGTCGGCGTTTCGGGCAAAAGCCCTTCACCTTTTGCCCGATTCTCTTGCTCCTCGGATGCTGTCTGACCTGCTGTGCTTTTCCAGCACCGCACTCTCGACTCTAATCTCCAGTATCTGCAGTCCTCACTTTCACCTGGAGGTTTTCAAAGGGTCATTGTTAAAAAAATTAATTTAGAAGTTGCTTATATTTCATTGGGCTCAGGGGACCTTGGCAGAAGTAAGTCAGCTATACTGCCTTTGGAGTTGACTGGATTTGAATTCTAATATCTTGCTCTTTTATATAGTGCAGAGGAAGAGAGAGAGACTGAAGGACTGTGAATCTGATGGAGCTCTGTCTGAGCCTTCGGACAATGAAATGATCATGTCAAAGAAAAACAGTACGTATAAGCTCGCTTAAGAATTCCTTTAAAAATAACATTTGTATGGAATATTTCAAACAGGATACAGCATTCACTGCATAGTAATCAGTGATGGGGATTGAGAGAGACTTCTGTGTGCCACGCACCGCCATTCAGTTAAAGTTCCTCTGGCCAAATGTTTCATTCTAATATTTTATTTTTTTGTTTGCAGAGGTGGAGCTAAAGATACTGACAGACAAAAAACTGATGCAATTGGCCAAAAACATGGGGCATAATTGGCAGCAAATTGGAATCCAATTCCTGGATCTGCAAAGCCACGAAATTGAGCAATGTGAAGCTCAGCAGCGGTTAGTTGTCTTGCAGAGATTTGAAATGCTCAAATGCTGGAGAAACCGCGAAAAGGAGGGAGCCACTGCTGTCAAACTTCACTCCATTCTTTCTAACAAGGAATGCCCCATTAGTTCTGCACAATTGAATTGTCTTCTTGAAGAAAACCTATGACCAAAGTCAATGAGGAGAGTACTTTGCTTTTTTTAAAAAAAACCTTTAAATGAATCTTAAATTTTGTACATTTTATACTTTTTTTTAATTTCCGTGATTGATACCCATATCTTTTTGCATTAATCCGAAGATACTACTGAAAAGGAATGATTGATTTATTATCCATTTGCAACAAGAATGCAGACTGGAGGCTACCGAGAAGGGAAACTTCCCTCTTAAAGACTTACCTTGTGAGGAGGTGAAGCAAAGGCTCAACAGGAGTGGATGCGGACACGGGAATTGCTGGGCACGTGAACTGATATTTTGGGGCCTGTAATTAACCTTGAAACACTACACGTCGTGCCTCCCACCCATCCTCCTCTAACCAAAAAAATGACTGTGAGTGGAGGGTTGGTAAGGTCAGGCTTTTAAGAAATTTTTTTTCAATCTCTCTTGGCAATTTAGATCAGCGGGGATGGAGGCTAGGGCAGTTGCATGCTCCTCCTGCAGGATGTGGGAGGTAAGGGTCATCACTGGCATCCCTGCTGACTTCGCCTGCGAGAAGTGCACCCAACTCCAGCTCCTCACAGACCGTGTAAGGGAACTGGAGCTGGATGAACTTTGGATCATCGGGAGGCTGAGGGGGTGAGACAGGGGAGTTACAGGGAGGCAGTCACATTAAAGGGGGAGCTAAAAGAGGTGGAGAAGTGGCATGACTAATCAGAAATAGTATCACAGCTGCAAAAAGGGAGGTCTTCGAGGAGGGTTTGTCTATTGAGTCAGTATGGGTGGAAGTCAGAAACAGGAAAGAAGCAGTCACTTTATTAGGAGTTTCCAACAGACCATTCCCCCCCCTCCTCTCAGTAGCAACAGAGACACAGAGGAGCTGATTGGGAGGCAGATTTTGGAGAAGGTGCAGAAGAATCATGGTTGTCTTGGTGACTTTAACTTCCCTAATATTGATTGGAACCTCCTTAGTACAAATAATTTGGATGGAGCAGTTTTTGTCAGGTGTGTCCAGGAAGGGTTCCTGATTCAATACGTAGACAGGCTGACTAGAAGGGAGGCCATATTGGATCTGCCAGGTGTCAGATAGCTTGGTGGGAGAGCATTTCAGTGATAGTGATCACAACTCCCTGACCTTCACTATAGTCATGGAGGGGGATAGAAGCAGATGGTATGGGAAAGTATTTAATTTTTTCTTTTAATGGGGGAATGGCTCCCCTTTATATTCCAGGTGCACCACCTGAACAGATCACTAGTCATGTCTGCACACTACAGCCCACGGTCCCTCAAGAAGAAGCTCATTTAATGTGCGGCAAGTGGAAAAAAGCACAGACTTTATCAAATTTTAAAACTATTCCTACAAATACTACTAAAATTAAGAAACTAACCACTACTCCTAACTTAACATCTCCAGAGATCTTACACCCCCCCTCGCCCATAAGGGGTATTTACTCCCAACCTTATCAAATTTAAAAACTATTCCTACAAACACTATTAAAATTTAGAAACTAAAATTAAGAAACGGTGGCTCAGTGGTTAGCACTGCTGCCTCAGGGTTCCAGGTTCGATTCCAGCCTCGGGGTACTGACTGTGTGGAGTTTGAACATTCTCCCCGTGTCTGCGTGGGTTTCCTCCAGGTGCTCCGGTTTCCTCCCACAGTCCAAAGATGTGCAGGTCAGGTGAATTGGCCATGCTAAATTGTCCATAGTGTTAGGTGCATTAGTCAGAGGGAAATGGGTCTGGGTGGGTTAATCTTCGGAGGGTCGGTGTGGACTTGTTGGGCCGAAGGGCCTGTTTCCACACTGTAGGGAATTTAATCTAATCAAGGGAATCTAATTTTACAGCTGTCCTGGCACCTTCCAGTTAAGGCCACGCCCCAAACCCAGCCAATGGAAAAAAAATTGTTATTTACACTTCTACAAGTTGACAGTGGACACCCACCCCTCCCTGACCACATCTCGATCTCACACATCTTCACTCCAAAGAAGTAACCACCCCTCACTCAGAAAAACAGCAGTAGAATAAAGATAACTACCAAACGGATACAATATAAAACAAACCAGATTTTACACCAAAGCAATACCAAGCCTCTAAGGCCTGAGACCACAAAAGGGAAAAGAACAAAAAAAAGATTAAAAATAAATTATACCATTGTCTGCACATATCTTTTCCTCTTCCCCCTCAGTCTGTCTATTATTTCAATGAGTACAAAAATTCTTTTGCTTTTTCCGCCCAGTCGAAGTTGTAAACAGATTCCCTCATAATTAAAACATACCACTGCCAGTTATCTCAGAGAATATTGAATATTTGAGTCTCTTAATTTTTTCTTACATCATCAAAAGTCTTCTTTTTCTTAATTATGGCCCCAGAAAAGTCTTGAAAAAACATTATCCTCAAACCATTATAAACCAGAGTTGTGGATCTCTTCCCAGTCTTCTGGCTGTTTTTATTATTAACTGCTTCTCTTTATAGTGCTGGAGTTGCACTAGGACTGGACAGAGGCACTAATCCAGCCTGGACCTGCGTATCACGATCCGGTGGGCCCGCTCCAACTCTATCTCCGGCCGCAGCAACTCTGGGAGCCACCTTTCAAGAATTCAGCAAGGCTTTCGCCATCGTCACATTCCCAAAAGACACACGACACAAGTTTTTTCTCCAACCTCAGTTTCTGAGGTCGTCTACTTGTTCCAGCAAGGCCCGAACCTGGCTTTCCAAGGTTCAGACCCTCCCCTCGGAGCTCTCCATTACGACCACGAAGGCTGCGGTCCTGTTCTACCACTTCCACATGCTGATCCAAAGCCTGGACCTCCTGCTCATGCTTTGTCAGCATGGCAGTTATCAGTTCAGCACTCCCTCAATTTTTTCAGAGCTTTGCAAACTCCATGAGTAGATGCTGCTGCACCTCCACCAATCTTAAAAGGTGCCGCCACAGGAGTCAAAGCAGCAGCTGCGGGTTTGCCCGACACAGTAGCAGATTGCCCTGCCTGCTGCACTCCCCTAGCTCCGTCCTTTAGATGCCTTCATTTCAACTCCAGAGTCTCTAAATCCTAATTTAAAGGGGTTCTAGGTGCTCTACCTATTTTATATTAAAAGGTTTCCACTCAAGATATGGCACAGAGCCCAACACAGCAAACTTCTCAGACTGCCACCATCTTGAATCTCCCCATCATGAGACTCTTAATTCTAGGTTTTTATTGAATTCAAATTCCACCATCTGCCAAGGCAGGATTAGAACCCGGTCTCCTGAACATTATCTGGGTCTCTGGTTTAACAGTTTAATCACTCTTTAACCTTCTGAATTCTAGGATTGACAAACCTAGTTTTTTTAAAAAATTATTTTATCCCTTGGAATCAAGATGTCTCTCGAGTCCATCTACAGTGCAATCTTCAATAACTCTTTACTACATATGCTCACAGCTCTCCCGGTGTGGTCTGTAACCAGGGTAGGGTGTATGTGTAATTCATTATTCCTGATGAAGGGCTTATGCTCGAAACGTCGAATTCTCTATTCCTGAGATGCTGCCTAACCTGCTGTGCTTTGACCAGCAACACATTTGCAGCTGTGATCTCCAGCATCTGCAGACCTCATTTTTTACTGTATGTGTAACAGAGAATGCTAGAGAAACCCATGGTGAGAAAGTGAACGTTTCATATCCAATATGACTACCCTTCAGAACGGTGCCAGTACTGAAGATAAAAATAACAATTCATTTAGAAAATAATCTTTTTATTGTAACATGCAGCTGAAAATAGATAAAACTATACAAATTAAACTAATCCCTCCAAAATCCCAAGCCTGCGCAAGCTAATAAGTCCTGATTTCAAGCACGGGTTAAGTATTATATTCTTTTCAGCACTGCAACCAAAAATATAGAGGAACAGGTTTTTAAGAAAATCAAAAAGGGAGTGCAAGCACCCACACCCAATACATACATGGTCCACAGACCCCACAGCACCACAGAACATGCATTTGGGTTAGGAGTCCATGAACTATCGCAATCTGTGTTTGCAGGGGACTGCTGCGTGCAGCACCCTCAACCCCAGATCCCCAAGAGAGAGGGGGAGGACTCCCATGTTGAGCACCCTTTACTGGGAATCCCCATTGGCTGGTCTATGTGGTGGATGAGGGGAATCAGGTGGACAGTGTGCAGCAGCAGTAAATACAGGACCCGCCGTTTTATGTCCTTAAAAGGGGGCAAAACTAAAATTCCGGAAGGGGCTCAGGCTCCCAGGGGAAGTACGGGACCTTGAGGTCAATGTGAAATGCAGTCCAAGCTGGGGTGAGCGCAGACGGGATTCCACTGCACACCTGAGCATCCTCCAACTGGTGTACTGTGTCAGGTCCAAGCACCGCCATTTTAAAGGGTCGAATGGCAGTGGCTGAACCAGATGTCTTACCACTGCCCTACTCGCTCTTTCCTGCGGCAGTGTCCGGCCCAGACCCTTGCCACCCAAACGGAAACAAAAAATTATATTTTGGAACAAAATAAATAAACACTAAAAGCCCATCTGATTTCTAGATTCTAGATAAGGGAACACACACAAGTTACTTTTGAGATTTTTTTGAAAAATGTTTTTTTAAACAAGTAAAATATGGTAATGCTTGGAACCAATGGGAATGTGGTTTGTGTTTCAAAGCTGTTACAAGAATATTTTGGGAGACAGGAAGGTTGTTCCAGAGCCCCTAAATCAGAACAGAATGGTGATTACTGAGATGTCAGAGTTTGAATATTGGAAAGACTGTTGCTTTGAACATTAGATTAATTGACTGTTCTCACTCGAGGATTTTGTATCCTTATCTACTCCCAAAATCTTACACCTTGGGTTCACTAAAGAGGCAACCAGAAAATTAAATCTCATTTTGTAATCAAAAAATTGTTTTCTGGGACTTCAAAATCTTGCTGCTAGCAACAATTCATCCTGGAAGAAGTAAAGAATAAGGTTCTCCTTCACTGCAGATCTTTAGCATCTTGAAACTTTTCCACGGAGCTGTTTGTTGAAAACGCCACTGTAAAATCGGAATATTGTGACTCCGATGTATCCACTGAAATACAAAAAAAAATCAGAAATTTTCAAACTATACAAGCTATTTCACAAAGAGCACAAAACCAGTCCCAGTGTGGGAGAGGACAGTCATGTTGAACTTGGGGCAAGATCATTGTTCGACCTCAGCTGGAGTATTGTATACAGTAGCGAACACCTCATTATAGGAAGACTATGAATGCATTGGAGACAGTGCAGAAGCATTTTACAAGAATAACTGCAGGAATGAGAAACTTCAGTGATGAAGATAGATTGAAGGAGTTGGGACTGTTCTCCTTTGAGAGAAGGCAGCTGAGAGGAGATTTGATAGAGGTTTTCTGAGTCATGAGTGGGCCAGGCAGAATAGATAGGGAGATGTATTCCCACTCGTGAAAGGAAAACGAATGTGATGTGCAAAATAAGCAAGGGTGATATAACAAAAAAATGAATTCATACAGCAAGTAGTTAGGATATGCAATACACTCAATCGAGGCATTCAAGAGGGCAATGGCTGATTATTTGGAGAAAAATAATGCGCAAGTGTTTCAGGAAAAGTCAAGATTAGCACTTGGTAATGATACTAGTTTAACAAGCCGGTGCAGACATGATGGGCCGATTATTCTGTGACATTCCTCCCGTCCACTTTCCTTCTTTTCTCCATAACCCTGGATTCCCATATTGATCAAAAATCTATCTCAGCCTTTAAGCATTTCAAGGCCCAGTTTCTGCAGAGAGAATTCCATACATTCAGTATCCTGAGAGAAAAGAAATTCTTCATCTTTGTCTGAAATGGATGACCCATTACTCAGATTATGCCTTCGGTCCTAAACCTCCCAGAAGGGGAACAGGAAGGTGATGACCTAGTGGTATTATCACATTAAATATATGCCCCTTCATTCTTCTTCCTTTCATGAGGGGGAATATTTCTCCCTATCAACTCTGTCTGACCCACTCATGATTTAGAAAACCTCTATCAAATCCCCCATAAGAATTGTAACTGAAGAATCTGTACCTTGTACCTATGACAACTTAATATTAATCCAGAAACTCCGCTAACGTTCTGGAGAACATCCTACCACAGCAAGTGGTGGAATGTGAATGCAATAAAAGAAAATTAAGAATCTGCTGAAAACCACAAAACCATTGCCAATTGTTGGAAAAACCCGTCTGGCTCACATATATCCTTTAGGGAAAGAAGTTTGCCATTCTCACTGGATTTGATCCCCACTCTCGTTCCATAGAGAGTAGTTGAGAGTCAACCATGTTCTGACATGGCTCAGTAAGCCACTCAGCTGTCTCAACTGCTACAAAGTCTCAACAAAAATGAGACCAAATGTAATATCTGGCATTGACCTAGACACAGCACAGAGGCTGTTCAGGAATACCGGTCAGGGCATCTAGGAATGGGCAATAAATGCTGGCCAGCCTGTGACACCCACATCCTGCAAGTGAATTTTTTTTTAAACATCTTCCACGTCTACCCTGTTAAGACCCCCAAGAATCTTATATTTTTCCATAAGGATACCTCTCATTCTTTCAGATTTCAATGAGTATAGGCCCAATTAGCTTAACCTCTCCATACCTGGTATCTGCCTAGCGAACCTTCTCTGGACTGCCTCTAATGCCAGTACATCTTTGCTCAGACAAGGGGCCTAAAATGGTTTCACAGTGTTCAAGGTGTGGTCTAACTAGTGCCTTGTATAAATTTACAAATTCTTCCTTTTGTCTACTTCTGCCAAATTAACCTTCCCAACCTACATGAAGCCTGCTTTCCCTTATGTATAATGTACATTTTTACATGCCCTCTTTGTCTGCCAGTTTCTTCTTTGTCCTACAGTATAGCTACTGTTAGAAGGCCTAGAGACTGCAAAACTGATTCACTGTGAACAGTTGAAAACTTTCCAAGATCAGTCACGCTGTCCTTAATTATTGACTGGACCTAGCATTAGTGAATGTGAATTGGTCTACAAGCTAACTGGTCTACAATTCCTTTTCTCACTTTTCGCCAATCTACAGGAACAGTTTTTAAAATGAAGAGAAATGTAGAAGATTATATTTCAGACATCTGTAACATTTTCATTTACTTCCTTTGAAAAGATACAGAAATAGGTATACAGAAACCACATGGCAAGTTGCCACCTTTCAGTACCAATATTTTTTCAGTAACATTATTGTGCTCATGTTAGCTTTGGAGAGTCCTTGACCCTGCTTCAATATTAGAATGTTTAGCAGGCTGACCTCTTCCTCTGCCAAAATAGTACAAAATGACGGAAGTAACATTTTCACTGTTGGTCTATTCTGTTACTTTGAGTGCACATCCAAGTACTTTTTAAAATGTTGAGGGATTCTGCTTCTGCCCCCTTTCAGGCAGTGAATTCCCAAGGATGGTGACAATCTGAAAGGGTTTTCCCTCAAAGCCCATCAAAATCTCTCATCTCTTATCCTAAATCTATATCCTCAATTATGGACCGCACAAAGGCAATAGATCCTTCCTATTCTCACTAACTGGGTCCCTCATTGGTTTCTCTTCAGCCTCCTTGGTTCCAGTAGAAACAAACTTCAGCCTATCCAATCTTATCTCATAACTAAAATTCTCCAGTCCTGGTAATATCCTCACAAATCTCTTCTGCACCCTCTAATGCATTCACAACTTTTCAACAGTGTGATCAGAACTGCACACAATACTCCTATCGTGGTCAAACTAGTGTTTTATACAATTCCTGCATAATCTCTGAGCTCTTAAACATAGACCCAAAAAAAGGCCTCAAGTCTTCTTGCCCTCTATATCTTCTTATCCAGCCATCTTCATTGATCTGTTCCTCTGCTCTTCTCAGTATCTCTCCAGTTGGCATCAGCCCTCTCCAAATGGATAACCTCACACTGCACCGGACTCAACTCTATTTGCCCCTGTTCTGCCCAGCTGACTGGCCCATTGATACCTTCCTGTAGTCTCTAGCTTTCTCCCTCGCTATCAGAATTACAGCAAATTTTTGTAATGTCTGCAAATATCTTAATCATAACTCCTATATATTCAAATCCACATCATAGACGTATACCACAAAATGCAATGGAGTAGTACTGAGCACTATGGAACCTTACTGGAAGCAATTTTCCAGTCACAAAAACACTTCTGTCTCTGAGCCAATTTTAGATCCAACTCACCACTTTGTCTTAAATCCCATGGGATTTTACATTTGTGATTTCTATGGACTTGATGAAAGCCTTGCCAAAATTCATATTTACTACAATCAATTACTCCCAACAACACTCCTGGTCACAACCTCAAAAATATAGTCATATCTGACTGACCTGACTTTGCCTTACTAAATCCATGATGATTGAATAAAAATTATGAGGTACATTGATAGGGTAGATGGGAAATCACTTTTTCCATTAGTAGAAGGATCAATAACCAGAGTCACAGATTTAAAGTAACAGACAGAAGGCGAAGAGGAGAGCTGAGGAGAAATGTTTTCACCCAGAGGGTAGTGGGCATCTGGAACACCCTGCCTGAAAGGGTGGTTGAGTTTTAAACTCTCAATATTGAAACAGTATTTTAAATATTCACTTCTATTATCATCGCCTCCAAGGATATAGGCCAAAACCTGAAAAAAAATGAGATCGGTGTAGTCAGATCTTTGTTGACAAGCATGGGCCAATGGACCTCCTTCTGTGCTGTAAGTGTCTTCAAGTCCATGGTAAACGTTATGGCTTTGGAAGGTTCTGTTGAAGGAAGCTTGGTGACTAAACCTTATACCTGGTAGTCACTACTAAATTATGTGAATTGGAGATGGTTGGTGTGTCTATCAAGTGAGCTGTTTTGTCCGGGATGATGTCACTTCTTATGTATCATTGCAACCATAACTATCCGGGAAAGTGGGGAGTATTTCATCACACTCCTAACTTGCATCTTGAAGATGGTGGACAGATCTTGGAGTCAGGAGGTGGGTTAAAACATAGAACATTACAGCGTAGTACAGGCCCTTCGGCTCTCGATGTTGCGCTGACCTGTGAAACCACTCTGAAGCCCATCTAACCTACACTATTCCATATGCCAATCCAATGGCCGTTTAAATGTCCATAAAGTTGGTGAGTCTACTACTGTTGCAGGCATTGCATTCCACCCCCTACTCCTCTGAGTAAAGAACCTACCTCTGATATCTGTCCTATATCTATCATCCCTCAATTTAAAGCTACGTCCCCTCGTGCTAGCCATCACCATCCGAGGAAAAAGGCTCTCACTGTCCACCCGATCTAATCCTCTGATTATCTTTTGTCTCAATTAAGTCACCTGTCAACCTTCTTCTCTAACGAAAACAGCCTCAAAAAGACCCTCAGCCTTTCCTCAGAAGACCTCCCGTCCATACCAGGCAACATCCTAGTAAGTCTCCTCTGAACCCTTTCCAAAGTTTCCACATCTTTCCTATAATACGGTGACCAGAACTGTATGCAGTACTCCAAGCGTGGCCGCATCAGAGAGTTTTGTACAGCTGCAGCATGATCTCATGGCACCGAAACTCAATCCCTCTACCAATAAAAGCTAACACACCGTATGCCTTCTTAACAACCCTCTCAATCCAGGTGGCAACTTAAGGATCTATGTACCTGGACACAGAGATCCCTCATCTACACTACCGAGAATCTTACCATTAGCCCCAGTACTCTGTATTCCTGATACTCCTTCCAAAGTGAATCACACTTTTCTGCATTAAATGACATTTGGCACCTCTCAGCCCAGCTCTGCAGCTTATCTATGTCTCTCTAACCTACAACAACATTCTTCATCATTATCCACAACTCTGCCTACCTTTGTGTCATCCACAAATTTACTAACCCATCCTTCCATGCCCTCATCCAGGTCATTTATAAAAATGACAAACAGCTGTAGACCCAAAACAGATCCTTGTGGTACACCACTAGCAACTGAACTGCAAGACAAATATTTCCCATCAGCAACCATCCTTCATTCAGCCTTCGTTCAGCTAGCCAATTTCTGATTCAAACCACTATAATACCTTCAGTCCCATGCCTTCATATTTTGTGCAATAGCCTACCCTGTGGAACCTTATCAAACGCCTTACTGAAATCCATATACACCACATCAACCACTTTACCCTCATCCAGATTCCTAACATCTGACCTGCTCTTGTAGCTACTGTATTTTTTTTAGATTAGATTAGATTACTTACAGTGTGGAAACAGGCCCTTCGGCCCAACAAGTCCACACCGACCCGCCGAAGTGCACCCACCCAGACCCATTCCCCTACATTTACCCCTTCACCTAACACTATGGGCAATTTAGCATGGTCAATTCACCTGAACTGCACATCTTTGGACTGTGGGAGGAAACTGGAGCACCCAGAGGAAACCCACGCAGACACAGGGAGAATGTGCAAACTCCACACAGTCAGTCGCCTGAGGCTAGTCTATGTCTAGTCCAGTTCAGTTTCTGGTCAATGGTAACCCCCAGGATGTTGATAGTGTGCAATTCAATGATTATAATGCTAATGTATGACGAGAGGAAACAGTTAGATTTTCTCTTGTTGGAGATGGTCATTTCCTGGCATTTGTGTGGCACAAATGTGATTTGCCACTTTTCAGCCCAAGCCTGAATGCCGTCCATTTCTTGCCACATTTGAACATCGACTGCTTCAGTATCAGAGTTAAACATCACACGACACCAGGTTATAATTTAACAGGTTTATTTGAAAAGTACAAGCTTTCAGAGCACTGCTCCTTCGTCAGGTAGCTATGAAGGAGCAGTGCTCCGAAAGTGTTGGACTACAACCTGGTGTTGTGTGATTTTAACTTTGTCCACCCCAGTCCAACACCAGCACCTCCCATCATCAGTATCTGAGGATTCACAAATGGTGCTGAATATTGCACAATAATTGGCAAACATCCCCACTTCTGACCTTACAATGGAGAGAAGACCATTGATGGAGTAGCTGAAGATAGTTTGGTCTAGGACACTACCCTAAGGAACTCCCGCAGAGGCATTCTGGAGCTGTGATGACAGACCTTCAACAACCATAACCATCTTCCTATGTGCCATGTATGACTCCAACCAAAGAATTTGCCCCAATCCCCAGGGACTCCAGTTTTGCTTGGGCTCCTTGATGCCACACTTTCAGGGCAACTGTGCATGCATGCTCACTCAGAAACACACATGCATTGGTTCCAGACTCTCTAGGTTATTGCATCATGCAGAAAGTGCATACTACTCGTGCACAGAACAGGCACAACCCTGAAATGAGAATTGGACATGATTGGAAGAAGACAACAGATGAGACCCACTCACACCCCCAAACATAGGTAGATCATGTTATGATCACCATTTGATAAATGACTCTATGAATCTCGCGCCATTAAGATGTGAACTAAATGTGTCTCATGATGGATTACTAATCTAATCTAATGTGGAATGGCCCTTGTTAGTTCTAGGGCATCATATTTGAGAAAATTACCTTAGATACACTCTAGAAATTCACTACCTTTCTGACATCTTCTAGTTTGATTATTCCAAACTGAAAGTCAAAATTTTCCCATTACCATCTTTCCTACATGCTTGGCATGATACATTCCACTACTTTACAACTATGATGACAGTTTTCTATCTCTTAATTCCAGCTATAAAGTTTCCACGACATACTTATCCCTAACGACAAAAGGATACAACGAAAGGTAACATCTCTTCAATCAGTCATTATGGTTACCCTCCCATGACCATTTTCCAGAGTCTTTTCTGCGGACCATATAACCTTGTATATTCAGTTCCTAGTCTTGATTGGCTTACATCCATATCCCAGTACAGCTACCACATCTGACCCTCCAAGTTGAACTTGCACCTGCAAATCATTACTGTCCATAATAACTGAATTCAGTAAGGTTAATTTCATGCAGACATATTTGAAAACTGAAGACCAGAGGCTGGTCTGTCCTCATTTTAATGCTGACACACTCACCATCTTTCATTTTTAGTGGGGCAAAGTCATGGATTGGCTTGGTATGAGTTGAGAAACTATCCATTGACCTCTCTTCTAATGAAACCTGCAAAAATGTTTGATGGCCCTCCTCTTGAACAGGTCGCTGGATAACGGCTTCCTTTTCCTTAGTCTTCTGCTGAGTAAGGACATTGCAATCAAAAAAAACAAATCAAGCCAGTCATTAAGTTACAAATTATTGACTGATTCTTGGGAACTCCAGCACAGTTTCCATTCATTAATATTAGAGGTGAGAAGGGTATCCCGACCACCCCTACTGCCAAATTCTACACTGTACTCCAACATGCAGCAGCTTTGAACTGGGAATTTTAGATAATGAAATCTTCACCGATATCTTTTAAACAAGACAATGATTTTTGATGTTTTGATTCGAAGACTTGAATGTTGCCCCTGTAGACAGAAGCTAACCTATTCCTCTCTCAGATTAGAAAATTTCTCTCATGTGACAGATGATCATCACTCATCTCTGGGTGTCAGCTTCCATTACAACTATCTCTCTCAATCAAATTAACCAATCAATCAATACTGGTTTTCTCACACTGCACGTGGGTGAGAGGTGGACAAATGCTAGTTTTGGCTTGTAAACCATTTGATATCGCTACTGTTGTACCAAACTGACCAACTCAGATTGTAACATCATTACATTTGGGGAAGCTGTGGTACTATAGTGATAAATTACTAGGCTTATAAGCCAGATCCCAAGGCAAGTGTTCTGAGGACATGGGTTCAAATCCCACCACGGCAGATGGTAAAATTAAAATTCAGTAAAATCTGGAGTGAAAAGCTAGCCTAATGCTGACCATGTAACCAGCATTGATCGTTGCATAAAAAAAAGGCTTCCCTAATGTTCTTTAGAAAAGGAAATCGAACTTCACCTGGTCTGGTCTACATGACTTGAGACCTACAGCAATGTGGTTGACTTTTATCTACCCTGGGCAACTAGGGATGGACAATAAATGTTGGTCCAGCCAGTGATGCCTACCTCTCATAAATGCGTGAAAAAAAAAAATCTTACTGTGAAACAAAGGTTGCAGATAACCTAAAGGCAGAAATAACTGACAAACTCACTCACAAAAGCTGACTGAACAACCCTACTACGTTATCAATGGAGTATTGAGAATGAAGGAGAAGGATTACAGGTAGAATCCAAACACTAATGAAAGAATCGCAAAACAAAATCATACTGACTAACAAGAAACAAGCAGAGACAAAGTCAATTGAAACAAAAGGCATTTCATACTCTTGGGATAACTCAGCATAATAGGGACAAATATCACATGCAATTGAAGGACACAAAAACATCCAGAAGATGAACCTCTGGAAATCTTGAAAGAAACAGATATGAAATTGTAGCAGTAATGGTAAATGGTCTTTAGTGAACATCTAATTCAAACTTAGTCTCAGGTTAGGAGAGAATTGTTCAACGGCTATTTACATCAATTAATATTCCTGTACATTTTTCTAAGCTCAAGATAGCAATACCATTTCGGTTAGTTGATAGCACTCCCAGGTCTGGATAATCACCTACTGGGGATTAGAAAGTGGGGACAAGAGCGCTGAGAGTGCTTTTTCTGCATCTTCAAGAGTTCAATAAAGTCAGGAATGGTTCTAATTTGACCTATCGCATACAGTTCCTACCTTCAGGAAAATAACAAAGGAGATCACAGCCAGAGAGCTAAAGGCCTATCAGCCTCATCTCCATGAGTAGGAAGATACTACAATGGATCCTAGAAGATTTATGATCACCGGGAAAGGGATGGGCCATTACAAACTCACAACATGAAGAAACATTGGTAAGAAATCACTACATAGTGGACGAGCAAAATTCAGTATTTATCTGATGTGTATTCTGCGTTGGTCCTACCAATGTGCAAAACATTGCATTTATCCAAATTAACTACCATTTACAACGTATGGTCCATTCCCCAGCTCATCTTTTGCATTTGATTTAATTTCTTTCTTAACTGTTGTATTTGGTGTCATCTGCAAACCTGCTGCCCATGTTCCCAACAGCACTGCCCACATCATTCAAACAGACTGTGAGGCTTGTGAGTGGAGTCAATCGCTGAGGGACACCAGTAGTCATAGTTCTTCAAGCTGAACCATTTACACCAATAACTAGTGACTCTCTTGTCAGTCATCTCAAACACTGGTTGGCTAACAAAAATGAGTTTTTGTTACTCTTGTATCTCATCTCCATGGAAACATTGTGTGTTACAAGGAAACAAAACCAACTCGGGATGGAAACTGATCTCAGCTCATTTTGAATTGGGCTCCAATGGGAAAATAGATTGAGTTTGCTGTAAGCTAAGTGGCACATTCACTCCCATCCACAGCACACTTTGTAATCTGGGTTCAAACAAAGGGAGGCAAAGAACATCAACTTCATCCAGGAAACAAAATTGGCTTACCTCGAAACACCATGGGATAGCTAAAAGACAAAAATATAAAATAGTTTTAAAATAAGATTCTCACAAATTCCTGATAATAATCATCAAATAAAAACAAAATTTCGTAAATACTCAGCTGGCTTGCAGCATCTCCGAAGGCAGAAACAAACAAATTGAATACAACACTTCTTCAGAGCCGCACTTGCAACTTGAAGAAGTTATATTAGAGTGTAGATATTAACTCTGTTTCTCTCTTCACAGATGCTGCCAGACCAGCTGACTATTTCCATCACTTCCTGCTTTTATTTCAGATTTCAAACAGTGTTTTGTTGTCACTTTAATACCTGGTGACACTGAACTAGGTTCCTTGCAATCTTTCAGCTGTGCTCTTCTATTCATCACAATTCCTTTGATTGCTTGCTGGGTTGATCTAACGGATTGCTCAGTGGGTCAGGCCCATCAGTCAGTCCCACAAAGTTGGCTGATGTAAGTGCACACTAGTCTACGCCCCATATAGTTCCAGGGCATCAGCCAAGGCCCAACCTTTCCAAGTGGGGCTGAGTAAGTTGACGTGAGGCAAGGACAACAATGACATGGCTCAGGCAATTTCTACAGGCCATTGCTCTGAAGCAGGTGAGACACACAGTGCCCAGAAAACACACAAAATTAACAGAACTCTAGTCACTCAATGAAAACTGCGATGTCAACAGAAATTACAGGTGCGCCTGTGACAGATCTGTGCCAAGGTGACCACTTGTCCTGTATTTCAGGTGGCTTGATGGTGACCAGGATGCATTTTATCCCTTATCTTTCATTGTTCATTTTCACACACATGCAATTCTGCACTTTGTACCTGCTGCCCATTCAGACAACTCCAGCAGCACCTCATGCCCAAACATCTCTTAACCTTTTCTACCACAGACAGTCAGCCTGATCTACACCAGTTTGACTCAGTACTCACCTCAGTTACACATTATGAGAAATAGAAAGAGTCGTTTCAGCTCTCTTGTATCCCCACATCCATTTTACTGGGAATCCATTAACTTGCCATGCTGGAGCCAGTGCTGAAGGACCTCGACAACCTGTTCACCCTAAACCCACCCCATGTCCATTACAAGTCCCTCAAACAAATCAATATCCTCCCCTCTCACCACACTCTCTCCACTGGGCAGCGTCCACACACTTCCACTCTCTCCTTGCCACTCTCCCCTCTACTTTCCAACATTTTACCATGCTCCCGCAATCTGCGCTCTCCTTCACCCACTAACTCCAATCCACCCTCCCAATCGAACTCTTCCCCCCCCATGCCCCTTCCCATTAAGCCCACCCAGCTCTCTCCTCACCCACTCTTGCCTCTTTAGCCCCCCCCCCCATTACCACTCTCTGCTCCTTGTTCCCCCCCCCCCCTCATTATGTCTCTTTCTATTCTCTAAACTCATGCTAAACTTCTCCTACAGAGTCCCAGGTCTCCAATATCCCACCCCTATACTCTGCACCTAGCTGCACAGGGTCCCTGTCATTCAAATTCTGGGCTCCAGACCTTGTTATCAAATCTGTCCACAACCCCTCTATCCAACCTGAGCCAGCTTTACCTGTCAGCTGTTCTAGTCGTAGACTCAACACTCTCTCGGACACCAAGAGACAAACTCTTTGCTGCTTCTGCAGTTTACTCCAGACACAACCCTGCTTTTGGTAATGTTTCACCAAAAGTCACCACTTTTCATCACCTCTCTCCCTGGTTCTTTGATAGCCTTGGCCCTAACAACCACCTCCAAGCCCTGAGATTTCCGTTTGCCAGCGTGCTGGTTAAGAGCTTTAACGTATTTCCATACTGTGGACAGTCTGAGGATGCAAACCCCATTCACAAGCTGCTGAAATTTGAGGAATACCTGAGCAGAAGAGAGTGGTCAAGGATTTCCAGTGCAAGAACAAAAGTATCCCAACTAAAACGCACAACAGCACAAAGAGGACTATAACATAGATGTAAGAAACACATCCAGATATGTCCCCAGTCTGTCCAGGCACACGTTCTCTGTGGAAACAAAACAAACAGTGAGCAATATAAATTGTAACATTTTCATAAATTCATCAATGCAGAGTGGGTTTGAGGGTCTGAGGAATCATGGAATGAAATGGAATGGTGTAGTCTCAGTGACAGTTCCACATTTGTGTCAATGCTTCATGTTCATGAAGCCACTGAATCATGAAAGAAGTTGTTCCCCAACAATATGACAGCGTCTTCCAAACCTGCGACCTCTACCACCTAGGATAATGGTAACAAATACTTAGGAGCATTGTCACTTGCAAGTTCCCCTCTATAGGGCAATAAATGACAACTCAGCCCATTGCACACACATTCCCTAATTAGCCAAATTTAGAAAAAGGAAAGCCCACATCCCAGGAGTGAATAAAAAAATTCAAAAAGGAGACATTTCACATAGACACATGATCACATTGATGACAAATCTAACCTAGTACACATTTACAATTACAAAACATATTGTTGAATTTTGAGAGTACGAATGGGTTAAGATAGTGAATAAATCTCCTACTACTCTTTTAATCTGAAATTAAAGCTCCTTCGATGCTGTCCCCAGCAAACACTCACAGGACAGGGACAGCATGGGGTTAGATACCAAGAAAACCTCCTTTTAGTCTTAACTGAATGCACAGCTCCCTCTACTATTTTAAAGTGAAAGTAGCCTCAACAAACACTCCCAGGACTGATACAGAGTGGGGTTAGATACAGAATAAAGCTTCTTTATAGCAATGAGTTACAAATTCAACCTCAGCCTGAGAGTCATTTTCCTGCACCTGTAGCCTCTGTGCGAAACTGCCCACATAATAGGTGGGACGAGTGGCTCAGCAGTTAGCACTGCTGCCTCACAGCACCAGGAATCCAGGTTTGATTCCACCCTCGGGTGACTGTGTGGAGTTTGCACATTCTCCCAGTGTCTGCGTGGGTTTCCTCCGGGTGCTCCGGTTTCCTCCCATAGTCCAAACACATGCATGCTAAATTGCCATGTAATGTCCACGGATAGGTAGGCTAGGTGGATTAGCCATGGGAAATGTGGGATAGGGTCGAGGGTTAGGTCTGGGTGGGATGCACTTCGAAGGGCTGGTGCAGATTTGATGGACCTAATGGCCTCTTTCCACACTGTAGGGATTCTGTGATTCTACCAGGGATTCTATTGATTCTAACAGATTATACTGTACATTTAAATCACTGGTATTGAGCATTGCTCAACAGCAGCCCAAAATACAATACCATGCATGGATTATGGCATACTGCTAGCTGACACATTTGTTTTGAGATTGAAACAGGAAAGAACCATTCATCTCCTTGATCCTGCTCAGCTGTTCACATAGCTATTTCACACAGCTAATTTTTTTTTCTCAACTCCATCTACCCATTTTTGTTTCCCATTTCTGATAACTTTGCTCAACAAAAAAAAGTCTATTGATCTCAGTACTGAAAATCTTAATTTGCCCAAATTATTCAGTGTTTTCAGGGAGAAAGTTCCAGCTTTCAGTATTCCAATCTCATAGACAACTTAGTGCAGCTCTTTCAAACCAATGGGCTTTCCATATCATGAACCACACGTCCTACAGGTGTGTTTGTTGACGAAGGCTGTTCTCCATTGTATCAAGGTGGTAGAAGAACTGTCGGCAGTCCTCTATCCTCTGAGTTAGAGGATCAAAGTTCACGTCTTATTATAGTGACTTCAGCATATTTTGCAGATCAACACTCCCGATATTACATCAACAGTGTTGCACTGCCAAAGGTACCATCTTTCAGAGGAGACATTAAGCCAAGATATCATTTACTTTTCAGGAGAAAGTGAGGACTGCAGATGCTGGAGATCAGAGTCAAGGGTGTGGTGCTGGAAAAGGACAGCCAGTCATACAGCATCAGAGGAGCAGGAGAGCAGAAGCTCTTCCTAACGAAGCATTTCCCACATTAAAATACTGTAGTTGATAAAAATCATTTGCTGCCTGCAAAGGTGCTTTGAAATGCAAGTCTCTCTTTCTTTCACTGGGGTGGTGGTGTAATCCTGAAAAGGTGAGTTCTGCCCCGGGAGGTAGGGAGGTGAGTGAGTGGTGTAAGCCTGGAATGGCATGCTTTGGGGTTATGGTTTCTGACCTTCCTTGCTGGACACGGCTGTGGACATTTGATAAGGTGAGGCTCAGAGATGACACTGATAACCCATGACTGCAGAAGCATTGCAGACTGTTCTAATTCCTGCTTTCATTATCATGAAGACAGATCAGAACCTCAAAATACTATGGACATTTTTAATTTCAAAATTTTTTTAGAAAGGAAAAACGCGAGGATTACTAAAGACAAGAATAGATGTGGATGTAAATTCAGCACTGTTTCGCAAAGTCCAGTGTGGGACCAATGGAATACCACACCTCCAAAGTATCATGGAAACATCAAATAGACACAACAAAAAGACACCATGGAGGGGGGAGGTGGTTATGGCTATCTTACCCCACTCAGCAGAAACCGACTTGTGCAGATGTTTATGCTTTGTTGTTCCATGAATATTTTTTTAAAAGGGGATAAAAACCAAGGTAATCATGTTACTAGCCTGGGTTGAAGTTAGAATGGGCTGTGAAGGTCAGAGTCAAAGAACCACCCACTAGTCACCCCTGTATTGCAGGTAAAAGTTTGCCTCACTGAGTGCTAGATGCCAACTAGCTAGTCAGAAGGAAAACAGGACAACTCAGTACTGCCAGCCAACCACCATATAAAGGAATTATAGGAATTCAGAATTAAAACAAAAGGATTTCAATTAACTGTAAAGACAAGAATCCCAAAATGGACTGTTCAATTGTCAACATTTTACTTTGCACACTTCACAAATCACCAAGTAAGACGAATCCATGTAACCTTTAACCTTTGTCTCATTTTAGACTCACTTTTTTTATTCCTAATCTGTGCATATACAAGATGCTATTAATTATTTTCACATTTCGTAAAATAAAATTCACTATTTTGTTTAGAAAGCTTGATTAAATTGGTTCCTGTCAAAATATAAATTCATTTGGTCTGGGAAAAAGATACTGTCAAACGAGGGACTCCTTTATAACCTGAGCTTGTTCCAACTGAGAAGGTGGGTGAAAAAAAAAAGGTGAGCCAGTTCATTTCTCCTCACTGAAGGAGGTTGATAATTTGGGGTTTCCACATGCAACTGTAATAACTTGGGAAACATCACTCAGGATCTGGTCAACACACAATTCAGGATCCTGAACTGAAAGGGGATAAACAAAGGCTGTCAAAACCCATGCAACTACACATCAATAGGATTTAGCAACTGAGAGAGAGAGACAGAGACAGAGACAGATGCCCAGAGTCAATGCCACCACATGGTGGGGGGGGCAGAGTTAATGCCGAGAGAGAGAGCGAGTGCACGAGCGACAGACAGCGAGTGACAGACGGCGAGAGAGGGAGTGACAGACAGCAAAAGAGTGAGAGAGAGAGCGAGCGACAGAGAGAGCAAGCGAGCGACAGACAGCGAGAGAGCGAGAGTAACAGACAGCGAAAGAGCGAGAGCAAGCAACAGACAGAGAGCAAGAAACAGACAGAGAGCAAGAGCGCGTGACAGACAGCGAGAGTGAGAGAGAGAGTGAGAGAGCGACATACAGAGAGAGCAAGCAAGCAACAGATGGAGAGAGAGCGAGAGGGCCACAGGGCGAGAGGGACAGAACGAAATCTGGTGAAGAGGAAAGACTGATGCTACCGGGACATTGGTAGGCCATATCTGCAAATCTGTTGGAATGAAAGTTATCTCACAGTCAACTCACCCAGTCCCTTCTTCAGGTAAAATAGTTTCTTGATGGCGGCACTCTGTGTCTTTCCTGTAAGCTCCTGAGGAACAAGGATTGAGCAGTCAGTTCTTATAATGAGGTGCTTATCACAGGTCTAGTCTGAGTTGCAACGACAAACACTGAGCAGTCGAGATCCCAGTTACGTACACTCCTGACCTCACTTTCATAAGATTGTAATAGGATTATAATACGCAGGATTGGCCACTTAGCCACTTGAGGCTGCACTACATTTTAACACAATCATGGCTGGTCTGATCATGTCCCTGACTCCATTTTTCTACCCAATGTCTATCCCATAACTCTTGACTCCACTGTCGATCAGAAAACTGTCAAACCCAGCTCTGAATCTATTCAATGATCCAGCCTCAACCACTCTCTTCAAATGGATTCCATAGACTAACGACCTTATGAGAAAATAAATTTCACCTCCTCTCTATCCTAACTGGGAGAACATTCATTTTTAAACTACGTCCCCCAGTTCTAGATACCCATGCATGGAGAAATACCTTCTTGGCATCTATCCGGTCAAGTTCCTCCAGGGCCTTAAGATTTCAATTAAATCCCATTCATTCTTCTAAACGGCAATGAGTATCAGCCCAACCACCTCAACCTTTCCTCTCAAGGCAAACCCTTCTTCCCAGGAATCAGCCAAATCCTCAATTCCTTCCATATAAATATGTCCTTCCTCGAGGAAGGAGACCAAAACAGTACACATCACTCCAGGTGCAGTCTAACCAATGTCCTATCCAGTTGTAAAACAACTTCCCTATTTTTTATACTCTTACAATAAAGGCCAACATTTCATTTATTATTACTGCAACTAATTATTACTACACTGCTCTTTTGTTAAAAAAAGACCCAAGAGAACCAATGAATGTTGGAAATCAGAATTGTTACTGACTTTTTGGGATTCACAAGGTCACTTAGATCCCAGGGCATTTCAGCATTCTGCACTTTTCCTCAATTTAAATAAAAAGATTCTGCTTCAATAGAAGTCAATGCTCATTATAAACAGAAATTCTGTCTGATTTCAGAACTTTCTCTTTGTCTCAGCTGTCAAGGTCCATTAGAGCACTCCTATTACTGCTCTGGTAGATTTTGGTCAACACAGCACAGCGAGTGAGAGCAGTGGTTCCCTCTGAGGCAAAGAGTCAAGTTCACGTCCCACAGCAGACTTAAGCATGGGGTCAAAGCTGACACTACTGACCCAACCCAACTGGGAACATGCACTGACTCTCCACTTCTGCTACTTTCAGGGATGCCATAGAAGTTCGTGACTGAATTGAAGTAGACAAAGTCCCCAGTTTACCGGTCTGTTGGAACCAAGTTAACAGAAAACACTGACCAGATTCCTGTATTTGACAAGAACTACAATTTATGATAAACAAAAGGAAAGTCAGAGAGAGTGAGAGCTATTTCCCTTCCAGCACAACCCACAAGTTGGTTCCTGGCCAACTGAACAATCTCAGATTTGGTGTCAATCTTTGGCATTCACAACAGGTTTGTATAATTGTGACCAATCTGCTCGCACACTCCTATGCCATGCCATCTATGAACATTGTTGCTGCTCTGTCCAGGCTGTGGGCAAGATAAACACAACGCAAACAAATTTTAGTAGCTTGTTTTTAAAAGTGCAGCAGTTCCTTCCACAGTCCCTGGTGTTAAAACAGTCACTTTTTCTCTACCTCCCCCCCCTCCCCATTTTTGTCCACAATCTCAAATTTAGAAAATAAAATTATATAGGCCTACACTGTCAGAGGGTCAGCGCTGAGGGAGCATCGCAGTGCCCAAGAGTCAGTGCCCAGGGAGCATCGCAGCACCCGAGGGAGCATCAATCTCAACTTTGGATCTACAAATATCCAAAGTTCTCTGGGGTATAGAGTTCCAAAGATTTACAATTTCTCCTCATTGCAGTCTGAAATAATCATCCTGTCAGAGGAACATAGGAGGCCATTCAGTCCCTTGCGTCTGTTCCACCATTCAATTAGATCGTAGCTGATCGGAGACTTCAGTCCATATGCCTGCCTTTGGCCCATATCCCTTAATACCTTTGCATAACAAAAACGTCTCTATCTCAAACTTAAAATTAACAATTGATCAACCATCCATTGGTGTTTGTGGAAGAAAGTTCAAAACCTCTCCCACCCTTTTTGTGTGTAGAAGTGCTTCCTAACATTTCTCCTGACTGGTCTGGCCTGAATTCTCAGACTAAGCCTCCTTGATCTAGGATCTCCAGCTAGTAGAAATAGCCTATCTTTATTTACCTTGTCTTCTCCTGTTAAGATCATTAAGAGATCGATCAGATCACCCCCTACAACTTTAAATTCTAGAAAGAAAAAAACAGGTCAAATTGTACAATCTCTCCTTGGAACCTAACCCCTGCACTCCAGGTATTATTCTTATAAACTGATGTTGCATTCCCCTCAAGGTCAATATATCCTTGCAAAAGTGTTTTGCCCAGACCTGCTCACAGCACTCCAAGTGGACCTAACCAGAGTCTAATCCTGAGACTGTGTCTCCAAGTTCTCGGCTCCCCAACCATAGGAAACAACCTCTCTGCACATACCCTATCAAGCCCCATCAGAATCTTGTATGAGATCACTTCTCACTCTGCTAAACTTCAGAGAATATTAATGCAATGTATTCAGATTTTCATCTTAGGGCAAACCTCTCATATCAAGTACTAACCCAGTAAACCTTTGCTGTACTGTGCCTCCAATGCAAGCATATCTTTCCTTAAACACAGTGACCAAAATTGCACACTATATTCCAGGTGAGTTCTCACTAAAGCCTTCAACAAGCTATTTTTCCATTTGTTCTTGATTCTTGTCCTCCAATCCCCTTGCAATGAAAGGGATTTGCTGCATATTTGCTTGCTGGCATGTAGGCACATACATGTGCACACACCCCAATTGTTGCCACTGCTATGTCCAAGCTGAATAAGAGAATGTGGAACAACAGGAACCTGCTTGAGAACATAAACTGCAAATCTACCAGTGAACTCCTCCTCTTACAGTTTGAGGTCTGGATAATAAATGTTAGGTTGGAGAAAAAGTTGACAAGTTTCAACCTTAGCTGCCTCAGATGTATCTTTGTCATCTCTTCCAATGGTGACAAGACTGGCATCTACCCAACAATGTGGAAAACTGCCCAGGCATGTTCTAACCCATCCAATTACTGCCCAATCAGTTTACACGATCAGTAAAGCGATGGAAGGTGGCATCAATAACCTGCTCAGTGACACCCAGTTTGGGTTCCACCAGGGCCTCTCATTACAGCCTTGGTTCAAACATGGACGAAAGAAAGAGTTGAACTCCAGAGGGGAGGTGACAGTGACACCTTAACATCAAGGCTGCATTTGTCCATGTGTAGCACCAAGGAGCCCTGGCAAAACTGGAATTGAAGAAAACTCTCCATTGGTTGGAGTCATAACTGGCACAAAGAAAGATAGCTGTGGTTATGGAGGTCAGTTATCTTTGCTCCAGGACAGCTCTGCTAGAGCTCCTCAGGGTAGTGTCTTAGGCCCAACCATCTTCAGCCAAGCAATCGATTGTGTTAGGGGACTCTCTAGTCAGGGCACAGACAGACGTTTCTGCAGCCAGCAGCGAAAAATCAGAATGGTGTGTTGCCTCCTTGGTGTTAGAATCAAGAATGTCTCAGAGAGGGTGCAGAATGTTCTCAAGGGGGAGAGGGACCAGCAAGAGATCATTGTACACATTGGTACCAACAACATAGGAAGGGAAAAGGATGAGATTAGGAAGGGAGAATATAGAAAGTTAGGCAGGATTTCAAAAAGGAGGTCCAAGGGTAGTAATATCTGGATTACTCCCGGTGCTGCGAGCTAGTGAGGGTAGGAATAGGATGACAGAACAGATGAATGTGTGACTGAAGAGCTGGTGCATGGGAGAAGGATTCACATTTTTGGATAATTGGAATCTCTTCTGGGGTAGAAGTGACCTGTACAAGAAGGACGGGTTTCACCTGAATTGGAAGGGGAGTAATATCCTGGCAGGGAGATTTGCTAGAGCTGTTCAGGAGAATTTAAACTAATAAGGAGTGGGGTGGTGGGACCCAGGGTGATAGTGAGGAAAGAGATCAATCTGAGACTGGTACAATTGAGAAAAGAAGTCAGTCAGTCAGGGCAGGCAGGGACAAAGCAGAGAACAAGGTAGGACTGATGAATTAAACTGCGTTTATTTCAATGCAAGGGGCCGAGCAGGGAAGGCAGATGAACTCAGGGCATGGTTAGGAACATGGGACTGGCATATCATAGCAATTACAGAAACATGGCTCAGGGATGGGCAGGACTGGCAACTTAATGCTCAAGAATATAAATGCTACAGGAAGGATACAAAGGGGGGCAAGAGAGGAGGGGGAGTGGCATTTTTGAGAAGGGATAGCATTACATGAGGGAGGATATTCCCGGAAATACATGGAGGGAAGTTGTTTGGGTGGAACTGAGAAATAAAGAAAGAGGTGATCACCTTATTGGGATTGTATTATAGACCCCCCAATAGTCAGAGGGAAATTGAGAAACAAACTTGTAAGGAGATTTCAGTTATCTGGAAGAATAATAGGGTGGTTATGGTAGGGGATTTTAACTTTCCAAACATAGACTGGGACTGACATAGTGTTAAGGGTATAGATGGAGAGAAATTTGTTAAGTCTGTACAAGACAATTTTCTGATTCAGTATGTGGATGTACCGACTAGAGAAGGTGCAAAACTTGACCTACTCTTGGGAAATAAGGCAGGGCAGGTGACTGAGGTGTCAGTGGGGGAGCACTTTGGGGCCAGCGACCATAATTCTATTAGATTTAAAATAATGATGGAAAAGGATAGGCCAGAGAAGTTCTAAATTGGAGGAAGGCTAATTTTGACAGTATTAGGCAAGAACTTTCAAAAGCTGATTGGGGGCAGATGTTCGCAGGTAAAGGGACGGCTGGAAAATGGGAAGCCTTCAGAAATGAGATAACAAGAATCCAAAGTAAGTATATTCCTGTCAGGGTGAAAGGAATACTGGATGGCTAGAGAAATTGAGGGTTTGGTTAAGAAAAAGAAGAAAGCATATGTCAGGTATAGACGGGAAAGATCAAGTGAATCCTTAGAAGAGTATTAAGGCAATAGGAATGTACTTAAGAGGGAAATCAGGAGGGTAAAAACAGGGACATGAGAGAGCTTTGGCAAAGAGAGTTAAGGAGAATCCAAAGGTTTATTACAAATACATTAAGGACAAAAGGGTAACTAGGGAGCAAATAGGGCCCCTCAAAGATCAGCAAGGCGGCCTTTGTATGGATCTGCAGCATTTGGGGGAAGATATAAACAAGTATTTTTCATCAGTGTTTACTGTGGAGAAGGACATGGAAGATATAGAATGTAGGGAAATAGATGGTGACATCTTGCAAAATGTCCAGATTACAGAGGAGGAAGTGCTGGATATCTTGAAATGCATAAAAGTGGATAAATCCCCAGGACTTGATCGGGTGTACCTGAGAACTCTGTGGGAAGCTAGGGAAGTGATTGCTGGGCCTCTTGCTGAGATATTTGTATCATCGATAGTCACAGGTGAGGTGCCAAAAGACTGGAAGTTGGCTAATGTGGTACCATTATTTAAGAAAGGTGATAAAGGACAAGCCAGGAAACTATAGACCGGTGAGCCTGACGTCGGTGGTGAAGAGAGAAATGGCAAGGGGCAGGGTGACACTGGGCACATGGACACACAAGATGGCTGCTGAGCCATCAGTTGGCCAACTTGACACACAAGATGGCCGCAGGATCACAATATGGAGAGAAACAGCAGAGCAGCTACCGACACTGCATGGGGCCACCAGGATGCCAGCACAATGCATTCACAACCCAGTTTCGGGTGAGTGGAGGAGAGAACACATGGGTAACAAACACTGCCTGCCGAAGTGTCTGGGTCCAGCCAACACCTCTTACAGAAATGCTAACAGCCTGATACCGACTCAATACAAAATGCTAATAGCCAGGGCTGCAGTAATCGTCCTTCTCAGGGAGAGTGATTGGCACCCATTACTACGGCAATGGATTTCCATGCACACATCAAAACTGACAATGTCTAAACTGAAACTGACAATGACCATATGGAAATTAACAAAGGCTGCGCTGGAACTGACAAAGACTGTATCAAAACTACCAGCGATTCTGCAACGAAACATGGCTTATTTATGGCAAAGAAAATAATCTCATTATTGACCTATCATATCACTAGATGTATAAAAGTTTCTTGACATGTGCTCCGGATCAAGAGAAGACTCGCAGCTGACCACTGTGCTGTTGGTGTCTTTCTCACCCGGAGCAATAAACTCTGTCATTGAATCCAGATTCTGACTGAGGGACTAGTGTTTTTCCCCAGAACAGTGGTGAGCAATTGTTGGAGAGAATCCTGAGGGACAGGATTTACACGTATTTGGAAAGACAAGGACTGATTTGGGATAGTCAACATAACTTTGTGCGTGGGAAATCATGTCTCACAAACTTGGTTGAGTTTTTTGAAAAAGTAACAAAAAGAACTTTGATGAGGACAGAGCAGTAGATGTGATCTATATGGACTTCAGTAATGCATTCAACAAGGTTCCCCATGAGACGCTGGTTAGCAAGGTTAGATCTCATGGAATACAGGGAGAACTAGCCATTGGGATACAGAACTGGCTCAAAAGGTAGGAGACAGAGGGTGGTGGTGGAGGGTTGTTTTTCAGACTGGAGGCCTGTGACCAGTGGATTGCCACAAGGATTGGTGCTGGGTCCACTACTTTTTGTCATTTATATTAGTAATTTGGATGTGAACATAGGAGGTATAGTAGGTAAGTTTGCAGATTACACCAAAATTGGAGGCATAGTGGACAGCTAAGAAGGTTACCTCAGATTACGAAGGGATCTTGATCAGATGGGCCAATGGGCTAAGGAGTGGCAGATGGAGTTTAATTCAGATAAACGCGAGGTGCTGCATTTTGGAAAGGAAATATTAGCAGGGCTTATACACTTAATGATAAAGGTCCTAGGGAGTGTTGCTGAACAAAGAGACCTTGGAGTGCAAGTTCATAGCTCCTTCAAAGTAGTGTCGCAGGTAGATAGGATAGTGAAGAAGGCATTTGGTATGCTTTCCTTTATTGGTCAGAGCATTGAGTATAGGAGTTGGGAGATCATGTTGCGGCTGTATAGGATTTGGTGGGTTCGGCCACTTTTGGAATATTGCGTGCAATTCTGGTCTCCTTCCTGTCGGAAAGATGTTGTGAAACTCAAAAAGGTTCAGAAAAGGGATTTACAAAGACGTTGCCAGGGTTGGAGGATTTGAACTACAGGGCGAGGTTGAATAGGCTGGGGCTGTTTTCCCTGGAGCATCGGAGGCTGAGGGGTGACCTTATAGAGGTTTACAAAATCATGAGGGGCATGGATAGGATAAATAGACAAAGTCTTTTCCCTGGGGTGGGGGAGTCCAGAACTAGAGGGCATAGGTTTAGGGTGAGAGGGGAAAGATATAAAAGAGACCTAAGGGGCAACTTTTTCACACAGAGGGTGGTACGTGTATGGAATGAGCTGCCAGAGGAAGTGGTGGAGGCTGGTACAATTACAGCATTTAAAAGGCATTTAGATGGGTATATGAATAGGAAGGGTTTGGAGGGATGCGGGCCAAGTGCTGGCAAATGGGACTAGATTAGTTTGGGATATCTGGTCGGCATGGACGAGTTGGACTGAAGTGTCTGTTACCATGCTGTACATCTCTATGACTCTATAACTATGACCACCTTAGTGAGAGATTCCAGCAATTTCCCTATTATTGACAGGCTAACTAGCCTGTCATCCCTATTTTTTTTTTACCTCCCTTTCTTAACAATTGAAAACTTCCATTCACTATTCCAGAATCTAAGCAGTTTTGGAAAATCATAGTCAGTGCATCCATTACCTTTGCAGCACGCTCTCTCTTACAGCCCTAGGAGCAAGGCACAAAGCCCTGGGAATTTGTTTGATTTGAGTCAGGATTTATTTCTGAGGTACCTTTCTCTTTAAGAAAACTCTTAAGTTTCTCACTCTTATTAGACTCTTGGTCCACACTCTCCTTTAAGCCTTGGTTTTGTCTCTTGAAGACAGACAAAATATTTGTACAGAATTTCTGCAGTCATTTCCCAAATTAATTTTGATTGCTTTTACATCCAAGGGACCACCATTTGCTTTTGTTATTCTTCTCCACTGAATACAAGATCTTGCAATCTGTTTGTTGATTTTTGACTCATTTACTTTCAGCCTACTTTCTTCTCCTTTGTTAGTTATTTTGGTCACCTTTTGCTGGTTTCTAAAACTCTTCCATTCGTTCATCAGGGCTTACTCCTCTTCCTGGCAATATTCTGAAATTTCTCTTCTCAGTTAATGCTAACATTAGCCTCAATAATTAGTCATGGATGGATCTCTTTCAACGAGGAGTTCTTTGATCATAATGAAATGTATATTCCTGGAGAACTGTCAAACATTTCTTTAAATATTCATCATTGCTAATTTACCAACATTTCAATCTAAATTCAGAGTCATCGTTATAGGTGGAATGAAAATAACGAGAAGAACTGAAGACTATAGTAACTATTATGAATATCTCTCTCTGACAGCAGCTCTTTGCTGCAATTATATGAACTAGTGACAAGGAGACAATTCAGAGAAGGTTCACCAGGGTGATCCCTGTGAGGGAGAGATTGTCTTATGAACAAAGGCTAAACAGGTTGGGACTTGACTCACTGGAGTTAAGGAGGAGGAGAGGTGAGATCATTGACAGGATTCTTCAGGGGTTTGGTCAGGGTAAACACAGAGAATGTTTCCTCTCATAGGAGAATCTAGGACCAGAGGGCACAATCTCAGAATAAAAGAGTACCAATTTAATAACGAGATGAGGAGGAAGTCCTTCTCTCACAGGGTTGAGTGTCTTTGGAACTCCTTGCCACAGAGCTGTGGAGACAGAGTCTTTGTATACATTTTAGGCTGAGATAAATACATTTTGGATCAGTCGGGGAACCAACTGATGTGGTTTTGGGTGTGTGGTCTCACGGGGGAGAGAGAAGTGACTGACAGAGTGAGGGTAGGAGGCAGAGTTGACAGACACAGTGAGAAGTGGACATGCTGATAGCATTCTTTGTGCTGAGGCTGTGCCACAATTTCGGACCAGCAGATCCTGGTGATGATTTTGCAATGAATTTAAATGTGCTGTGGCACATACTAGCACATTTATATAGTTACCTTGATGCCAGTCTGCTTGGATAGATTTCCATGAATAAATGTGAATGGGGAGTCAATTGGCACTCCCTTGGCAATCAGTTACAGAGTCAGTGTGCACAGATGTGCTAAGCTATTTGAGCTTGTGAATGTTTTCAAATTCATTGATGTAATTAGATAAAACTCGGGTCGCAATACAGACGGTGCACAGATAGACTGATATCTCACCTTTGCTCACCACCTCCTCCCCTGGTGGACAGGTGCTGTGTTTTGTACACTTCTCACAGCCATTAACAGTGATGTTCTCGCAGTGGAAACCTTCCAAGCAGTCACAAACTGTATTGTGTTTAACTGTACATGGTATGACTGGAAATGTCCCTGTATAGCACCAAACAACAAGATCCTTGTTAATATTTTGGGGTTGGTTTTACACTTGCTCTAATTGGCAGTGGCAACCTCCCATTCAGTTAGGTGGATTTAACAGAGTGGCTGGCTCTCCTACAGGGTCTCATCACAAAGAAACATGAAGGGGAGGCTGAGCCCATTTCACACAAATCATCTACAGGACCCAGTTGAGATTTTAAGATACAAAATGTTCAGTATTGTTGGCCCTTGTTCTACAGTCTCTAATAAATGTAATACAACTCAAAAACTGCTCTGATACACTCAGCATTAACAGAGCTCAGTGACCGCACTATGTACGTACCATAACTTTTCTAATGCAGTAATTTCAAATGGTTTAACTAATTTATTTTGTACCTGTTATGTTACAGTTAGGTCTGTGCACAGATAAAATGCTCAGATAGGACAGGGAGAATGGCTACTGTGCAGGAGGAGACCATTTGACCCATTGTGTGCATGCTCCCAGCAAGCACAATTCAGCTAGTCCCATTCCCCAACTTCCTGCTAACCTTTTCTCTTCAGGTATTTAATCAAAGGCTTTTATGAAAGCCACAATGGACTATGTCTCTATTTCCCATCTCAGGCAGTGCCCTCCAGATCTTAACCACTGTCAACATTAAAAAGATTTTTCTCATGCTGCTTCTGGTTATTTTACCAATCACCAGGCCCTCAATCAATCATTCTACCAACAGGGACAATTGCCCTGAAACTATTTAGATCGGTCATGATTTTGGACACTGGAAAGACAGCACCTCTGTTCAAGAAAGAAGGGAAACAGAAAGCAGGAAACTAATCAGCCAATTAACCCAACATCTGTCATTGGGAAAATACTGGAATCCATTATTAAAGCAAATCACAATGCAATAAGAAGAGTCACGGCAGGGTTTTGAGAAAGGAAAATAAATTCTGTTTCACAAAATCTGTTAGAATTCTTTGAGGATGCAATAAACAAGGCAGGGAAACCTTAGATGGAGTGCATTCAGATTTCTAAAAAAATCATTCAATAAGGTTAGCTGTTTTTCAGGATGCCCAAGAATGTAGGGAGGCAGTGGAGAAGGTAGCACCGACAGGGAACACTTGCGGACACAAATGGGCTCAAGTGTGTCTGATTCAACACAAGAAGTATCAGAAATAAGGTGGGTGAACTTAAGGCATGGATCGGTACTTGGGACTACGATGTTGTGGCCATCACGGAAACGTGGATAGAAGAGGGACAGGAATGGATGTTGGAGGTTCCTGGTTACAGATGTTTCAGTAAGATTGGGGGGGGGGGGGGGGGGTCGTAAATAAGGAGGGGGGTGGTGTTGCTGATTAGAAATGGTATAACGGCTGCAGAAAGGCAGTTCGAGGGGGATCTGCCTTTGGAGGTAGTATGGGCTGAAGTCAGAAATAGGAAAGGAGCAGTCACCTTGTTGGGTGTTTACTATAGGCCCCCCAATAGCAACAGAGATGTGGAGAAACAGATTGGGAAACAGATTTTGGAAAGGTGCGGAAGCCACAGGGTAGTAGTCATGGGCGATTTCAACTTCTCAAATATTGATTGGAAGCTCTTTAGATCAAGTAGACTGGACGGGGCGGTGTTTGTGCAGTGTGTCCAGGAAGCTTTTCTAACTCAGTATGTAGATTGTCCGACCAGAGGGGAGGCCATATTGGATTTGGTACTTGGTAACGAACCGGGACAAGTGATGGGCTTGTTAGTGGGTGAGCATTTTGGTGATGGTGACCACAATTCTGTGACTTTCACCTTGGTTATGGAGAGAGGTAGGTGCGTGCAACAGGGTAGGTTTTACAATTGGGGGAAGGGTAAATACGATGCTGCAAGACCAGATCTGAGGAGCATAAGTTGGGAGCATAGGCTGTCAGGGAAGGATGTCGTTGAAATGTGGAACTTTTTCAAGGAACAGATGCAACATGTCCGTGACCTGTCAGGCAGGAAAGAGATGGTCGTGTGAGGGAACCTTGGTTGACGAGGGAGGTTGAACGTCTTGTAAGGAGGAAGGAGGCTTACATAAGGTTGAGAAAACAAGGTCCAGACAGAGCGTTGGAGGGATACAGGATAGCCAGGAGGGAGCTGAAGAAAAGGATTAGGAGAGCTAAGAGAGGGCATGAAAAATCTTTGGTGGGTAGGATCAAGGATAACGCCTTTTATGCGTATGTGAGAAACATGAGAACGAGGGTAGGTCCGATCAAGGACAGTAGTGGGAGACTGTGTATTGAGTCGGAAGAGATAGGAGAAGTCTTGAATGAGTACTTTTCTTCAGTATTTACAAATGGGAGGGACTGTATTGTTGAAGAGGAGAGTATGAAACGGACTGGTAAGCTAGAGGAGATACTTGTTAGGAAGGAAGATGTGTTGGACATTTTGAAAAATTGAGAATAGACAAGTCCCCCAGCCTGACGGGATATATCCTAGGATTATGTGGGAAGCAAGAGAGGAAATTGCAGAACCGTTGGCAATAATCTTTTCGTCTTCACTGTCAATGGGGGTGGTACCAGGAGACTGGAGAGTGGTGAATGTTGTGCCCCTGTTCAAAAAAGGGAATAGGGATAACCCCGGGAATTACAGGCCAGTTAGTCTTACTTCGGTAGTAGGCTTGATTAGGGACAGCCAGCACGGTTTTGTGAGGGGTAGGTCTTGCCTTACAAGTCTTATTGAATTCTTTGAGGAGGTGACCAAGCATGTGGATGAGGGTAGAGCAGTGGATGTAGTTTACATGGATTTTAGTAAGGCATTTGATAAGGTTCCCCACGGTAGGCTTATGTGGAAAGTCAGGAGGCATGGGATAGTTGGTTAGTTTGGCCAGTTGGACAGAGAACTGGCTAACCGGTCGAAGTCAGAGAGTGGTGGTAGATGGTAAATATTCAGCCTGGAGCCCAGTTACAAGTGGAGTTCCGCAGGGATCAGTTCTGGGTTCTCTGCTGTTTGTAATTTTTATTAATGACTTGGAAGAGGGAGTCGAAGTGTGGATCAGTAAATTTGCAGACGATACGAAGATTGGTGGAGTTGTGGATAGTGAGGAGGGCTGTTGTCAGCTGCAAAGGGACTTAGATATGATGCAGAGCTGGGCTGAGGAGTGGCAGATGGAGTTCAACCCTGTCAAGTGTGAGGTTGTCCATTTTGGAAGGACAAATAAGAATGCGGAATACAGGGTTAACGGTAGGGTTCTTAGTAAGGTGGAGGAGCAGAGGAATCTTGGGGTCTATGTTCATAGCTCTTTAAAAGTTGCCATTCAGGTGGATAGAGCTTGTAAGAAGGCCTATGGTGTATTAGCGTTCATTAGCAGAGGGATTGAATTCAAGAGTCGTGAGATGATGTTGCAGCTGTACAGGACCTTGGTAAGGCCACATTTGGAGTAGTGTGTGCAGTTCTGGTCGCCTCATTTTAGGAAAGATGTGGAAGCTTCGGAGAGGGTGCAGAGGAGATTTACCAGGATGTTGCCTGGAATGGAGAATAGGTCGTACGAGGATAGGTTGAGAGTGCTAGGCCTTTTCTCATTGGAACGGCGAAGGATGAGGGGTGATTTGGTAGAGGTTTATAAGATGATCAGGGGAATAGATAGAGTAGACAGACAGTCAGAGACCTTTTTCCCCAGGTACAACAGAGTGTTACAAGGGGACATAAATTTAAGGTGAAGGGTGGAAGGTATAGGGGGGATGTCAGGGGTAGATTCTTTACCCAGAGAGTGGTGGGGGCATGGAATGCGCTGCCTGTGGGAGTGGCAGAGTCAGAATCATTGGTGACCTTTAAGCGGCAATTGGATAGGTACATGGATAGGTGCTTAAGCTAGGACAAATGTTCGGCACAACATCGTGGGCCGAAGGGCCTGTTCTGTGCTATATTGTTCTATGTTCTATAACTAACATGAAAGAAAGAACTGGGATAAATAGATCATTCTTATATTGGTCAACTATACTTAGTGTTACACCACAGGAATCAGAGCTCGAGCCTCAAGTATTTACAATCTATATTAGTGACTTGGATGAAGGAACTCAGTACATTTTAACCAGGTTGCTGTGGATACCAAGTTAGGTAGGAAAGCAAATTGGAAAAGGGATGCTCAAAGATTGGTGTGAGTGGAATGGGTTTCAGTTCATGGGGCACTGACCCCAGGCCTTGGATAGTAGGAAGCTACTCCGGTTGGATGGGCTTCACTTGAACTGCTGGGACCAGTGTCCTGGCAAATTGCATTACAATGACTATCTACAAAGTTTTTAACTAGTTGGGAGGGCAGAGGAGGAAAGTAAGCTTACAAAACAAGGTGATATAGCAATATCACAGGACAGCTATTTGGTCAAATTGGGACTTTATACATTTAGTGATAGCATGTGGAAAAATGGGGCATGATTATTGGTGCAATCTTGGCAATTAAATTGCGATACCCTCGTTATTCCTCCAGTATGCTTGGATGTATCTCATTAGATTTGTTCTCAATCCATTGAAATTGGCCCTCCTCCAATGACCTAGCTTTACTCTGGATTAATTGTTCTCCTCTTCCATAACCAGCCTAAAAACTTTATGATACCATGATGTCGGTCTCTTAAAGTGTTCCCCTACTTGAACTACCTCATTGCCCAGAATGAGACCCAGCACTTTCTCCTGCCTTAGTGGACCAGAAATAGATTCATGTAGAAAATTCTGAACACCAGAAGTGCTTCCCCAGATATCCTAACTCATTTTGCTCACCTTCTGCACAAGACCTGCATGCCTTACAATCGTCATCTCCATTGAAACTATCTTGATAGGTTTTGTCAGCACATGGATGGCATTCTGTGCCACTTGTCAATGTACAATGTCCATTTACTCGCTGACCTAGGAAAGAAGAATACGGTTACAAGCTATTAAGCTCCAACAAAGGAGTGTTCTACAAAGGAAACCCACAAATGTTGCTCTCAGTCCTACAGATATGCAAAGGGCAGCAGGTAGAATGTGTATGTGTTCCTCACTGTAAACATTCTTTTTAAAAGCTTTGCTTGGATGTGTCCAGGCACTATTATCGTGTTTTAACTGACTGGCTTACTGGGCATTGAGTCAGGAGTCACCTAATTCTGGCAGACAGGATTAGGGAAAACACCACGGCATTTTATAAGTATATAATGAGCAAGGAGATTACCAGGGAAATAATGGAGCCTATTAGAGACCGTGCATGGAACTGCAGGATGGTCTTAAATGACTATTTCCCACCTGCACTCATGAAGGAGAAAAATATTTTTATAGTATATTTTTATTAAGAAAAAATAGATTTTTAAATATTACAAATACAAAACAATGCAATTCAAAACAGTACAAAAATAGTACAAACTAAACCCAAATAATAAAAAAAATTCCCCAACCCACCCTCCTATACAAATGTATAAACATATATAGAAAAGTATAAAATTAAAAAAAACCTAAACTAGCTATTTAACTAAATAAATAAATAAATACCTAACAACAAACAAATAAATAGTACTAACTCAGCCCAGCCAAACAAAACACTCATACATTCACGGCTCCTCCTCCCTGGATACTGGACTCATGAAACACAATCGTTACGGCTATATAAAAGCCCTTGTTAGTGTGGCAGATAAATCTGTGTCCAGGTATTTCAAAAAGGGTTGCCATGTCTTGTAAAAATTCTCAGTTTTGTGGTGTACCATATTTGTGAGAAAATCCAGGGGAATATGCTCCATAACAATCTTCCGCCAACCTGACAGGCCTGGGGGGTTTTCGGATATCAAACCTAGCAAGATGTTCGTCCTTGCACAGAACGCGTAAGAATATTGAAAAGTTTTTTCTTATGCGAGTCTGCAGGAAATACAATGCGTAGGCCCAAAAGGAGAGAAATAGGGTCCTTCTCCACCCCTACCCCTAAAATCCCCTCCATTGCACCCACCACAGCGCTCCAATATGTTTGAAGCCTGTCACAAGACCAGAGACAATGGGTAAGAGTGCCCATACAGACCTTACACTTGGGGCATGCTGAAGATACCCCTGGTTTAAATTTTGACAAACGGTCTGGGGCTAAGTGGACCCTGTGGAGAATCTTCAACTGTAAAGCATGGGTCCTGTTGCAAATAGATATATTCCTTGCATTCTCCCAAATATCCTCCCATGCCTCTAAAGAAACTTCAACACCCAGCTCTCTCTCTCTCACATCTTGCAGAGTCGATCAGACTCATCTGAGGTGGCACCCCCCAATTGGTGATATAAAGTACTGACAGAGAGTGTATTCTTAGCCCTTAGTACCCCTCTTTCTATGTCAGATTTGGAGGGATCAGTCAAAAGTGTGGTCTTTTTTTGAATAACATCCCTAACTTGAAAAAAAAACGAAAGAGGTCTCTATTAGGTAGCTCGTACTTCCATACTAACTGATCGAAGGACACCATTACATCTCCCTCAAATAAATCACCCATGCAAGATATACCCCTAGCTGCCCAACATTTAAATCCTGAATCTATCATACCTGGTTGAAAACTCCGCATACCCACTAAAGGTGTAAACAAAGATGTTTTGCCAATATTGCCTTCCCTCTGCCGAATTGCCCTCCATGCTTTCACAGTATTGATGACTATTGGGTTATGGCAATATTCCCTAACTGTCCTCACCTTGTCCAAAAATAGCAAACTGGTAAGGGGGCACCTTGCCTGGGAGACTTTGATATCTAGCCATATTGAAAGAAGGTCCACACAAACCCAATCACTCACGTAGGTCAAGAGCAAGTTTAATTGCTAATTTTTAATGTCCAGAAGGTCTACTCCCCCCAATCTGTGAGGCAACTGCAGTTTGGCTAATTTAATGAGGGGCCGTTTACGGTGCCAGATAAAGAAGCTGAACCAACCATTCAGTCTCCTGAGGGTTTGTTTATTGAAAATCAGGGGGAGCATCCGTATAGGGGAGAGCAAACGAGGGAGAATATTCATCTTAATAAGCGCTATCCGACCCAACCATGAGACTTGAAGTACCTCCCATCTTTGGAGATCCTGTTTAATTTTTTCAAAAATTGGCTTTGAACAGCCAATCCAGACTGGAGTAATGAATATGCCCAAATAAACAAAATCCCCCTGTGACCACCTAAATGGGAATCTACAGTCACTCTCAAGAGCCAACTCTTTCATAAGACCACCCATAGGCATAGCCTCTGATTTAGCAAAATTAATCTTATACCCCGAAAAAGCGCCAAACACGCGAATGCATTGAATCAGGCGAGGCACTGAGACTGCTGGATTTGTCAAGAAAATTAGAACATCGTCTGCATACAGCGAGATCTTATGTAATTTTGACCCCACTTCTGGAGCTGATATATTGAGATCCCCACGAATGGCAGCCCTGCCGGCTGCCCCTAGAAATATTAAAATTGCTTGATCATACCCCGTTGGTAATGACCGCCGCGAGAGATACACTGCAGTGAACCATTACCCATCTTATGAAAACTTCACAAAGACTAAACCGGTCTAGAGTATAGAAAAGGTACGGCCACTCAACTCGGTCAAATGCCTTCTCTGCATCTAAAGAAATCACCAATCAGTGTATTGACTGCTGTCGGCATGCTTGAATTACGGTAAGCAGCCTCCTAACATTATTGGAGGATCTGCGACCCTTTATGAAGCCAGTCTGATGCTCTTTAATAATAGAGGGTAACACAGCCTTAATGGAGAGCCTTAGAGAGGATCTTAAAGTCCACATTTAAGAGCGAGATGGGCCTGTACAAAACACAGCCTTCCGGATCCTTCCCTTTTTTAAAGGGTAAGTGAAATATTGGCCTCTCTCAGAGATGGTGGGAGACAAACATGACTGTATGAATCATTAAACATATTCAGCATCGGGCCTGACAGTATACTTATAAATTCCTTATAGAATTCACTGGGACGTCGATCAGGACCGGGCACCTTTCCACTCTGACGCTGCCTCACAGCTTCCTGCACTTCTTGCTCTGATAATGGGACATTGAGAAAGGACTGTTGTTTGGGAGTCACACCCGGGAGCTTCAGATCTCTAAAAAAGGATTCCATTTTGGCCTATCCCTCCTCACAATTCTCAGACTGATATAACTTAGAGTAGAATCTCTGGAACGCCACATTAATTTTTTTAGAATCACGTTAGGTTCCCAGACCATTCCCTAATCGCTGTAATGGTTTGTGGGGCACTTCTCTTTCTGGGAAGGTATGCTAAGTATTTGCCTGGCTTGTCACCATGCTAATATAACCTTTGCTTTGCAAAAGCCAGCTCCTTCTTTGCCGTCTGCGTGAGCATGGAATTTAGTGCAGACCGCAGTGCCGTAATCCTCTGGAGTTTGACCGATGAGGGTCTGTCAAAGTAGGCCTTCTCGGCTGCCTTCAGCCGTGCTTCAAGGAGACATTGCTGCTCACCCTTCTGCCGCTTCCTACTGGAGGAATATGAAATAACTAACACCCTAGCATAAGCTTTGGCAGTTTCCCAGAGAACAGATGAGCTATCAACCGAGCCGATGTTGATGTCTAGGAAAGCCTGAAATTCCGTAGAGAAATACTCCACAAACTGTCCATGAGAATAAAGGGGTCCATTCGCCAGTACCTTGAATCCACTATAAAATCCTTAATCTTAACCATGAGGTACACTGGAGCATGATCAGAGATGGCAATATTACCAATCATACAGGATGCCACCAGATCCAGGGTTACCACAGGGGTCAGAAAAAAAAAATCAATCCTTGTGTGACATCTGTGCGGATTGGAGAAAAACGTAAAATCCCTACCTGTAGGGTGGAGACACCTCCAGACGTCCACCAACCCTCATTCCCCACACAAACCCAATAACTTTAGTTTGTGCAGAGGGTATCGAAGGACCTTTAGGCAACCTGTCTACTGTAGGGTCCACGAGGCAGTTAAAATCTCCCCCATAATGATGTGCCGAGACTTGAGAATTATCAGTTTAGTAAAAGCATCTACCAAGAATCTAAGAGGATGAGCTGGGGGACAATAAACATTTAAGATGCCGTATTCTTCCCCATTTATCAAGGATTTAAGAACTATAAACCTCCTGTATGTGTCTTTAACACACTCCAACAATTTAAATGAGAGATTTTTCCTAACCAATATAGCCACTCCCCTACTTCTGGTATTAAATGATGAAAACTAAACTCAGTCAAAGCCAATCTACTGTAATTTCAGATGCTCCTTGTCATCCAAATGTGTCTCCTGTAACAAAGCAATATTCACCTTCTCCTTTCTAAGACTCAAGAGTACCTTCTTCCTCTTAATTGGTGAGTGACTTCCCTTGATATTCCAGGTACACCATTTAATCAAATCATTAGCCATAATCTTCTGCAATTACATTTAAATTCCAGAGAGGAGGAACCCGAACCACAAATTGCTGAGCCTTAGTGTCGCATGGTCCACCAAATATAAAAACTACATAAACTAAAACCACTACATTTAACAAACAAACATACAAAATTATTAAAAATAAAAAACAACAAAAACCAGAAAATAAACCAACGTATAAAGTGCCAATAGCGCTGAGTAGGGAAACTCCCCCTGCCTGGAGGGGACAACTACCCGTCCTGAATTGCCCATAAATAGGCATCTAACCATCTCAACCACCTTCACTTCTCCCAGCTACAGCCACATCGCAAGCACAAGCTAAAAAGAATAAACACCCCATAGAATATCAATATGAATAAAAAAAACAATTCTTTTATAAATAAAAGGGAGAATAAATACCCCACCCATCCTTTGGTATGCCCTAACTTAGAAATTTAAAATGTACATCTTAACCACCGCCAGACATAGTTTGAACCAAATTATTATCAACAGAGGGGAAAAAAAGGGGGAAAAAAACAAAGCTCCAACTGGATTTCCTCCATTTCTTTTACAGAATAATAAACACATACCCAAGCAATGACATTTATATGTACTACAATTGTTTAAATTGGGTTAGTTTGTCCACAAAGTCTCTTGCCTTCTCCAATGTGTCAAAGAGAGATGCATGGATCCATCTAAGGTGATCCGAAGCACTGCCGGATATCTCAGGGAGTGCTGAATCCCAAGCTCCTTCAATCTTCTCTTGACACTATCATACGATTTTCATTTCTGGATCACCGCTGCTGAAAAGTCCTGAAAAAACATGATCTTAGACCCCTCGTAAATTAGGGCCTTTGGATCCTTCCCCTGAAGTCTGGAAGCCTTCATGACTCTCTCTTTATCCCGGTAATGATGGAACCGCACCAGGAAAGGACAAGGGCGTTGACCCAGACCCAACCTCCGCGCTGCGACCCGGTGAGCCCTCTCTATCTTCAATCCTCACATGCCAGTCTCTAACTCAAGGAATTTCGGAAGCCAATCTTCAACAAATTCCGCAGGCCGCTCACCTTCCTTACCCTCGGGCAGACCGATGATCTGAATGCTTTTTTCCCTGCCCCAGTTTTCAAGATCATCCACTTGGTCACGCAAATTACGAACCTGCGTCTTCAGGGTTTGGATCTCTTCCTTGAATGAACTGGCATCAGCTTCCACCACTGTGACCCTGTGCTCCACCTCATCCATCCTCTTCTCCAGGTCTCCCAGCTGCTGCTCATGCTTCTGCAGCATGAGAGAGACTGGAGCCAGCTTCTCTTCAATCTGTTTCCCCAGCATCTCGCGAGATTTCGAGAGCTGGTTCACCAGGTCCTGGAGAGTAACCGGCTCCGAGGCTGCTGCAGGCTGAGCTGCAGACCGGCCTCAGATGCTCCTCCTCCATTTTTAGGCATTGCGGGACAGCTGAAAATACAGGTCAGTCAATTTTTAAATGTTTCTTGGGGCTCCACAATCTTTCCAACGTCCCAAGAAATCCTGATGATCTGGGTTGGGTGGGTTAAAGGACCGTCCTGCTCCTGCAGCGATGCGAAGCTCTGCAGTGTGATCTTCTCAGATCACCGCCATCTTAGATCCCCAGAAAGATATTTTTATATTAGATTCCCTATAATGCAGAAACAGGCCCTTCGGCCCAACAAGTCCACACCGACCCTGCGAACAGCAACCCACCCAGACCCATTCCCCTATTCCCTACTAATGCACCTAACACTATGAGCAATTTAGCATGGCCAATTCACCAACCTGCACATCTTTGGACTGTGGGATGAAACCGGAGCACCCGCAGAAAACCCACGCAGACACGGGGAAAACGTGCAAACTCCACACAGAGTTGCTCAAGGCTGGAATCGAACCTGGGTCCCTGGCGCTGCGAGGCAACAGTGCTAACCACTGAGCCACCGTGCCGCTGGGGATTTCAGTTAGGACAGTGAGGTTCTAGAACATGATTCATATTAGGTACGGGCATAAAGGTGCATAAATCCCCAAGGCCTGATGAGATTGATCCCAGGTTGCTATGGGAGGCAAGGGAGGAGATTGCTGGAGATATTTCATACTTTGCTGGCCACAGGTGAAGTGCTGAATGACTGGAGGATAGCTTATGTGGTTCCTTCGTTCAAGAAGGGCAGCAGGGATAGGCCAGGTAATCACAGATCAGTTAGGCTGATGTCAGTGGGAGAGAAATTAGTGGAAAAAGATTCTGTCGGACAGGTTTAATTAATTTGAAAGGCAGGGATTGATCAGGGACAGTCAGCACAGATTTGTTGAAGAGAGATCCTGGCTGACAAATGTAATCCAGTTTTTTGTAAAGGTGACTACATAGTGAGGACAGTAATGCAGTTGATGAGGTTTATATGGAATTCTGAAGACCTTTGACAAGGTCCCACATTGAAGGCTGATCCAAAATTCTGGATTAGAGTGGTGCTGGTGAAGCACAGCAGTTCAGGCAGCATCTGAGGAGCAGGAAAATCGATGTTTCAGGCAAAAGCCCTTCATCAGGAATAGAGGCAGAGCGCCTGAAGGGTGGAGAGATAAATGAGAGGAGGGTGGGGGTGGGCAGAAAGTAGCAGAGAGTACAATAGGTGAATGGGGGTGGGGATGGAGGTGATAGGTCAGAGAGGAGGATGGAGTAGATAGGTGGGAAGGAAGATAGGCCGGTTGGACAGGTCATGGGGACAGTGCTGAGCTGGAAGTTTGGAACTGGTGTGAGGTGGGGGAAGGGGAAATGAGGATACTAGTGAAGTCCACATTGATGCCCTGGGGTTGAAGTGTTCTGAGGCGGAAGATGAGGCGTACTTCCTCCAGGTGTCGGGTGGTGAGGGAGCGGTGGTGAAGGAGGCCCAGGACCTCCATGTCCTCAGCTGAGTGGGAGGAGGAGTTGAGACGTTGGGCCATGGGGCGGTGTGGTTAATTAGTGCGGGTGTCCGGGAGATGTTTCCTAAAGCGCTCTGCTAGGAGGCCCCAGTCTCCCCAATGTAGAGGAGACCGCATCGGGAGCAACAGATACAATAAATGATATTAGTGGATGTGCAGGTAAAACTTTGATGGATGTGGACGGCTCCTTTAGGCCCTTGGATGGAGGTGAGGGAGGAGGTGCGGGCACAGGTTTTACAGTTCCTGCAGTGGCAGGGGAAGGTGCCAGGATGGGAGGGTGGGTTGTTTGGGGGGGGGGGGGGGGGGGGGCCGAGGACCTGACCAGGTAGTCACAGAGAATTCAATTTGATTCAACTAGAAGGATTTGAACCCATGCCCTCAGGGAATTGAGCTCAGGCTCTTGATTACTAGCCCAGCTACATTAGCACAGTGCCACCACCATTTTTACCAGGCTGATCCAAAAGGTTAGAGTCCATTGGATCAAAGGCAAGTTGGCAAGCTGGATCTCTAAATTGGTTTGCAAATAGGAGGCAAAAGGGTGACTGTGGAGGGTTGCTTTCATGATTGGAGACCTATGAACTGCAGCGTGCCACAGAGATCAGTCCTAGGACCCTTGCTGGTTGTTATGTACGTTAACAACTTGGATGTAAGTGTGGCAGGTATAATTAGGTTTGCCGATGACAAAAATTGGCAGTGTTGTTGGCAGCGAGAAGGATGGTCTCCGGTTATAGTCTGACATTGATCAGCTGGTAAATTGGGCAGAATGATGGCTGGTGGAATTTAATCCTGGTAAGAGAGAGGTGATGCATTTTGGAAGGATACACACTGACTGGTAGGTCCCGAGGGAGTACTCAGGAACAAAGACACTTTGGTGTACAAGTCCATAGATCCCCGAAGGTGTCAGCAGAGGTAGACAGGGTGGTGAAGACAGCATAGAAAATGCCTGCCTTCATTAGTTGGGGATAGATTATAGGAGCAAGGAAGACTTTTTGCAAATTTATAAAACATTGATTAGGCCACATTTGGAATACGGTGTGCAGTTCTGATCACTACAGTATCAGAAGAATGTGATCACACTCGATAGGGAGCAGGCGAGAGTCACCAGCATGTTGTGTGGGATGAACAGTCTCAGTTGAGGGGAGACTGGATAGGCTGGGCTCATTTTCCCTGGAGCTGAGGGAGAAATCTGATTGAGACATAGACCAGGGTAGATAGTGATAATCTTCTTCCCACGGTAGATGTATCTAAGACCAGAGGACATGAGTTTAAGGTGAGGAGAAAGTGGTTTAGAGGAGCCAGAGGCATTTCTTTTTCATCTAGAGGATGGTTGAAATATGGAACGCACTGCCTATTCTCGCAACATTTAAGAAGCATCTGGAGAAGTACTTACAATGCCAAGGCATAGTCAGCCATGAATCAAGTACAGACAAATGGGAATAGTGTAGTATGGTGTTTGTTGGTCACCGTAGACATGGCAGGGTGAAGGGCCTATTTCTATGACTAATCAGGTGGGCTTGTTTCATTCGTTCATGGGATGTGGATATCACTGGCTGTGCAAACATTTATTGTTCCTTCCTAGTTGCTCTTGAGAAGGTGGTGGCACCTTTAGATTACTTACTTACAGTGTGGAAACAGGCCCTTCGGCCCAACAAGTCCACACCGACCCGCCGAAGCGCAACCCACCCATACCCTTACATTTACCCCTTACCTAACACTACGTGCAATTTAGCATGGCCAATTCACCTGACCTGCACATCTTTGGACTGTGGGAGGAAACCGGAGCACCCGGAGGAAACCCACGCAGACACGGGGAGAACGTGCAAACTCCACACAGTCAGTCGCCTGAGGCGGGAATTGAACCTGGGTCTCAGGCGCTGTGAGGCAGCAGTGCTAACCACTGTGCCACCGTGCCGCCCTTAAATAGGTGCAGCTACATCCACAGCACTTGAGGTGGCAATTCCAGGACTTTAACCCAGCAATAGTTAAGCAGCAGTGATATATTTCCAAGTCACGATGGTGGAGTGGCTTGAAGAGGAACATGTTACCATGTATCATATGCCTTTGTTCTTTAGATTGTAGTGTTTGTGGATTTGGAAAGTTCTATACAACGATTCTTTGTGAATTTCTTGTCAATGATACTGTGCGTCGGTGGTAGAGGGATTTTGAAGGTAAGTTGCAAATCAAGTGTAGTGATTTAACCGGAGTCGTGTTGAATTCTTGAGTGTTGTTGGAGATGCACTCATCTGGGCTAGTGGAACGTATTCCATGACACACTCCTCACCTGTGGCTGATAGATGATGGACTGGCTTTGCAGAGACAGGAAGCGAGTTACTTGCCATGGAAAGAGCTCTCGCAGCTACAATATTTACATGGCTGGCTCAGTTCAGTTTCCAGTCAATGGTGATCGCCAGGATGTTGACGGTGGGGGAATTTAGCCATTTTAATGCCATTGAAAAGCTGTTGTTGGATGTAGTACATTAACGGGCACTGGTGTGGTGTGAATGTTACTTGCTATTTATCAGCCAAGCTGGAATATCGTCCTTATCCTGTTGTAGATGAATACAGACTGCTTCAGTACAGGAGGGCTTACGAATGGTGCTGAACTGTGTCATACATTGCTAAGAAATTAAGAAAGAATGTTGTCACATGGAGGCAGAAAGTCTGCCAGGCGATATAGATAGATTGATCGAGTGGATAAAAGAATCTGACAGGTGGAATATAACATGGGATAAATGTGAAGTTGTCCTCTTTAGCAGGAAGAATAAAAATGCAGTACATTATTGAAATGGAGAGAGCTTGTAGAACTGTGAGGTTATAGGGATAGGAGCATGCTGGTCAATGAATCATAAGCTGGTTTGCAGGTACAGCAAGTAATGAGGAAGGCAAATTAAATATTAGTGTTTACTGGAAGGGGAACAGAACATAAAAGTAAGCAGGTCTTACTGCAACTCTAGTATAGTTTTGATCAGTTTATTTGAAAAAGAATAGATATGTGCTCAAACCTACTCAGAGAAGGTTTACTCAATTCATTCCTGGGATGAAGAAAGGTCGAATAGATCGGGACTGTATCTGTTGGAATTTAGAAGAATGAGGGATGATCTTATTGAAACATATGATCCTGAGGGGACTTGGCAGGATGGATTCGGAGAAAGGATGCTCCCCCTTGCAGGAGAAACTAGGGGACACAGATTAAGAACGAGGTCTCACTTTAAAGACAAAATTACCTTTGTCAGTCAAGGGAATTCTCTTCTCCAGAACACAGCGAAGGTTGGATTACTAAATTTAATCAAGTCCTAGTTAGCTAGATTTTCGGCAGACAAGCAAGTTAAGGGTTGTAGTAACAGACATGGGAGTTAAGACCATCGAGTGACCTACCTCGGCTTCCTAAGTCCTCTTATTTTATATTCAATCAATCATCAGTGAACATCCCCATTCTGACTTTATGATGGCGAGAAGGTCATTGACGAAGCAACTGAAGATGGTTGATCAGAGGATACTTTCCTGAGGAACTCCTGCATAAATGTTCTGGAGCTGGAATCATCCTTTATGCTAGGTAGGACTCCAACCAATGCAGATGATCCCCATTGATTCCATTTTTGCTCAGGCTCCTTGACGCCACACTCATTCAATGCAACCTTGATGTCAAGGGCAGTCATTGACACTTCACCTTTGGGAGTTCAGCTAATTGGCCATGTACAAATCAAGGCTGTAATGGAGGTCAGGAGGCGAGTGGCCCTGGCAGAACCCAAACTGAGTATCAGTGAGCAGGTTATTGCTGAGCAGGTGTCACTTGATAGCATTGTCAATGACCCCTTCCATCACTTCGCTAATGATCGAAGGTTTGATACAGCATTTGTCCTGCTTTTTATGGATAGGACATACGTGGGCAATTTTCCAATTGTCGGGTAGATACCAGTGTTGCAGCTATACTGGAACAGCTTGGCTAGCGATGTGGCAAGTTTTAGTCCACAAGTCTTCATTACTTCTTTCTGAATGGTGTCCATAGCCTCTGCACTATCTAGTGCTTTCAGCCATTTCTTGATGTCACACGGGTTGAATTAAATTGGCTGAGGACTGGCATCTGTGATGTTAATGTTTCAGCCTTGGCACTGATGTGCTGGGCTCTCCCATCATCGAGGGTGGGGATAATTGTGGAGGCTTCTGTTCCAGCGAGTCATTTAATTCATGACAGGATGTGGCAAGACTGCAGAGTTTTGATCTGACGTAGTGTCACCAAGTTGGATAAAGTAGGTGTGGATTAGAAGACAGGCCGTTAGAATTTGGTGTATGTAAAATGCGAGGGGAAGGGGAAGCATTGCATGGTCCCTTTAAAAGATTGTGTTTTTTTGGTGCTTAGAGGTTTAACATGGGTGTCTGTGAAAAACAGCTTGAACGTTTGCAGGTGTACAAAGAGCACCCAAACGGATACATTTGTATCAAACGGCTGTCCACTTAGCAGACGAAGCAGCATTTTCACCAAGACAACAGGCTTTTGAATTTAACCAATCAATTTAAACCAGGCCCTTACATACCGAAAAAAACCATGAAATTTAAATCTGATGGTTTTGACAACCTAGGACCAATCCAACTATAAAAATAATGGTATGTCATCAAGGGTATAAAAGAAGGGGGCAACTGGAAAAAATTAGCAGAGCTAACTGCTATCCGCTAGAGATAACAGCTCTCAGCTCTTAAAGAAAGCACCATCGACTGACAGCGGTACAAATGATGGAGATGGCACAGAACATTCTGGAAGACGTAACCGGGCTGTAATTTCGAGAGACTAAATTCTATTGTATTTTTATATACAAGTAGGATCTGTATTTATTGGAACAGCTTACCATTAGAATCGTGTTTTTTTCAGGAATAGTTAGTAGTTAGAAGGGATTTATTCTGTTTGTTAACAGTTCAGTTAATTTGTTCACTGTTAGAGTTAGGTAAATAAATTGTTACTTGTTGATTTCAAAGTCAGTGTCAGGGCTTTATTTTATTTAACTACTAGAAGTTGCTAAAAAGCAAGTTACACCATTTTTCACAATTCTTCGACAAATTATAGGGCAAGGTGTTCCTTTGTGGGTGTTTCAGTTTTAGTTCTGAGAGGGGAACCAAGCTCAAGAAATTTAAAGGGCAAGTGAACAAATCAATAGGAAACTTGCAACTTAAGTGGGAGGACAGAAATCTAACGTGGGCATTCTTCAAGGCACAGGCATGTCAGGTACAGAGGATCTTACAATCTCAATTTGTGGGCGGCACGGTGGCACAGTGGTTAGCACTGCTGCCTCACAGCGCCCGAGACCCGGGTTCAATTCCCGACTCAGGTGACTGACTGTGTGGAGTTTGCACGTTCTCCCCGTGTCTGCGTGGGTTTCCTCTGGGTGCTCCGGTTTCCTCCCACAGTCCAAAGATGTGCGGGTCAGGTGAATTGGCCATGCTAAATTGTCCCATAGTGTTAGGTAAGGGGTAAATGTGGGGTATGGGTGGGTTGCTCTTCGGAGGGTCGGTGTGGACTTGTTGGTGAGTAATTAGATTACAGTAATTAGATTACTGTAAGTAATCTAATCTAATCTCACATTAGCTGAGACAGGCAGGACAAGTTGTCAGGACGCCCAACTTGAGACTTCCCAAACAGGTGTACTACTCACAGCTGAGCCAGGGAACCCATTCAGACAAGAGCCAAGTGAAATGTGTCAAGGATAATCCTAAAGCCTCCATGAAATTCTGTTCTATTAATGTTAGCACAGAGAAAGCAGATGCCTAATCATGACCAAAATGGCTCCTCATTAAAAAAAAAGGCCTCCCAATCAATAAGAGGAGCCACTGAGAAAGATTGTCGAGACAGCCAGGAAGAGGAGACTCAAGCAGCTTTCTTTCAACCATCACTACCACCTCGAACAGCAGCTGCTCTCACTGTGGGAGAGATTATCGGAGATCATAACCACTTGTGAATACAAAGCCAACACTCCCAGCCAATTCAAGACAGAATCATCCTCGACATGAGGATGCTGCCTGTGTTGCTAAACAAATGCCATACAGAGCTCAGAAAGGCCAATCTCACCCCCTACCCCAAACATGAGAGACAGATTCAAGAATATAGACTTACCAGGTTTACACATTGGGCAGCAGATGTCCAGATGTTTATACTCCTTTTCACTACACTGACTGTGATGGCTGATGCACGATACAAAGCTTGCAACCTGTACAGGTTAACAAAGAGCAACTGATGAGCATTTCAGTCAGATATTCATGATAAAATTACAAGTGCAGCATAATCACACAGGGGATGACATTATGGACTTGACGCTGACCTTGCAGTCTGGGGTTACGCTCATAGAAACAGTGCTCAGTGAGAAGATCCCATAATATGCCATTCCCACCCAATTATCCATAACCATTACTGTCCCACCCAGTCTAATCCCACACTCCCCCTCACTCCCTACGTCTTTTAATATCCCACCCACCCTCCACTTTGTTCACAAGAACCTATCCAATTCTCTCTTTGGGAGTCGCTACATCTGAACACCATTTGATGACATGGTGATCCTACGGCGCAACATCGAGGGCCGAAGGGCCTGAACTGCGCTGTAATGTTCTATGTTCTATAACATGAGACAGGGAGCACAGATTGTGATGTACGCAACTGATGTTTCTTTTATTTTCCAAAAAACACAATATTCAATTATAACATTAACACAGAATATAGGAACAGTAGTAGGCAATTCAGCCCAGTGATCATAGCTGAGAATTGAGCTCAATACCCAAATCCCTCCTTCCTCCCATATCCCTTGATTCCTTTAACCACAAAAGCTGTACTTACCTCCTCCTTGAAAACACAATATTTTGGCTTCAACCATTTTCTGTGGCAGTGAATTCCACAGGATCACCACTCTCAAGTGTGAAGAAATTTCTCCTTATCTCACTCCAAGAATATAGAACCATACAGTGCAGTACAGGCCCTTCGGCCCTCGATGTTGCACCAACCTGTGATACCGATCCGAAGCCCATCTATTCGACAATATTCCATTATCATCCATATGTTTATCCAATGACCATTTAAGTACCCTTAAAGTTGGCGAGTCTGCTACTGTTGCAGGCAGTGCCTTCCACGCCCCAACTATTCCGAGTAAAGAACCTACCTCTGACACCTGTCCTATATCTATCACCCCTCAATTTAAAGCTATGTCCCCTCGTGCTAGCCATCACCATCCGAGGAAAAAGGCTCTCACTGTCCACCCTATCTAATCCCCTGATCATCTTGTATGTCTCTATTAAGTCACCTCTTAACCTTCTAACAAAAACAGCCTCAAGTCTCTCAGCCTTTCCTCATTAGACCTTCCCTCCATACCAAGCAACATCCTGTAAGTCTCCTCTGCACCCTTTCCAAAGCTTCCACATCCTTCCTATAATGTGGCTACCAGACTGTACGCAATACACCAAGTGTGGCTATACCAGAGTTTTGTACAGCTGCAACACGACCTCATGGCTCCAAAACCCAATCCCTCTACCAATAAAAGCTAACACACCGTAAGCCTTCTTAACCACGATCAATCTGGGTAGCAACTTTCAGGGATCTATGCACATGGACACAGACCTCTCTGCTCATCTACACTACCAAGAATCTTACCATTAGCCCAGTACTCTGCATTCCGGTTACTCCTTCCAAAGTGTATCACCCCACACTTTTCCACACCCTCCATTTGCCACCTCTCAGCCCAGCTCTGCAGCTTATCTATGTCTCTCTGTCACCTGCAATATCCTTCTGCACTATCCACAACTCCACCGACCTTAGAGTCATCCACAAATTTACTAACTCATCCTTCTATGTCCTCATCCAGGTCATTTATAAAAATGACCAACAGCAGTGACCCCAAAACAGATCTTTGTGTGACACCACTCGTAACATTTTCCATCAACCACTACCCTCTGTCTTCTTACAGCTAGCCAATTTATGATCCAAACCGCTAAATCACCCTCAATCCTATGCCTACCGTGGGGAACCTTATCGAACACCTTACTGGAATCCATATACACCACATCAACCACTTTACCCTCATCCACCTGTTTGGTCACCTTCTCAAAGAACTCAATAAGGTTTGTGAGGCATGACCTGCCCTTCACAAAACCATGTTGACTATCCCTAGGTTTACGTCTTGTCCTCCAACTATGAATCCTACTTCTGTGCTTTCCCACTGTCAGGGACATTCTTCCTGCATCTAGCCTTCTAGACGACTCCCCCCTTATTCTTCTAAACTCCAGTGAATACAATCCTAACCGACTCACTCAATCTCTCTGTTGTCCCATTACCCCCAAAGTCGAAGCAAAATGCTCAGAAACACAGTATAGTTTTACCTCTTTCATCTTTATCCTACGCCCTGGAGGGAGAGAGAACAATCGCCCATGTGCGCAGGGACATGGGTTCCTGGTCTTCTCTGGATCAGCAGTGTCTTAATGAACTATATAGTCATTTTACAGGGAGGAGCATCCAGATAAGGCAACATACATATTGATTGTATGACCATTACAATCAGCGAGCATCAATAGTAAAGATTAAGCCATCTGCCGTTACACAATGAATGGTCTTAACCTTAACTGGCTTCACATAATGAATACTTTTCACCTTGTTAAACTGACCTTACATACTGAATACTTCCAATATTGTTAAATGGCTTTACATTATGAATGCTTTTCCACCTTGTTAACCCATCATCCTTGCCTCCAGCACCCCATTGTTAACTGCAAGCGCTTATCTGATCTGAGTCATGCTCAGCTGAACCTCTTGTTTCTCAAAACTTAACTCTTTCCCTACCTGCTTGTACCCTATACACTTTCTCATCTCCTCATACACCAGTCGTACCGTCCCAAAAATCAACTCAGTAAACCTTCACTGTACTCTCTCGACAGCAAGAATATCCTCAGATATGGAGGCCAAAGTTGCACACAATATTCCAGCTATGTCCTCACCAATGCCCTGTATAATTGCAGCAAGACATCCTTTTCCTGTTCTCAAATCCACTCCCTATTAAGGTCAACATACAGTTTGCCTTCTTTACTGCCTGCTGCACCTGCACACTTACTTTCAGTGACATCCTGCTGTAGGAAAGATATTATTAAATTGGAGAGGGGTCAGAAAGGATTTACCAGGATGTTGCCGGGAACAGAGAGTTTGAGTTATAAGAGGCTAGATAGGCTCAGACCTTTTTCAATGGAGGTGGAGGGATGAGCTTATAGAGGTTTATAAAATCATGAAGGACATAGATAAGGTGAATAGCAAGGATTGTTTACCTAGGGTGTGGAAGCTTAATACTAGGGGGCATATATTTAAGGTGAGAAGAGAACATTTTAAAAAAAGGACATGAGGGGTAACTAGAGTGGTTTGTATGTGGACTGAACTGCCAGAGGAAGTGTCGAATGCAGGTACAGTTACAACATTTAAAAGACATTTGGACAGGTCCATGAATAGAAAAGGTTTGGAGTGGTATGGTCCAAACCAAGCAAATGGGAATAGTTTAGTTTTGGAACATTGTTGGCGTGGACTAGTTGGTCTGAAGGATCTGTTTCCAGGCTATATGACACTACGACTCTATGGCTGCTGCACAAGGACTACCAGGTTTCATTGAACATTCCCCTCTCTCAATTTACAGCCATTCAAATAACAATTTGCCTTCCTAAGTTTGTTACCAAAGTGGATAACCTCATATTTATCCATATTACACTGCATCTACCATGCATCTGCCCACTTACTTAGCCTGTCCAAGTCACAATGCAACATCTTTGCATCCTCCTCATAGCTCACTCTTTCACTCAGTTTTGTGTCATCAAATTTTGAGATATTTTATTTAGTTTCCTCATCTAATCATTAACATATACTGTGAGGAGCTGGGTTCCTAGTACCGATCCCTGCAACACTCCACTGGTCACTGCCTGTCATTTAGAAAAAAAAGACTATTTATTCCTACACTTTTTGCCCTCCGTCTGCTAACCAATTTTCTATCCATCTTAATACACCAACCCTAATCCCATGCACTTCAATTTTACACATTAATTGCTTATGTGGGACTTCCTTGACAGTCTTCTGAAAGACCAAATAAACAACATCCACTGATTCTCCCAATCAACTCTGCTAGTTATATCCTTGAAGAATTCCAGTAGGTTTGTCAAACACAATTTGCTTTTTATAAATCCATGCTGACCGCATCTGATTCTACCACTAAGTGCTCCAACATAAAATCCTTGATAATGAACTCTAGCACCTTTATCACTTCTGCTGTCAGGCTCACGGGTCTATAATTCTGTTTTCTCTCAACCCCTCTTTTATATTAACTACCCTCCAAACTGTAGGAACTGTCCCATCAATTTCTCCAACACCATCTCTCTAGTATTACAAATTTGCTCCAGTTCCCTTCTCTCATTAAACCCAGTATTCCCCACCATATCCTCCTTTGTGAAGGCTGAAGCAAATTATAGAACATAGAACAGTACAGCCACAGTACAGGCCCTTCAGCCCTCAATGTTGTGCCAGTCTTTTATCCTACTCTCAGATCAGACTAACCTACATACCCTTCATTGTACTATCATCCATGTGCCTATCCAAGAATCGCTTAAATATCCCTAATGTACCTGACTCTATTACCAACACTGGCAGTGCATTCCACACACACACACCACTCTCTGTAAAGAACCTCCCTCTGACATCTCCCCCAAACCTTCCTCCAATCACCTCAAAATTATGCCCCCTTGTGATAGACATTTCCACCCTGGGGAAAAAAAAGCCTCTCATCATCTTACACACCTCTATCAAGTTGCCTCTCATCCTTCTTTGCTCCAATGAGAATAGGTTGAGGGAGCTAGGGCTTTCTTCATAAGACAAGCCCTTCAGTCCAGGCAGCATCCCAGTAAATCTCTCTGCACTCTTCCATATCCTTCCAATCATGAGGTGACCAGAATTGGACACAACATTCCAAGTGTGATCTAACCAGGGCTCTACAGAACTGCAGCATAACCTCGTGGTTCGTAAATTCTATCCCCCTGTTAATGAAAGCCAACACACCATATGCCTTAACTATGGACGGCAACTTTGAAGGATCAATGGACCTAGACCCAAGATCCCTCTGTTCCTCCACACTGCCAAGAATCCTACCCTCAACCCTGTATTCTGCAATCTATTTCAACCTTGCAAAGTGAATCAATCCACATTTTTCCAGGTTGAACTCCATCTGTCATTTCTCAGCCCAGTTCTGCATCATGTCAACGTCCCGTTGCAAACTACAACAGCCCTCCACCGACCTTTGTGTCATCGGCAAACTTACTTACATAAGATTAGATTAGATTACTTACAGTGTGGAAACAGGCCCTTCGGCCCAACAAGTCCACACCGACCCGCCGAAGCACAACCCACCCATACCCCTACATTTACCCCTTACCTAACACTATGGGCAATTTAGCATGGCCAATTCACCTGACCTGCACATCTTCGGACTGTGGGAGGAAACCGGAGCACCTGGAGGAAACCCACGCAGACACGGGGAGAACGTGCAAACTCCACACAGTCCACCTGAGGTAGGAACTGAACCTGGGTCTCTGGCGCTGTGAGGCAGCAGTGCTAACCACTGTGTCACTCATTGTGCCACTTATGGGCAGCATGGTGGCACAGTGGTTAGCACTGCTGCCTCACAGCGCCTGAGACTCGGGTTCAATTCCCAACTCAGGCGACTGACTGTGTGGAGTTTGCACAGTCGCCTGAGTTGGGAATTGAACCCGAGTCTCAGGCGCTGTGAGGCAGCAGTGCTAACCACTGTGCCACCATGCTGCCCATAAGTGGCACAATGAGTGACACAGTGGTTAGCACTGCTGCCTCACAGCGCCAGAGACCCAGGTTCAGTTCCTACCTCAGGTGGACTGTGTGGAGTTTGCACGTTCTCCCAGTGTCTGTGTGGGTTTCCTCTGGGTGCTCCGGTTTCCTCCCACAGTCCAAAAATGTGCAGGGTAGATGAATTGACCATGCTAAATTGCTCATAGTGTTAGGTGAAGGGGTAAATGAAGGGGAATGGGTCTGAGTGGGTTGCACTTCGGCGGGTCAGTGTGGACTTGTTGGGCCGAAGGGCCTGTTTCCACACCGAGTAATCTAATCTAATCAACCCACCCTTCCACTTCATCCAAGTCATCTATAAAAATGACAATGAGCAGAGGTCCCAGAACAGACCCCTGTGGAACACCACTGGTCACCGAGCTCCAGGCTGAATACTTTCCATCTAGCACCACCCTCTGTCTTCTATGGACCAGCAATTCTGTGTCCAGACAGCCAGATTTCCCTGTATCCCATGCCTCCTTACTTTCTGAATGAGCCTACCATGAGGAACCTTATAAAAAGCCTTGTTAAAATCCATGTAAACCACATTCACTGCTCTTCCTTCATCAACGTGTTTTGTCACGTCGTCAAAGAAATCAACAACGCTTGTGAGGCATGACCTGCCCCTCACAAAGCTGTGCGGACTATTTAGGGTGTAGGTTTGCTCGCTGAGCTGTCGGTTTGCTATCCAGACGTTTCATTACCTGGCTAGGTAACATCATCAGTGGTGACCTCCAAGTGAAGCGAAGCTGTTGTCTCCTGCTTTCTATTTATATCTTTCTCCTGGATGGGGTTCCTGGGGTTTGTGGTGATGTCATTTCCTGTTCATTTTCTGAGGGGTTGACAGATGGTTATCTAGATCTATGTGTTTGTTTATGGCATTGTGGTTGGTGTACCATGCCAGAGAATTCCTAGAGCCCTGGCACTCCAACCACAACGCCATAAACAATCACATAGATCTAGATACCGTCTATCAACCCCTCAGAAAACGAACAGGAAATGACATCACCACAAACCCCAGGAACCCCCATCCAGGAGAAAGATATAAATAGAAAGCAGGAGACAACAGCTTCGCTTCACTTGGAGGTCCCCACTGATGATGTTACCGAGCCAGGTAATGAAACGTCTGGATATCAAACCGACAGCTCAGTGAGCAAACCTAAACCCTAAACTTCAACCTGAGCTACAAACCTTCACAAACCTTGCTATATGGACTACCTCGAATCAAGCTATGCTTTTCCAAGTAATCATAAACCCTGTCCCTCAGAATCCTCTCCAAAACTTTGCTCACCACTGGCATAAGGCTGACTGATCTGTAATTCCCAGGATTATCCCTATTCCCTTTCTTGGACAAGGGAATAACAACATTTGCCACCCACCAATCATCTGGCACTGCTCCTCCATTTCTTTGTTCCTCATTATAAATTCCCCCATTTCTGAACGTGTGGGACCTAAATTACTTTTCAAAATTTGTTTCTCTTTACATAGCTCTCAAACTTTTCCACTCAGTTCTTAAATTTTCAGCAAGCTTACTTTCAATCTATTTTCCCCTTCTTGATCAATCCCTTGGTCCTCCTTTGCTAACTTCAGAAATGTTCTCAAGCCTATTGTTTTTTCATGCCAATTTGGATGCCTCTTTATGCATCTAAAACTATCTCTAATTTCACTTGTAAGCCACAGTTTGTCCACTGACTTCTTGCACCAGACAGGAATAAACAATTTTTGCTGTTCACCCATTTGCTCTTTGAATGTATGCCATTTGCCCATTCACGGTCATTCCGTTCAGTAACATTTCACAGTCCATCAAAGCCAACTCAAGCCTCATACGATCCTAGTTTCCCTTAAAGATTCAGGGCCCTAATCTCAGAATCAACTACCTCACTCTACATCTTGATGAAGAATCCGATCAGATCATGGTCGCTCACAAACACATTATCATTATTCCTTTCTCATTACGTGGAGGAGCCACTGTTGGACTGGGGTGGACAAAGTTTTTTTAAAAAATCACATCACCAGGTTTATTTGGAAGTACTAGCTTTCAGAGTGCTGCTCCTTCATCAGGTAACTGTGGAGCAGGTCCATAAGACAATTTATAGCAAAAGATTACAGCGCCATGCAACGAAATGATATAATCAAACAAACCTAGAGATTGTTATTTAGTCTTTCATTTTTTTAGAATGGATTGTAGGTTCATTAGTATGTAAAACCCAGTCACATTCTCAAGATAACTTAAGATTTTATTTTTTAAAAAAGTGACATCTCGGGGGATCCAAGATGGCGGCGACCCAGCAAGACTGAGTCCACAGTGCTCTACCCAAAACTTGGGCAAAGTGGTCTATCCACCCCCACCACACTCACTAAACCATTTATAATAGTTGTTAACCTTAAATAGTTACCTATTAGTACATTTACATAGTCTAATACTAGCTGGAAAATGAGTAAAGGGAAGGGAACAGGCGGCTCTAAGAAAGCAGGGACTCCTCCCCCACCCTCTCCCTCTTCAGCTGCAACAAAGGTGTCTTCAGCTACTTCAGGAGATTTACCAATGAAGATGAGCTTTGAGGAGATGTTTGTCAGGTGGGAGGCGAAGATTGATGCTTTTATCGATGAGTCTCGGCAGAGCAGAGAAGCACTATCAGCCGAGCTGCAGAAGCAGGGCAGAGACATTCAGGAATTGGAGTGCCGAGTCAGAGAGGTGGAGTCGAAGGCCGCAGCCTCAAAGACTGCGATAAAATCAACAGCCGACCACATCCGTTTTCTCGAGAATCGAGTCCAGAACCTAGAAAACCACATTGATGACCTCGAAAATCGATGTCGTAGAAAAAATATTCGGTTGTTGGGCCTGCCCGAGCAGAAAGAGGGAGGTCAGCTGACAGCATTCTTAGAGCATTGGCTGCCACAACTTTTAAATCTGCCTGCTGGATCAGGCCAGGTAAGGGTAGAATGGGCCTACCGGGTCGCAGTACGTGGGCCCGGCTCAACCCAGCGCCCACGCCAGGTCCTGTTCCAGCTGCAGAGCTATAGGGAGAGGCAGATGCTCCTGGAAGCCTCAAGAAATCTGGAAAAAGATCCCCAAGCTATGACCCACAAAGGATCCAGGATCATGCTGTTCCAGGACTTCTCCCCAGTTTTGGTCCGAAAGAGGAAGGCATTCGATGAGGCGAAGAAGCGTTTAAGGGATTTAAATATTCAGTACTCCTTACGATATCCAGCGACGCTACGCCTTAGCCACGAAGGATCCATATATAACTTCGGATCACCGGAGAAGGCTAAGGAATTCTTGAACTCTCTTAAATAAACTGTAAGAGATTGTGGACGCTGGTCTGCCTTTCCCATTATTTTGGTTTACATCCCTTCATCTTTTCTTATCTTTCCCCCTATGTGTGTATGTATATATATATGTTGGGGCGTTTGGTTAATGTTGATGGGGAGAGGTGGTTACCTTATTCTATTTTACTTCTGTTTTTAGGAGCGGGGTTGTTTTTCTTTCCCCTGTTATTTTGTGGTATTATATTTAAGTATTACATGTTGAGATTGTAATCTTATAGTTATATATGGTATTAATATTCCCAAATATATTTAGATGTGGGTGTGGGTGGAGGTGGGGTGTTCACTGTTAACTCTAGCTTTATATTATATTTGAATTCTCCTCATTTTATTGAGGAACACCTGGGTCAAGGGTGGGGCACTGGTTGGAAGAGGGTAAGATGGACTGTGGGAGAGGAAGTGACGCTCCCTGGGAACAAGGGAGAAAATCTCCAATTCGGAATGTTTTATATCTTTTATACTTAGAAAGAGTTTTTTGTTATATTGTTTTGAGTGTATCAGAGAGTCTTTACTTTTGTAAATCTTGTATGCTCCATGCTCGGGATGTTCTAGATAGGGTTTCCTCTCCCGAGGGGTCTCGGATCTGTCCAGATGATTATGGCTGAACAGTCGGTTAAGTGGTGCACCTGGAATGTCAGGGGGAGTAATTCGCCAGTTAAATGGAAGAAAATATTATCAAATCTTAAGGAGGAGAGAGTTGATATAGCTCTCCTACAGGAGACACACCTGTCGGATAAAGAACACTTAAAATTACGACAGGGCGGATTTGATCAGGCCTTTTTTTCCTCTTTTAATTCAAAAAGCAGGGGAGTCGTTATCCTTGTCCGGAAGAACTTCCCTTTGAAAATTCTAAATCAGATAAAAGACGAATCTGGACGATATATTTTGATTAAAGCCCTCATAAATGGAGAGGAATATGGGATCTTAAATGTGTACTGCCCCCTGGCACACCCCTTTAAATTCATAACGGAAGCTTTTTCAAAACTGATGGCCTTTGGTGCCCGTCATACAATTATAGGGGGAGACTTTAATTGTATTATGGATCCGGAAATAGACAGGATTCCCAAGAGTGCCGCTGGAGTATCTCCCAGATCTAGACAATTGGCGGACCTGAATAAAGAATTAGGATTGGTAGATGTATGGAGATGTCTCCATCCACAGGGTAGAGATTTTTCTTTCTACTCTAATCCACATAAATGTCACACAAGAATTGATATGTTTTTTGCCCCATCGATTTTTCTAAATTCTATAGCAACCTGTAAAATAGGTACTATAGCAATCTCTGACCATGCCGCTGTATACATGGAAACTAAGGTAAAGAACAATGGGACATCCGCTCGGCATTGGCGTATGGACCCCTTTCTGATAAAAGATAGCAAATTTTTAAAGTACTTCTCCCAAGAACTTAAAACTTTTTTAGAAATTAATACTGGTACGGCTAGCAATCCGTCAATGATGTGGGAGACCATCAAAACTTATGCACGAGGTTTGATCATCTCCTATTCAGCGACCCAGAGGAAAATGAAGGGAGAGCAACAGCGTCTGCTCGAAGCTCGCCTAAAAGCAGCCGAAACAGCATACGCTGATAGACCTTCTATCACAAAATTGCAGAGGATTACAGCACTTAGGACAGCTTTAAACACCGCGCTTACTCAAACGGCTAAAAGGGAAATATTATTTGCGAAACAAAGATTATATGAATATGGCGACAAACTGGGTAGATACTTAGCATTTCTTGCAAAGAAAAAGAAAGCCCCTCAAACTATTCCGACCATCAAGGAAAGTACAGGTACCCTGACTCATGATCATAAAAAGATCAATGCGACCTTTAAAGAATTTTATTCTGAACTATATAGATCGCAGGATTGTGAAGATAGGATTAGGAGGATGCAGTCATTTTTTAAAAATTTGACCTTCCCGGGCCTGACTCCGGAACAGGTGTCGGCCCTAAATACCCCTTTAACAGTCCAAGAAATACTTGAGGCAATTAGGCAACTTCAGAGCGGAAAAGCACCGGGCCCGGACGGTTTTCAAGCTGAATTCTATAAAGAATTTACAGGAATATTGGTTGACCCACTTATGGATATGTATAATTTTGCGCATAGTCAGGTCTGTCTCCCGCCCACGCTGAAAGAAGCAAATATTTCTCTTATCCTCAAAAAAGGAAAAGACCCAGAAGATTGTGCATCTTACAGACCAATATCCTTATTAAATGTAGACTTTAAAATTCTCTCAAAAATGTTAGCACTAAGACTAGAAAGGGTACTGCCATATATTATAAAGGAGGACCAGATGGGATTTATTAAGGGCCGCAGATCATCCAATAATATCAGAAGGGTCTTGAATATGATCCAAGCCTGTCATCAGGGAAAGATACCAGGAGTAGTAATTTCATTGGATGCGGAAAAGGCATTTGATAGGGTTGAATGGTCATATTTATTTTACACATTGGAAAGGTTTGGCGTTGGACAGGTGTTTACCAAATGGGTTTCAACATTGTATAGTGATCCCAAAGCAGCTGTTATTACTAATGGGTTAAGATCGGATGGCTTCAGTGTGGGTAGGGGCTGCCGTCAAGGATGTCCTCTCTCACCATTGTTGTTTACACTGATAATCGAACCATTAGCAGAAGCCATCCGGACTGATCCTAATATAACGGCCCCGAGGATTGGTACAGGTAAACACAAAATTACCCTCTATGCAGATGACGTTCTCTTATTCCTCAGTAATCCTTTAATGTCAGTGCCTCGTCTAATTCAAGTTATTAATACATTTAGTGCATTCTCAGGCTATAAAATTAATTTTTCAAAATCGGAAGCCATGCCAATGGGTGGTCTGGCTATGGAACCCCACTTAATGGACGGATCCCCTTTTCCCTTCCGTTGGTCCCTGGAGGGCTTCTTATATTTAGGTATTTTTATCACGCCAGTATTTGATCAGCTGTATAGGGCTAATTTTGTACAATTAATGGAAAGGATAAGGCAGGACCTCCAGCGATGGAGAGACCTTCCGACTTCCTGGCTAGGGAGAATAGCATTAATTAAAATGAATGTTCTGCCCCGTCTCTTATATCCTATGAGAATGCTCCCGCTGATGCTGCCAAGGCTAGCCCTACGTAAATTATATGGCTGGTTGGGCTCCTTTATTTGGAACCATAGACGGCCCCTTATTAAGCTGAAGAAGCTACAGCTTCCACAGGCAAGGGGAGGACTGGACTTCCCAGACTTTAGGAAATATCAGTTAAGCTCCCTACTAAGTTACATAGCTGATTGGGTTTCATCTGATCCACAATCAATTTGGCTGGATATCGAAGCCTCCCAAGTAAAATACCCACTTATTAACCTTTTATTTTCAGATAAGAGGAAAATCATTACAGACCACTGTAAAAATCCCATAATATTAAACACAATTAAGGCCTGGAATATAATGCGGCAAAATGAGGGTAACTCACATAAAACATCCCCCCATGCACCAATAGTAGGCGCATGGGGATTCCAACCGGGGATTACAGATGCCACCTTTAAACTCTGGAGATCCAGGGGCATCTCATGCTTAGGGGACCTATTTAAAGATGGGATCCTGATGTCCTTTGAGCAGCTGCGTCTGAAATTCGGAATACCTAATGGGGATCTCTTTCGATACTTCCAAGTTCGAGATTATATACAGAGGAAGACTACATTAATAGATAGCCTTTATAAATCAGACAGAGAACGTAATGTCTTACGACCAGCGGGGGCATCCTCCGTTAGTACTATATACCATTTGCTACATGATGGAGTCTCAGGAGACATGGATGACCTGCTTAAAACATGGGAGCAGGACTTGGGGTTAGAAATCTCTGAGGATATGTGGAATGACATTTGGGAAAATGCTAGAAGAATTGCTATCTGTAACAGAACTCAGGCTATCCAACTAAAGATACTTCATAGGGCCCATATAGCTCCGGCTCGACTGGCAAAATTTAAGGCAGGAGCATCTCCAATGTGTCCCAAATGCAAAATAGAGGTGGGTACTCTTGCACATTGTCTGTGGACTTGTCAGAAAATCCGCAGATACTGGACTAAAGTGGCAAATACCCTGACAGAAATTTTAGGAACAGAAATTAGGGTGGACCCTGTATCTCTCCTTTTGGGCTTTTCGAACCTCTCATCTCTGGATATGCATGGGAAGAGACTATTTTCTATTCTCTCTTTCTGTGCAAGGAAAAATATTTTGGTGAACTGGGTGGCTGAGGGCCCCCCTGGACTTTCAAATTGGCACAGATTAATTATGGAATATATCCCCCTTGACTTCCTCACAAATATGGTGCACCGAAAGACTGAATTATTTTATAAAATATGGCAGCCCTTTTTGAATTATATAAATGCAGATATTTCGGCTATCCTAACAAGGGCTTTTATTTAGTGAAGATCTCAGACCGGGCTGCTCCGGGGCCCCTTGGGAGAGGAATCCTGCGCGAATACGGGTTTTATTATATTTGATGTTTATACATTCCGAGCATGTAAGAGACTTAGGTATACACTCTGGTTAGTTATAGGTTAGATTAGTAGAAAGTTGAGTTTTTTTTTCTTTCCTTATTCATTTTTTTTTCTCTTTTTGTTTTCTTTCTTTCTCTTTTCTTTGTTAAATTATGACTATTGTATATATGATTTAATTGTACATCAATGTTTGTATTTGAGAGTTTTGTTTATTTTTGTAAATTTGCAAAAATGTTAAATTTCAATAAAAATATCTACAAAAAAAAAGTGACATCTCAGCTCAGACAGTGCATTAAATTCCACTTTGGAAATAAAACCAGTCTGACTCAAGATTGGGATACAGACAGATGCTAACCTACATCTTTAATGCATTATCTAAGCTGAGGTGTCACTTTTATTAAATAAAACCTTAAGTTATCTTGAGAATGTGATTTAAAAGAAGTTCAGGGATTTACATATTAATAAACCTACAACCCATTCAAAAAGACGAAAGACTTAACAGCAATCTAGGTTTGTTCAATATATCATTTCAGTTGCATACAAATTCTGTGTTTTATGGTCCAGCTCCACAGCTACCTGATGAAGGAGCAGCACTCCAAAAGCTGTTTTCTAGTTGGTTCAATGTATTGGTCCAAAAAAAAACCTCTACAGTATCGTGACTAATTTGATTCACCCAATCTACATGCAGATAAAGTCACCCATAATAAAAATGTTCCTTTGTTGCATGCATCGCTGATTTCCTGTTTAATGCCATTCCCAACATCACCACTGCAGTTTGGCTAATTTTGTTTTGGCCTTTGGTATTTCTCAATGCTACCTACACAGCTCCTACATTGTCAGAGGTAATATTTTTCATCAATATTGTGTTTACATCCACCACCTTTTCCTTTTTGTCTGCCCTGCCTAAATAATGAATACTTCTGGATGTTCAGTTCCCATCCTTGATCATCCTACAGTCATATCTCCATAATCTCAACTATATCATACCCATTTACATGACTAATTCATCCACTTTGTTTTGAATGTTCCATGCACTGGAAATGAGCCCAAGCTTCACATACAGAGGAGGAGCACATGACAATTTCAAACTCTATTGCCTTGAGTTACTTTTAAAATTAAATCTTTTGGAAGACACTTAACATTAAATAATATTGATTTCTCAGGGCCCTTCTTTCCTGTTCATTGTTACTACAAAACACAATCCTTAGAAACTATAAACCATAAAAAGACCTTACAAACAATAAGAGATAAAAGGTCATAAATAATTGATCTGACTTTACCTACTACTTACCTAGCAAATTTTTTTAAAATGTAAACAATAAAACTCATCTCCAGCTTCGAGAGAGTGAAGAATAGATTTCACACAAAATCACATAGCACATACATAGAGTCATAGAGATGTACAGCACGGAAATAGACCCTTCGGCCCAACTCGTCCATGCCGACCAGATATCCCAACCCAATCTAGTCCCACCTGCCAGCACCCGGCCCATATCCCTCCAAACCCTTCCTATTCATATACCCATCCAAATGCCTCTTAAATGTTGTAATTGTACCAGCCTCCACCACTTCCTCTGGCAGCTCATTCCATACACGTACCACCCTCTGTGTGAAAAAGTTGCCCTGTAGGTCTCTTTTATATCTTTCCCCTGTCACCCTAAACCTATGCCCAACCCCAAGGACTCCCCAACCCCAGGGAAAAAACTTTGCCTATTTACCCCATTCATGCCCCTCATAATTTTGTAAACCTCTATAAGGTCACCCCTCAGCCTCCGACGCTCCAGGGAAAATATCCCCAGCCTGTTCAGCCCCTCCCTATACATAAGTGAAAAATTAAAATGTTTTGTGTTGAGGCTATAAATGGACATTAGTAGTATGAATCCATACAGACTAAAAAAAAACTTTAGTAGAAAGTGAGGACTGCAGGAGCTGGAGATCATAGTCAAGAGTGTGGTGCTAAAAAAAAAGCACAGCATGTCAGGAGGCATTCGAGGTGAGGGAGAATCGACGTTTCGGGCAAAAGTCCTTCGTTATGAATGAGGCTTGTGGGCCGGGGCTTATAAAGAAATGAGAGGCGGATCGGGGGAGTGGAGCTGGGAAAGCAATAGGATGGGGGAAGAAGGTGGTGATGGTTGGAAAGGAGGGTGGGGCGGAGAGATAGGAAAGGCAATGCACGGGCCAAGAAAAAAAACTTTAGGTCAGACTTTACAATAACAAGAGTCTTTTTTCGTCTATAAATAGTTTAGAAGTACTGATTCGGTTTGAACCGGATAGAAGATTCACCGTTCCTATAGCAGCTCCAAGTCCTGCCAAAACTTTTCAAATGGTTTCGAGAAAAACGGATTTTCTTTTAGGGATTCCCTCCTCCGATCCAGATCAGAATTAACTCTCAGCCAAAAGGCAGCGATCGATGGGATCGATCCTGAAGTGAAAGTCTGTTTAACTTCACAGAAGGAATACTAAATTGCAAGAAAAAAATATACAAACCGTGATAGCAAGAATCCATGAAACGAACATTTTCCGCACTGTTATCCACCGCCGATCTTCTCAAACCCGGAAGTTATTAAGAGCGGAGTTAGAATTGTTCTGAATAAAAGTGCCAACAGCGAACTTACTCACCTTTCAAGGCACTTAAAGAGAAGCGGATGTGAAAACTGAATAATAGCTGTCCAATTTTTAAACAAAAAAAAAATCAAACTATAAAAACATCCCATTCAATCGCAGAACCACCCAGCTGGAAGTCTACCCCACGTGATTTAAAGCGATATGTAATTGTAATTTTCATTTAAGACGTCGAGCTTTCTGCGCAGGGTTCCTAGCCTCTGGAGTGCTTTTGTAGCCAGCGTCAGAACAAATGACTAAAATCAATAAATGTTGGTGACCATAGCGGGTCAGGCAGCATCCATGGGGAGACAGCAAACTAATGTTTCCAGTCTACATGACTCTTCATCAGAGCTGATGTGTGGAGGGGATAGCATTTATGCAATGGAGTGGGGGAGGGCAGTGGGCGTGGATACTGGTGGAGAAAGGAACTTCATAGTTCAGATTCAGTGATCAGAATGGGAGAACAATGGTGTGTCTAAGTGCTAGACTGGGAAGGACAGACAGTCCCGCTGGAGTAGGGGAAGGGGAGAGAACTCATGGTGACAAACAAGGTAACAAGTAAAGCTAAAAGAAATGAAAGGAATGGGTTCACAATCTGAAGGTATTGAACTCGCCAAGTCCAGAAGGTTGTAAAGTGCCTAGTTTGAAGCTCTGTAGCATGCTGAGGACAGAGCAACGTATATGCAAGCAGGACTCTGTGTTAAAATGATCTGTTACAGGAAGGTCAAGGTCACACTGCACACAGAGCATGAGGTGTTCTGCAAAGTGGTCACCCAATCTATGTTTGATTTCTCCAATGTACAGTCGGCCACATTGGGTGTAGCGAATACAGTAGGGAGAAAGTGAGGCTGCAGATGCTGGAGATCAGAGTGAGAGTGTGGTGCTGGAAAAGCACAGCAGGTCAGGTAGCCTCCAAAGAGCAGGAGAATTGATGTTTCAGGCAGAAGCCCTTCATCAGGAGTGGTGAAGGGCTTCCTGACAAAGGGCTTCTGCCTGAAACTTGATTCTACTACTCCTTGGATGCTGCCTGACCTGCTGTGCTTTTCCAGTACCACACACTTGGCAGCAAATACAATTAGGTTAAAATCTTCGAGGAGAAAGTGAGGACTGCAGATGCTGGAGATCAGAGCTGAAAATGTGTTGCTGGAAAAGCGCAGCAGGTCAGGCAGCATCCAAGGAGCAGGAGAATCGACGTTTCGGGCATAAGCCCTTCTTCAGGAAAGGATTTCCTGAAGAAGGGTTTATGCCCGAAACATCGAATCTCCTGCTCCTTGGATGCTGCCTGACCTGCTGCGCTTTTCCAGCAACACATTTTCAGCAAATACAATTACACAAGATTGGATGAGATGTAGGTGAAATGCTGCTCCACCTGAAAAGACTGTTTAGGCCCTTGGATGGTGAGCAGGGAGGACATGAAAGGACAGGTATTGCACCTTCTGTGGTTACATGGGAAGGTGCCATGGGAAAGGATGGTGGTGTTGGTGGTCGAGAAATGGACTAGTGTATCCCAGAGGGAATGATCCCTGCGAAATATGGACGGGAGAGTGACGGGGAAGATGTGTTTAGTGCTGGCAGAATGCCATGTATTTTTATGGCGAGTTCCGTTGAACTACTGGTTAATGGTAACCTCATGGAAATTGATAGTGGGAGATTCAATGTTGGTAACATCACTGATGATTAGATTGCCTCTTATTGGTGATGGTCATTGCCTGGCACTTGTATGACATGAATGCTGCTTGCTCACAAAAAAAGAGACAAATATAAAAGGAGACTCCGAGGTTAATTTCTCTGACAGATTGTTCTAGAAATATGGGAATAAAGATACCTGTTAAGGGACAGGCATTCAAAACAAGGGAGAATACAGGACAGCCTGGGTCCCACTGATAGGCTGCCAAATTCCTTCCCACAAATTTGAAGTTACACTTTGAGACTGAAAATGCTGGAACTTCATTGAGTGTGTTTCTTACAGTTCTTCATGACAGAAACATTGTTCAACATTGATGTACATCCACATGACAATTAGTTCTTAGCTCTTATTTTTTTTAAATTCTCCATACCAATATAATTGTTCCAATCATTAATTTTCTTTTCAATAGTAAGGACGATTAACAATTGAGCAGCTGAACACCTTAAGAGTCTTTGGTAGTTTATTTTCTTTTCTCAGAAAAAACATTGTTCACGGTAACACTAGTGATCGGATGTTGTGCCTCTGTTATTTAGATTTGTCATTCAATGTTCTCAGTGTTGAGGTGAGTTGGCACACTGCACAGACAACGTTGTGCCTGTTGCTCCTTGTGATGTTGGAGAGCTGCTTGATGTTCCTAATGTTGTGCTCCTTGGTGTTGATGTTCCACTGCTTGCTGGTGAAGCTGTTGATGGTATTTCACTGGTTAGTCATGTTGTTGCTGGTGGGGATGACCTTTACTGCTTTTCCAGTTCAGGTGTAAATCGAATATGAACTCTGTTCTTTCTCACTTGCTTATCTGGTTCAATGTCAATGTTGTATGAGCATGGAGTTAGTTTCAGCTTTTTATGAATAAATCCTGCACATGCACAGTTTGTCCTTTCAGCAACTCAGGCTGTATTTGACATATGTGTTAACCTCAAGATGATGAACTGGGGGAACCAAAAACAAGGGATTCTTGGCTTGAGGAGCAGTGGGTGTTGCTGGCAAGGCTGCAGGAGCAGGCAACACCCACCTCTGTTAGCAGGACATCCCCACTCCAAATATCCAGCTGTTAAAATCAGAGAACTCTATAGAGAGAAGAATTTTGGCCAGTGCTGCTGCTGTATCTCATGGCAGAGTGTCTGTGCATAGGCATTGTGCTGTCTCCAGACTATGTATGTGCAAACGCTCTGAGCAGTTTCTTCATTCACTGTAGGAGATAAATGGATTTCAAGGAAGCTCATTCCCAGGAGATGGGACATCAATTTGAATTGGAGAGGTGTGTTCATTGCAGACTTTTCAGTAGGTTACTAAGGATGTATAGGGGTCACTGGAGAGCAGTTCAAAAGGCAGAGACTGACAAGACAATGAATTGCAAAGACAGAGAGATAGTAGATTCTGTTAGAAGTGTAGGTAACAATGGTTTACAACAATTTCCAATAGCAGTTGGATGCTCCTTCTGTCAGAACTCAGGCCAAGTTCTACGAGTTATTAGGCAGCTAGGTGTTGAAGTCAGGGCTCAGTAAAAGTTTTGAAAGTTGTGGTGGGCCACTAGTAAATTAGTGTAGTTAAGAGTGGGTTTGAAAAGCCAATAAGCGATATTTATCTAATGCAGCTGTGCAAGAATTGAGCTCAGGGAAAAGCACAAGAAAAGCTCTATGCTTGTAGGTGAAAAGCTGGTGGACAATGTCGAGTCTTCACTGAGTCTTCATTCTCCTTGGCCCACAACTTCCAGAATGGTCTGTGACCATTGGGCAATGGGGTCATGAGCTAAACCCCATCATTCAGTGGGGCCATGCCAATACTCCACTGTGGCCATGCCAGGGAGGTGTAAAGTGCACACTCAGGCAGTCAAGATGCCAGAAAGTCTGATTGGCACTTCTCCAATGCACAACCTTCAGGCTGTTTGTAACTGGTTCCCCTAAACATCTTTGACCTTGGTTTTCACTATTCTCTGTCACTGATAGGTGCTGGCTGCAGTTTAATTTGGTTTGGCCAATTTTCTGTCAGGACAAACCTGAGTTCTCTAGCTTTAGGTCAATTTAGAATCTCAAATTTTGGGTCTGTTGCCAGGTGACCACAGATTCTCCCGTTGATCCCTTGAAGTGTCAAATGAAAATAAGATCAGAGGTTCAGACCATGCACTCATGCAGACATGCATCAAGTCTCAGATAGATAGCCTAACTCCCTGAGTTACTGTGTTACCCATCATACATAGCTAATAATCCCCTATACACTAGCTATCTTTCTTATGCATAGCAATAACAGTATTATATACAAATAACTTAATACATAAACTAAGAATTTAGCCACTAGTTATATATACTGGCTCACCTTCAAGCCTCTTTGGCAATTAGCAGCATGCGGTAGAGTAAAATTCACACCGTGTAATTACATTGTTCTTTCACAACACAGTCTGGGTTCATTCATTTCTTGGCTCCTGCTGCAGGAGCATAGAGTCATAGTTAGCTATTCCCATTCACCAGACCTATTTCCATAGCTGTCTAAATTCATCGCTTTAAAATGTATAGCCAGCTCTCTTTTTAAACCTCCATCACTCTCCCAAGCAGTGCATTCCAAATCCTAACAATTCTGAGTAAAAACATTTTTCCTCACCTGACTCCTAGCTCTCTTGCTGACAGTCTTGCAATTGTGACCTCTAGTTAGACATGCTAAATTGTCGAAGTAGAATATCTTTCTTTACCCTGTCAAAATTGTTCATAATTTAAAAAACATCATTAAAACTTCACCTCTTAATCTTCTTTGCTCCAAGGAGAATAAGCCTAATTTCTCTATTGCTTTCCTTGTATATAAAATTCTTCATTCCTGGTATTGTTCTGGTAAATCTCCTTTGAAACTTATCAAGGGCTTTAACATCCTTCCTTAAATAAGGTGCCCAGAACTGAACACAATACTCCAAATGTGGTCTGACCAATGATTTTTAGAGGTGTAACATCACTTCTGAAGAAAGGTCACTGGACTCAAAACATTAATTCCAATTTCTCTCCACAAATGCTGCTTGACCTACTGAGGTTTTCCAGCAATTTCTGGTTTTGTTTTGGATTTCCAGCCTCCTCAGTTCTTTGGTTTTTCTGCAGCATCACTCTATGCCTCTATTTATAAACCCAAGGATCCTATAAGCTTTAACAACTGTTTTGACTTGCCAGCCCACCTTCAGAGAATCATGCATGTGAACCCCAAGGTCCCTCCCCTCCTGTAATCCCTTCAAAGTTACATCAATGAGTCTTATTGTCTCTATGTCTTTCTTCTACCAAAATGCATTACCTGACATTTCTCCCAGTAATCCCCGAAAGTTTGTTTGAGTTCATCACTGATATTGACAAAGCTCTCACTTCTCTTCTGGATGTCTGTGCTCAGTTAGGCCTACCCTGCCTGGTGTGTGTGGCCTCATACAAAAGGTGTTTTGGATGTTACATGTAAAGGTCCCATACTAGTAGTGATGCAATGTTCTCTCTTCCCCTTGTATGCAATCCTGATGATGTCTGTGTTCAGCGTCCGAATCTCTGCAGTACAAATTAGAATGCTGTTTGTCCGAAACCCACACAAGGCATGTTTATTTGAATATACAGGGTCAGGGGTACACAATTATTTCTTTTGTCTGCTGACATCTATCCAGAGTGGTACATACGAGGCTTCCCTCTTTCTCAACAGCATTCGGAAGATCCTGTTTGAATTTGAACCATGCTCCCACTCAGATAATGCTGGCATTTTCCAACTCGAAGACTTGTAACCCATTTTGAGTTTGTGTTATGATCAGGATCCCCAGGACCAGGCCCACAGTCTTTCCTGGGGTTCCCTTAAAATCATTGTTAAACCACACCTTAGTCAACTGCTGTAATTGACAGTTTGAAGTCTCTTTTCCTGCAGAACAAATGCTCTATTTGCTCAGGACCTGTTCTTGCTTAGCTTGCTTGAGGTTTGCTCTCAATTGTTTGATCATCCATTGGCCATAGATGCCACACAGGGACCTATTCTGTTCCTTACTGTCATCATCTCTCTTTCCTCAGATGATCTTGTTGATGGTCCTGGTGTGCTCTCTAGCACAGTTACTACGTTGGTTGTCTGTGAGTTTCTTTTATTTGCCCTCGGCATCTTGCCGACTGTTCAGATTAATTTTATCCAAGGGCTGTTTAACTTGCTTGTTTAAAATTCTGAACTTATTGTCCAAATTAGTCACATCAAGAGTATTGACTGTGGACACTCCTGCTCTGTAAGCTGTTGCCAAATCATTCAAAATCTTATACAAATCCCGCTGGCCTGGGTCTGGCCTCCCCCCTTGTCAATCTCTGTTTCCATCCTAATAGCCAGTGAGTCAAATACAAGTATAATTTCTGAAGTTGGGAAAGGCACCATTCTGGAAGCTGGGTTCAGGATTTATCTAACCCCGCTGGTGCCAATTCACGGTGTACATTGTCGTCCAGGGGTTTTGCCTGTGTGTTTTAAAATCACTCTATTTTGTGGTGCTCGGGTAGTCCTCGGACAAACACATGCACTTTCTGGCTGCCTTTAGCCCTTTGTTAATTTTGTTTAGGACATAGTTCCCCCTTCGACCTTCCTGGGGCATTGTTGCCCAATTTTATAGCCTTTTCTCTAGACTGGTAGCCAAACATACCATTTCAGTACATCTGTTTGTGGAGTACGCTACCTGTCACCCATGGTGTCTGTACTCAGGTGGTAATACTTTGACTCTCATTTGTCTTTCTATACATAACCCGTTGGTTGTTACTGCCAAACATCACGGATTGTTGGGATGGACCTACAAAGCACCATCCCCACACTTGCCTGACTCCAATGGGACAAACCACAGAGAGCCGGGATATGTGTACTCTTGCTCAATTATTGCTTCTGATAATCACATCCTGGTATCCAGCCAATGATTAGACCAACCTGAAGAGGGGATCAAGGTGGCATCTATTGTTATGCTAATGTAATATTTGACCAAGTATAGCTGTCTCCCCACACTTCTCCATCTGTGGAGATGTTTTTCTAACTCTGTCTGGTCCTGGCCGGCACTCAGCTAAACTCCGTCCAAAATGTACTTTTATTGAATTCTCTCAATTCCCCTCTTGTCAGTCAATTATGTTTGTGTTAGGCCCTCACTTCAAACTGGCAGGGTGGAAGTGGGTTGGTGCAATGGCAGCGTCAGAGGTCCAGATGATTAAAACTTAGATGATGGGATGAAAAATGGTCAAAAGACAAAATGGCCTTTAATTTGAGTAAGATGAAGATGAGACGAGAAATGGCCAAAGCATGAAGGTGGCTCAAAGATGATAATGATAATGATGGCTAGCTATAACATATGGTGCTGTAACCCTGGACAACTAGTCTTGACTGGAAAATTTGGGTTTTTGACAATGTTCCTCTATGACCATAATACGTAAAGCTTGGCATCAGGGTTACAGTGTAATAAGGGTAGGTGGATGTGTGTCTGCATTTCTGTGGGTGGGTGTATGTGCATGTGGGCAGATATAATGTTGAGTGGGTGTGTGAGAGTGGTTGGGTCTGTGTCTGTATGTATGGGACTGGGTAGATGTGTGTGCGTGTGTGTGGGTGGGTACATCAGCAGGTGTGTGAATAAGTGTGTGATTGTGTATCAGTATGTGAGTGGGTGTGTGGGTATGTAAGTGGGTGTGTGTGTCTGTGTGTGGGTATGTCAGTTGGTCGTTGGGTATGTGAGTAGGTATGTGTGTCTGTGTGTGGGTGAGTGGGTGTGTGTGTGAATGAGTGGGTTAAGTATGTGAGTAGGTGGGTGGGTATGAGAGTGGGTGTGTGGGTATGTGAGTAGGTGGGTTTGTGTGTGGGCAAGAATCAAGCCTCCTGCCTGGGTGGCAGGGCTCTAGATACCAGGGACTTGCTCCTCCAACAAGCCTTGGTTGGAGTATTGGAATGACTGTGTTAGTAAAGGGGCTGTATCTGTCTCTGGGCCAGAGCGCCACACTGGACGCTTTCTTGGGCAGACTGTCTCTAACCACCCCTTTCACTTCAGGGCTGCTGCACACTGAGGTCATGCCTTTGCTGGCTGGAAGTGGTGGGGCTAGCTGTGGTTCAGTTCCTGAGGGGCGAGGCCTCAGAAGTGACAGTGTCCATAGCTAGTCCAGGATCCTGGCCTGGATCCGTAAAGCTTGTCCGTGATCAGGACTTGGATTAGGATCCACTTGCCCCAGTTCCAATAGAAGCCCACGAACGTGCAATACATTTACAAGAGAGAGGCAACACATGTATGGCCACCCTCCTGTCCTGAATCGAGTGGCACTATGCACCGACTGGAGTTGGGTATCCAAGGCCAATCAGTGATCTGTGGCACTAGGATATCGTTAAATTTAAGCAGTATTCTGACTTAGAGGCATTCAGTCATAATCCCACAAATGGTAGCTTCGCACTATTGGCTCCTCAGCCAAGCACATACACCAAATGTTTGAACCTGCAGTTCCTGTCATACTGAGCAGGATTACTATTGCAACAACATATTATCAGTAGGGTAAAACTAACCTGTCTCACGATGGTTTAACTTTGTGATTCTTTCTCATTCTTGGTATATCTATTCTCCAGCTTGTTCTTCCATTTCCTCCCAGTCTATCACCGTCCCCATCTGATTCTGTTGTCCCAAATGCACATATCATTCCCATTTGCACAGAAGGTTGGCACTTTTTCAATCTCGTGCTGGAGTGTTCAGAGCATGGGTTCTATTTTCTTTGCCTGCTCTGTAGGTTTCTGCATTTCTCAGTGAGCTCATCCATAGCTTTTTTTGGCTGTATCCTGATCACTGACTGTGTGTTGCGCCTTCTGGTGTACTCCATCATACTGGGTCTGAAACTGTTCCAAGTGTACTGCCCACCTAGTTCTTCTGCTCTGCTGCTTTGACTCTTAATTTCTCCAGTTTCTGCTATATTTCTTCCAGTCCCTGACTTAGCTTCACCACCTCCCGTTCTCTGTCTCTCAGCTGCTCCACGCAGCTGGCTATCATGATCCTGATGAAGGGCTTTTGCCCGAAACATCAATTTTCCTGCTCCTCGGATGCTGCCTGACTTGCTGTGCTTTTCTAGCACCACACTCTCGACCTTTATCACTATAGTTTGTTAAGTTTTAAAGCACTCTTCCTTTCAACTTTCCATGCCACCTTCCTGCATTTCTGTCCCACAGGTCCCAGACCTAATATTTGCTCACTGCAATGGTTGACTCACCTGGGCCACTTCTAATTTAGGGACTTCCTTAGTATCTCTTCCCACTCTGGGCACTGTGCCATTCCATCTATTAGTTCCTTTTAATTTACTGCTCTCTTTCTTGTGGGTCCCTTAACTTATATTTGCTACTTTTTTTTTCACTTCTCTGTGACTCTGAGTTCCTGACACTTTTCACTATTTCTTACCTAGTGGGTCTCTGACCCTACTTTAGCTTCTCTGTATCCGCGTAGGTCCTCTGACTCTGTATTCAGCTTCCTTGACACAAATTTCTTTAACCCTATAATAGTCTATGGCTGTTTGTCATCCTCACATTACAAGCATTTGGTTTATGGCCCAATCGCTGGTTGGAAGCCTCCATCCTCTTTTACCCACTTGAATCCTGTCACATGGGGTAGCTAGCTGCCCTTTTAAATCAGGCTCAGGCTGGAGGTCTGAGAGTTCAAGGTTAGTGGGGTTTGACATTGGAAGTTATACAAATAATTCTAATTGAAGAGCACACAGGAACATGTTGTCTGTGCTTTGGACATATCGACCAGTTTATGTCAAAACATATTATGCAAGTGCTCATCAGTGAAACAGGATGCAGAATTCGATTTGTGGTTCAACTCAATTTTAATAGCAAAATATTCTTTCTTGAAAACACCATGTGCGCATTTCCCAAATTCTCACAATATTTACTCTGTATCTATTTCTATCTGTCTGAGAAATCATATTACCTGCAACAATCTACGTATTTGAGCTGGGCCATTGGAACCTCCTCCCTCTCTGACATACAGCTGGCTGTCTTTCATAAAGAGGGTCAGGACAGAACTTGTCTCTCTCAATGGTCAGAGCTCCGCTGCTGGACCAGGTTGAGTGTTCATCCTCCTTAGCCTACACCTTCCAGAATGTTCTGTGGCCGTTAGCCAATGGGATCATGAGCTAGGTTCAAAGTATCCAATGGGGTCACTCCACTGTGGCCATGTGGAGGTGTAAAGTGCATACTCAAGTAGTCAAAATGCCAGAATGTCTGATCAACACTTCTCCAATACACAACCCTCAGGCTGGTTGTAATTGGTTCCCCCAAACCTTTCTGACCTCTTTGACCTTGATTTCCGCTGTTCTCTGCAGTCAATAGCTGCTGACTACTGTTTAATTCAGTTTGGCCAATTTTCTGTCAGGCCTGAGTTCTCCAGCTGTGTGTCAATTTAGAATCTCCAATTTTAGATCGGTAGTCATCTGACTAGTGACCTTTCAGATATAGCAGGAGCTTGTGAATTGTCAAAAGTTGCTTGTGTCACCTGCTGCAACCCAGAAGAGTCTTAGGCTGCAAACAAAGGTCCACACAGAACTGCTGACAGTCTCAGCAAGTCCCATTACTAACAGGAGATGACAAAGCACTGTGACAGACTCCTTGAAGAAATGATACTGCTCCTCAAGAAGGAAGTAATGCTTGAACAGCCTGTTCTCTTGCATAATGCTTCCCTCATCCACTAATTCATATAGTCATAGGGATGTACAGTATGGAAACAGACCCTTCGGTCCAACCCGTCCATGCCGACCAGATATCCCAACCCAATTTAGTGCCACCTGCCAGCACCCGGCCCATATCCCTCCAAACCTCATATACCTATCCAAATGCCTCTTAAATGTTGCAAATGTAACAGGCTCCACCACAGCCTCAGCTGATAGGAAGGAAACCAGAATTGCACACAATATTCCAACAGTGGCCTAACCAATGTCCTGTACAGCCGCAACATGACCTCCCAACTCCTGTAGTAAAAAGTGAGGTCTGCAGATGCTGGAGATCAGAGCTGAAAATGTGTTGCTAGTTAAAGCGCAGCAGGTCAGGCAGCATCCAAGGAGCAGGAGATTCAAAGTTTCGGGCACAAGCCCTTCGTCAGGAATGAGAAAAGTGTGTCCAGCAGGCTAAGATAAGAGGTAGGGAGGAGGGACTTGGGGGAGGGGCGATGGAGATGTGATAGGTGGAAGGAGGTTAAGGTGAGGGTGATAGGCTGGAGTGGGGTGGGGGCGGAGAGGTCAGGAAGAGGATTGCAGGTTAGGAGGGCGGTGCTGAGTTCGAGTGAATCGACTGAGACAAGGTGGGGGGAGGGGAAATGAGGAAACTGGAGGAATCTGAGTTCATCCCTTGTGGTTGGAGGGTTCCCAGGCGGAAGATGAGGCGCTCTTCCTCCAACCGTCGTGTTGTTATGTTCTGGCGATGGAGGAGTCCAAGGACCTGCATGTCCTTGGTGGAGTGGGAGGGAGAGTTAAAGTGTTGAGCCACGGGGTGGTTGGGTTGGTTGGTCCGGGCATCCCAGAGGTGTTCCCTGAAGCGTTCCGCAAGTAGGCGGCCCGTCTCCCCAATATAGAGGAGGCCACATCGGGTGCAGCGGATGCAATAGATGATGTGTGTGGAGGTGCAGGTGAATTTGTGGCAGATATGGAAGGATCCCTTGGGGCCTTGGAGAGAGGTAAGGGAGGAGGTGTGGGCGCAAGTTTTGCATTTCCTGCGGTTGCAGGGGAAGATGCCGGGAGTGGAGGTTGGGTTGGTGGGGGGTGTGGATCTGACGAGGGAGTCACGGAGGGAGTGGTCTTTGCGGAACGCTGATAGGGGAGGGGATGGAAATATATCCCTGGTGGTGGGGTCCGTTTGGAGGTGGCGGAAATGATGGTGGATGATACGCTGTATACGGAGGTTGGTGGGGTGGTAGGTGAGAACCAGTGGGGTTCTGTCCTGGTGGCGGTTGGAGGGGCAGGGCTCAAGGGAGGAGGAGCGGGAAGTGGAGGAGATGCGGTGGAGGGCATCGTCGATCACGTCTGGGGGGAATCTGCGGTCTTTGAAGAAGGAGGCCATCTGGGCTGTACGGTATTGGAACTGGTCCTCCTGGGAGCAGATGCGGCGTAGACGAAGGAATTGGGAATATGGGATGGCGTTTTTACAGGGGGCAGGGTGGGATGAGGTGTAGTCCAGGTAGCTGTGGGAGTCAGTCGGTTTATAGTAGATGTCTGTGTTGATTCGGTCGCCCGAGATAGAAATGGAAAGGTCTGGGAAGGGGAGGGAGGAGTCTGAGACAGTCCAGGTGAATTTCAGGTCGGGATGGAAGGTGTTGGTAAAGTTGATGAACTGTTCAACCTCCTCGTGGGAGCACGAGGCAGCGCCGATACAGTCATCGATGTAGCGGAGGAAAAGGTGGGGCGTGGTGCCAGTGTAGTTGCGGAAGATGGACTGTTCCACATATCCTACGAAGAGACAGGCATAGCTGGGGCCCATGCAGGTGCCCATGGCAACTCCTTTAGTTTGGAGGAAATGGGAGGATTGGAAAGAGAAGTTGTTCAGGGTGAGGACCAGTTCAGTCAGTCAAAGGAGGGTGTCAGTGGAAGGGTACTGGTTGGTGCGGCGGGAAAGGAAGAAGCGGAGGGCTTTGAGTCCTTCGTGATGGGGGATGGAGGTGTACAGGGACTGGATGTCCATCGTGAAGATAAGGCGTTGGGGACCGGGGAAGCGAAAATCATGGAGGAGGTGGAGGGCGTGGGTGGTGTCCCGAATGTAGGTGGGGAGTTCTTGGACTAAGGGGGACAGAACCGTGTCGAGGTATGCGGAGATGAGTTCGGTGGGGCAGGAGCAGGCTGAGACAATGGGTCGGCCGGGGCAGTCAGGTTTGTGGATTTTGGGCAGGAGGTAGAAACGGGCGGTGCGGGGTTGTGGGACTATGAGGTTGGAGGCGGTGGATGGGAGATCCCCTGAGGTGATGAGGTTATGGATGGTCTGGGAGATGATGGTTTGGTGGTGGGAGGTGGGGTGATGGTCAAGGGGGCAATAGGAGGAGGCATCCACGAACTGGCGTTTGGCCTCAGCGGTATAAAGGTCGGTGCGCCAAACTACTACCGCACCTCCCTTGTCTGCCGGTTTGATGGTGAGGTTGGGGTTGGAGCGGAGGGAGTGGAGGGCTGCACGTTCTGAGCGTGAGAGGTTGGAGTGGGTAAGAGGGGTGGACAACCTCTCACCCTCAGAACGTTCAGCCCTCCACTCCCTCCGCTCCAACCCCAACCTCACCATCAAACCGGCAGACAAGGGAGGTGCGGTAGTAGTTTGGCGCACCGACCTTTATACCGCTGAGGCCAAACGCCAGTTCGTGGATGCCTCCTCCTATTGCCCCCTTGACCATCACCCCACCTCCCACCACCAAACCATCATCTCCCAGACCATCCATAACCTCATCACCTCAGGGGATCTCCCATCCACCGCCTCCAACCTCATAGTCCCACAACCCCGCACCGCCCGTTTCTACCTCCTGCCCAAAATCCACAAACCTGACTGCCCCGGCCGACCCATTGTCTCAGCCTGCTCCTGCCCCACCGAACTCATCTCCGCATACCTCGACACGGTTCTGTCCCCCTTAGTCCAAGAACTCCCCACCTACATTCGGGACACCACCCACGCCCTCCACCTCCTCCATGATTTTCGCTTCCCCGGTCCCCAACGCCTTATCTTCACGATGGACATCCAGTCCCTGTACACCTCCATCCCCCATCACGAAGGACTCAAAGCCCTCCGCTTCTTCCTTTCCCGCCGCACCAACCAGTACCCTTCCACTGACACCCTCCTTTGACTGACTGAACTGGTCCTCACCCTGAACAACTTCTCTTTCCAATCCTCCCATTTCCTCCAAACTAAAGGAGTTGCCATGGGCACCTGCATGGGCCCCAGCTATGCCTGTCTCTTCGTAGGATATGTGGAACAGTCCATCTTCTGCAACTACACTGGCACCACCCCCCACCTCTTCCTCCGCTACATCGATGACTGTATCGGCGCTGCCTCGTGCTCCCACGATGAGGTTGAACAGTTCATCAACTTTACCAACACCTTCCATCCCGACCTGAAATTCACCTGGACTGTCTCAGACTCCTCCCTCCCCTTCCTAGACCTTTCCATTTCTATCTCGGGCGACCGAATCAACACAGACATCTACTATAAACCGACTGACTCCCACAGTTATCTGGACTACACCTCCTCCCACCCTGCCCCCTGTAAAAACGCCATCCCATATTCCCAATTCCTTCGTCTCCGCCGCATCTGCTCCCAGGAGGACCAGTTCCAATACCGTACAGCCCAGATGGCCTCCTTCTTCAAAGACCGCAGATTCCCCCCAGACGTGATCGACGATGCCCTCCACCGCATCTCCTCCACTTCCCACTCCTCCTCCCTTGAGCCCCGCCCCTCCAACCGCCACCAGGACAGAACCCCACTGGTTCTCACCTACCACCCCACCAACCTCCGTATACAGTGTATCATCCGCCGTCATTTCCGCCACCTCCAAATGGACCCCACCACCAGGGATATATTTCCCTCCCCTCCCCTATCAGCGTTCCGCAAAGACCACTCCCTTCGTGACTCCCTCGTCAGGTCCACACCCCCCACCAACCCAACCTCCACTCCCGGCATCTTCCCCTGCAACCGCAGGATATGCAAAACTTACGCCCACACCTCCTCCCTTACCTCTCTCCAAGGCCCCAAGGGATCCTTCCATATCTGCCACAAATTCACCTGCACCTCCACACACATCATCTATTGCATCCGCTGCACCCGATGTGGCCTCCTCTATATTGGGGAGACGGGCCGCCTACTTGCGGAACGCTTCAGGGAACACCTCTGGGACGCCCGGACCAACCAACCCAACCACCCCGTGGCTCAACACTTTAACTCTCCCTCCCACTCCACCAAAGACATGCAGGTCCTTGGACTCCTCCATCGCCAGAACATAACAACACGACGGTTGGAGGAAGAGCGCCTCATCTTCCGCCTGGGAACCCTCCAACCACAAGGGATGAACTCAGATTCCTCCAGTTTCCTCATTTCCCCTCCCCCCACCTTGTCTCAGTCGATTCACTCGAACTCAGCACCGCCCTCCTAACCTGCAATTCTCTTCCTGACCTCTCCGCCCCCACCCCACTCCAGCCTATCACCCTCACCTTGACCTCCTTCCACCTATCACATCTCCATCGCCCCTCCCCCAAGTCCCTCCTCCCTACCTCTTATCTTAGCCTGCTGGACACACTTTTCTCATTCCTGATGAAGGGCTTGTGCCCGAAACATCGAATCTCCTGTTCCTTGGATGCTGCCTGACCTGCTGCACTTTAACCAGCAACACATTTTCAGCTCTGATCTCCAGCATCTGCAGACCTCACTTTTTACTACAGGAGTTGGGAGGTCATGTTGCGGCTGTACAGGACATTGGTTAGGCCACTGTTGGAATATTGCGTGCAATTCTGGTCTCCTTCCTATCAGCCTGGGGCTGTGGTGGAGCCTGTTACATTTGCAACATTTAAGAGGCATTTGGATGGGAATATGAGGTTTGGAGGGATATGGGCCGGGTGCTGGCAGGTGGCACTAAATTGGGTTGAGATATCTGGTCGGCATGGACGGGTTGGACCGAAGGGTCTGTTTCCATGCTGTACATCTCTATGACTATATGAATTAGTGGATGAGGGAAGCATTATGCAAGAGAACAGGCTGTTCAAGCATTACTTCCTTCTTGAGGAGCAGTATCATTTCTTCAAGGAGTCTGTCACAGTGCTTTGTCATCTCCTGTTAGTAATGGGACTTGCTGAGACTGTCAGCAGTTCTGTGTGGAATCTCCTGTTCCTTGGATGCTGCCTGACCTGCTGCGCTTTAACCAGCAACACATTTTCAGCTCCCAACTCCTGTACTCAATACGCTGACCAATAAAGGAAAGCATATCAAATGCCTTCTTCACTTGCGACTATCTACTTGCGACTCCACTTTCAAGGAGCTATGAATCTGTACTCCAAGGTCTCTTTGTTCACCAACACTCTCCAGGACCTTACCATAAAATGTATAAGTCCTGCTAAGATTTGCTTTCTCAAAAAGCAGCTGCTCGCATTTATCTGAATTAAACTCCATCTGCCACTTCTCAGCCCATTGGCCCATCCTGTTGTAATCTGAGGTAACCCTCTTCGCTGTCTACTACACCTCCAATTTTGGTGTCATTTGCAAACTTACTAACTGTACCTCTTATGCTCGCATCCAAATCATTTATGTAAATGACAAAAAGTAGAGGGCCCAGCACCGATCCTTGTGGCACTCCACTGGTCACAGGCCTCCAGTCTGAAGAACAACCCTCCACCACCACCCTCTGTCATCTACCTTTGAGCCAGTTCTGTATCCAAATGGCTAGTTCTCCCTGTATACCTTGCTAACCAGTCTCCCATGGGGAACCTTGTTGAACCCCTTACTGAAGTCCATATAGATCACATCTACTGCTCTGCCCTCATCAATCTTCTTTGTTACTTCTTCAAAAAACTCAATCAAGTTTGTGAGACATGATTTCCCACGCACAAAGCCATGTTGACGATCCCTAATCAGTCCTTGCCTTTCCAAATACATGTACATCCTGTCCCTCAGGATTCCTTCCAACAACTTGCCCACCACTGAGGTCAGGCTCACCGGTCTATAGTTCCCTGGCTTGTCTTTACTGTCCTTCTTAAACAGTGGCATCACGTTTACCAAACTCCAGTCTTCCGGCACCTCATCTGTGACTATCGATGATACAAATATCTCAGCAAGAGGCCCAGCAATCACTTCTCTAGCTTCCCACAGAGTTCTCGGGTACACCTGATCAGGTCATGGGGATTTATCCACCTTTACCCGTTTCAAGACATCCAGCACTTCCTCCTCTGTAATCTGGACATTTTGCAAGATGTTACCATCTATTTCCCTACAGTCTATACCTTCCATATCCTTTTCCACAGTAAATACTGATGCAAAATATTCATTCAGTATCTCCCCCATTTTCTGTGACTCCACACAAAGGCCGCCTTGCTGATCTTTGAGGGGCCCTATTCTCTCCCTAGTTACCCTTTTGTCCTTAATATATTTGTTAAAAACCCTTTGGATTCTCATTAATTCTAAATTCCTTCCTCCTTTTACTCTACCTCCTTCTACATGCTGGTCCCCATCCCCTCCTCCTGGTTACTGTCCCTTCTCTCTCCCCATGTTTCCTGGAGTAGGGATACACTGGTTGCATTGTCAGTCTCCATTCCTAAAGAGCTGGGATGCACTGCTGGTGTCAGTATTCTAGAGCTGGGGTGTGCTTGTGTCATTGCTGCTCCCATTTTCTTGGAGATGCGATACGCTGGTTTCATTGCTGCCACCCATTTCTGGAGCTGAGATGGGCAAGTTGCACTGCTGCTCTGCAAGGGACCACTTATTTCCTTTTTGCATTGTAAACCAGAATGGAAGTCAGACCACAGTACACCTGAAATACGAGAGAGTTTTGCAACTTGGAAAACCAAATGATGCATATTTTTAGAGATGGAAGACAAAGTTGCTCTTGGAGCAATGAGACTGATATATTGTGTCAAATCAGGAGTTTTTGAGTTAAGGGAAGGCTCCTTATGCCAGCCCTGTGTTTGGTTGAGCTGCAGTTTTGTTTTTACCAGATCTGCAAGTGCGATGCACCCGGAGATCTCCAGCGCCTGCGAATAGAAAATATCTCTCCCCATTTCTCCCAATGTGAGCGAAAAGGCAGGAAAAACCATGGAAGATCAAAAACAGTGCAAACAACACAAGACCTAGGTCCATCTGATCAGGAAGTCATCACTGCTGAAATCAAAAGGAACTGAGACAATTAACCTATCTTTGAAATCTGGACTTATGATCGTTAGCGTTTTGTTCCCTGTTTATATTTTACCAACCATATTTATGTAAAGCATCTGTCTCTCGTCTGTTTTATTTGTGAATCAAAGATAAAGGTAAAGTCATCATACTCCTACTAGAGCATAGGGCTGCTCGATCACTGCAGAGACACATGACCGGTATTGGTTTAACCTGAGGGTCACGTTGCCTCAGGTGAGGGGACAGGCTGAGATGTTGGTAACCTCAGCTGGTGTAGGAAATGAACCTGTGCTGTTGGCACCACTCTGCATCGCAAACCCAGTGAAGTGCGAGTGTGCTTGTTTTTGTAGTTTGAAGGGGCACAGTTTAAATTGTAAGATAGTAGATTAGTAATCCAAAACTGCACAGCTATTCTGAAGTTCTGCACATACCGACTGGTGTGCCAAAGCATTGACTTGCAGTTTTGGAAGTCACTGTCATGCACTAAAAAGAAAATTAGAGGAAGTATTAGCAGTCAGTCAAGTAAATTCATCATCTTAGTTGTTTAACTGGGATTTTTATACATTTTGTGATGACTAGTGGTACAGTGGGGTTCAATTACCAGCATACTTTTCAGTTATAAATCACAACACCTTCCAGCATCCTACCCACGAGGTGCTGGTTGCATTGCTGCTGACAGTCTCTCAGAGCTGGGGTGTGCTAGTTGCATTGCCACCCTCCCTCCCTCCAGATAACTCAGCACAAACCAAAGAGTGCACCTTGGACTTCACTTTGGGTTCAGATGTAATTTCAAGGTCTCACCCAAGAGATTTGAGCACCTAATTTGGTCTGGTACTTATAGCAGCATTGAGGAAGTGCGGCACCGGCAGAGGTGCTACCTCACAGATGCTACACCTAAGTTCCACCTTCCCTCTCAGACAGTGTAAAAACCATCCTGTACCATGATGTGAAGAGGTACAGTAAGTTATCCCGAGTGAGTTGGTTACGATTTTTCGCTCAACCATTCTAAATCCTATTTTAAAAATCTTGAGAAACTCAGCAGGTCTAGCAGCATCTGTGGAAAGAAAACAGTGTTAGTGCTGAGTCCAGTGAGCCTTCTTCAGGGCTGATAGTAGCAAGGAAAAGATGGCATGTATGCTGATGACAGGTGATGAGGGGGAAAAGGAGTAAGCAGACAGGTGGAGGTGCGAGCCCAGAGGGGGACAAAGAATGTTATACAGACAACGGCCTAGACAATACCAAGGAAAGGAGAAAAGCTGATAATCAGAAGTGCAGGAAATGGGTCGGACACTCCCAAGGACCGTTTCAACAACAGTGGCGGGGAATCTTCAGTTGAAGTAAAAGGTGGACATTTCTGAGGTTCCCTGTGGAAGAATAAATTGTTTAGGAAGCCAGCATGAAGCTTAATGATTAAAATTTAATAAAATGAAGGATAAAGTGGCTTAAGGATTAACATTTATTATTATTAACAACATAGGTGTTTTAGTTAAAAGCAGTAACCAGTACAAAACAAAACTTTTTGGTCATAATCCATGAATCTTAGCAAGTACTGGCCTTTTGGCCAGAATTCCTGGGAAAGAACAGTCAGCCTCCGTGACCTGAACTAGCTGTGAACAGTACGAGTTATAAAACTGCAGTTTTCATTCATTCCCTACCAGTTTGGCTCATTATCGTAACTCGGTTTGCTACTAAAATGAAACAGTCACGTAAAGACATGATTACATTATAAAAATACTATTTTGAATAACTTGGAGATGCTACGTATATATGTACAGATTCTCTACCCTTGCATGCAAGAATAAAAACAAAAGACTCGCTTTAGACAAAGAAATCATTTGTTGGAATCTTGTTTCAGGTCAGTAAAACTTCAACACTCCCTGCAGAAAATGGCATCATCATAAAAGATTGACAAGCAGAGAATGGAATGGAGTTCTTACAGGAAGCAGGGTGTGAGGATGTATAGTCCAGGTAACTGTGGGAATCAGTGAGTTTGTAATAGATATCGATGGCTAGCGTATTTCCCAGAAATGGAAACAGATGTCGAGGAAGGGAGGAGTCAGAGATGGACTGGGTTAAGATGAAAGCAGGATGGAAACTGGAAGCAAAATTGATATTTTTTTCCAGTTCAAAGATATAAAAGAGACCCACAGGGCAACGTTTTCACACAGAGGGTGGTACGTGCATGGAATGAGTTGCCTGGGGAAGTGGTGGAGACTGGTACAATTGCAACATTTAAGAGGCATCTGGATGGGTATATGAATAGGAAGGGTTTGGAGGGATATGGGCCGGGTGCTGGCAGGTGGGACTAGATTGGATCGGGATATCTGGTCGGCATGGACGGGTTGGACCGAATGGTCTGTTTTCGTGCTGTACATCTCTATGACTCTGAGATGAGAGGGGAATCCTCACTGATGATGTCATCAACATACTGGAGAAAGAGCTGTGGGTGGGGTCAGGGTAGGACTGGAACAGGAATGTTCCACATATCCCACAAAGAGAGAGGCATAACTGGGGCCCATACGAATAGCCATGGCCAACCCTTTAACCTGAAGAAAGTGAGAGGAATTAAAGGAGAAGGAAACTGGGGACAAACTTGATGAGGCGGAGGAGGGTGGGGACAGTTCAAGCCTTCTTTCCAGGAAGAAACAGACAGCTCTAAGACCATTTTGATGGCGGATGGATATGTCAAGGGTTTGTAAATCCACGGTAAAGAGGAGATTGCTAGAGCCTGCAAATTGGAAATTTTGAAACAGTGTCAGAAGGGACTGGACAAAGGTAGGAAGAAATAAGTACCTTGGGGTAGGAACAGCCAGAAACAATGGGTCTGCCTGAGCAGTCCATCTCAAAGTCTACAAACAGAAAGGAGAAGGGGGTTGTAAGGGGTTGGTGAACTATGAGCTTGGGGGCTGCTTGGTGGTGGTGGTGGGTGGGGGAGAATTGAGATTCCCCAGGTCAGTGTATGGTCAGTTTGATGATAGCCCTGTAAAATGCCTTGGGACATTTTACTACAATAAAGCTGACACAGTCAATGCTTTTAAAATCACATTTTATTAAATTCTTAGAATACAGATAGAATAGAATACTTAATTATAACTTCATGCAACACTGTTGATCATTTACTTCTTCAGTCTTGACTTTTTTTAATGCAGACCTCTACACCTCAATTAAGCACATCCCCTTAATTACATCTTGGCATTTTAAGAGCTGGTCATACAATTATCCAATGTGGAAAGAGTTGCACAAAGCCAGAACCAGAACCAGCCAATAGAGATTTAAGTCCTCTCATTGTTAACAAGGACCAAAATCTGTTTTTCTTTGTAAAATTCTCTTCCACACTGAAGAGAGGTTACATGTGTATTCTCAGGAAATTACATAGATCTCAATATTAGCAGCATTTGTATATTGCTCATAGCTGGATAAAACATGGACACAGTCTTTAGACAGTACATCAAGAGGTCAAAAGGATAACTCTTCTTCAAAAGACAAATTATTGTAGCCAATTCCTGAAAAATTACACAGCGAACAGAATGAAGTCCAGATAGAAAACACCTTCACTGGAAGGCAGGAGGGAATTCAGATGCCTTGCAGAATGGCCATGCCTGAATGTGTTAAGAGCTCTCCATCCCATAGCGCAAAGGCTGGAACTAGTGGCATCTTGAAATCAACTGTTATTGTGCTAACAACCGCTGCTTTCTCAACATCTATTAAACTAAGCTCCTTGTTGTCACAGTCCAGAAGAAAGCCCACTCGATCAGGCTTTCCAAAGAAGTCAACTGGTACCATCTCACTGGAAGACATGGAGTACCACTTCCTCTGGAGATAGGCATAAACCCAGGAGCAATCATTGGCACCAATACATTCTTCTCGTGACATGTTTGCCTCTGCCACCCCAATTCGGAACTCTTGAGATCGTTTCACTGTTACTTCCCAGTAATGTCTCCCAGTTGAAAGAGTCACATCAGCCAAGACCACAGCCCACTCTCTGAAGCGCTCAGGGTTTTTTGGCACTTTACTTGGGTCAATGCCAATCATACGGTAGATAACTCCCGTCTCTTTTTTGAAAAGGTCTAAGCAGCTGTGAGCTGTCTTCTCATCCAATTTGAAATTTAAGTCTATAAATGAAAAAAAGAAATGCTACACACTGCTACGCAAAGTACATTGCTTAAGAGACATTCCCAGTTAGCCAGTGGCAAGCAATTCCTTTTAAGCACACAGATTTGTTACCAAAAGTCTTCTCAGCTTCAATTATGAACATTTGAGGCTCAGTGTGGGATGGGTGAGATAGAGACTGCAGGTTGAGGTCAGATGGTTACGCTGGGAGTGGGAATCAGAAGAAATGGCCTAAGGTGAGGAATGAAATGATAAGTGTATAGGGGTGAGCAAGAAGACTGTTAGGTATTGAGAAGATGGGTCACAGAGTGAGGAGTTGTGAGCAGGCTCAGGGAAGGAGAAAAATGTCAGAATCAAAGGATTTTAGCTTGGTGGATGTGAAACAGAGATACAAAGCTTCAGGTGAAGAGGGATGAAAAGGAGAATGGGCTCGACATGTGTCCAGCATTTCTCTCAGAGCTGCAGCAGTGTGGCGATTGGAATTCAATGTAAGGGGTAGGATAGCAAAGAGGAAAATGAGGGGATCTTGTTGTGGATAGATAGGGAGATTGTTTCCATTAAAATCCTGTCAGGTGGATGGAGATGTTTCCATGGCCATTACTTAGAGAGCAAGGAACAATGTCCTGTTCATTATTGCTCAATTGGCATCAATAAAACAAACCCCACCCCTCCAACCGTAACAAGGACAGAACGCCCCTGGTGCTCACCTTCCACCCTACAAACCTTCGCATAAACCAAATCATCCGCCAACATTTCCGCCACCTCCAAAAAGACCCCACCACCAGGGATATATTTCCCTCCCCACCCCTTTCCGCCTTCTGCAAAGACCGTTCCCTCTGAGACTACTGGTCAGGTCCACGCCCCCTCTACAACCCACTCTCCCATCCTTTTACTTCTCCCTGTCATCGCACGAACTGTAAAACCTGTGCCCACACCTCCTCACTCACCTCTATCCAAGGCCCTAAAGGAGCCTTCCACATCCAAAGTTTTACCTGCACACCCGCTAATATCATTTATTGTATCCGTTACTCCCGATGCGGTCTCCTCTACATTGGGGAGACTGGGCGCCTCTTAGCAGAGTGCTTTAGGGAACATCTCCAGGACACCCGCACCAATCAACCACACCGCCCTGTGGCCCAACATCTCAACTCCCCCTCCCACTCTGCCAAGGACATGGAGGTCCTGGGCCTCCTTCACCGCCGCTCCCTCACCACCAGACGCCTAGAGGAAGAACGCCTCATCTCCCGCCTCGGAACACTTCAACCCCAAGGCATCAATGTGGACTTCAACAGTTTCCTCATTTCCCCTTCCCCCTCCTCACCCTAGTTCCAAACTTCCAGCTCAGCACTGTCCCCATGACTTGTCCGGTCTTGTCCTATCTGCCTATCTCCTTTTCCACCTATCCACTCCACCCTCTCCTCCCTGACCTATCACCTTCATCCCCTCCCCCACTCACCCATTGTCCTCTATACTCTTTTTCCCCACCCCCACCCCCCTCTAGCTTATCTCTCCACCCTTCAGGCTCACTGCCTTTATTCCTGATGAAGGACTTTTGTCCGAAATGTCGATTTCACTGCTCCTCGGATGCTGCCTGAACTGCTGTGCTCTTCCAGCACCACTAATCCAGAATCTGGTTTCCAGCATCTGCAGTTTTTACCTTCCAAACTTCAATTAACAGTTGACATTAATTGATCTACAAATGCCATTCGATGAGTGTTTTCTATTCCTATTTTCCCAAAAAAAATGAGCTTGCTGTTGTTATGGGATCTTGTTGTATACTCATTTCTAACATTACAATGGTGACATTTCAAAGAGTGCAAGATGTACATAAAAAAACAGGAACTCAGCTGATCAGGGAGACAAGTTTAGTGAGAATACTGAGGTCTGGCACTACTGCAGCAGCCACGTCACATGCCCATGCAGTCTTACCAGATCCAATTGCCTCCAGAAGTGCATTAACACATCCTACTGGACCAATGAATTAGTCCACAGTTGTTCAGCTGGCAGTCCCAGTGGGAGAGGCAGGTGCCATTGCAGCAGACAGGGTATCTTTAGATAGCAATACGGATGTTGAAAAAATTAAAATGATTTGTGGTGGTGGGATTTGCTGCATTAACAGACCAGTTTGCTGCTGCAGCTGTAGTTCTGCAACAGATGTGATAACAGATTGGGGCATAAATAAAATCAGAGGCAAAAATGGAGTGTGCTGGAAAAGCTCAGCAGATCTAACAGCATCTGTGAAGAGGATGTTTCAGGTCTGATCTGGTGACCCTTCCTCATAACTTCAGTTCCCAGTTTTGAGAAAGGGTCACCAGACCCAAAACGTTAACACTGATTTGTCTGCACAGGTGCTGCTAGACCTGCTGAGCTTTTCCAGCAATTTCAATTTTTGCAGGAGTGTAAGTAAAAGAGGCATTGCTGAGAGGCTGTCTCCAAGAACTTGTTGGACTTTGCCTGCAGCCTAGATTCATTTGCAGCTAGTAACATTCTGGCAGTGTCTCCAAAGAAACAGGCACCAATTGGCTACGCATTACTGTTAGACTATTTCAATCAATCATCGCTGGTCTGGGGTCTGTTTTTTTCAAAATTCTACCTATTCATAATCCGATGATTGCCACTAACCACACCCTCACTAATCTTACTCTCCCAGTGATTCCACGAGGTTTAACAACCGCCGCTGTTCCCCTCAGTCTCAACATTAACTACAAACCCCACCAAAGTCGTTCCATTCCTTCAACCCTGCTACACACACCCACCCCCACATTATCACATGCCCGAGATTCTCATATACACCTCTCTCCCCCTCAGCAACACCCTGATGTGGTCAACGTTCTCATGTTCGGGGCTTCTCGCACGTGAAAGGTCAATAAACATCTTACAGCGTTTGGGAAAATCCAGGACACACAGTTGCTTCCTCGCCGCCACAAGTAACAGCCGATAGCCAGTTCCTCGCAAAATCCTCCAGCCCGCCGCCATCTTGAACCCAGTTACGGCCCGTCCCAACGTCATGACGGTGCCTCGCGAGCAATGCGTGCTTTCATCAGCGGCTCCCAGGGAAAAGGCGGTGGATCTGTCCAAGTCCGTGCTGTGTCGGTGCGTGTCTCTGCTGGTTCATTGTATGTTGGAGAACCGACGGTTCCCTCTTTCAGAAACAACTAGAAATTACTGGAGAAACTCAGCAGGTCAGGCAACATCTGTCGCGTGAGAGAGATAGTGTTAACATCCCGTGTCTGATATAATTCCCATACAGCCACAGAGATGTACAGCATGGAAACAGACCCTTCGGCCCAACCTGTCCATGCTGGCCAGATATCCCAACCCAATCTAGTCCCACCTGCCAGCACCCGGCCCATATCCCTCCAAATCCTTCCTATTCATATACCCATCCAAATGCCTCTTAAATGTTGTAATTGTATCAGCCTCCACCACTTCCTCTGGCAGCTCATTCCATACACGTACCACCCTCTGTGTGAAAACGTTGCCCCTTAGGTCTCTTTTATATCTTTCCCCTCTCACCCTAAACCTATGCCCCTCTAGTTCTGGACTCCCCCACCCCAGGGGAAAGACTTTGTCTATTTATCCTATCCATACCCCTCATGATTTTATAAACCTCTATAAGGTCACCCCTCAGCTCGGCGAACAGAACCACAACAACGGATACCCGAGCTACAAATCTTCAATCAGATTTTAAATCCCTCAGCCTCTGACGCTCCAGGAAAAACAGCCCCAGCCTGTTCAGCCTCTCCCTGTAGCTCAGACCCTCTCACCCTGCCAACATCCTTGTAAATCTTTTCTGAACCCTTTCAAGTTTAACAACATCCTTCCTATAAGAAGGACACTAGAATTGCACACAATACTCCAAAAGCGGCCTAACCAATATCCTGTACAGCCACACCATGACTTCCCAACTCCTCTACTCAATAGTTTAACCAGTCCAGGAAAGCATACCAAATGCCTTCTCCACTATCCTATCTACCTGTGACTCCACTTTCAAGGGGCTATGAACCTTCACTCCAAGGTCTCTTTGTTCAGCAACACTCCCCAGGACCTTACCATTAAGTGTATAAGTCCTGCCCTGATTTCTCTTTCCAAAATGCAGTATCTCACATTTATCTAAATTAAAGTCCATCTGCCGCTCCTCAGCCTATTGGCCCATCTGATCAAGATCTCATTGTAATCTGAGGTAACCTTCTTTGCTGTCCACTGCACCTCCAATTTTGGTGTCATCTGAAAACTTACTATACCTCCTATGCTTCCATCCTCTTCAGATGGGCCTGATATGCTAAGGGTTGAGCAAACGGTGGACGAGTTGGGGGCACAACTTTTAACATGGGGGTACAATGTCATTGCTGTCACAGAGACATGGCTGAGAGAGGGCACTGAGCTCAATATTCCAGGATACAGGGCTTTCAGGTGAGACAGGGAAGGGGGTAAAAGAGGAGGTGTTGCAAATTTGACCAGGGAATCTATTACAACAGTAAGAGAGGGATAACATCTTGGAAAGTTCCTCAAGTGAAACCACATGGGAGAGATTAAAAACCAAAGGAACACAATCACATTGCTGGAAGTGATAGGACCCTGAACAGTCCAAAAAAGAGAACAGATATATAGACAAATTCCAGGGAAATGTAAAAATATTAGGGTAGTCATAGTACCCACCTTTCCCAGCATGCTGTGAAAGATTTAGAGGGAGCAGAATTTTTAAAATGTATTCAGGATAGCTTTTTAAGCCAGTATTTAGAACATCCCACAAGAGAGGGGGCTGTACTGGACTTAATTTTTGGCAACAAAGCTGGGAGAGTGGTTGAAGTATCATTGGGAGAGTAGACAATGATTGTAACTCAGTTAGGTTCAACATTGTTGTTGGAAAAGGTCAATGATGGACCTGAAGTCAAAGTTCTCAACTAGGAGAAGGCTGATTTTAATAAGATCAGATATAACTTGGCTAGAATGGACTGGGAGCAGATACTTTGAGGTAAATCTATGTCCAAACAGTAGGAAGCAGTCAAGAGGGAAATATGGAGAGTACAGGGCTAATCCAGACTAATAAAGAAGGGTGGGACCATCATCCTGAATATCAAGGAATGTGCAGGATTGGATAAAGAGAAGGCTGAATAGGAACATAGGAAATAGGTGCAGGAGTAGGCCGTTTGGCCCTTCGAGCCTACATCACCATTCAATACGATCATGGCTGATCGTGCAATCTCAGTGTCCCACTCCTGCCTTTTCTCATACCCCTTAATCCCTTTAGCTGCAAGGGCCATGTCCAGCTCCCTCTTGAATGTATCTAATGAACTGGCCCCAACAACTTCCTGGGGGAGAGAATTCCACAGGTTTGCAACTTTCTGAGTGAAGAGATTCTTCCACATCTCAGTCCTGAATGGCTTACCCCTTTTTCTTACACTGTGACCCCTTGTTCTTGATTTCCCCAACATCGGGAACATTCATCCTGCATCTAGCCTGTCCTGTCCCATCAGGATTTTATGTTTCTATGAGATTTCCTCCTCATTCTTCTAAACTCCAGCGAATACAAGCCCACTTGACCCAGTTTTTCCTCATATGTCAGTCCTGCCATTCCAGGAATCAGTCTGGTGACCCTTCGCTGGACTCCCTCAATAGCAAGAATATCCTTTCTCAGATTAGGAGACCAAAACTGCACATAGTACTCAAGATGTGGCCTCATCACGGCACAAATGCAACAAGACATCCTTACTCCTGTATCCTAATCCTCTCGTTATGAAGGAGAGCTTTCCTCACTGTCTGCTGCACCTGCACGCCAACCTTCAGTGACTGTTCCACCATGACACCCAAGTCTTGTTGCACCTCACCTTTTCCTAAACTGTCACCATTCCGATCATAATCTGCCTTCCTGTTTTTGTGACCAAAATGGATAACCTCACATTTATCCACATTATGTTGCATTTGTCAAGTATTTGCCCACTCAGCCAGTCTGTCCAAGTCACCCTGCAGCCTCTTAGCATTCTCTTCACAGCACACACTGCTACCCAGCTTAGCGTCATCTGCAAATTTGGAGATATGGCGTTCAATTCCTTTGCCCAAATCATTAATGTATATTGTGAACAGTTAAGAACAGAACCCTGCGGCACCCCACTCATCACTCCCTGCCACACTGAAAATGACCGGTTTATTCCAACTTTCTGCTTCCTGTCTGTCAACCATTTCTCTATCCATGTCAATACACCTCCCACACCATGAGCTTTAATTTTCCTTATTAATCTCTTGTGTGGAACCTTGTCAAAAGTCTTTTGAAAGTCCAGATACACAACATCTACTGATTCACCCTTGTACACTCTACTGGTCACATCCTCAAAACATTCCAGAAGATTTGTCAAGCATGATTTCCCGTTAGTGAATCCATGCTGACTTGGACTGATCCTGTCACCGCTTTCCAAATGCTCAGTTATTGCATCCTTAATGATTGACTTCAGCATTTTCCCCACCAGCAATGTCAGGCTGATTGGTCTATAATTCCCCATCTTCTCTCTCCCTCCTTTTTTAAAAGATTGGAGTTACATGAGTTACCTTCCAGTCCATTAGAACTCTTCCAAAGTCTACAGAATGTTGGAAAATGATCACTTCTGTATCTGCTATTGCTAGGGCTACTTCCTGAAGTACTCTGGGATGGATAGCATCAGGCCCTGGGGACTTATTGGGTTTTACTCCCATCAATTCCCCTAATACCATTTCCTGACTAATAAAGATTTCCTCAGTTTCCCCCTCTGTCCCCCTTGCATTTCCTGAGGGTTATTGTGTCCTCCTTAGTGAAGGCAGATCCAAAGTATTTGTTCAACTGGCCTTCCATCTCTGATGTCCATTATGAATTCACCTGATTCTAACTGCAAGGGACCTACATTTGTCTTCAGCAGTCAGTTTTTCATAGATTCCACAAGCTTACTTTCATGTTCTATTTTCCCTTTCTGAATTATCCTCCTCTGCTGAATTTTAAATTTCTCCCAGTCCTCAAGTTTGCTGCTTTTTCTAACCAATTTATATGCCTCCTTTTTGGCTTTAATACTGTTCCTGATTTGCTTTGTTAGCCATGGTTGTGCCACCTTCCCTGTCTTACTCTTATCCCAGATAGGGATGTACAATTGTTAAGTTCATCCATGTGTTTTTTTAAATGTTTACAATTGCCTTCCCACTATCAACTCCTTAAGTATCCTTCACCAGTCTTCTCTAGCCAATGCATGCCTCATAACATCAAAGTTAGCTTCCTTTAAGTTCAGGACCATAGTTTCAGATTTAATTGTCTCCCTCTCCATCTTAACAAAGAATTCTACCATATTGTGGTCACTTTTCCCCAAAGGATCTCGCACCACAATGTTGCTAATTAATCCTCTCGTTGCATAATAACAGTCTAGGAAGGCTTGCTCTCTAGTTGGTTCCTCAACATATTGGTTGAGAAAATCATCCCTCATACATTCCAGGAAATCCTCCTCCATCACATTACTACCAATTTGGTTAATCTAATCAATATGTAGATTGAAGTCACCTATAATGGCTGCTGTACCCTTACTGCATGCATCTCTAATTTCCTGTTTAATACAGTCCCCAACATCACAACTACTGTTTGGTGGTCTGTAGGCAACTCCTGCTAATGTTTAAAATCTGATTGAAGATTTGTAGCTCGGGTATCCGTTGTTGTGGTTCTGCTCGCCGAGCTGGAAGTTTTTGCTGCAAACGTTTCGTTCCCTGGCTAGGGAACATCATCAGTGCTGTTGGAGCCTCGTGTGAAGCGCTTCACACGAGGCTCCAACAGCACTGATGATGTTCCCTAGCCAGGGAACGAAACGTTTGCAGCAAAAACTTCCAGCTCTTGCTAATGTCTTTTTCCCTTTGGTGTTCCACGGCTCCACCCATACTGATTCCACATCGTCCAGGCTAATTTCCTCCTTAACCAGCAACACTACCCCACCTACCTTCCCTTTCTGTCTGGCTTTCCTGAAAATTGAATAACCCTGGATGCTGAATTCCCATCCTTGGTCACCCTGGAACCAGGTCTCTGTCATCCCAATTACATCATATCAGGTGACTGTCTGTGTGGAGTTTGCACATTCTTCCTGTGTCTGCATGCGTTTCCTCTGGGTGCTCCAGTTTCCTCCAACAGTCCAAAGATGTGCTGGTTCGGTAGATTGGGTGTGCAAAATTGCCCATAGTGCCCAGGGATGTGTAGGTTAGGTGGATGAGCCATGGGAAATGCAGAGTTCTAGGGATAGGCTAGGTGAGATATTCTTCGGAGAGTCAGTTGTTGGGCCGAATGACCTGTTTCCCACGCTGTTGGGATTGTATGATTCTGTGGAATGCTTCTTGCATTGAGATACACAGCATTCAGGCTCATTTTTGTTTTGACATTTAATGCCCTTTTAGAATCATTGTGAAATGTGCCTTTTCTGATTTTTCTGTTTGGTTTCTCTGCCTTCCACTTTCACTTTTCCCCTTCCTGTCCTTTTGTTTCTGTCCCTACTTTTACTTCCCTCCAACTTCCTGCATTGGTTCCCATCCCCCTTCCATATTAGTTTAAACCCTCCCCAACATCACTAGCAAACACTCTCCCAGAACATTGGTTCCAGTCTTGTCCAGGTGCAGACCATCCAATTTGTACTGGTCCCACCTCCCCCAGAACCTGTTCCAATGTCCCAGGAATTTGAATCCCTCTTTCTTACACCATCGTTCAACAGGCTGTTTTCCCTGGGGCATTGGAGGCTGAGGGGTGAGGAGATCATACCTCAAATTTGTTATAGTTCTTTGATGAAGTGACCAGGAAGGTTGATGAGGGCAGGGCAGTAGACATATTCTATATGGATTTCAGTAAAGCCTTTGATAAGGTTCCATATGATTGGCTGTTCTGGAAGGTGAGATTGCATGGAATCCAGGGGGAGCTGTCAAATTAAATACACAATTGGTTTGATGGAAGGAAGCAGAGTGTATTAGTGGAAGGATGCTTGTCAGACTGGAGGCCTATGACTAGTAGTGTACGTCAGGGGTTGGTGCTGGACCCATTGCTGTTTGTTATCTATATCAACGATTTGGATGAGAACATGCAAGGCATGATTAGTAAGTTTGCAGATGACACTAAAATAGGCAGTATCGTGGACAGGGAGGAAGGTTATCAGAAACTGCAACAGGACCTTAATCAGCTGGGGAAGTGGGTTGAGAAATAGCAAATGGAGTTTAATACAGATAAGTGTGATGACTTGCGTTTTGGAAAGTCAAATCAAGGTAGGAATTTCATGGTAAATGGTAGGGCCTTAAGGAGTGTCGTGGAACAGAGGGACCTTGGAGTTCAGGTGCATGGTTCTCTGAAAGTAGAATCACAGGTAGACAGGGCAGTGAAGAAGGCTTTTAGCACACTGGCCTTCATCAGTTAGGGCACTGAGTATAGAAATTGGGAAGTTATATTGCAGTTGTAGGGGAAGTTGGTGAAGCCTCACTTGGAGTATTGTGTTCAGTTTTGGTCACTTTGCTATAGGAAGGATGTTCTTCAACTGGAAAGAGTGCAGATGAAATTTACAAGGATGTTGCCAGGACCCAAGGGTCTGAGTTATAGGGAGAGGTTGGACAAGCTAGGACCTTTTGCTTTAGAGCGTATGAGACTGAGGGGGGACCTTATGGAAGTGTATAAGATCATGAGAGGCATGGATAGGGTGAATGCACTCAGTCTTTTCCCCAGCATTGGGAATCGAGGGCTAGAGGACATCAGTGTAAGGTTAGAGGGGATAGAATAAAAGGGAACCTGAGGGACAACATTTTGACATGGTGGGTGGTACGCATATGAAATGAGTGGAAGTGTTTGAGGCAGACACATTAACACCATTTAAAAGGCATTTGGACAAATCCATGGATAGGAAAGGTTTAGAAGAATATGGGCCAAGTGCAGGGAAATGGGCTTAGCGTGGATGGACATTTTGGTTGACATGGACCAGTTTGGGCCTGTTTCCGTCATGCAGGACTCTGAGGTTTATAGAGGTTTATAAAATCATGAGGGGCATGGATAGGGTGAATAGTCCATGTCTTTTCCCGGGGTGAGGAGCCCAAAACTAGAGGGCATAGGTTTAAGGTGAGAGGAGAAAGAATTAAAAGGGACCAAAGGGGCAACTTTTTCACACACAGGGTGGTGCATGTGTGGAATGAGCTGCCAGAGGAAGTGGTGGAGGCTGGTACAATTACAACATTTAAAAAGCATCTGGAAGGGTATATGAATAGGAAGGGTTTAGAGGGCTATGGGCCAAATGCTGGCAGGTGGGACTAGATTAATTTAGGATATCTGGTTGGCATGGACAAGTTGGACTGAAGGGTCTGTTTCCGTGCTGTACATCTCTATGACTCTGTGACTAAGAGAGGCCTTTGGCAAATACCGAAGGCTCAAAACCGCAGAATCCTGAGAAGGGTGTAGAATATGCAAGGGGAAACTTAAAAAGGAAATCAGGAGAGCAAAAAGGGGGCATTAAAGAATATTGTCAAGTAGGATAAAGAAAAATCCAAAGTTACTTTACAGGTCCGTTAAGAATAAAAGGAAAAATAGGGAAAGAGTAGAGCCCATAAAGGGGGCATAGTTCTAAATTAACATTTTGTGCTGGTGTTCACAGGTGAGAGGGATGGTGTGGGTATAGAGATCAGGGAGAAATGATGTAAAACTCTTAAAGATATTAACATAGAGAGGAGGTTCTAAGTGGTCTGACAAGCTTAAAGATAGATAATTTCCAGGGCTGGGTGAAGTGTATGTGAGGTCATTGAGTGAGGCAAGGGTCTGGCAATAATTTTTAATTCCTCTCTTGCCATAGAAGAGATACAACAGCCAATGTGGTACTGTTGTTCAAGAAGGGAGCAAGGGATAAAGCAGGAAACTACAGGCCAGCCAGCCTGGTGCTACCTTGTTGGTAGCAACTCTGAGGGGCAGAATTTATCTGCATTTGGAGAGACTGGGATTAATCAAGAATAGTAAGTATGTATTTGAAGGGAAGGTCATGTCTGTCAAACTTGGTTGAATTTATCAAAGAGGTAACCAGCTGTGTAGATGAGGGCAATGCATTTGATATAAGAGGAAAAAGACCTCGTCTTCAGTTGAAGACAACGATTCTGCCTCCATACTTCAATCTGTTATGGTTTGTATACTTTTCTGAATTCAACTAATTTAATTAGTCTTATTTAACTTTTTAAAAATGCCAAAAAACTGCGGATGCTGGCAATCAGAAACAAAAACAGAAATTGCTGGAAAAATTCAGCAGGTCTGGCAATCGGTTATAATCAGTTCTGAAGAAGAGTCACTGGACCTGAAATGTTAATTCTGCTTGCTTTTTACAGATGCCTAATCTGCTGAGTTTTTCCAGCAATTTCTGTTTTTGTATCTTGTCTGAATTATTGCTTCTTAGCAAGCATAATCAACCATCTGATGTTCTTTATGAATGGTCAACTGCCAATTTGAGGTAATTGTGGTCCCAGATCACAAAATCCAGCAGTGGCGTCAGAAGTGGGATTCACACGAGTCAAGGTTATAATCAAGGTATTAAATTTGAGAAGCAACAGTCCGAGATGACAGTTAAACATCATGTGTGGTCCTTAATTGAAACCAGAAGTTACAGTGAATCAGTACATGCTAGGGAATGGTGGACCTGAGTATTTGACTTTAACAAGTGGAGCAGCAGGGCTTACTGGGGTACTAGGGGAATGCAATAGAGATTATGAGTCTACTTTTAATAAATTCTCCAAGGCGTTTTGGAAGTTTGAGACCTATTTAAAAACAGCCCAGAATAAGCCAGTCTATGGCACCCGTATGTGCCTTACAGCTGAATAAAACATACAAGGAGACAAAGTGACAGCTTTTGCTCAGTTGTTTGAAGTTACGACGCTTCCAAAGGCTAAAGTAGCAGCCATTTGAGGACACAGAAATGTGAGCCACCTAAAAAACCTGTGCGAAGAATAGGTAAAATAGGTAATCAAACGTGCTGTTTCCACTGTATTAGGCTGAGTTAGCATGCCCACAACATTTAAAAGGCATTTGGACAAATCCATGGATAGGAAATGTTTAGAAGGATATGCGCCAAGTGCAGGGAAATGGGGTTAGCGTGAATGGACATTTTTGTCGGCATGGACCTGGTTCCGTCCTGCAGGACTCTGAGGTTTATAGAGGTTTATAAAATCATGAGGGGCTTGGATAGGGTGAATACCCCAGGTCTTTTTCCCGGGTTGGGAGCCCAAAACTAGAGGCATAGGTTTGAGGTGAGAGGAGAAAGATTTAAAAGTTGCCCCTTAGGTCCCTTTTTCACGCAGAGGGTGGTGCGTGTATGGAATGAGCTGCCAGAGGATGTGGTGGAGGCTGGTACAATTACAGCATTTAAAAGGCATCTAGATGGGTATATGGATAGGAAGGGTTTGGAGGGATATGGGCCAAGTGCTGGCACATGGGACTAGATTAATTTAGGATATCTGGTCAGCATGGACAAATTGGACTGACGGCTGTACTAAACTGGATGAGGAAGAGCCTATGTAATATTGGCAGTCGACCATTCATAAGGAATATCAGGGAACACACAAACACATACCCCTGAACCAGTCACACACAGTGCAGGCAGCTAAGGCTATGAGGATCAAAGAGAGCCTCAGCAGACCACTGCAGTAGCAACCCAGAATCCCAGGCTAACAAGCCAAAGTCCAGTCTGACTCTTACCTGCCTCCCAGGGGAGATGGTGTCCTCTCTCCAATATGATGGTTGTGGGACATTGGCAGTCCATATTGTTGATAGTGGAAGCTGTCACCACTAATGCTAGTTGACTCTGCCTGCTCTGCCACCATTTCAGTGAGTCCTGCTTGGACTTCACAAAAGGCTCATCAAAAATCCTTGCTGTGGTAACAATTTGACTCAGACATAAAAACAAGGGTCTTTCCAACCATGTCAGGTAGTCAAAATCAGAATGGTGATGAATGAGCTGTCCTACTTAGAAAAATACATGGTGAAATGAAAACAATACAACATCAAATAGGAAGCATGCAACTTGGGACTATATCAGTGAAATGTAGGAAGTGAAAGGAAACAGTAAGTGAGACTAATTGACTGCTTTCTCCTGGAGGTATTTGTGTCCTTGCATATGAACATTTTAAGGGAGTTAAATAATCTAGGGTCCACATGAAACAACAGTATGAATTTGGGTTGATATGTGTGCACACACATAACATCCACCCCTCATCCCCAACTTTTGATTGGATCACCTGAAAGTCAAGAAAGCACGGCATGATGTTGGGAGATTGGTCTAAATGTGTAGAAGTGATTGTTACATCTGGAGTTACTAACATGAGGGAATATGTGGTCAAAATACATTGAAAAATGAGTCTTGGACATTATACCTACTTGACAAAATGTTTATTGTGGCCCGAAGAGCAAGAAATCATATTTAAATAGTCAAGGCATAACACAATGCATAGAGAAATTCATGTTAAGACAATCAAAATGATCTGGTGAGAGGGAAGAACAATTAAAGCAATAGAAATGTTATAACAAGTGAAGAATAAGTGCCATTCAACATGATCATGGCTGATCATCCAGTTCAGTACCCTGTTCCTGCTTTCACTTCATACCTTTGATCGAACATGGTCAACTTTGACAGGATGGAAAAGGACTGGATTCTTCTCCTTTTCACCCATGTTTTATTTGCAAGCTGATCGCTTGGATAGTAAGTGCCAGTTTTTATAGTTCTCTGCTAATTTTCACCAGTTTAATAAGGTTCATAGCTCCTTGAAAGTGGAGTCACAGGTAGATGGGATAGTGAAGGCGGCGTTTGGTATGCTTTCCTTTATTGGTCAGAGTATTGAGTACAGGAGTTGGGAGGTCATGTTGTGGCTGTACAGGACATTGGTTAGGCCACTGTTGGAATATTGTGTGCAATTCTGGTCTCCTTCCTATCGGAAAGATGTTGTGAAACTTGAAAGGGTTCAGAAAAGATTTGCAAGGATGTTGCCAGGGTTGGAGGATCTGAGCTACAGGGAAAGGCTGAACAGGCTATGGCTGTTTTCCTTGGAGCGTCAGAGGCTGAGGGGTGACCTTATAGAGGTTTACAAAATTATGAGGGGCATGGATAGGATAAATAGACAAAGTCTTTTCCCTGGGGTGGGGGAGTCCAGAACTAGAGGGCATAGGTTTAGGGTGAGAGGGGAAAGATATAAAAGAGACCTACAGAGCAACATTTTCACACAGAGGGTGGTACATGTATGGAATGAGCTGCCAGAGGATGTGGTGGAGGCTGGTACAATTGCAACATTGAAGAGGCATTTGGATGGGTATATGAATAGGAAGGGTTTGGAGGGATATGGGCCGGGTGCTGGCAGATGGGACTAGATTGGGTTGGGATATCTGGTCAGCATGGACGGGTTGGACCGAAGGGTCTGTTTCCGTGCTGTACATCTCTATGACTTGTAAAAATCCTGCCAAAACATGATGAATAGCACCACCTAGAGGAAAGCCATGAAGTACAAAGGTGAACTTTTTTCTCTCCCCGGAAATTGAAGTGAACATTTAGCAACACAAAATAAAAACTGTAAGTTCTAGAAGTGTGCAACACATTAATCCTGTTATGTAGGTTTATATAGAATATTCAACAAAGAAATAGGCCATTCAGTTCAGCTTGTGGTCCAAACAAGCCTCCTGTCACCTCTCTTCATCTAATCCCATTGGTATTCCTTTCTTCCTCATGTGTTTTGCAGGTCAGGCAGCATCCGAAGAGCAGGAGAGTCGACATTTTGAGCATAAGCTCTTCATCAGGAATGTGGGGCGGCCCAAGAGAGCTGAGAGATGAATGGAAGGGGGTGGGCCTGGGGGGAAGGTAGCTGAGAATGCAATAGGTAGATGAAGGTGGGGGGTGATGGTGATAGGTCAAAGAGCTGGGTGGAGCAGATAGATGGGAAGGAAGATGGACAGGTAGGACAGTTCAAGATGGCGGTGCTGAGTTGCGAGGGTTGAATTTGGGATAAGGTGGTGGGAGGTGAGATGAGGATTGATTTCTCCAGTATCTGCAGTCTTCACTTTCTCCTCCTTTTCAGGTTGGAAAGACGCAACTAATGAAGTGCCGCAAGGAACAGTCCAAGGCCTCAATTATTTGCTATCTCTGTTAATGATTTGGAGGATAGGACAGAGAGTAATGTATTGTTGCTGACGGTACTAAAGTAGGTGGGAGAGAGGGCATGTTGTGATGAGGTCATGAGGAATCTGCAAGAGGATATAGATAGGTTGAGTGAGTAGGTAGAACCTAGAAGATGGAGTTCAATGTAACAAAGTGTGAGGTCATGCACTTTGGTAGGAAGAATCAAAAGGCAGATTATTAAAATGGAGAGAGACTCCAAAAATGTGCAGCATGGAGGGATCTAAGTATTCTCGTGTATGAAACACAAAAAGCTAGCATGCAGGTGCAGCGAGTAATCAAGAAGACAAAGGTTGTAATAAAGAGAGGGATCTAGAGGGTTGGAGGTTAAAATAGAGAAGCCTTGTTCCAACCACACAGGATTTTGATGAGGCTACACCTGCAGTACTGTGTACAGTTTTGGTCCTCATATTTAAGAAAGGATGTCCTGACATCCTTAAAATATTTAAAGAGGAAGGAGATAGATTTTTGAAATATTGAGGTGTTGGAGGCTGTGATAAGCTACTACAAAACACGACTGAAAATAAGAGCAGGAGGAGCCAGTCAGCGCTTCAAGCCTGCTCCGCCATTCAACATGATCATGTCTGATCATCCAACTAGGTACCCTGTTCCTCTTTCTCCCCATATCCTTTGATCCCTTAGCCCGAAGAATTCCATCTAACTCTTCCTTGAAAACATTCTGGCCTCAATGTTTTCTGTTGCAGAGAATTACTCAGACTCACTGCTCTCTGGGTGAAGAAACTTCTCCTCATCTCAGTTCCTAAATGAACTCCCCATATCTGTAAGAATGTGACTCTTGTTCTGGACTCGTTGGTCATCGAGAATATTCTTTGCATCCTCACTGTCCACTGGAGTCGTGCCAGATGATTGGAGAGTGGCAAATGTTATTCCCTTGTTCAAGAAAGGCAATAGGGGAATTACAGACCAATCAGTTTTTCATCAGTGGTGAGCAAAGTATTGGAGAGGATTCTGAGAGACAGGATTTATGATTACTTGGAAAACCATAGTTTGATTAGAGATAGTAGTTACTGATAGTCATTGAGGGCAGGTCATGCTTCACAAACCTTATTGAATTCTTCGAGGATGTGACAAAACACATTGATGAAGGTAAAGCACTGGATGTGGTATATATACGGATTTTAGCAAGCTGTTTGATAAGATTCCCCATAGTAGGCCCATTCAGAAAGTAAGGAGACATGGAATACTGGGAAATCTGCTTGTCTGGATGCAGAATTGGCTGGTACATAGAAGACATAGGATGGTGGGAGATGGAAAGTATTTAGCTTGGAGCTCGGTGACCAGTGGTGTTCCACAGGGATCAGTTCTGGGACCTCTGCTCTTTGTGGTTTTCATAAATTATTTGAATGAGGAAGTGGAAGGTTGGTTAGTAAATTTGCCAATGACACAAAGGTTAGTGGAGTTGTGGGTAGTCTGGAGGGCTGTTGTAGGTTGCAATTGGGCATTGACAGGATGCAGAGCTGGGCTGAGAAGCGGCAGGTGGAGCTCAACCCGAAAAATGAATCACTTCACACTTTTGCAAGGTCGAATTTGAATGCAGATTACAAGGCTTAAAGACAGGATTCTTGGCAGTGTGAAGGAATGTTGGGATCATAGGGTCCATGTCCATAGATCCCTCAAAGTTGCCACCCAAGTTGATAGGGTTGTTAAGAAGGTGGCTGGTGTGTGGGCTTTCATTAGTGGGGGATTGAGTTTAAGAGCTGTAAGGTTTTGCTGCAGCTCTATAAAGCCCTGGTTAGACCACGCTTGGAATATTGTGTCCAGTTCTGGTTGCCTCATTATGGGAAGGATGTGGAAGCTTTAGAGAAGGTGCAGAGGAGATTTACCAGGATGCTGCCTGGACTGGAGGGCATGTCTTATGTAGAAAGGTTGAGAGAGCTTGAGCTTTTCTCATTGGAGCGAAGAAGGATGAGAGATGACTTGAAAGAGGTGTACAAGATGATGAGAGACATGGATAGCTATAGTAATATGGGTAGCTGCCTAACAAGGCCTGCCTCCTGATCCTGAACATCTGTTGATACAATCTATTTCTAGGGGCTGATAGTTTACCCAAATCAATCAACCATTTGAATCTTTCTAGCCAATGGACAGGAGACAACTTAAGAGCAAAAGTTCAGCCTCTCAAGATGCCTTGCCATTCCATAAGATCATGGCTGATCTGCCCCAGGCCTCACCTCCTCCTCCTCAACCAGACTGATTCCTGAGCTGCCTCCTTCAGATGAAAAGTGGTTCAAGACTGAAGGAGGCCTTTGCCTGAAGACAAGGATGTTGCATCCACCCCTTCAATCTCTTACAGGTCATATACTTTTCTGTCTTGGGGTTGGTTTAGCTCAGTTGGCTGGATGGCCAGTTTGCGAAGCAGCATGATGCCCACAGTGTGGGTTCAATCTCCCTACCAGCTGAGGTTACCATGAAGGATTCTCCTTGTTAACCTCACCTGAGATGTGGTGGTCCTCAGGTTAAATCACTACCAGTTGTCTCTCTCTCTCTCTCTCTCTCTCTCTCTCTCGAGAGAGAGAGAGAGAGAGAGAGAGAGAGAGCAGCCCTATGGACTGGTAAGATTATTCTTTTCTGACTAATGACGAACTTAGCATATCTCAATTGTTGCTTGAAAAACTGAATATTTCTTGCAGACAGTTGACTGCCCATATTAGGAAACTGTGGTCCCTCTTTTCTCATGTGCAATTTGTTTTTGCCTTTGAGCGATCAACGGTCACTTCAGCAACTCTGTTTTATACATTATGAAAGCTCTTAAAACTTGTTATATTCTTGGCTAAATATCACACTTGTACCGTATCAATTTTTTTGGTCACACTTTGCAGGTAATCTGAAACATCCTGAATCCTCCGGTTTTATACTATACAACATTATAAGGGCTCATGCCCGAAACGTCGATTCTCCTGCTCCTTGGATGCTGCCTGACCTGCGCTTTTCCAGCAACACATTTTCAGCTCTGATCTCCAGCATCTGCAGTCCTCACTTTCCCCTATTATATTCTCTGTCCCTTACTTGTTCCACTTACTCATTGATTGACTAAGCCAGCATTTATCGTCCATCCCTGACTGTCCTGCAGAAGATGGCGGCAGGCTGTCTTCTTGAACTGCTGCAAGGTGGTATCGGGGGTACCAACAGTGCTGTTAGAGAGGGAGTTCCAGGATTTTGAGTCAGCAGCACTGAAGGAAAAGCAATATATTTCCAAGATTTCAGTAAGGCATTTGATGAAGTTCCCCACAGCAGGTTCATTCAGAAAGTTAGGAGGGATGGGGATACAGGGAAATTTAGCTGTCTGAATACAGAATTGGCTGGCCGAAAGAAGACAGCGAATGGTAGTGGATGGAAAGTATTCTGCCTGGAGGTCATAGAGATGTACAGCATGGAAACAGACCCTTCAGTCTAACTCCTCCATGCCGACCAGATATCACAACTCAATCTAGTCCCACCTGCCAGCACCCGGCCCATATCCCTCCAAACCCTTCCTATTCATATACCCATCCAAATGCCTCTTCAATGTTGCAATTGTACCAGCCTCCACCACATCCTCTGGCAGCTCATTCCATACATGTACCACCCTCTGTGTGAAAATGTTGCCCCTTAGGTCTCTTTTATATCTTCCCCTCTCACCTTAAACCTATGCCCTCTAGTTCTGGACTCACTGACCCCAGGGAAAAGACTTTGCCTATTTATCCTATCCATGCCCCTCATAATTTTGTAAAACTCTATAAGGTCACCCCTCAGCCTCCGACGCTCCAGGGAAAACTGCCCCAGCCTGTTCAGCCTCTCCCTGTAGCTCAATTCCTCCAACCCTGGCAACATCCTTGTAAATCTTTTCTGAATCCTTTCAAGTTTCACAACATCCTTTTGAGAGGAAGGAGACCAAAATTGCACGCAATATTCCAACAGTGGTCTAACTACTGTCCTGTACAGCCACAACATGACCTCCAACTCTTGTACTCAATACTCCGATCAATAAAGGAAAGCATACCAAACACCTTCTTCACTATCCTATCTTCCTGTGACTCCACTTTCAAGGAGCTATGATCCTGCACTCCAAGGTCTCTTTGTTCAGCAACACTCCCCCAGGACCTTACCATTAAGTATATAAGTCCTGCTAAGATTTGCTTTCCCAAAATGCAGCACCTCTCATTTATCTGAATTAAACTCCATCTGCCACTTCTCAGCCCATTGGCCCATATGGTCCAGATCCTGTTGTAATCTGAGGTAACCCTGCAAACCTACTAACTGTACCTCTTATGCTCGCATCCAAATCATTTATGTAAATGACAAAAAAGTAGTGGGCCCAGCACCGATCCTTGTGGCACTCCACTGGTCACAGGCCTCAGTCTGAAAAACAACCCTCCACCACCACACTCTGTCTTCTACCTTTGAGCCAGTTCTGTATCCAAATGGCTAGTTCTCCCTGTATTCTGTGAGATCTAACCTTGCTAACCAGTCTCCCATGGGGAACCTTGTCGAATGCCTTACTGAAGTCCATATAGATCATATCTACTGCTCTGCCCTCATCAATCTTTGTTACTTCAAAAAACTCAATCAAGTTTGTGAGACATGATTTCCCATGCACAAAGCCATGTTGACTATCTCTAATCAGTCCTTTCCTTTCCAAATACACGTACATCCTGTCCCTCAGGATTTCCTCCAATAACTTCCCCCCCCACCGAGGTCAGGCTCACCGGTCTATAGTTCCCTGGCTTGTTTTTACCGCCCTTCTTAAACAGTGGCACCACGTTTGCCAACCTCCAGTCTTCCGGCACCTCACCTGTGACTATCGATGATACAAATAGAAAATAGAAAAATACAGCGCAGTACAGGCCCTTCGGCCCTCGATGTTGCGCCGATCCAAGCCCACCTAACCTACACTAGCCCACTATCCTCCATATACCTATCCAATGCCCGTTTAAATGCCCATAAAGAGGGAGAGTCCACCACTGCTACTGGCAGGGCATTCCATGAACTCATGACTCGCTGAGTAAAGAATCTACCCCTAACATCTATCCTATACCTACCACCCCTTAATTTAAAGCTGTGCCCCCTCGTAATAGCTGACTCCATACGTGGAAAAAGGTTCTCATTGTCAACCCTATCTAAACCCCTAATCATCTTGTACACCTCTATCAAGTCACCCCTAAACCTTCTTTTCTCCAATGAAAACAGCCCCAAGTGCCTCAGCCTTTCCTCATACGATCTTCCTACCATACCAGGCAACATCTTGGTAAACCTCCTCTGCACCCGTTCCAGTGCCTCCACATCCTTCCTATAGTATGGCGACCAAAACTGCACACAATACTCCGGATGCGGCCGCACCAGAGTCTTATACAACTGCAACATGACCTCAGGACTCCGGAACTCAATTCCTCTACCAATAAAAGCGAGTACGCCATATGCCTTCTTCACAGCACTATTTATCTGGGTGGCAACTTTCAGAAATCTCTCAGCAAGAGGCGCAGCAATCACTTCTCTAGCTTCCCACAGAGTTCTCGGGTACACCTGATCAGGTCCTGGGGATTTATCCACCTTTATGCGTTTCAAGACATCCAGCACTTCCTCCTCTGTAATCTGGACATTTTGCAAGATGTCACTGTCTAGTTCCCTACAGTCTATATCTTCCATATCCTTTTCCATAGTAAATACTGATGCAAAATACTTGTTTAGTATCTCCCCTATTTTCTGTGACTCCACACAAAGGCCGCCTTGCTGATCTGCTCTTTGTAGTTTTTATAAATGACTTGGATGAAGAAGTGGAAGGGTGGGTTAGTAAGTTTGCCGATGACACAAAGGTCAGTGGTGTTGTAGATAGTGTCAAGGGCTGTTGCAGGCTACAATAAGACATTGACAAGATGCAGAGCTGGGCTGAGAAGTGTCAGATGGAGCTCAACCTGGATAAATGCGAAGTAATTAATTTTGGAAGGTTGAATTTGAATGCTGAATCCAGGGTTAAAGACAGGATTCTTGACAGTGTGGAGAAACAGAGAGATCATGGGGATCATGTTCATAGATCCCTCAAAGTTGCCACCCAAATTGATAGGGTTGTTAAGAAGGCGTATGGTGAGTTGGCTTTCACTAACAGGGGGATTGAGTTTAAGAGCCACAAGGTTTTGCTGCAGCTCTATAAAACCCTGGTTAGACCACACTTGGGATATTGTGTCCAGTTCTGGTTGCCTCATTATAGGAAGGATGTGGAAGCTTTAGAGAGGGTGCAGAGGAGATTTACCAGGATGCTGCCTGGATTGGAGGGTTTGTCTTATGAAGAGAGGTTGAGGGAGCTAGGGCTTTTCACACTGGCGAGAAGAAGGAAGAGAGGTGACTTGATGGTAATAAGAGGCATAGATAGAGTCGATAACCAGAGACTTTTCCCCAGGGCTGAAATGGCTGTCACGAGGGGTCATAATTTTAAGGTGATTGGAGGAAGGAACTGGGGAGATGTCAGAGGTAGGTTCTTTAGAGTGGTGAGTGTGTGGAATGCACTGCCAGCAGTGGTGGTATAGACAGAGACATTAGGTACATTTAAGCTACTGCTGGACAAATACATGGATGGCAGTAAATTGAGGGGTGTGTAGGTTAGGTTGATCTTAGATTAAGATAAATGCTCGGCACAGCATCATGGGCCGAAGGGCCTGTACTGCGCTGTACTGTTCTAGGTTCTAAGTCAGAATGATATGTGGCTTGAAAGGGAACTTGCTGGTGGTGTCGTCCTTTAAGTAAAATGCTACACTGCTCAATTTTCTCATCTTTTTGATTTAGAGTTCTAATTTTCTGTCCGCCTGAGCCTCTTTCCTTGCCTGTTAACATAAACATAAATCAAATTCCCTTCTTCCTGCACCATTCTTTGAGTTACACATTTAGTTCTGTAATGTGGTCGACACTGTCAGTTGGTGCATGACTCAGATAACAATCTATACAAATTATATAAACCAATTAGATAAGAATATAGAAGGCATGGTTAGTGTGTTTCAGGGTGACCCCAAAATCGGTGGTATAGCAGACAGTGAATAAAGGTATCTAAAATTACAAGGAAATCTTGATCTATTGGGTCAATGGGCTGAGGAATGGCAGATGGAATTTGATTTGGATAAATGCAAGGCATTGCATTTTGGTAAAACAATCAAGGGCAGTTCAGTGTAGGGCCTTGGGTAGTGTTGTAGCACAGCGAGACCTTGGGTTTTAGGTACATAATTCTTTGCATCAGATATACATAGGGTATTTCAGAAGGCATTTAGCACACTTGCCTTCATTGTTCAGACCTTTGGGTATGGGAGTGGGGATGTAATGTTGAGGTTGTACAGGACATTGGTGAGAACTCTTCAAGAGTACTGTGTCCATTCTGTTATAGGACGGATGTTATTAAGCTGGAAAGGCTTCAGAAGAGATTTACCAGGATGTTGCCAGGAATGAAGAGTTTGGGTTATCTGGAGAGGCTGGGAATTTTTTCACTGGAGCGTAGGAGCTTGAGGGATGATCTTACAGAGGTTTATAAAATCATGAGAGGTATAGATAAGGTGACCAGCAGGTGTTTTTTTCCCTAGGGTGAGGGATTTCAAGATTGAGGGCATATTTTTAAGTCAAGAGGAGAAAGATTTCAAAAGGGCATGAGGAGCAATTATTTTTACACAGAGAGTGGTTCATGTATGGAATGAACTTCCTGAGGAAGTGGTGGATGTTTAAAAGACATTTAGACAAGAACATGAACAAGAAAGGTTTGGAGGGAAAGGGACCAAGCGCAGGCAGGTGGGACTAGTTTAGTATGGGATTATGTTTGGCATGGACTGGTAGGAGCAAAGGGTCTGTTTCCTTGCTGTATGACTCTAGAGATCATTACATTAAAATTCTGTGCTTTAGTTTGGCCGCTAACTTTTTAAACACTCAGCAGAAACTTTTACAAGGTCCATTTGTGTGCAAAGTTAAAAATCACACAACACCAGGTTATAGTCCAGCAGATTGAATTGGAAGCACACTAGCTTTCAGAGTGACGCTCCTTCATCAGGTGGTTATGGAGGACACAAGTGTACAACACAGAATTTATAGCAAAAGTTTACAGTGTGATGTAACTGACATTATACATTGAAAAATACCTTGATTGTTTGTTGAGTCTTTCATCTGTTCAAATGACCACGATAGTTTCACTTCTTTCATGTGTAAATCACAAAACCTTTTTTTTTAAAAAGTTACATTCTCAGGTTAACTAACAATTGGTATCAGCCAGATAATATGTTGAAGGTGTTAGCCCCCTGTGTTCCCTGTCTGTGCCATAATGTTTAGACTGAATATAATCTTAAAAAAAAATGAGTTAACAGTCTTACATGGATTCATGCAGTTTTTGAGCAAAGTACAATATAACTCTGCAAGTACAAATTCACCCCACAAACTTAAATGTATATAGTGCATGTGGGTTTTTGTGTGTGTATGTGTATGTCTGTTTGGGATGGGGGTGTTGAGTGTGAGAGAGTGTATGTATGTGATATACACACACATATACACTCTCTCTCACACACTCACACTCACAACCCCCCCCACCCCAAACAGACAGACAGACACATCCACCCACCCACCCACCCACATGCACCATATACATTTCCGTTTGTGGGGTGAATTTATACTTGCAGAGTTATATTGTACTTTGCTCAAAAACTGCATGAATCCATGTAAGACTGTTAACTCATTTTTTTAGATTATATTCAGTCTAAACATTATGGCACAGACAGGGAATGCAGGGGGCTAACACCTTCAACATATTATATAAAAGCAAATTACTGAGGATGCTGGAATCTGAAACCAAAAGAGAAAATGCTGGAAAATCTCAGCAGGCCTGGCAGCATCTGTAATGAGAGAATAGAGCTGATGTTTTGAGTCTAACTGACCCTTTGTCAAAGCTAAAAAAAAGGGAGAAATAGGGAGGTATTTATACTAGGCTGAGAGAAGGTGAGTCATGGCTGCAGAAGCAAAGGTAGTGAGGTGATAAAGAGGTGATAATGACAGTGTATAGGAAGATTAGGAGCTGTGAACGACTAAGGCTGAAGCCAGTGCTATGTGACAACAAAAATGTGGGGGATTGGGGGAGGGAGGATGGGTGAAGCAGAGGCAAAATGGAAAACCGGGGAGAAGGGTAGCAAAGGGGCAAGAGGAGAGGAAAAAGGTGGGGAGCGAGAGAGAGAGAGACAATCAAGAAATAAGAGGTACAGAACAGTGAAAAAAATAAAATAAATGAAATAAAATTACAGGAGCAGAATGAAAACAGAGGGGTCAAGATGGGATAATCATCTGAAGTTGTTGAATTCAGTGTTGAGACAGGCAGGCTGTAACGTGCCTAGTCGGAAGGTGAGATGCTGTTCCTCCAGTTTGCGTTGAGCTTTACTGGAACACTGCCATCAACATATTATCTGGCTGACACCAATTGTTAGTTAACCTGAGAATGTAACTTAAAAAAAAGGTTTTGTGATTTACACATGAAAGGAGTGAAACTAACATGGCCATTCCAACAGATGAAAGACTCAACAAACAATCAAGATTTTTTCAATGTATAATTTCAGTTACATCCCACTGTAAATTTTTGCTATAAATTCTGTGCCTTACAATTGTGTACTCGACAACCACCTGATGAAGGAGCGACACTCCGAAAGCTAGTGTGCTTCCAATTAAACCTGTTGGACTACAACCTGGTGTTGTGTGATTTTTAACTTTGTACACCCCAGTCCAACACCAGCATCTCCAAATCATGACTATTTGTGTGCAAGATAGGAAAACTTTTAAAATGATAATTAATATTTAATTGATCAATTGTTAATTTTTATTAACCAAAGATAGAAAGGAACATGGAGCAAAGGTGGTTAGGTTTCAGATCAACCATGATCTTACTGACTGGCTGAACAGGCTCAAGTGGGCTAGATAACCCACTCCTGTTCTACATATCCACAATTGAGGTGATTTAAAATATATATCCATGTCAGGATTTATTGCCCATCCCTAAGTACCCTTGAACTGTGTGTGTCTCAGCCATTTCAGAGCTGAAAATGTGTTGCTGGAAAAGCGCAGCAGGTCAGGCAGTATCCAAGGAGCAGGAGAATCGACGTTTCGGGCATGAGCCCTTCTGCAGTCCTCACTTTCTCCTCAGCCATTTCAGAAGACAGTTAAGAGTCAACCATATTGCTGTGGTTCAGACGAGGAAAAGATGGTTAGTTTCCTTCCCTAAAAGAAAGGGATAGAACATAGAACAGTACAGCTCAATACAGGCCCTTCGGCCCTTGATGTTGTGCCGATCTGTGGAACCAATCTGAAACCTATCTATCCTACACTATTCCATTCTCATCCATATGTTTATCCAATGACCATTTAAATGCCGTTAAAGTTGGATAGACGTTGGATAGGTTTTTACAGCTGTGATAATTGTCACGATCTGAGGATAACTCTCAATTCTAGATTTATGAACTGAATTTAAATTCCAATAGCTGCTGCGGTGAATTTGACCCCATGTCCTCAGTCACAGTATTTCTACGTGCCTCTATATTTCTAATCCAGTGACATTACCATTATACGACCATCTCTCCCTGAGTATGGATGTACTCAAGGGGAAACAGAACACATGGAGCATCTGGAATAAGGCGGGTGAACTTGCAGCATGTGTCGTACCTGGGAGTTCGATGTTGTGGCCATTTCAGAGACATGGATAGAGCAGGGACAGGAATGGTTTTTGCAGTTTTCGGGATTTAGGTGTTTTAGTAAGAACAAGGAAGGAGGAAAAGGGGGAGGTATGGCATTTTTAGTCAAGGACAGAAAGGACATTTGATGAGGACTCCTCTACCGAGGTAATATGGGCTGAGGTTAAAAACAGGAAAGGAGAGGTCACACTGTTGGGAGTTTTCTATTGGCTCCCAAAAAGTTCTAGAGATGTAGAGAAAAGGATAGCAAAGATGATCCTGGATCCTGGATAGGAATGACAGTAACAGGATAGTTGCTGCGGGGGACTTGAACTATAGCGTTTCCAGTCAATATTAGGGAAGTTAAAGTATCTTAGGTATTTTAGATGGGTCAGTTTTTGTCCAATGTGTGCAGGAGGGTTTCCTGATACAGTATGTAGATAGGCCGACAAGAGGTGAGGCCACATTAGATTTGGTACGGGGTAATGAACTCCGTAATGGAGGTAGGTGAGCACTTTGGTGATAGTGACCACAATTTGGTTAAGCTTACTTTAGCAATGGAAAGGGATAGGTCTTTACCGCAGGGCAAGAGTTATAGCTGGGGGAAAGGCAATTATGAAGCAATTAGGCAAGATTTAAGATGCATAGGATGGGTAAGGAAACTGCAGGGGATGGCACAATTGAAATGTGGAGCTTATTCAAGGAACAGCTACTGCGTTTCCTTGATAAGAATGTACCTGTCAGGCAGGGAGGAAGTGGTTGAGCAAGGGAACTGTGATTTACTAAAGAAGTCTCCTTCCTCTTGACAAGAGATTCACGTAGAGATGAGACATGAAGGCTCAGGTAGGGCTCTGAGAGTTACAAGTTAGCTGGGAAGGACCTAAAGAGAGAACTAAGGCGAGCCAGGAGGGGACATGAAGCCCCATTTGGAGTACTGTGCCCAGTCTTGGTCCCCACACCACAGGAAGGACATACTGGCACTGGAACGTGTCCAGCGGAGATTCACACAGATGATCCCTGGAATGGTTGGTCTAACATACAAGGAACGGCTGGGGATCCTGGGATTGTATTCATTGGAGTTTAGAAGATTAAAGGGAGACTTAATAGAGACGTACAAGATAATACATGGCTTGGAAAGGGTGGACGCTAGGAAATTGTTCCGTTAGGCGAGGAGACTAGGACCCATGGACACAGCCTTAAAATTAGACGGGGTCAATTCAGAACAGAAATGCGGAGACATTTCTTCAGCCAGAGATGGTGGGCCTGCACTCTCCACCGCAGAGTGCAGTGGAGGCCGGGACGCTAAATGTCTTCAAGGCAGAGATTGATAGATTCTTGATGTCTCGCGGAATTAAGGGCTATGGGGAGAATGCGGGTAAGTGGAGTTGAAATGCCCATCAACCATGATTGAATGGCGGCCTGGACTCGATGGGCCGAATGGCCTTACTTCCACTCCTATGTCTTATGGTCTTTGGCAGGAAGGATCAAGGAAAACCCTAAAGCTTTCTATAGATATGTCAAGAATAAAATAATGACTAGAATAAGATTAGCAGGTCAGGCAGCATCCAAGGAACAGGAAATTCGATAAGCCCTTCATCAGGAATGAGGAAAGTGTGTCCAGCAGGCTAAGATAAAAGGTAGGGATGAGGGACTTGGGGGAGGGGCGATGGAGATGTGATAGGTGGAAGGAGGTCAAGGTGAGGGTGATAGGCCGGAGTGGGGTGGGGGCGAGAGGTCAGGAAGAAGATTGCAGGTTAGGAGGGCGGTGCTGACTTCGAGGGAATCGACTGAGACAAAGTGGGGGGAGGGGAAATGAGGAAACTGGAGAACTCTGAGTTCATCCCTTGTGGTTGGAGGGTTCCCAGGCGGAAGATGAGACGCTCTTCCTCCAACCGTCGTGTTGTTATGTTCTGGCGATGGAGGAGTCCAAGGACCTGCGTGTTCTTGGTGGAGTTGGAGGGAGAGTTAAAGTGTTGAGCCACGGGGTGGTTGGGTTGGTTGGTCCGGGCGTCCCAGAGGTGTTCCCTGAAGCGTTCCGCAAGTAGGCGGCCCGTCTCCCCAATATAGAGGAGGCCACATCTGGTGCAGCGGATGCAATAGATGATGTGTGTGGAGGTGCAGGTGAATTTGTGGCGGAATTTCTCCAGTTTCCTCATTTCCCCTCCCCCCACCTTGTCTCCGTCGATTCCCTCGAAGTCAGCACCGCCCTCCTAACCTGCAATCTTCTTCCTGACCTCTCCGCCCCCACCCCACTCCGGCCTATCACCCTCACCTTGACCTCCTTCCACCTATCACATCTCCATCACTCCTCCCCCAAGTCCCTCTTCCCTACCTTTTATCTTAGCCTGCAGGACACACTTTCCTCATTCCTGAAGAAGGGCTTATGCCCGAAACGTCGAATTTCCTGTTCCTTGGATGCTGCCTGACCTGCTGCGCTTTAACCAGCAACACATTTTCATCTCCAGCATCTGCAGACCTCACTTTTTCCTAGAATAAGATTAGGGCCTGTCAAGAACAGTAATGGAAAATTGTACGTGGAGTCCGAAGAGATAGGAGAGGCACTAAATGAATATTTTTTATCAGTATTCACAAAGGAAAAAGGCAGTGTTGTTGAGGAGCATACTGAGATACAGGCTATTAAGACTAGATGGGATTGAGGTTCATAAGGAGGTGGTGTTAGCAATTCTGGAAGGTGTGAAAATAGATACGTCCCTGGGCCGGATGGGATTTATCCTAGGACACTCTGGGAAGCCAGGGAGGAGATTGCAGAGCCTTTGGTTTTGATCTTTATGTCGTCATTGTCAACTCAGCACCGCCCTCCTAACCTGCAATCCTCTTCCTGACCTCTCCGCCCCCACCCCACTCCGGCCTATCACCCTCACCTTGACCTCCTTCCACCTATCCCACCTCCATCGCCCCTCCCCCTAGTCCCTCCTCCCTACCTTTTATCTCAGCCGGCTTGGCTCTCTCTCTCTTATTCCTGATGAAGGGCTTATGCTCGAAACGTCGAATTCTCTATTCCTGAGATGCTGCCTAACCTGCTGTGCTTTGACCAGCAACACATTTGCAGCTGTGATCTCCAGCATCTGCAGACCTCATTTTTTACTCTACAGGAATAGTGCCAGAAGACTGGAGGATAGCAAATTTTGTCCCCTTGTTCAACAAGGGGAGTAGAGACAACCCTGGTAATTATAGACCAGTGAGTCTTACTTTGGTTATGAGTAAATTGTTGGAAATGATTATTAGACATAGGATTTATAATCATCTAGAAAGGAATAATTTGATTAAGGATAGTCAACACTGTTTAGTGAAGGGTAGATCATGCCTCATAAACCTTACTGAGTTCTTGAGAAGGTGACCAAACGATGAACGAGAGTAAAGCAGTTGACGTGGTGTACGTGGATTTCAGTAAAGTATCTGATAAGGTTCGCCACGGTAGGCTATTGAGGAAATTCAGAAGCATGGGATTAAGGGTGATTTAGCAGTTTGGATCAGAAATTGGCTAGCTGAAAGAAGACAGAGGATAGTGGTTGATGGGAAATGTTCATCCTGGAGTTCAATTACTAGTGATGTGCCGCAAGGATCTGTTTTGGGGCCACTGCTGTTTGCCATTTTTATAAATGATCTAGATGAGGGTGTAGAAGGATGGGTTAGTAAACTTGTGGATGACACTAAAGTCAGTGGAGTTGTGGACAGTAGCGAAGAATGTTGCAGGTAACAGAAGGACATAGATAAGCTGCAGAGCTGGGCTGAGAGGTGGCAAATGGAGATTGATGTGGAAAGGTGTGAGATGACTCAATTTGGAAGGAGCAACAGGAATGCAGAGTACTGGACTGATGGTAAGATCCTTGGTAGTGTAGATGAGCAGAGAGATCTCGGTGTCCATGTGCATAGATCCCTGAAAGTTGCCACCCAGGTTGATAGGGTTGTTAAGAAGGTGTACAGTGTGTTAGCGTTTATTGGTAGAGGGATTGAGTTTCAGAGCCCTGAGGTCATGTTGTAGCTGTACAAAACTCTGATGTGGCCACACTTGGAGTATTGCATACAGTTCTGGTCACAACATTATAGGAAGGATGTGGAAAGGATGCAGAGGAGATTTACCAGGATGTTGCCTGGAGTGGAGGGAAGGTCTTATGAGGAAAGGCTGAGGGACTTGAGGCTGTTTTCATTAGAAGGTTAAGCGGTGACTTAATAGAGACATATAAGATAATCAGAGGGTTAGATAGGGTGGACAGTGACAGCCTTTTTCTTCAGATGGTGATGGCTAGCACGAAGGGACAGAGCTTTAAATTGAGAGGTGATAGATATAGGACAGATGTCAGAGGTAGGTTTTTTTACTCTGAGTACTAAGGGCGTGGAACGCCCTGTCTGCAACAGTAGCAGACTCGCCAACTTTAAGGGTATTTAAATGATCATTGAATAAACATATGGATGAAAATGGAATAGTGTAGGTTAGATGGGCTTCAGATTGGTTTCACAGGTCGGTGCAACAGCGAGAGCTGCAGGACCTGGACTGCGCTGTAATGTTCTATGAGGGAGAAAGGAATAACAATGGGATTAGATGAAGACAGATGACAGAAGGCATGTTTACACTACAAGCATGAACAGTTGAACTGAATGGTCTGTTTGTTTGCTGTATATTCTACATAATAGTTTTAATGTGTTGCACACTTCCAGAACTTTCCATTTTTATTGTGTGTTGCAAAATGTTCACTCAAGTTTCCAGAAACAAAGTTCACCTTTGGTAATTGCCAGTGTTGGCCTGGTGATCTAGTACTCTACAACCACCTGATGAAAGAGCAGTGCTCTGAAAATTACTGCTTCCAAATAAACCTATTGGACTATAATCTGGTGTTGTGTGATTTTTCACTTTGTACACCTTTGGTAAAATGGGAGATGCATTTCATAGTTTTCCTCTAGGTGGTGCTATTCATGTTTTAGTAGGATTTTTACAGTCTTTGAAATGTTAGGAAATTACACCTGTGAAAATTAGCAGAGAACCATCCAAACTGGTACTTAATATCTAAGCGATCACTTCACACATGAAACATGGGCAAAACAGAGAGGAATACAGTCCTTTTCCAACCTGATCATGTTGATCATGATAGTCAAACATTGCTTGTTGTGAGTGGTAGCTCTGTAAATTTTTGCAACAGGACCTTTCTCACAGGAGAGTATTGGTGATAATGTCAAACAATAGCAGACATCTAACATGGCAAATGCATGGTACCATGGTCTTTGAAAACAAACTTGCTGGTGGTATTGTGTATTACTGAGCTCAAGTGTGATGGGAATCAGCTTAATTCATTCACAGAATGGGGGTGTCACTGGCTAGGCCAGCTTTCATTGCCCATCCTAATTGGCCACAGGGCAGTTAAGAGTCAACCACATTGCTGTGGGACATATAGACCAGACCAGGTAAAGATGGTAGTTTCCGTCCCTAAAGGACATTACTGAAACAGAGCAGTTTTTCCTGATAATTATCAATGGTTTCATGATCATCATTAGATTCAAATTCCACCATCTGCCATGGAGTATTCAAACCTAAATCCCCAGAACATTACCTGCATCTCTGGATTAACAGTCCACTGATAATACCACTAGGCCATCACCTCCCATGTGTGATTCCCCTTGTGGCAATTTGCTCATTTCAGCTATGTGGAGAGTAGTTAAGTGATCTGAAAGGATGAGCATTTAACCAGAGGGAGAGGGTGCATTAAGGATCACAGCCATACTTAAAAGTGAATGTTAGGGAAAAATGTACAATGTGGAGGTGCAGAGCATATAAAAGGAAGAAAACTAACTTGAAAAGATGGCCAACTAAGCATTTCATATATCTTTAATAGAATTTCAAATTACATTCTCTGTACAATAATTCTTTGTACAATAAAGTAGAATGAAAAAAGGAGGTATTACAAAGACGAGTCAATTACATCTGTCAACAAGAAATTAAAATGAACAAACCAATTTGAGTCAAATCAGAAAGCATAGCTTCAACACTTAATGACTCAAGCGTGAAACAAGCTGATCAAAATCTAAAACAAAAGCAAAATACTGTAGATTCAGGAACTCTGAAACAAACAGAAATCAGACTTTCTCCTGCATCTGCAGTATTTTGCTTTTGGCTGAACTAACAATAAAAAAAGTGGAATATTAAGACAAGAGGTTTTGAAAATCGCAAACATACATGATGCTTTTTGAATTGATGTTGCATTTACTACCATACCGATAGAGGTAAAGTTAGGAAGGAATCTACACATTATTCCTATATATTATACATTATGGAGTTTTAATAAAGTCTAGGGAGCGATATTTGAATCGCAGACAATCCAAAATTTGCATTTATAAATTGAATAGGTTAACAGTCAAACTCAGTCCTATTCAAAGGCAATGGTATCCTATAACTCACCAATTTTCAGTATAAAGAACATTCCGTAGAATAGTACTGCTAAATTAACCTGCTACCTCACCCTTCCTAAAAGTGCCAACATGTAATGGAGTATGACGCAAGTCTGCATTTACATCAGAATCATCACAGCTCGTCCCAAACTGACGGACTTGCATTCGATATATCCACACACATACACTTCCAGCAAGAACCAGGGGTCCAGATTTATTGCCCTCCCAAAGCCATGAAGCTGAGATTTATTGCAGTGTTTTTTCTATAATCCCTGATAAGATCAGCTATTTCAGCAAAGGCCCAGGATCACACCTGGTCCTTTTGGCTCAGTACTATATGTGGTACATTTGCCCACTAAACCTCAAAAGGATTTGCCTTTTTCTTAGAATACGCAATGTTTATGATATCGCTCATTCCCTCAAATAAATGATCATAAAGAGGGCAATATCAGTTCGGTGTCAAAATAACATTTAATTTCTGAGGTTAGAAATAACTGGATTCATGTTTAACTAGGGTTAACTTAAAATCAATATCCTGAGAATTTTCTTTGTAGGAAGGGACTATTCTGTGTAATACCCTACCTGTAAACTGCTTTGCAGTCCCTAACTGGAGGTTTAGGAAATTTACCATCATGTTGAAGTGACTAAGAACAAATAATGGATGGCATTCTTGGTAACAATGCAAAAGAAGTGGGGAATGCCAAAGATGGTTAGAAATTTGTTGGAAGTGAGGCTTTAACAGATTAACTTGGCTGATGGGAGAGAATACTCAAAAAAAACACCATACATTAGAAACGAAGGTTTAGGATAAGGACCAGCACTTAAACCTAAAAAAAGGTCATGGGGCATTTAAAGAAGCATATAACTTAATGCTTCCAAAACATTGAAAAATAGCTGATATGAATTCTGATTTGTAGTAATCTGTGCAATAACAACTGAATTCAGTAAGTTCTTTGTGTCAAGTATCAAACAGGAGATCCATGGATTCAACTGGCACAGTCAGACAGGTAGATTTCTAAAAGGTCATCAACAGGTGGCTGCTGTTTAAGGTGAAATTATTGAGTACTACTTTGATGGAACTCCATAGCTTCATTTAAAAATAAAATAATAGCTCAGAAGTTAATCTGCCTAACCCTAAGTAGCTGCAAAAGCAAGCCTGACTATGGCAGTTGAAGTGTCAGTATTGCTATCTCAAAAAATTACATTATCCTTTGTCTTAAGGCTTGTGGGTATACTAAAAAGGTTGATAATAGTCTGATGTATTTACAAGCAGTACACTTAAGGGCAGTGCTCACAAATGCAGATTTCTGATTCTTTCACATTATGCATGAGGTAGGTTATTGCTAAATTCTTGGTTTTGTTCCACCTATGGTATTTAACAGCCAGTTGTAATTGTTGCTCCATTCCTGGATGTGCTATCAGCTGCCAAGTCCTAAACTCTGGAATTCCCTCCTTAATCTCTCTGGCTTGTTTTTCTCCTTTAAGACATCCCTTAAAACCAATCTTTTTGACCACCTGTTTTAATATCTCCTGTTATGTGAAAGGGGACATTATCCATACAAGTTATTTTTGTTGTCAAATCTCATGATGGATAAAGCTGACTTTTCTCCACATAATGTGGAGATGCCAATGTTGGACTGGGTTGGACAAAGTCAAATATCACTGCCCTGTTCCCCAGTGACTTGAAAGGAATTCTGGGATTTGCATTTTAATTAATCAAAATCTGCATCTCTTTTCTAACTGATTAAAAATTTAACAGGAGGGAGTCAGCCATTTTAGGTTAGTTCAATACATTCGCATCAGTTGTATGACCCTTTGATCCTTTACATATAAATTCTGTGTCAGATGCCTCCTCTCTCATTACACTTGATGACTGAGCAACGTTCCAAAAACTCGAGTTTTCAAATAGACCTTTCTCCATATAGACTGTGGACATTACATAGAACTTCCTATTTTCAGTGGAACATTCAAACTTTGCAGAAAATGATCATATTACGTTTCCCTGATAATTAAATGTATCTGGTGGAGGCCTGTGTGATTTGAATATTACCAAGGGTTACATCACATCACAGTGTCTACTGACTATCGAAGAGCTTTTTTTTCCCAATGCAAAGGCCACAGAATTTGATAGGTTAAAAAGGTTAATAGAGAGAGGTTTTCAGTATTGGTCAGTCTTACAGATAACTAACCACTATTCTCACTCAACAGAAACCACATACAAAATAAGGTTTGCATAAAGTCTGTTGATATATTTAATTAACATACAAAGTCCTGGTAATAAGTGGAAAGTATTCTTGTTAGTTGCTACTTTATCCTGAAATTCTTTAGGAGGGTGACCTAGTTAGAAAAGAATTATTTCACACATCTCAATGTTGCTGGAAAATTGAACAACAGCATTGTGAAACATAGCCTGATCAGATCAAACAAACAAGCTGTGCTTTAACAAGGTATGATCACCAGACTCTCCAGAGCATCACTGTCAACCCTGGGTTTTAGTTGTTTTCCCCTCACATAGGAGGAAGGCTCTGATGAAAAATACTATGAAAAGACTGAAGTGCATGTCAGGCCAGGCAGGTACACTGCAGTGGCTGAACAATCCTATTCAATCTCATGAACCCCTGGGAAAAAAAAGAAGCCCTGAATTTTCAATTCACTTGAAAACCTATTCACATTTTTGTGAATATTCCAACAGTTTTTCATTCTGTTTGCATTTAGTACTAAAAATCTCCAGTACAGAAAATAATGAGAACATGATGTGGGAACATGCTGAGATCCAACTTGTGCATATTGACCTCGAGATTTTCATTCTAGGTATAGATAAAATGCAAGAAAACTTTAGGTATTTAGGAAAATGTTTCACATTAAGCAATGTCACAGGATGTTGCTGAATTTCAATGCACATTGCAACTAATTTCAGATTCCTTTCAGTGTTTAAGCATTTTTTTCTGATACCTGCTTCCTCTCCCCAAACTATTTTATCATGTTTGGTAAAACCTTGGAAACAGAATTCTAAGTGTTAATTTCTATTTTATGCAAATCCATCAAAATTACTCAAATGTTTTCCAGAATTTCCAAAATTTCCAAATAAGGAAATTACCTATCTCAAATTGTTAAAGCAATAATTTATCATTTTCATGGATATTAACAGATACATTAAGATATACTGGCATGTATAATGTCAATTATACTGCATCACCAAATATTAATCTCTATTTTTTTAAACAATCTAAAACCAGCTGGCTATTTCAAGTTTATGCAATAAACAAGTCTACACAAGGATGAGTGCACATTTACTGAGAACCAACCTTGCAATTTGAGGTGAGAATGCAAAAACATATACAAGGGAAGGAAATAACAGGCATTTATTTCACTTCTCCATCTTCACCTCAAATGCAGGCGAAAGTGTGTCCCTCAAATCATTTGCACTTGCTCTAAATGATAACATAAATGGTTTAAGCTAATCAATGGTTTTCCCTGATGAACGCGGTCGACTAAAATAACGTTTTTATCCCAGGCACAAGTTATCAGCACTTTTTGTTTACAAGAGAAGTATCATGCAAAGTGTCTCGAACTATCCAAAGCTAAAAAACATAATCCCCAAATTGAAAGTGACTTGAACAAGAAGCCTGTTTTAATGTTCTTTTTCTAGGATGGGAAAATTCCCATTCCATCTCCAGCTTGTCACAGGATTACACAAATATTTGGGGTTCTTCAGTTAATATTCAAAAGATATTTTAAAGGCAACAAGTTATAGGAGTAATAATATTCAGTGAAGACAGTACATTTAGATTCCAATTCCCTAGAAGTATACAAATTATATCTTACATAAGAATCCCCCCATCACCTCCCAATAACTCAAATAGTTGACAACAATGATGAGGACGCCCTCCTTGATGGCCATTTTGGCTGATGTAATTGAAATCCATCTCATTTAATGCTCCTCCTCATTGGTGGCTATTCAGGGGGGTGGGCCTGTAAATTCCAGCAGGCACTGTGCCCATCCACCGACCCCGCCCCATTTTACCAGGAGTAGTGTGGGGAAGGAAGATTGGGTGACCTACACATCAACGAGCCAATGAAGGTCCTTACTGTCAAATAATGCTCACTTCAGGGCCTCATGCCACTGTCGCTGGGATTTAACCAACAGCCCAAAAGGCACAGGCCAAGTGTTCAGCTTGGCAGCTTTCCCTGTATGGAGTGGTGGTAGGCTGGGATGGGGCACCTGGATCTATCAGAAGCTCTCCCACCTACAGGGTTTAACACCCTCCCCCACATCCCCTCCAATGGCATTTCTAATCCAGCTCCCCACTGTTCTTGGACAGGTCTTCCAGCTTGGTCTCAGCAAGGCCCCTGGACTTACCAGTGGAACTTGCCATAGGCCTTGCTTAAGCACCAGTAGTGGCCTACACTCCTAGTGGCCAGATCTCTGGCTGGCAACTCTCTGAGACAGAACTTTCACTTGCTGAGGGGCAGAACTACCACCTCAAGGTCAATTAATAGCCAACTGGCTGTTAAATGTCTGCAGGACAGTCACTGGGAGTGAGGGCAGTCTGTGAGATACAAGGCAGTTATCTGCCTGATGTGATATATATCTGAAATCAAAGAAATGCCTCAAATTGATGTGCAAGGGCCAAAGGAAATTCTGTGTTATTATCCTAACAATCAGCCTGTGGTCATTAAGACACAGATTGAAAATCATTAAATCAATCAAACATTATACTAATTACAATAGATTATTTACATTTTTATATAAAGTGCATTAACAAAACATCTCTTCAAGATAACACAATTGTATTTGCAGCAATTCTCTTAAATAATTTTATGTAGTTAATATCCATTATTTGTCTTAATTTTTTTTGAAAACTTCTTTCTAGTAACACACAGAGCAGAATTTAACACCCTCCCTTGAGGCAGGTTTGGGGGTGGAGAGTCATTTAATCAATTCATGGCTGCTAAAGGCCCACATTCTGCCGCTACTGGGATTCACCCAACAGGAGGCAGGATGATTGTCATGCAGCATGCTCAAATCTCAAACCTTGTAGGCTTTGTTTGTGGGCCTCCAGGAGGAGCCCATCGTTCAAAGGCCCAGTTGAGAGATGCAGCGCTGGGAAAATGTCCTGCCGACAGTCACCCTGACTCTTGCTGTCAAAATCCCCTGCTTCATAACCCCCATCCTGTTGCCACAGATCTGTGGCCTAAGTCCCTCACTGATTGTGGGCCATGGTTGTTGGCATTACCTGGAGCAGCCACCGCTCCTGCTGACCAGTTCCTAACTGCTAGCCTCTGACTGATATTTAAGTTGGCAGGCCATACCTGTCACCTCCATTCAATACCAGTGCCAGTAACAATTGTTTTATCTGCAGCACTGAGGCATTCATAAGGCAAGTTCTGTTTCCACAAACGTGACATAATGACAAAGTTGTAATATTTGATGATTTAGTTTCAAGTATGCCAACTCACTCACATGCTCCAACGTGGGCACTGTTCCCAGTAAATTACATATAAGTTTCAACATGGAGAGTCAAATACTTATTTTGGGGGATGGAGGAGGTAGTGGTCAGATTGTGGAGTTAATGGGAGGTAGGTGATCTTCTCCCAGAGACACTCTGGACTTTCACTGACTCTACTCAATGTAGAGATCTGAACAGCTGCAGGGAAAACTTTTAGCAGTGGGAGTTATTAATCCAATATTAATCAAACATTACAACAGACAGTTCTCAAAGTAGCATCCTTTTTCAAAATCACATTCCAGCTACCCCTCATTCCAACAGTGATATGCTTTTTTTTGGAAAAGAATCATCCACATGGTTTAACCATACATGCACTGGTATTAAGAATGACTGAAGAGTTGGTGATACCACAAACCCTCTGTAAGTCTAAACCAGATTGGCTACACTTTGCACTTTAAGCATTTGGCTGAATCTTCACTCTCCAATGTTTTTGGAGCTGGAAGGTCTACCTGAGTATTGTGCAAATCTGGAGCCTCAAAGTTCCTATAAGGATTACTCCATTAACATGTAAAGCTATTCTTGGAATATCATTTCTTAAAGGATTTGTTTAGAAAAAGTCAAATTGACATGTGGGATTCCCAATTAATAATAAAAATCCAGTCATTAAGCTGTACATCCTGTGGTAATATCAGTGAATTTTGTGGGACGAGGTCTCCTGTGCTTTCAAGCTGCATCAACTACAGATTCCTCTAAATACATAGGGAAGCAAGTACAGTCAAGTGCAAATAAACCTGAGGCAGATAAAAACCTCCTTTTGTGCCACTTTAATTAGTGTTATGAATAGATACTAGTGTTCATAAGTAAATAAGTCACTCAGTTATAGTAGCATATTACCTACTGTCAACCTTTGAACAGCAATAGTCTAAATCCTTAGAAGTTAATTGAATGATATGTTCTGAAAAATGCTTTACCAGCTAAAATTGCTGTCAGTTTATGAGCTTTTATAACATATTATCTTTAACTCATATTTTAAGATGTTTATTGGAAGCGTAAAACTTTCAAAGGACATGTTCAAGTACCTTGCTGAAGCTACAAGGATTTTGACCAAAACTTGACCAAGTTTGTCTTGCATCAGGTGTCAAAAGATTTGTAATTTTTTTGTAAGAATAAGTACGTTCCTGCTTTTATTGTTAAGGAATGATACACTTTGGAGTGACCAATCAATATTATTCAAGAGTCCTATTTTCAAATTTTTCATTCCATTTCAAAGAAAATGATAAACCTCCAAACCAGTTTTGAGACAAGGGGCTAGATTTTAATTTGGTTTCAAGCATGTTGACTCATATGCTCATAGGAAGTTAGCTCAAGTAGAACAGAATCCATACAGTGTGGAAAGAGGCTGTTCAGCCCATTGAGTCTGCACTACACCTCCAAAGTGCATCTCATCCAAACTCTATCCCCATAACACTGCATTTAGCATGGCAAATCCATCAAACCTGGACAGCTTTGGATTGTGGGAGGAAATGGCGCACCCGGTGGAAACCCACACAGTCACCCAAGTCTGGAATCGAACCCAGGTCCCTGGTGCTGTGAGACAGTAGTACGAACCCCTGAGCCAGCATGCCACCCCTCAAGTTGAAAGGTTTCATGACCCACAGATCCGCCTTGGTTTCAAGAGCACTGAATTGCATGATTTTTGCTCCAAGGAGGCAGGCAAAAGCTGAAGTAGGCTGGTTAGAAGACCTGTCTTTGTTCGTCTGTGTTTTGTCCTAGCTTTCGTGAAACTCGTTGGTCAACCAGCCCATGCTTGCAAGTCCCAGCACAATGTGTCTAGCATTAGATGCGATGCTGCTATTGGAAATAATTTATTAAATAATCTGGATTGTGCTAAGAATTATACCTGGAAACTACTTAACATATGAGTCAGGTCACAGTGTGATACATTTGTGTGTACTAGAAGCTATTTGTATGAACACATAGGACCTTGCTTTATGTAGGCACAAAGAATCTATCTGTACGTTGCATTGTTTTCATAGAGACAGCCAATCTCTGCTGCATCCCCTGACCAATCGAATCTGAGAATGAAGATTGACAGTTAACTGTTCGTGCTGCCTCTCCTTGCCAATGATGGCCCAACCAATCAGCAGCCTCTTCTCATGGTGTGTAAATTGGTGTTCTTTTCTCCCCCAGTTGTTTTTTTTTTCTAATTCTGATGAGTGCAACTTGAAAGACTTCAACATCTTGTGTCCTTTTAGCCAGGTTTAAGTTTTACACTGCCAAGTCATTATTTCTTGAGATATTGACAAAAGAAAATCACAGAAAAAATGTCTTATAATCAAACGTCAATCAAACACGATCAACAATTTACTCAACTTGTCAAATCTGCTGAGTTCACACTTTCATTAGGCTCTCAGCCAAGCATGCACAACATGGCAGGAGAGAGAAAAAGAGAATCTGAGGCAAAGAGAAAATTTGAAGAGAAGCACTATCCTAGTATAGCGCTATCATAGAACAGGCCCTTCAGCCCTCGATGTTGCGCTGACCTGTGAACTATTCTCAGCTTGTCCCCCTACATTATCCCAAAATCACTATAGTAATGCTAACCATAGTATACTGTGCAGATTTCTTTAATCTATTCGAACCATGAGTTGACTTTTTAAGTATTTGCATAAAATGCAAACTGTAAAACTTTACTTATACACTTGAGAACTAGCTGATGGCACTAGACAGTTGCAGAGTAAAGGTACAGGAAAGCAAACTTCATGTCGGACTACCGTCAGTAAGATACACTTACTAACCTTACGTGCCAGTATTAACCAGTGTAACTGTTTTGTTTTCTCATAACTTTCTTCAAATATAAAAGGGCCTAGATTTTGCTGCAGTGATGACAAGGACATTAGTCACTGAAAATGACAGTAAACTTGGGAGTCTAGTCATGTGTAAAATAATGTGGAAATCCAAACATTGCTGTCAGTGAAAGTATGCTCCTTGCTAGAGGTTTCCACAATCTCCATTGCAATTCTGAATTGATGAGAGTTTCCACTTTTATGCTGTTATCTCGTTGCAAAACGTCTTTCAAAAAATTACACCTTGCTGAATAATACATAACTAAATTTTTAAACAACATACTAACTGCTGAATCACTACTAAATCTCTTTGCTGTTCCTTTAAAACTAATTTCATAATTGCGGCGTGAAATTTTTTTTCACAATTGAGGAAAAAAAATCCATGTTTTTCAAAGCAAAATACTTTTTCTTTTTACTATAATTACATAGAACCTTGTGGGAAGGATGTTTCCCCGACCTTCTTTGGGCGGGGGGGAGATAGAACTAGGGAACACAGTCGAGGGATAAGGGCAGCGAACATAGGATTGAGATGAGGAAGACTTTCTTCAATCAGAGGGGCCAAATCCTTGGAATTCCCTACCACAGAGGCCAGTAGAGGCTCATTCACTGAGTTTATTAAAGACAGAGACTGATAGTTGTCTAGATATTAACGATATCAAGGGACATGGAGGTAGTGCAGGAAAATGGTGATGAGGTAGAAGGACAGCCATGATCTCCTTGAATGGGGATTAAGCACAAAGGGCCGAATGCCTCTTAAATTATCTGCTTTAAAAGTCCATTTATCTTATTTTAGCTCTCACCATAATATCACATTTAGTCGACTACTTGAAAATGTCTAAGTGAAAATTTTTTAAGTGGTTTCAATTTCCAGCTGTGGTGCATGTGAATACTTCAATATAATTGGTTGCCTATCTGCTTGCAGCTGCATGCCAAGACTTCAACGTTGCTTGAGGTCAGGATTAAACTGCTGTGAGGAAAGGGAAATTACCACCACAGAGATCACTTGATCTGTGTGGGCTGTTTTCTTTTGAGCTCAGTGGCAAGAAACCTTGGCTGACCACCGACCAGAAAATTGGGACACGATATAGCTAGATGCAAACAAATCAGAGCAAAGATACAAGGCTGAACTTTACAATGGGTTTCAGGACCCATACAATGGGGTGAAAAGTGGGTTCCTCAAATCTGCATGTGCTGGCAGTGGGAATGGCTTGCAAATTTACACCAGGTGATCTTCTAATTGGCCACGTGTGGACCCACTATCTGAGTAAGGATAGCTGGCAGGCTAATGATGCCTTTGCCCCAATCAGAAGGCTGGTGGCTTTAAAACCTCAGCAGCATCATGAGGAAAAATGGACATTGTTGAAACAGGCAGGAAACCACTGGGACACCTCAACAAAGATGTCCAAGGGCAGTAGCATCCATGTGACAAAGACAGAACCTCTCTACAAGCTGTGAAGATGACATAATGAGGCTACAAAGAGATATATGTAGAGTAAATAAATGGGAAAAAGTGGAATTTTCCATTTTGGCAGCAAGAATAAAAAAGAAACAGATTGATCCGGGTGTACTGCTGCATACGTTGTGAAAGGTTAATATTGCAGAGACAGCAAGTAATTAGGAAAGCTAAGAGAATGTTGTCACTTATTCCAAGTGAAATGGTACACAAAGTTGGTGGTGGTGGTGGGTGGGGGGGGTATGTTGCACTTATAGAAGGCACAGGTGAGACCCTATCCGGAGTACTGTGTACAACATTGGTCACCTCATTTAAACCAAGGATATAAATGCGTTGGAAGTAGTTCAGGGAAGGATTACTAATGCCTGGGATAGGCTGGATGTCCTCTGGAGAAAGTTTGGACAGGCTAGGCTTGTATCCAATAGAGTTTAGAAAAGTAAGAGGCAATTGATTGAAACATTTCCTCTTATGGGAAAATCTTGAAAGTCACCCATTTATAACAGAGATCAGGAGAAAGGTTTCCTCTCAGGGAGTTGAGACACTTTGGAACTCTCTTCATCAAAAGGGGGAGGTAATGGCCTAGTGGTATTATCACTGGACTGTTAAACCAGAGACCCAGGTAACATTCAGGAGACGCAGGTTTGAATCCTGTCACGGCAGATGGTGGAATTTGAATGCAATAAAAGTCTGGAATTAAGAGTCTAATGATGACCATGAAATGATTGTTGGAAAAACCCATTTGGTTCACTAATGTCCTTGATGGAGGGAAACTGCCATCCTTACCTGGTCTGGTCCACATGTGACTCCAGACCCACAGCAATGTGGTTGACTCTTAACTGTCCTCTGGGTAATTAGGGATGGGCACTAACTAGTCAGTGATGCCCTCATCCAGTTTATGAATTTTTTAAAAAAAGGCGGTTGAAGCAGGGTCTTTTAAGGCAGAGTGAATAGATTTTTGATAAACAAGAGAGTGAAAGACTATCAAGGATAGGTGGGATTGTGGAATAATCAGATCAGCCATGATCTTATTGCGTGGCAGAGCAGACTTGTATCACCAAGTGGCTTCTCCTGCTCACAATTTATATGTTTGTATAGAATACCATCCATGGTTCCATCCCCCCACCCCCCCAACCAATGCCATGGGACCACTAGCTCTGATGGTATCCTGGGTTGCTACAGGAAGGCCACCCTGGTAGTCACCCCTTGTGATGGGAGTTATCCTGTTAGCTCAATCAGTATATTGGTCTGTAATTGTGGAAGTTAGTTGCTCGCCTCCATGTTGTAGGCAGTTGATCTGCATTGCAGCCTACCTCCTGCATGCAGCTAGGAAATGCCCTAGCCAGTGTGACAGCCAAGGTGATGTCCTGACATTGCTTCTTGCTTTTGTATCAGCTTGCTGCCTCCATACCCGCCACAAAGGCATGATAACGTTCAGCCCGTTAAATTACCAATGTCAACAACCAGAAAGGCATTGCTGACTGGTTTGGAGGAAGAAAAGGTAACTAGTTGGTAAGTTTGTATATAGGAGCAGAATTAGGCTATTCGGCCCATCAAGTCTGCTCTGCCATTCGATGATGGCTAATATACTCCTCACCCCTATTTATGGATTAAACTGGTGAATCAATGGAGAGATAGAGAAAAAGCAAACAGAGAGATACAAATGTGAAACCAAACAAAATAGAAGAAATAAATCCTGCTTTAGTAATTTGACAGGATAGAAAGACTCTGGAAATTTAAAAACTATGAACAGCCAAAAAAAAACCAAAATGCAAGTGAAACTCAAATGATGAGTGCAGAAATTGGAAGAAAGTAGACTTAATTCAGTGAGTTCACTGTTTCAAGTGACTAGAGTCATTTAGTGCTGATTTAATAAGTCCCCAAATGTTCAGGATGAGCGTCATTAGAAATTTTGGGGTCATGCCTGCACTTGAATCACCTTTGGATTGGGAGTTTGCTAATTTGCAGCAGGAAGTTGGATTCTTCTGATGGGTTTAAATGGCTGCAGCAGCTGAAAGAGCCAAACACCACTGAGCAATTTTTGTTTCAGCAAGGACGAGTGAAAATCATCTGAAGTCGTTGTTGAAGTACCACTTGGCCATGTGAAGCAGGCAAGGAAAGCGTTGAAAGGGTCTGACTTATGGAAACCTTCAAACTGCATCTTTCAGTAGAAGGAGATGTGCTGATTCAGTGCAGCAGGGTCAAAGAAGGCAATAGGAATCAACTATAAATTTTTAAAAATTGCAATTGTAACGCCTCCCTTTCACTGTTGAAGGGTTTCAAGAGCATATAATTAACACCCAGATACTCTGCAGGGCCCCTTACACACCTAGCCACACCTGCAAAGGTTCTTTTACTCCCAGCCTTATTTCCGTGGATCCATACAAAATCCTCATGCTATCTGCAAATTCCTTGTCTAATGGACCTGTCTCACCCCTGTCTCACTGCCTGCTGACATCTGGGTTTTACTGCATCACACAGTAACCAGAGGATATTCTTTTCACTGAAGTCATTTTTTGAAGTTAATTCAAACAGCAATTTATAACTCAATGCTCACTTTTTGCCTGAAAAAATACAGACATGATCTAGAATGAAATACGCTCAGAGATCTCCATCTGATAAACATTTATACTCAGTGAGGATTCCAAATCCTGTGACACCCAATAACTGCCTGTTCTTGAATGGACATTGTGATTTAGCTTTTCAGTCAGATTAGCCAGAGGACCAATAAAACAGAATATTAGTCTTCACTGACAGAACTCCTGCTGAAACAATCCGTAATTAGGAGTACAAAGGTGGACCTTAAAATTAATCAGGAATTTCATAACTTTTGAACTAATCAGAATCCCAGGTGGGAGAGCCCAAGTATGACAGCAGTTTGAAAGATAACATGAGAGAGATAAAGCTAGAGAGGGGGAAAATGAGAGAGATGGTGAACGAGAAAGGGAGAGAGAGAAAGAGAAGCTAAGCCTAGACTGAATAATTTAGTGAATTTCTGGCAATTGTTGCATGTCAATATATATACCTAAAATGGGTCTGTTAGATGACAGGAAACATGACCTTTGAGTATAGGAGTTGGGATGTCATATTGAGGTTGTACAGGAATTTAGTGAGGCTTCTTCTGTATGCAGTTCTGGTCACCCTGTTATAGGAAGGATATTATTAAGCTGGAGAGGGTTCGGGAAAGATTTACCAGGACGTTGCCAGGACTGGAGGGTTTGAGTTATAGAGAGAGGCTGGGACTTTTTTCACTGAATTTGATTTGATTTATTTATTGTCATGTGTATGTTATTACAAAATACAGTGAAAAGTGTTGTATAGTGTCGCCACTCTCTGGTAAAACACAGAAAAATAAGCCAAAACATAGAATATAAAGGCAGAAAATGACAAAATAAAGTGTTCAACTTTACAGTTCTTCTTGTTGAGTGCTCCACCACAGGCCTGGTGACCAGGCACCTCCACTAACGCCCTCACCACCATGAGTTCTTGATGAACCTCACCAATGCAGGTGGCATCGGTGACCCAAATCTGACTCCACCACTGCCATGTGTCTACATTGAGCCCACCTCACCGATGCAGCCGTTGATTATGCCAAACCTGCCTCCACCTCCTTGAATCTGCACTGGATGCAGATGCTCCTGGGAACCCAAACTCGGTTCCACCACTGCAGCCACGAGTCTGCGCTAGGACCATATCGATGATGCAGACGTTGTCGGGAACCCAAACATGCCACAAATGTTGCTGCCATGAGTCTGCCCTGCTGGGTCCATTCGAGTCTACGCTGGGCTCACGTGTCACCGTCAATGCCATCATCGTGATTAAGCTCTTCAACAAGAGGTAAGTAAAACAAAAGAAAAGAGGGAAAAGAAACAGATGGAGTCGAGGATCTGCACGCTCAGACGTGCTACTCCACTGCCAGCTTACCGGAGTGTAGGAGAATGAGGGGTGACCTTAGAGAGGTTTATACAATCAAGACGGGCATAGATAAGGTGAATAACAAAGATCTTTTCACCAGGTTGGGGAGTTCAAAACTAGGGGGCACATTTTTAAGTTGAGAGGAGAAAAATTTAAAGAAGACATGAGGGCAATTTTCTTTACACAGGGAGTGGTTTGTGCGTGGAATGAACTTCCTGAGGAAGTGGTGGATGTGGATACAGTTACAACGTTTAAAAGACATTGAAAGGTACATTAACAGGAAAGGTTTGGAGGGATATGGGCCAAATGCAGGCAGGTGGGACTAGTTTAGTTTGGAGTTATGGTCAGCGTGGACTGATTGGATTGTTTCCATGCTGTATGACTCTATATCTGAAATGATTCTTAACCTACCCCCGGGCTTCTCTGTTCAATGATAATAGTGGGTGGTTTGAAGGAGCAGGTTCAACATCCTGTGAAGTGCACACAACCCTGCTCAGCTAGGCATCGATCCAGTGCATCATGAATCACTGCAAAGGCAGCTCAACCTTTACCAATAGGTGCGTCCCCTGTGTCGGTATTTCCTGAGGCACTGTGGAGGTTCATAGAGGAGTCCATCCATCTCAAGTGCACCAGCCTGGCACAGGATTTTGTGTACATGAGGACCCTGTCTACATAGTCTCATCACCATGGGACTGTAAAATCATGCCCAAGGAAGACCATTTGACCCATCTTAATGCATTCATTCAGAGAGAACTTAAAATCGGTGTGGTTTCAGACTCCACAATTCTTTCAGGAAATTTATTTCCCACAATTAAACCTCTAATAATAAGTCATACATTCACCGTTGGCTAACCTGAACCCATCACTGTTTATCCTGCTCAGTTTAATTTCAAGTACAAGACCATTTCTGCGACAGTTCACTTGCATTTCATGGAATGATACAATATAGACATTCCTCCAAGGCCTGATTGTGAACATTTGATGGACTGGAATAAGTCAGAGTTGAAAGATATCTTGACCAGACCAAGATAACTAGATAAAATGTTCAGAAAAACAGAAGCGTATGCAGTGCCTGGCTAATAAATGCTGTCGTCAGTTCACTTTAAAAACAAAACAGGAAAAAGATTGTGGAACTTTTGGGGGAGAAGTGTCAAAAGATAGTAGATTAAGTCAGCTGATTAGGAACAACCTGATATACACATGAAGAGGACGTTAAAGTAAAAGTGACAGAGTACTATAATTAACTGCACAGCATTGTCCATCTTCAGCATAAACTAATGACCTTGCTTTCAAGCAAGCCTTGTATAATATAGCAAGATGCCACTTTGTACAACACCAATCTCAAACTGACATGTTTACATCAACAGAACCAGGCTTACAAATAAAGCCACTGTATTTTTTGGGAGGTGGGATGCAGCCACCAAAATAACCCAATTGTCTTTCAACAGTAATTTACAAACCTCTGTGAAATATAGCTTCTATTTTGTGTAATAAGCTAAAACTACATTTACAAAATATAATTTCATTTTCCTTATTTCCATTTGGTAGATCTGTTTTTCTTATCCCAGAATGTCCAGGTTCAAGGCTGGATAAAGAGGTAACCATACATTCTCAGCTACTAGTAGATGGCTCAGGCAGGTCTCTCCGCACTTGTGCGCTAGAATCTGGGTAAACAGTGCCCAGCCAAAAAAACGTATAGCTGGGCAAGCTTCATTAGTGACAAAGGAGCCAGTGCTTACGTCTGACAACTTAGACAAATGTAGAAACCCTGTAGAAGACAAAATCCTGTCTAAACATGGTATACTTTTGTGTAAATAACAATGTGATGTACATACCAGTATCAGCTTTTACCCAGCTACATTTAATCACTTCTCCAGGATTGCACTCCTCACTTTAGAAACACTTAGGTAACTCATCTTTTGTCTCAATAACCCTTTAAAACAATCTGGCTTATTTCTGTATAAGTGCTGCTTGTTCATTTAGTGAAGTAAAAACACTCTCCTGAATGTCACTTGCAAGTGCTACTCAATTTTCTATTTCACTTCAGAATTCTTTATCCATCTATTGCATACATTTAAGGCAGTAAGAATCAGCACTTCTATAACTTGCTTTCTGAAATGAAATTTACCCCCAGTACAGAACATCCATATAAGCATCAACCAGTTAGGGACACTAGGTGGGAAGGATTGTCTTTTGCAATTAGTAAAACTCCAGATCTCCATGTGACCTGTTTGTAAGTGACACCATTGGCGTCAAAGAAGTAGATTTTCAACCTGCCCAGATCTGGATTCAGCACCATATGGAATACAATGTTAATACAACCACACTGGTCAATGCAGTAAAACATTTTTAAATGCAGTTTTAAACATTTCTATTTCTTTACAACCTGAAGGGAATGCGGATTTCCTGAGTATGAAACAATGTTACTTGCTTCCAGAGAATAAGTGCATAAAATGGCTGCTGCTGTACATGAATGCTGGTTGAATAAAAAAATGGGACAGTGAATTGTTCACAGACATAAGTACCACAACTGTTGTACAGATAGTTGTACGCATATTGTGCGATATACAGACATTAAGATCTGTACTTCAGGTCAGGTTGATGTCACTGCAGCATTTCCGACACATTGTAAAATCTGGTGTAAGAGAATCAGTTTCGTACCAATGGGTTCTCCAAATGCAACTTGCATCTTTTTTTTCCTTTTTCCAAAAATTTACATCCCTCTTCAGAAGGTGTTAACTTGTGTGGAAATATAATTCCAGAGGTACCTCAAGTAACTATTCTTCAGGTAGGAACCTCTATGGTGAATGTTAACAAGAAATTCCACCACTATGGTGTCAACCAAGCCACATTGTGTCTTTGCCCAATCCTGTGCTCTTCCAGCAGGAGTGTGTAATGGCCAGGATCAAGCACCTATGTTGATTTCCCCCTCCTTTTTCCAAGAGTGCCAACACCAAATGCAATACCCTTACATCCAAACTGGCTGAGATCACTGGCCTCAGTACAGACCAGGGATTGAACACAAAACGTGGATTTTATGATTGAACTATTCCCTGCACAAATTCCCAAATCAGGAGCTCTACCGTGTAATTTTCAAATAAAAACCATGAAAACAAGAAAAAGGCTCAACACAGCAGGTGTGACATATGATCAGATTCAATGACAATCTAAGTTATTTATAGCTTAAGAAATTCTAATTCTTTGCTTCTACAACCCCAGGTTTTCAATGAATTAATGTGAATGGTGCCAGTGAGGGACTCCAAATGCAACTGTCATCGCTGCAGAGTTCCGGAAGCTGAATTGATTTCCAAAAAAGACCAAGAAATAAATATGTGCTTACATAGTTCTGTGAAAAGACCATTGAAAACAGCCCTCATTCCCAAAGGCATATGCGAACATAGTGGAGTGATGGTGATTACAACTTCCTGATTACATGCTATTTGTCTAATTTTAATCCACAAGTCTTCAGTTGTGCAGGTCATGATGATGGCCAATTCATCAGATCCTTGTCTATTACTTCTAGTGAGTAACATGTCGTGAACACTCGAAGACCAAGCAGGGAATCCTTTCTGGGACAGCAGGAAGTAGGACACCAACAGACGAAGGCCTCTGAAGGTGTACTTGATTCTTGTAGTAGTTTAATGCCTGCTTTTGGCATGGACATTGCTGGCATTTCTGCCACTGATAACATTTACTCATCATCCCTGCCAACTGCATTTTCAGATTATCTAAAATCATTTCATAAATATTAAGAAAACTGTAAAAATGCTAAGATTGGCAAAAATGGTCATTTACCCTGCAATTACTGCATGTGTACATGTAACATGGAAACGTTGAGAGGACTGAATGGTGACATCACCTATTTTGAGTGTTAGATTCAAAGATCAGATGGACTTTGTTTACATTCATCAAATATATTCACTAGATGCTTAAAATGTTGTCCTTGTTCTCATGTTTCAGGGACAAATGAAGTGATAGAGAAAACTATCACTTTTACTTTCCATTGTTATTGCTACATTGTAAAATATCTGTACAAGTGGAAATGCCTTTACAAACTGCAATTATCACCCCATCCCTCCTCTCTTTAGATCACTGGTCCAAAACAATTCAGAAAGTATTTCAGAGTATCATTTGATAGTTGGAAACCCAGTTTTTCAAAGGAAACGCTGTGTGTGCATCAAGCCTGCTACCCTGTGTGAACCTAAATGTTTGCAACAAAAGAAAGTGGTTCACTGATCGACATCATTTCTAAATACCTCAAGCACAAGTGGTGTAAGGTGTGTGTTACAATCAGGATGAAAGGTCAGAGACTGGAACTGTTTGGAATGTTCCTCGCTCAGGCTTCGGAGATCTGTCAACTTCTGGATCATCTTCGGATACAATAACCGATTACCTGGAGGAGGATGTTTGGCTCGGATGTATGACTGAAGAGTTTCGGATAACCCATCTTGAATACGCTCCACTTGAACACGGTTCTGTACTCCGGGACGATCTGAAAATATACGCAGAAACAAAAGACTGTGGCTACAGTTTTCACAATGGGAATAAACAGCCAAAAGCAGAGAAGCTACAGGCAACAACCATGAACCCAAGTACAGAATCTAGTCTGACACTCTGGTACCATTACCGAGGGAATGCTGCAGTGCTGGAAGTTCTGTGTTTTGGATTAGCCGTTAAACTAAGGTCCCATCTCCTCTCTCATATGGACAGGAAAAAAACTTTTTAAAGATTCTTCATTCTTCACAGATCAGTGTAATTCCCTTGTGAGTGAAGATCTGTCACCACATGTCAATCGACATTAAAAACAAAAGGGTTCCTGGTCATTTATCTGATCGCTGAGCACAAAATGATTGTTGTGTTGTGACAGTTGTGAAAGATGGAATTTTTCTTTCTTCTCTGACCTGTATGAAAAATTACTGCTGGACAAGAGATTAATCAAACAACTAATCTACTGAAAGGCATCAACAAGGTAGAAAACAAGAAATACATCTGAAGGAAACCTCTTGTCCAGGTTATCCTTTCAGAATAGCAAGCCTATCACTCCCCCAACATGCTCGGGAACGTCAGGGAGGACCTGGCTACAACGTGTTACAAATGGTCAAACTGACCTAAATGTAGCTCTTCAGAGGCTAAATTCATCGTTTGGTTTTGTTTTATGACATGATTAGATTTCAGACATGGTGCCTGAATTAATCTGATACAGGCAACAAATGATAATTTAATATTCCTATGATGCTCAGTATCTGCTACTCTGTAAACGTTTTAAATTTCGCAAGTTGGGTTGAACTGGGTCCTCAGGAGGTATTAAGCCCAAATCAAAAGCTGACATTCGAGTGAAGCTTTCAAGAAATTGATCTTCCAGAATTCTCTACATTCTCGAACACCACTATTTTATAAAGGACAAGGAACAGAAAAACAGAACAGAAAACAAGGAACTAAAGCCCATCCTCACTGGCTGGTGAAATCCTGGAATCTATGATGTAGTAATTAGATTGCAATATGATTTATGAAAGGAAAATTGTATTTAACAATTTTATTAGAGTTTTTGGGATTGTAACTTGCAGCATAGAAAGTTGTGGCGTATTTCAATTTTTGGAAAGTATTCTACACTATACTATACTATACTAACTGCTGTGTACATACCACCACAAGCAAAGGTTGAGGAAGCTCTGGATGTGCTGTACTCCACCACTAACACCCTGTTTATTGTAACTGGTGACTTCAATCAAGCCAATCTAAGGAAGGCGCTGCCCAAGTACCACCTGCCCCACCAGGGGCCCGACCACTGCTACACCACTGTGAAGGATGCCTACCGCTCCATCTACCGCCCTCATTTCGGGAATTCTGACCACAATGCCATGGTTCTTCTCCCGGCTTACAGGCAAAAGCTCAAGCAGGAGACCCCCCTGTGGATACAGGCCCAGTGCTGGGCGGAGGAGGCAGAGGATCAACTCCGGTGCTGCCTGGAATCGGCTGATTGGGCCATGTTCAAACAGCCCGCAGGTACCTTGGACGAGTACACTATCACCGTCACAGCCTTTATCAGCAAGTGTGTAAAGGACTGCATACCGAGGGAGTCAATCCGGGTGTTCCCCAACAGGTAACCCTGGATGAATCATGACATACAGAACCTTCTAAAAACCAGGTGTGAGGCCTTCAGATCAGGAGACCCACTCAAATATAAGGAATCCAAGTATGACCTTCGCAGAGCCATTAAGACAGCCAAGGACCAACACCGATCCAAACTAGAGACCCAGACAGACACCCGGCAACTATGGCAAGGCCTGAATGACATCACAGGTTCTAAAAGGAGACAGTGCAAGATAGCAGACGATGACATATCCCTCCCAGATCATCTCTATGCTCACTTTAAGCAGAATTTCGGCAGAGAGGTAACACTGACAAGTCCTGACGAACCTATCCCAACAGTCACTGCATCAGAGGTCAGATCAGTTTTCCTACGTGTGAATCCAAGGAAAGCAATGGGACCAGACGGAGTACCAGGCCGTGCACTCAGAGCATGTGCAGATCAACTGGCAGAGTCTTCTCAGACATCTTCACCCTCTCCCTGCAGCAGGCTACTGTCCCTGCCTGTTTCAAGAGGGACAATATCATCCCTATGACTGAGAAGGCTCATGCAGCATGTCTCAATGACTACCACACAGTAACTTCGGTGGTCATGAAGTGCTTTGAAAGGCTGTTCCTGGCATTAATCAACTCCAGCCTCCCCATTACTCTTGACCCATTCCAATTTGCCTATCGGACCAACAGATCCACGTCAGATGCCATATCACTTGCCCTTCACTCCTCCCTAGAACATCTTGACACCAAGAACAGCTATGAAAGAACTCATTGACCACAGTTCAGCCTTCAACACTATTATCCCCTCGAGACTGATTCCTAAACTTAGTGATCTCGGACTAAGCCCCACTCTCTGCAACGGGATCCTCAGTTTCCTGACCCACAGGCCACAATCAGTGAGGTTTGGGGACAACATTTCATCCTCACTAACACTGAACACTGGAGCCCCCCCCAGGGGTGCGTACTCAGCCCCCTAATGTACTCACTGCGTCATCAAATACCAGACTAATGCTATTGACAAGTTCGCTGATGACACCACCATAGTCGGTCGAACCTCAGATGGTGACAAAACAGACTACAGACGGGAGGTGGAAGACCTGGAAACATGGTGCACTGAGAACAACCTAGCTCTCAATGCCGGCAAAACCAAGGAACTCATTATTGACTTTTGGCAGAATGTTACTCATGCACCCCCCCCCCCCATACATGAACAGCACAGAGGGGGAACGAGTGGAGAGTGTCAAGCTCCTGGGAGTGGTCATCCACAACAAGCTTTCTTGGACTCTTCATGTGAACGCACTGGTTACAAAGGCCTGACAACGTCTCTTCTTCCTCAGGTAGCTGAGGGAATTTGGCATGATGGCGAATACCCGTGCCAACTTTTATAGGTGCACCATCGAGAGCATTCTGTCTGGATGTATCACTACCTGGTATGGGAACTGTACCATTCAAGATCAGAGACGGTTACAGAGAGTGGGGAACTCAGCCTGGACAATCACAAAGGCCAACCTCCCATCTATAGAATCCATCTCCCAGGCCCGCTGTCAAGGAAAGGCCGCCAGCATTCTCAAAGATCCATCCCACCCTGGCAATGTTTTCTACAGCCTCTACCATCAGGGGAGAAGGTACAGAGGCCTGAACACATGCACCAGCCGGTTTCAAAACAGTATTTACCCCACTGTTGTTAGAATACTGAACGGACTCACAAACTCTTAACATTCGCCTGTAGCTGTGTGTTTGTTTTTGCTGCTGTTTACCGATTATTTACTGATCTCTGCTACTTAACTCTGGGATCTGCCTGTATCGCTCGCAAGACAAAGCTTTTCACTGTGCCTCGGTACACGTGACAATAAATTCAATTCAATTCAATTCAAACAAGTACCACACTAGAGGCTATTACACAAAATCAAGAAATTGGGGAAGTATATTAAGATGGACTAACAAGTGGTGAAAGACAGATCAACAGAAAACAGGGTTAAGTAGAGCATTTTCAGTACCATTATTGTGGTACCACAAGGGCCAGTGTTTAGGTCTAAGGTATTTGCAACCTATATCAATGACTTACACAAGGGGACTGAGTAATGTTTTCAAGTTTGATGAAGACACAAAGCTAGCTGGGAAAGCAAGTAATGAGGAAATCATAAAGAGGCTGTAGAGTGATACAGGGAGGTTAAATGAGTGGACAAAAACATGACAAATGGGATAGTGTGAAGTTATCTATTAAAGAAAAGCAGAATTTAATTTTGAATGATAAGAGACAAGGAAATGTCGGTATTCTGAGTGACCTCACTATCATTGTATATGAATTAAAAAGTTAATCTTTGTACAAGGAGTAATTAGAAAACCAAATATCAGAGGGATTGATATGGAAAAGTAAACATGTGAATTAAGAAGAGGAGTTAGCCTTCAGGCTCCGCCATTCAGTAAGATTATGGTTGGTCTGATGACTGCACATCCACGTTTACCAAGGTAACTTTGATATCCAGAATCTATCTGCCTTTGCTTTAACATCCACTGCCTTTTGAGGGAGAGAATTCCAAAAACTCTCAATCTTCTGAGAAAAGAAATCCTCATCTTGGTCTTAAAAGGGCAGCCCGATTATTTTTAAACAGGGATCTCTAATTCTAGACTAACTCTTCCATAGGAGGTAGCATCCTCTCCACATTCACCCTGTCAAGACCTCTCAGGATTTTATACATTTCAATTTCTGTTGCTCCAAACTCCAGTAGATACAAGCCTGGCCTGTTGAACCTTTCCTTATGAGACATTCCAAGTATTTGTTTTAGCACCAATAGTATTGGTCTCGCTGTTATAGCCAGTCCCTGGGGGAGGGTTCCCAATGCTTTATATAACATAGAAAGTGCAGCACAGAACAGGCCCTTCGGCCCACGATGTTGTGCCAACGTTTAATCCTAATGTAAAATATAATAACCTAACCTATACACCCCTCAACTCACTGCTATCCATGTGCATGTCCAGCAGTCGCTTAAATGTCCCCAATGCCTCTGCTTCTACCACCACAGCTGGCAACGCATTCCATGCATTCACAACTCTCTGCGTAAAGAACCTACCTCTGACGTCTCTTTTATACCTTCCTCCTAATATCTTCAAACTATGGCTTCTCGTACCAGTCAATCCTGCCCTGGGGAAAAGTCTCTGGCTATTGACTCTATTCCACTCATTACCTTGTATACCTCTCGATCAGGTCTCCTCTCTTCCTCCTTCTCTTCAGAGAGAAAAGTCCAAGCTTATTCAGCCTCTCCACATAAGGCAAGCCCTCCAGTCCAGGCAGCATCCTGGTAAACCTTCTTTGCACTCTCTCCAAAGCCTCTGTATCTTTCCTATAGTAGGGTGACCAGGACAGGACACAACATTCCAAGTGTAATGTCACCAGGGACTTGTAAAGCTGCAGCAAAACCCCGCGGCTCTTAAATTCAATCCCCCTGTTAATGAAAGCCAAAACACCACATGCTTTCTTAACAACCTTATCCACTTGGGAGGCAACTTTGAGGGATCTATGTACTTGCACACCCAGATCCCTCTGTTCCTCCACATTGCCAAGAATCCTGTCTTTAATCCCATATTCAGCATTTGAGTTCGACCTTCCAAAATGCATCACTTCGCATTTATCCAGGTTGAACTCTATCTGCCATTTCTCAGCCTAGCTCTGCATCCTGTCTATGTTGCGCTATAGCCTGCAGTAGCCCTCTATACTATCGACGCCACCTCCAACCTTTGTGTCATCTGCAAATTTACTAACCCACCCCTCAACCATTTCATCCAAGTCATTTATAAAAACTACAAAGAGCAGATGCCCAAGAACCGAGCCCTGCAGGACCCCACTCAACACTGTCCTCCAGGCAGAATACTTTCCATCTACAACCACTCTCTGCCTTCTGTCAGCCAACCAATTCCGAATCCAGACGGCCAAATCTCCCTGTATCCCATACTTCCTGACTTGATGAATGTGCCTACCGTGGGGAACCTTATCAAATGCCTTGTTGAAGTCCACATACACCACATCCACTGCTCGACCTTCGTCGACCTGTCTTGTCACTTCCTCAAAGAGCTCAATAAGATTTGTGAGGCATGACCTGCCCCTCCCAAAGCCATGCTGACTACCTTTAATCACACTATGCTTTACCAAATAGTCATAAATCCTATCCCTCAGAATTCTTTCTAAAACTTTGCTGACCACAGACGTAAGACTGACTGGTCTGTAATTGCCCGGGATTTCCCTACTCCCCTTCTTGAAAAGAGGAACAACATTCACCTCCTTCCAATCCTCCAGTATGACTCCCATGGAGAGCGAGGAGGCAAATATCATCAGCGGCTTAGCAACCTCCTTTTTCGCTTCCCGGAGCAGCCTGGGATAAATCTGGTCTGGGACTTATCAATCTTAATGTTTTCCAAAATTTCTAGCACATCAACTTCATCAATCTTGATCTGGTCAAGATTGTATTCCAGCTCATCTAAGTTTTCATTCACAACAAGTTCCCTTTCCTTGGTGAAAACCGAAGCAAAAAATTCATTTCGGGCTTCCCCTATCTGCTCAGACTCCACGCACAAGTTCCCTACGCTATCCCTGATCAGCCCTACCTTCTCTCTGATCATTCTCTTATTCCTCACGTATGAGTAAAATGCCTTTGGGTTCTCCCTAATCCTTCTTGTCAAGCCTCTTTCATGTCCCCTCCTGGCTCTCCTCAGTCCATTTCTGAGCTCCTCTATGGCAAGCCTGTAATCCTCTAAAGCAGTGCTAGATCCTTGCTTCCTCCACCTTACATAAGCTGCCGTCTTCCGTTTGATGAGAAGTTCCTTTGTTCTTGTCATCCAAGGTTCCTTAATCTTACCCTTTCCTACCTATCTCAGAGGAACAAATTTGTGCATTACTTGCAACAACTGCTCCTTAAACAGTCTCCACATGTCTGCTGTTCCTTTCTGTGGAACAATTGCTCCCAGTCTGTACTTCCCAACTTCTGTCTAATAGCATCATAATTTCTTTTTCCCCAATTAAATATCTTCCCTTGGTAACTGCTCCTTTCCCTCTCCAAGGCTATGGTAAATGTGAGGCAGTTGTGATCACTGTCACCAAAGTGTTCTCCCACCGCGAGATCTGACACCTGGCCGAGCACCAAATCCAAAATGGTCTCTCCCCTCATCGGCCTGTCTACATACTGAGTAAGGAAACCCTCCTGAACATACCTGACAAAAATGGCTCCTTCCAAACCATCTGCACTAAGGAGGTTCCAGTCGATATTGGGAAAGTTGAAATCACCCATAACCACAACCCTGCTACTTCTGCATTTTTCCAGAAGCTGCCCGCCTATGAGTTCTTATGGTTCCAGTTAGATACCCCAAATTATTAGGTTGCTGGGTGAGGACAGATGAACTGGCTCCCTGAATTCATTCACTTATCCCATCTTGTTTGATAGCAGCAGGTTATCTAAAAAGGATCCCCTTCCTTATGGATAATTTTCTCCAAGACAAATGAACTTAAGTTTTAAAAGGAACTAATTTAAACAGTCTTTCTTGAGTTAAAGAAGAGTGAGTTCATTAGTCACTAAATGCAAAAATGTAATCGTACATTTGGATGAGAAATGAGAAGTGAATCGAAAAGCTTAAAAATATATGGATCAGTCTCTGGTTTAATTTTGGTGGAACATTCAGGTTGTTGCATTGGGTACTACCAGTAGTGTTTCTTGGTTTTGCAAGTTAGCTGAAATTCTTTAGTTCCGTTTAGCCTCAACAGTGGCTGGTTCCCAGCACTGCGTGCTAGTTATTATGCCATTTGTCCTGCAGTGCAAGGAAAACTGTGACTTTCCCAGCCCATTACTTGACACTAACACATCGGTCCACCAACACACAGACCAAGGGGCGCAGTTGTTTTTTAACCTGTTTTATTTCTGGAAGGACAAAACAAAAAAAAAAATTGACTTGTGTCCACAATTTGAAATATAAACACTAGGAGATGTTTTTATTAAGCAAAGACAGGCTCTTGATGCTATAAGCATTTGAAGAGGCAGATGCGATCGCGGTTTAATATTTTATCCAATCATAACAGAGCACCTCTGACAATACAACACTCGATTTTCAGCACAGATTCAAATGCTACAATCAGGAAAAGACCGAACAAAGTCAGGGTGAGCTTACTGTTGTGTGGGATCTTCCAGTATGGATCACTGGATAACAGCAGCAACTGGAATCCCGGCTGGCATTAATTCTCACCTACTTGGGTTCAGAAAATTCAAGTAAAAAATGATGCTGGAGATCACAGCTGAAAATGTGTTGCTGGTCAAAGCACAGCAGGCCAGGCAGCATCTCAGGAATAGAGAATTCGACGTTTCGAAAATTCAATACAGACAAGGGATCAACACAAATGGTCTGGATGAATCACTGAGCCATCAAGAGGATCATCACTGCTTTCCACAGAATTCTCACATTTTGCATTTGAAGCAGTATTTTTGTTTTGTTTAGCTATTAGAGTCATTGAGATGTACAGCACGGAAACAGACCCTTTGGTCCAACTCATCCATGCTGACCAGATATCCCGACCCAATCTAGTCCCGTTTACCAGCACTTGGACCATATCCCTCGAAAACCCTCCTATAAATATACCCCTCCAGATGCCTTTTAAATGTTGTAATTGTACCAGCCTCCACCACTTCCTCTGGCAGCTCATTCCGGACACGCACCACCCTCTGTGTGAAAAAGTTGCCTCTTAGGTCTCTTCTAAGTCTTTCCCCTCTCACCTTAAATCTATGCCCTCTAGTTCTGGACTCCCCCACCCCAGGGAAAAGACCTTGTCTATTTATCCTATCCATGCCCCTCATGATTTTATAAACCTCTATAAGGTCACCCCTCAGCCTCCAACACTCCAGGGAAAATAGCCCCAGCCTATTCATTGTCTCCCATTAGCTCAAATCCTCCAACCCTGGCAACATCCTTGTAAATGTTTTCTGAATTCTTTCAAGTTCAACAACATCCTTCCTATAGCAGGGAGACCAGAATTGCACGCAATATTCCAACAGTGGCCTAACTAATGTCCTGTACAGCCGCAACATGACCTCCCAACTCCTGTACTCAACACTCTGACCAATAAAGGAAAGCATACCAAACGCCACCTTCACTATCCTATCTACCTGAGACACTACTTTCAAGAAACTATGAACCTGCACTCCAAGGTCTCTCTGTTCAGCAACACTCCACAGGACCTTACCATTAAATGTATAAGTCCTGCCCTGATTTGCTTTTTTAAAATGCAGGACTTCACACTTCTGTAAATTAAACTCCATCTGCCACACCTCAGTCCGTTGGCCCATCCGATCAAGATCCCATTTAATCTGAAGTAACCTTCTTCGCTGTCCACTACACCTCCAATTTTGGTGTCACCTGCAAACTTACTATCTATACCTCTTATGTTCACATCCAAATCATTTATATCAATGACAAAACGTAGTGGACCCAGCATCGAATCTTGTGGCACACCCACTGGAAACAGGCCTCCAGTCTGAAAAGCAACCCTCCACCATCTTTGAGCCAGTTCTGTACCCAAATGGCTAGTTCTTCCCGTGATCTAACCTTGCTAACCAGTCTACCATGAGGAACCTTGTTGAACATCTTACTGAAGTCCACATAGATCACATCTACCACTCTGCCCTCATCAATCCTCTTTGTTACTTCAAAAAACTCTATCAACTTAGTAAGACACAATTTCCGACGCAGAAAGCCATGTTGACTATCCCTAATCAGTCCTTGCCTTTCCAAATACATGTACATCCTGTCCCTCTGGATTCCCTCCAACAACCTGCCCATCACTGATGTTAGGCTTATGGGTCTATAGTTCCCTGGCTTGTCTTTACCGCCCTTCTTAAACAGTGGCACCACTTTTGCCAATCTCCAGTCTTCCAGCACCTCACCTGGGACTACCGATGATACAAATATCTTAGCAAGAGGCCCAGCAATCACTTCCCTAGCTTCCCACAGAAGGGGTACACCTGGTCAGGTTCCAGGGAGTTATCCACCTTTAGGGTTTTAAGACATCCAGCACCTGCTCCTCTGTAATATGGACATTTTTCAAGATGTGGTGATTTATTTCCCCATGTTCTCTATCTTCCATATCCTTCTTCACAGTAAACATTGATGCAAAATACTCATTTAGGATCTCACCCACCTCCTGCGGTTCCACACATAGGTGGCCTTGATAATCTTTCAGAGGCCCTATTCTCTCCCTAGTTACCTTTTTACTGTTAGTAACTCTATTTGCCAAAGCTATCTCATGTCCCCTTTTTGCCCTTCTAATTTCCCTCTTAAGTATACTCCTACTGCCTTTATACTCTTACACGGATTCACTCGATCTCTGCTGTCTGTACCTGACATATGCCTCCTTCTATTCTTGACCGAAACTTCAATTTCTCTAGCCATCCAGCATTCCCTACACCTACCAGCCTTGTCCTTCACCCTAGTATACTGTCTCTGGACTCCTGTTATCTCATTTTTGAAGGCTTCCCATTTTCTAGACATCCACTCCCAATCAACTTTTGAAAGTTGTTGCTTAATACCATTAAAGTTAGCCTTCCTCCAATTTAGAACTTTAATTTCTTTATCCAGTCTATCCTTTTCCATCACCATTTTAAATCTAATAGAATTATGGTCGCTGGCTCCAAAGTGCTCCCCCACTGATACCTCAGTCACCTGCCCTGCCTTATTTCCTAAGAGTAGGTCAAGTTTTACACTTCATTCCCGATGAAGGGCTTTTGCCCAAAACGTCGATTCTCCTGCTCCTCGGATACTGCCTGACCTGCTGTGCTTTTCCGACTCTGATCTCCAACATCTGCAGTCCTCACTTTCTCCAAGTTTTGCACCTTCTCCAGTAGGTGCATCCACATACTGAATCAGAAAATTTTCTTGTACACATTTAACAAATTCCTCTCCGTCCATGCCCTTAACAGTATGCAGTCCCAGTCTATGTTTGGAAAGTTAAAATCCTGGACAATAACCACCCTATCATTCTTACAGATAACTGAGATCTCCTTACAAATTTGTTTCTCAATTTCCCGCTATCGGTAGGGGGGGTCTGTAGTACAATCCCAATACGGTTCTCAGTTCCACCCTGGACGTATTCCCAGGAATATCCTACCTAAGTTCAGCTGTAATGTCATCCCTAACTGAAAAATGTCACTCCCCCTCCTCTCTTGCCCTCGCTTTCTGTGCTTCCTAAAGCATCTATACCCCAGAACATTAAGCTGCCAGTCCTGTCCATCTCTGAGCCATGTCCCTGTAACAGCTATGATATCCCAGTCCCATGTTCCCAGTCCCATGTTCCCAACCATGCCCTGAGTTCATCTCCCTTACCTGTTCGGCCTCTTGCATTGAAATAAGTGCCGGTTAATTTATCAGTCCTACCTCATTCTCTGCTTTGTTCCTGCCTGCCCTGACTGTTTGACTTGCTCCTTTTCCCAATTGTATCAGCCTCAGACTGATCTCTTTCCTCACTATCTCCCAGGGTTCCACACCACCTTACTAATCCAAAAACCCCTGAAAGGCTCCCCATCAATATATTAGTCCCCTTCCAATTCAGGTGCAATCCACCCTTCTTACCGTGGTTCCACTCCAGATGAGATTCCAATGATCCAAAAATGTGAACCCTTCTCCCCTGCACCAGCTCCTCAGCCACGCATTCATCTGCTCTATCCTCTTATTCCTATCCTCACTAGCTCATGGCACGTGCAATAATTTAGATATTACTACCCTCAAGGACCTCTTTTTTAAAAATTCCTGCCCACTTCTGATATTCTCTCCTCAGAATCTTGTCCTTTTGTTCTTCCTATGTTGTCAGTTCCAATGTGTACAACAACCTCCTACTGGCCCCTCTCCCCTTTGAGAATATTCTGCACTCTCTCTGAGACATCCTTGATCCTGGCACCAGGGAGGTAACACACCATTCTAGTTTTTCACTGTCAACCGCAGAAATGTCTGTCTGTGCCTCTGACTAGACAGTCCTCAATCACAGTTGACCGCTTGGAACCTGATGTACCCCTCGTTATATTACAGCCTGCCTCGGTACCAGAAACCTGGCTGTTAGTGTTGCATTACCCTGGGAGAACATCACCCCCTATCTTTTCCAAACCAGCATACTTGTTTGAGATGGGGATAGCCACAGGAGACTCCTGAACTACCTGCCTCTCTCCCCAATCTTTCCTGGAGGTAATCTGACAATATCTGCGGTTTCTCTCCCTTTGTGTAACTGCCATCCATCACACCCCCAGCTCCTGTAAATTCCTCACTGCCTCTAACTGTTGCTTCATCAATCCATGCAATCCGATGGGATTCACAACCAAACACACTTCCTGCAGACATAATCATTGGTAACATGGAAACCGTCCCTAATCTCCTACATCTAACAGGAAGAGCACATCATTCTACTAAAGGCCATCTTTGCACCTTAACAATCTACAGACCCAGAAAATAGCAGTCTTACTGCTCTAAAAAACACTGCTCCAGGCTAACTCAGTACCCTATGTTTTTATATTTTTGAAGTTTAATCAAGAGACAGATCTCAATAAAAATATATAATCAGAAAAGAGCCCACCTACTTACTAATGCAGAGTTACAAAATAAAACTGTAAGGTTACACTTTAAAACTAACCACTTAGTCACTCCCCCACACAGGTTTCTCCAAGGTCAGGCATGAATTTTGCTATTTATTTTACTTTGATGAACTCTGACGCCCAGAGATACTTGAAATCAAACAGCAGAGATAGTCAGTTGTGCAGATTCACTGCCGGGTCAGCCAGAAGTGCAGGTTTATCTCTCAGTTTGATTCACTGACCATGTGGTCACTATCTTTGTCTCTCTTCCTCCTTTTTAAAGTACCGTTGTTTTGATCTTTTATTCCCCCAAATTCCAAAACACTGCAGCAGCTTATAACACAGTAATTACTGCTCCCGGAATTCGAGGAGATCAGCTCCAACACTGAAAATACCTCAAAAAAGGAGCAGCTCTTACAGCCACAACGTCTTCCCGTCCTCCATCCTTTGAAGCTGTGCTGTTGCACTTACCTGATGAAAGGATGCAGATAGCCATGAGAAGAACATGTTCTGCTTCGTGTAAATTCAGATTTTTCAAGCCGACCTGAAATTTTATCAGTGGTTCAAGCAACTCCAGAGAATGGCCAGCTAAAAAAGGGCACAGAGGAAAGTGAAAATCGTTCTGGAGATGCATTTAAATATTCTTTTCTTTTAAATGAAAGAGTAAAAACCCAAATGGTCAGGAAATCAGAAAATCAATGTTACAAATAAACCATCAATTAGCACCTTTTCTTGCCCTCATTTCTAAAACAAAATCTAGGTTGACGGGCTGAAATAACCCTATAAATAAATAAGTAATGTCAAAAGTAGTGGCAATTGGTAGGTGCCTGAACAGCAAACTTTGGCTTGATAGCTTCATGTGCTGGAGATGTTTCCGACATGGCATCATGTTGGTAATGCGTTTACCTTTTGCACCTGGCAGCTCTTGTCTCTCTTCAGTGCTCATAAGGAATAGACTCGCAACTTTCTCTCAGTGGTTGGCTAGTTTGTTTCAGTGTGTGGACCCTTTAAATTCTTTGACAGATTTTACATGGCTATGTACAAGTGGCTATTTAAGGAGGATGACCAATACACAGTCTGCGAACTGCAGCAAGCGGCTTAGGGAAGAAACAATACCGCCAAGCCCTGGAAAACCAGACTCATTAAATTAATACGACTCTCAATCTGAGGAATAGCGGCTTATTTAAACACAATAAATCACTGACCCTCCACTCTGGAGGAAGCTATGAGGACAGCATATTTAAAATCAGAAGTGGTGTGGTCATAGTGGCTTAGAACATAGAACAATACAGCACAGAGCAGGCCCTTCGTCTCTCAATGTTGCACCAACCCGTGAACTAATCTAAGCCCATCCCCCTACACTATCCCTTCATTATCCATATGCTTATCCAAGGACTGTTTAAATCTCCCTAATATGGCTGAGTTAACTGCCCTACATTGGCAGGTAGGGTATTCCACACCCTTACCACTCTGAGTAAAGAACCTGCCCCTTACATCTGTCTTAAATCTATCACCACTCAATTTGCAGCTATACCACCTCGTACAAACTGACAGCATCATTCTAGGAAAAAGACTGTCTACCCTATCTAATCCTCTGATCACCTTGTATGTCTGTATCAAATCACCTCTTAGCTTTCTTCTTTCCAATGAGAATAGACCTAAGTGTCTCAGCCTTTCCTCATAAGACCTTCCCTCCAGACCAGGCAACATCCTGGTAAATCTCCTCTGCACCCTTTCCAATCCTTCCTATAATGGGGCGACCAGAACTGTACACAATATTCCAAGTGCAGCCACACTAGAGTTTTGTATAGTTGCAGCATGACATTATGGCTCCAGAACTCAATCCCTCTACCAATAAAACATAACAGACTGTATGCTTTCTTAATGGTACTATCCACCTGGGTGGCAACTTTCAGGGATCTATGTACATGGACTTCAAAATCCCTCTGCACATCCACACTACCAAGAATCTTTCCACCGACCCAGTACTCTGCCTTCCTGTTATTCTTCCCAAAGTGAGTCACCTCATATTTATCTGCATTGAACTCCATTTGCCACCACTCCAACACCTCCTCCCTAGCTTCCCAGAGAATCCTGGGATAAATCCCATCTGGCCCAGGGGACTTGTCTACTTTCACTCCTTCTAGAATTGATAGCACCTCTTCGTTACTAACCTTGATCGTTTCTAGTCTAATATCTTATACCTCATTCTTCTCCTCTACAATACTCTCCTTTTCCTGAGTGAAAACCGATGAGAAATATTCGTTTAGCATCTCTCCGATCTCCACAGGGTCCACACACAACTTCCCACTTCTGTCTTTGACTGACCCTATTCCTACCCTAGTCATCCTTTTATTCCTCACAGACCTGTAGAAAGCTTTAGGGTTCTCTTTTATTCTACCTGCTAAAGAGTGCTCATGTCCTCTCTTTGCTCTTCTTAACTGTCTCTTTAAATCCTTCCCAGCTGATCTGTAACTCTCCATCGCCTCATCTGAAACATCGCGTTTCATCATCACATAAGCCTCCTTCTTCTGCTTAACAAGAGATGCAGTTTCTGTAGTAAACCACGGTTCCCTTACCTTATCACTCCCTCCCTTCCTGATGGGGTCATACCTATCAAGGTTGAACTCATTTGTTCAATTTGACCTCTTCCCTGACCACCACCCTCAATTATTGGTGAGACAGGGGAACGTTTAAAACGATCACCTTCCTTCCGCTCTCCCAACAACTATCAAATCCCAAAGAACTAGGCATTCCCATAAACAACAGATCAGATCTCAGCTCTGCAGTCCTGCCACATCCAATTGTGAATGGTTCTGCTTCCTGCTGGGAGGTTCTATGCACACCGATTAGCATGGCCATGCATTGGCTTCAGCAAGCCACTGCCGCACACAGACCTTGGAGATCCATGAAAAAAAAATTAGAGGGATCACTGGTTGTGGGCAGCTTAAAAACACTAACGGGAGAATAAGGCTCCACAAATACCCCCATCCTCAATGATTGGAGCCTCCAGCACATCAGTGCAAAACATAAGGCTGAAGCATTCACAGCAATCTTCAGCCAGAAGTGCTGAGTGAGTGATCTACCCCAGCCTCCTCCAGCAGTCCCCAGCATCACAGATACCAGTCTTCAGCAATTCACTCTACATTATATTAAGGAACTATTGGAGGCACCAGATACTGCAAAGACTATGATCCCTGACAATATTCTGGCAATATTATTGAAGGCTTGTGCGCCAGAACTAGCTGCACCTCTCGCCAAACTGGTCCAGTACAGCCCCAGCACTGGCATACACCAGACAATGTAAAAAGTTGCCCAGTGTGTCCTGGATATAAAAATCTGGACAAGTCCGATACGGTAAATAATGGAGAGATTAGATTACAGGAGGGTATAGATGGGTTGCATAGATAGGCACATTGGTGGCAAATGGAATTTAATCCAAAAAAAAGTGAGGTGATGCACTTATGTAGGACAAAAAAGCAAGGGAATACATGTTGATCAGTTCTGAGGAAGGGTCACTGGACCCAAAACATTAACTCCACAGATGCTGCCAAACTTGTTGAGCGTTTCCAGCAATTTCTGGTTTTGTTTCAGATTTCCAGCATCCCTAGTTCTTTCCGTGTTCATTGAGCGTCAGAGAGACCTTGGTGTGCACGTTCACTGGCCCCTTAAGGTATTAGGACAGATGGATAAACTGGTTAAAAGGCATATGGTATACTTGCCTTTATTAGCCAGGGCATAGACTTTAAGAGCAGTGAGGTGATGCTGGAACTATATGAAACTTTGGTTCAGCTACAGCTAGAGTATTGTGTATTGACCTGGAATCCACATTATAGGAGGGATGTGATAGCACTGGAGAGGGGGCAGAGGAGATTAACCTGGGGCTGGAGAGTTTCAGATATGGAGAGAGTTTGAACAGAATGAGGTTGTTTTCCTTAGAGCAGAGGAAATCGAGGGAAAAAATGATTGAGATGTATAAAATTAAGAAGGGCATTGATAAGATAGACAGGATGAAATGTTTTCCATTGATGATTAGTCAAGGGGCATAGATTTAAGGAAAGAGACAGAAGGTTCAGAGTAGATGTGAGGAAAATCTTTTTCACCCTGAGGTGCTTTAGCTGCTTCATCAATGATCTTCCCTCCATCACAAGGTCAGAAGTGGAGTTTTTCGCCGATGATTGCACAATGTTCAGCACCACTCGTGACTCCTCAGATACTAAAGCAGTCCATATCCAAATGCAGCAAGATATGAACAACAGTCAGAATGACTAATGGCAAGTGATAAGTAAAATTCACATTACATGCTTTGGACAATAACCATCTTCAACAAGACATCTTTGACATTCAATGGCATTTCCATTGCTGAATCTCCTACAATCAACATCCTGGGGTTCGTATTGACCAAAAGTTGAACTGGGCTATCCATATAAATACTGTGGCTATAACAGCAGGTCAGAGATTAGGAATCCTGTAGTGATGAACTCACCACCTGACTCCCCAAAGCCTGTCCGCAACCTACAAGCATAAGTCAGGAATGTGATGGAATATTCCCCACTTGCCTGAATGAGTGCAGCTCCAAAAACACACAAGGAGCTCATCATCATCCAGGACAAAGCAGTCCACTTGATTAGCACCGCAACCATTGCCTTCAATATTCACTCCCTCTACCATCGACACAATAACAGCAGTGTGTACCACCTACAAGATGCACTGCAGCAACTCATCAAGGTTCCTTCAAGAGCACTTTCCAAACCCATGATCTAAAGCATCTAAAGTACAGCAGATGCATGTAAACACTCACAAGCATCATGCCATCATGACATGGAACTATATCAATGTCCCTTCACTGTCACAAAGTGAACATCTTGGAACTCCCTCCCTAATAGCACTGAGAGCGTGTCTGCACCTGTATAATTGAAGCGTAACCTCCTTACATTTGTATTCAATTCCCCTTGTGATAGATGGTGACACTGCATTCACTTTCCTAATTACTTGATGATACCCAGAACCCTCTGCACCCAGTTAGAAATGCTCCTTTTTTCATTCTTCCTGGCAAAATGGACAATTTCACATTTTACCATGTTACACTATTTATCACATCGGTACCCACTTATTAACCTAGCTATATCCTTTAGCCATTATATCCTCTTCACAACTTACTTTCTTACTTATCTCTATCTTGTCAGAAATTTGGCAACTATACCTTCGATCCCTTCATCTAAGTCATTTGTATAAACCGTTGAGGTCCCATGACTCCAACTGGCACCTCGCCCACAAAGCGGTCCCACTGAATTCCCCCTGTCCGTCATGTGTTAGCCAAATGTCTGCAACCGGGGAAAGAAACTCCAGACTGACAGTCCCAGTCCAGTGCACACAGAGATGCAGGTGAATTCTGGGATATCTGCTGAGTGGTGAGTTGTTCTAAGAACGGCACATGGTAAGACAGGGTGGAAATTGGATGTGAGAGATACTATGGGGGTAGGGTAGGGAATTCATGTGGCAGGTTGGGTCAGATAGGGCGAGAGAACCCTCTATGCCTTGCAGTGACAAACCCTTCAAAAAACCTAATGCAACCAAGACCTACCGAAATAAAATGGAAGATTTATCCCATTCTTTTGGTTTCCTTTCTATCGTGCTGACACCATGATTAACTAACACAGTCACGTTTTCCTATTTTCTGGTCATTCCTAAACGTCCTGTGCTCTTCAAGATTCAGATCCGAATCCATGTCATTCTGCAGTCATATCTCTGTAATGGCTACCGGATAGTCCTTATTTTTATTTGCACCCTCAATTTATCTGCTTTGTTTTGAGTGCTACTTGCATTCAGATACAGACCGTTTAGCTTTATCTTTTCACTTGCTTCATAAGTTCTTGTCTGATCATTGATTGACTCTTAGATTCACATTCTCTATCCCTTCCTGTCACGGCTGATTTATCATCTCATGTACTAATACCTCTCCTTTAACTCTACTCTTTGATTTACCACATCTTCCCAAATTTGATCCCTTGCCACGACTATTCACTTTAAAATCCTCCCTATATCCTTAGTTCTGCAATTGGCAAGAACACTGGCCACAACACAGTTCAATTGTTGACCATCCCATTGATACAGATCCCACTTTCCCCAATACTAGTGCCAGGGCTTCATGAATGAGAACCAAGTTCTCCTACACCATTCTTTCTAATCTCTGTCATCTGATTTGCCCTGTGTCAGTTAGTAAGTGGCTCAGGTAATAAATAATGCAGAGATTATGACCCTTGAGGTTCTGCTTCTTAATTTAGCACCTAGTTACTCATACCAACTATGCAGAACCTCTTGTTTGTCCTGCTTATGCCACTAGTATGTACATGGATCATGACAACTGGATCCTCCTCACCCCCACTCCAATTTTCTTCTGAGTCCTCAGCAGATGTTCTGAACCATGCCACCGGGCAGGCACGGTGGCACAGTGGTTAGCACTGCTGCCTCACAGCGCCTGTAGACCCGGGTTCAATTCCCGACTCAGGCGACTGACTGTGTGGAGTTTGCACGTTCTCCCCGTGTCTGCGTGGGTTTCCTCCGGGTGCTCCGGTTTCCTCCCACAGTCCAAAGATGTGCGGGTCAGGTAAATTGGCCAAGCTAAATTGCCCGTAGTGTTAGGTAAGGGGTAAATGTAGGGGTATGGGTGGGTTGCGCTTCGGCGGGTCGGTGTGGACTTGTTGGGCCGAAGGGCCTGTTTCCACACTGTAAGTCTAATCTAATAACAGCGTCACTCTAGTCTGCATAACTCTGGCACTCTATCGTAAGTCACATTAAGTTGGCTAGTTTTATATGCTCCTAACACACAAGGCCTAGCTGACTCACTTAATGAGGATCCAGTTCAGCTGGTTCTTAGTTAAGCTGCTCTTTCACTGGAAGCCTTGAAAAAATCTTGCTGAAGGCTGACAACTGTTGAATTTAAAGTGTAAATGTCAGTTTAATGTCAACTGTAAACTATAAATCAAATTAAATTTATACAAAATAAGGGAAGACCCATCATATCCACACCAAATTCCCATTGTCCTGGCTTCTCCTCTCAACGCTGCGAGTCTTCCTTTTTACGAATAATCGCCTAATTCCCTTTTGAAAGCCTCAAATTAACCAGCCTCCACCACTCTCAGGCAGCACATTAGCCAAATGATAAAGATATTCTGAACATCTCTTGATAGATTTCTCACTCATTTTTTTTGATTAAGGTTTAGTCAAACATTTCAACTAACCTTCCCATATTTAGGGGACAGAGAGAAATATGCAGCTGGTGAGTTTGTTTTATTTTTGGAGTGGTAATTTAGTAGGTCTGATCTCTGGAGAGCCCATGCCCTGATTCTTGGATAACCACATATGCAGGAAATGTTGTCAGCCGTGGAAACATGAACTCCAGGTTTCAGAATGTTAGCAGCAACTGATGTCACTGCGGTGCATCTGCAAGATTAAGAAGTTTGTGCACAGGATGCTTCTAGATGTGGTCAGCCTAAGCTTGAGGGATTGCAGGAATGGGTGCACGAGGTTGTCAAGAAGAAATTAGCATGTAGTACAGGAGTTCCCTGAGTGCATCCTACTCTTCAACCATTATTCAATTCTGAATACTGGTGAGTGTGATGGTTTGGCTGTGCAGTATAGCCAGGGCCAAGTCCGTGAGAGCACAGGTAACTCAAAATTAAAGAGTGGCTACACTGGGGAACGTTGCTGCTCATTGTCATAAAGATCTATAGGACAGAAAGAGGCCCTTTGGCCCATCAGGACTACCCCTAACTATTCTGAGCCCATTTTCCAGCTTTCGGATCAAAAGTGGTATCAATGGGGATACAAAGTTGGCTGAGTGTCAGGAAACTGTAGTAGTGAATGTTTGCTCTTCAGACTAGAGGAAGGTTTATGAGTTGAGTTCCTCAGATCAGGGTAAGGATTCCTTCTATTCTTGATATATAATAATGACCTTGACCTTAGTGTACAGGGGACAGATTGCAGATGACAGTGGTTAGCACTGTTGCCTCACAACACCAGGGATCCAGCTTTGATTCCAGCCTGGGGGGACTGTCTATGGAGTTTGCATGTTCTTCACGTGTCTGTGTGGCTTTCCACTGGGTGCTCCAGTTTCCTCCCATTGTCCAAAGATGTGCAGTCTAGGTGGATTAGTTATGGTAAGTACAAGGTTATGGGGATAGGCAGGGTCAATGCAGACTGGAGAGACCAAATGGCCTCTACCTGCACTGTAGGGTTTCTTTGATTCTATGATACCAAACTTGGAACTTGAATCCTTTTGGTGTAACTTCAAAAGGATAAGTGGCAGGTGACATTTAATAGAGAAGTATGAAATGAATTATTCAATTGGTAAGATGAATACAGAGGAGTCTGGACAGAGTAGATTGGGTGAAGGAGTGCAGGCACAGACTGGGAATGGTTCCCATTCATAGAATTGAGAACTGGGGGCGTAGGTTTAAGGTGACTGCTTAAAAAGGCAATGACACATGAGGAAAAACCTTCACACAGCAAGTGGTTATGGCCTGGAAATGCTCTGAGTGAGTATGTTGCAGATATATTCAATTTAGACTTTGGAAAGGGAATTGGATCATCATCTAAAAAGGGAAAATTTGCAGGGCTACAGGGAAAAGACAGAAGTGTGGCACTAGGTGAACTGCTCCTTTAATATGGTCCACATAGGCACAATGTCCTCTTTCAATGCTATAATGATTCCATGCTGACATGTCCCTTCACCCCTCAACCTCAAGCAGGAACTGCTCATCTTGCAAAGTCTGTCTCTGTCTGGGACAATACTTCTGAAACAATCAAGCCATACTAGTCAGTACCTAGTGCAGAGCATGATATTCAAATGAAGCATTAATATTACCCCAAGGGGGAAATTGGAAGGATTCCTGTTCAATTTCTGGTCATTGGTAACTCCCAGGATGTTGATAGTGGGGAATTCATTGATGGTAATTGCATTGAATGCCAAGGCAAGATGGTTGGAGATGTTGTTGGATCTCTTCTTGGAGATGGTCATTTGTGTCACGTGTGTACTGCAAGTGTTACTTGCCTCTAATCAGCCCAAATCTGGATCTTGTTTAGGTTTTCCTGCATACGGATAAATACAACTTACGAAACAGAGGAGTCACAAATGGTGCTGCACATTGGACATTCAACAATGAACATCTCCAACCCTGACTTTATGAGCAAGGGAAGGTCCCGAATGAAGAAACTAAAGAAGGTTATCCCTCGAACATTATTCTGAGGAACTCTTGCAGTGATGTCTCAAGACTAAAACTGTTAACCTTCAATAATCACACCAGTTTCCTTTGTGCCAGGTATGACTCCAACCAGCAGAGAGCAGAAGGTGATCTGTTGGTTGTGGGATCACTTATCTCTGTCTATCATTTGCTGCTCATCCTGTTTAGCATGCAAGTAATCCTGTGTTGTAGCTTCACCAGGGTGAAACTTCATTTTTCGGTATTTTTGGCAGTATTCTGGCATGCCATCCTGCACTCCCCATTGAACCAAGGGTGACCCCCTGGCTTGATGACAATGGTAAAGTGGGGGCTGTGAGGTTGCAGATTGTGGTTTAATACAATTCTGTTACTGCTGACAATCCACTGCACCTTAAAAATGCAAATAGAGATGCCTGATCTTGTCTGAAGTGGTAATACCACACAGCACAATTGAGGTTATTCTCAATATAAAGACGGGACATCATCTCCACAATAACTGTACAGTGGACAAATGCGTCTTGAAGGGGTAGATAGAGGATGAGCTAAGTTTTCCCCTCTCATTGGTTCCCTTAGCATCCAATGGACATTCAGTCTAGCAGCTGGATCTTGTAGGTTTCAGCCCTGTAGGTTCAAGTATTGGTATTACCACCGAGCCACTCTCGGTGATGGATATTGAAGTCTCCCACCCAGAATACATTCTGTTGTAAGAGATCACATATTTTATATTTTTAAAACAATAATGGAAATGGAAGTTAGACTGCTAGAACTGCAATACAAGGAGAGTTTTGCAACTTGAAAATCAAGTGTTGCATATTACTGAACTGTGCTTTGTTGCTTTTCACAAGTAGCAAGAGGGAGAATTTGAGACAAGGTGGCACTGAGAACATTCAAGTTAAGGAAATTCTAACCGGCAACAGCTGTCTGATTGGTTGAGCTGTAAAAGGCTAAAATGCTGTAAATGCCAAGAGCAGCAGAGAATGGAAAACCATCCAGAGTCTTCAGATAGAGAGCGTCCATCTCTCCCTCTCTCTCCATGTGGAGAAAAGAGAGAAAAGCCATGAAAGTTTAAAATAAAAAAGTCATACAAGGAAGTTCACCTGATGTTGAATCGAAGAACAACAGTCAGCCTATAGAATCATTGAATCTCTGCAATGTGGAAACAGGCCATTCAGCCCAACAAGTCCACACTGACCCTCCGAAGAGTATTCCACCCAGACCCATTCCCTATACTCTACATTTCCTCTGACTAATGCATCAAATCTACACATCCCTGAACGCTATGGGGTAATTGAGCATGGCCAATTCACCCTAACCTGCACATCTTTAGACTGTGGGAGGAAACCAGAGCACCCGGAGGAAACCCATGCAGACATGGGGAGAATGTGCAAACTCCACACAGACAGTCGCCAGAGGCTGGAATCGAACCCAGGCCCTTTGCTCTGTGAGGCAGCAGTGCTATCCATTTAGCTACCATGCTGCCCCTAAAATGTGATGTCAGAGTCTGATTTACCGAAATTTCTTCCATGTTACTTGGAAAGATTAGTGTAATCTGTTTTTGATTCACAAACAGCACAGAAGATTTCAGTAAAATCCTCAATACAGTAGTGCCCCCGCCCATATCCGCGGGTGATATGTTCCAAGGCCTACCACGGATGGCCAAAACCATGGATAGTAGTGAACCCTATCATTTAAATGAGAAACTTACCTCCCCAACAGCCCCCTGGAATTATTTCTGGAACGCTCCATGCAATATTTTTGGGCTGCGATAACTGCGGATAACTGAAACCGCAGAATCCGAATCCGCGGATACGGGGGTTCTACTGTATTAACATTACTTCCGCGCTGGTTGATGTTAATGAACATGCAAAGACCGACTCAGTATGGCTGGACTTTTCAGAAAACTGCATTCTTCCTGTATAAGCAGCCTTATAATGAATCCAAGATAAACTATAAAGGTCTAATATTACTTTTAGGAGACAAACATTGATGGCATGATTACAAATATCAGTGACCAAGAATTTGCTATTGCATTTTGCACAATTTTTGAAGTTTTTAGCAGACATGCTGATCCACCTATAGTGGCGTTCACTTTGGCGGCAATGTATTCCATGGTTCGAAGAGGAAGATTGTACCATAAAACTCACACGTGTGCAGCTGGAGCAAAATTTACAGAGTGCAAAAATTTCACTTTTGCATTGCCATTTTTATCTTTACACTAGTATGTTTGTGCCATTTACATTTGTCCTCAGTGATGCAATCAGAGCCTTGTTCTTTGATGATAGATTTATGATCTTGTTACAGGTAATGGAGGGCACCATCCCCACTCAAAACACAGGAATGGTCACTGGTATTACATGAAAGGTACAAAATTGTGATAGGGCTAATCAGACCGGACACAAGGATAATGTTACTCATGGCTGCGCATCTGAAACAAAGGGTCATGTTCTTAGGATAGACCATTTAGGACAGGGATGAGTAGAAATTTCTTCACTTAGAGGGTCGTGCACCTGTTGAATTCTCCACCACATAAGGATGAGGTGGCCAAGCTACTAAATACTGCTAAGAAAGAAAGAGTTGGACTTGAAGACACTAAAGATGTAAAGGGGTACAGCAAGTGCATAGCATTAGGATCGTGGATCAGCCAGAGCAGACCTCCAGTTTCTGTGTTCTCAATTTCTACTGAACCTGCACAGGTCTGATTGTCTCTGCTGCACCTCCAGGACACACTCATGAAGAAAGGTCTCCCAGGGTTCCACCCCTTTGCATTGCACAAGAATTTCTTTGGAATTTGGTGGGGCAGAGAAGAGTGATGGCAGGAGGTTGTGGTCACAATTAGATTTAAGTCAGATTCAACCACACAAAAAAATGGTGGTTGGGGTTGTGGTAGGAGAAAAGATAAGCACTCTCTCTGATTTAATACAAGTGCAGAAGGATTGTGGCTAAAGAGTTTTGCAGCCAGCAGCCATGAGAACTTGGAATCCATATTCCTAACTTTTGTCCTGATATAGGACAAATAAGTTTTATTGCCTGGTCCCAACTGGCTCCTGGGAAATCAAAAATAACAGAAAAAGCACAACAAGCCAGATCAAGTGAACAGAATAGTTGAATTTCTGTTTGATTTATCTACCTACTTCTGGAAAAGATTGGAAACTTTAAAATTTTGACAATGGAAAGTTAAACACTAGTCACTTACATTTTTTTGTTCGGGAGATGTGAAATAGCACAATAATGTGGACCCTCTGCCTTAACACAATGTAGGGGACCATGGGTGGCACTGCGTCAACAAGATCACTGGCAGGACTCAGCATGTAGTTTTCCCCAAATCCATGAAGCTGAATGGTAGGTGTGGATGTGAATATGGCTTTGTTTCTTTTTGCTGCTTACCTTTGGTGATGTCATTTATATCATATTTGAACTCATCATTTCCACATTTCCAGGACATATCCTCCACTGAGAAGGACTCGTTTGATCGTAGCATAATAATTTCAATTGCACTTGACTTCAGAAGGGCAATTTGGTCATCCGCAAGCAACTCCCTGCAGATTGAAGAAGTTCTCTCCTTAGTAAATATTTCTGCATCAGCATTTTTGTTGTAAATTAGTTTTATTATTTACCCACTGATGGGTATAATGTCTCCATTATTAGGTCTACATTTTTGCCCTTTAGGGTGGGTGACGATTCTATTCCCTTTGTCAACGTTTTCCTTGACTAGATGGCTCCTATTTGATTTTTTGTCCTCTCCACCTGACCCCTTTTAGAGAAATTATGTGGTCTCTAACTGGCATAGCCCAGGGCTGAAATAGTGCAGCGTGGCAAGTGGAGGGGTGGCATTCAAACCTAAAACATTCTCCACATTTTAGGTTACTGTTCTAATGAGCAGCATTACCACAAAGTTGGCATCTCTTTTTTCATCCCATTCCATTCTGCAACAATGATTTGCTAATCAGAAGAATAAGTAGGCTGTATAAAAATAACAAGCGTAATGCACATATAAAGATGAAATAAGCATGTGGTGTGGCATGGAGCCATACAGCCCAGCAAGTTTCATGTCAGTTCCTGTGTTGAGTTCACTCGTTTTAGCTGGGGGAGCAGTTGGGGTGCTAAAATCATTCACCATGGAGTAGGCAGGAGAAAACAATTCGCCTTGACTTCCACTGACAAAAAGTGTGGGAATAGTTGGGAGGACATAATTAGACTTGGCCATGACATTCCAGTCAATTACTTTTGTGTTGCCATCTAAGGTCAAACATGCGAAGAGCTGAAGGGTTGCAAATAGCAGCAGAACTGTACCCCAGCAAAAGTCATGGCCCTCAACAGCAAGTAAACTGAAACAAAAAATACTGTTTGCTCAATTTTACAGTATCCATGAGGAGCAATCAGTGCTCAAACCATTTCAATTATGGAAGAGAAGGGAAAAGGAGAGCTCAAAGTGGACAGGATAAAAATAAGTAGATTTTTTTTCTCTTTTGACTATTCATTCAGTCTTCACAACTTATAATGGAAGTCAGTTTTTGCAAATACAAGTAAAATATGAGTTTTGAGTTAGTTTTCCTGTAATATCACTTATGCAGCAAATAACAGTCAATTCTTGCGCTCATTTAATCGCACATGATGCAGTGTGCCAAGTAGAATTCTAAAAGATCAAGCAAGTTATAATCATTTGCAAAATAGAGGTTGTTAATAGCGTCCAGTGTTCTACATTGTTCTACTTTTCCTGAGAGTAAACAGCAAGGAATCATTTCACTGAAAAGTCAAACAATCAGGTCTCTCTACTGTATTTTGACAACACCAAAGCTTCACAACAGAGAGAGGATTTGGTTCACATTGATCACATTGGAGATCAGTTACTGATAAATTCCCCACACTTTCATGTACTGGCCAGCACCTAGTGAGAAATGAGGAGTCAGGTGCCACACTATTCCATGTCAGGCTCATACTGCATCCAAAGACACACCCCAATAAGAGGAGAGGCAAACAGGAGTTTGGAGCTATGATCTATGAATTGGTTTAAATGATAAGATTTCAAGTAGACCTTTGAAAGCGGTGTGGTTGGGTGCTTAGGTAACGATCATATTCTGAAGGCACTGCTAATGCATAGCAGAATGGGAAGAATGGAAGATCTAAACTGGGACATATAGGTGCAGGAATTTGCAGAGATAGGACTGGGAATAGGTGCAATGATCAAACGTGTTGAAGGCTGTGGAGAAGATGGAAAAAAATAAGGAAGGATAATGCACTGAGTTTGTTTCCACTGAGGATGTTATTGGTTACTTTGCCCAGTTGTATAGTGAGTGTGGAACTGAGACTAATCTGCAGGAATTATAAAAGAAGCAACATAACACGTGAGCATGGAACAAGCTTATAATATTTGAGGGCCTTAAATAGGAAAGAGGTAAGGTTTGGGCAGTAGTTGGAGATGGTGGAAGAGTGAAGCTGGGATTTTAAAGGTGGGTTTAATGCATTTGGAAAGAGAGTCTTCTACAACATCAATCTTGTACATGGCCAGGTAACTCAGTGACAAAGGGCTGGATTAGTCAGGAGTCAAGGGGCAGGAGCTGAATGTCATGGAGAAGATGGGAAGCCAAACGATAGTGGAAACTACAGCAGTTTTAAAAGGGAGAAGAACAGACAAAGGAAGCACATGGTGAGGACAGTGCAGGAGAGAGAGAGAGAAAACCTGCACAGTTACTGCCTTTGTTGTTTTTGAATTCATGTGTCGCTGGACATCGGAGTGCATCTTGGAAAATTAACAAACAGTGAATTTCACAACTAATCTTGGAGGAACCAGTTTGGGCAAAGTTCACAATACAGAATCAGATAAGTTAATTGTTGTTTTAAGTCTGTCCAAGAGAAAGGCTGTATTAGTGAGTACAGTGGGTTCTTTCTTGATTATATGTTTTTGGAGATAAGTCTCTTGATTAAACTGGAAATATAAGCCATAGCTATTAATTTAACCTGGTGCAGTGTTTTGTAGAGGAATAAGACGGTGTTATTTTATGGGTCTGTAGATTGTGAAGGAGCAAAAATGGCCTTTGCAGTGAGATGTACTTCTTGTCAGATTTGGGAGTTTAAAGAGAGTTTAAGGGTTACTGCGGATTATATCTGTCATAAATGCTGTTGGATGCGAATCTTATCAGATCGAGTAGATCGGTTGGAGAGAGAGACAGAAGCGATGAGGAATTTGCAACAGCAACAGTATGTGATGGATGGCAGTTATAGGAAGGGGGGAAAGTCTCAGATACAGTCATATACATGGGTTAACTCCAGGAAGGGTAAGAGAGGTAGGCAGCTAGTGCAGGAGTCTTTTGTGGATATATCCATTTCAAACAGGTATGCTGTTTCGGAAAATGTAGGGGGTGATAGATTCTTGGGGGAACGTAGCACAAACAGCCAAGTTTCTGGTATTGAGACTGGCTCTAATGCAACGAGGGGTACGTCGGGTTCCAAGGGATCAATTGTGTTAGGGGATTCTGTAGTCTGAGGTACAAACAGACATTTCTGTGGCCAGCAGAGAAAAAGCAGAATGGTGTCTTGTTTCCCTGGTGCCAGGATCAAGGATGCCTCAGAAACGGCGCAGAATGTTCTCATGGGGGAGAGGAGCCAGCAAAAAGTCATTGTCCACACTGGAACCAACGATATAGGAAGGGAAAAGGTTGCAATTCTGAAGGGAGATTATAGAGAGTTAGGCAGGAATTTAGAAAGGAGGTCCTCAAGGGTAGTAATATCTGGATTACTCCCAGTGCTACAAGCTAGTGAGGGCAGGAATAGGAGGATACAGCAGATGAATGCATGGCTGAGGAGCTGGTGTATGGGAGAAGGATTCACATATTTGGATCACTGGAATCTCTTTTGGGGTACAAGTGACCGGTACAAGAAGGACGGATTGCACCGAAATGGGAAGGGGGCTAATATACTGACATGGAAATTTGCTAGAGCTGCTCAGGAGGATTTAAACTAGTAAGGTGGCACCTAGGGAGATACTGAGGAATGAGATCAATCTAAGACTGGTACAGTTGAAAACAGAAGTGAATCAAACAGTCAGGGCAGGCAGAGACATGGTAGGATGAATAAATTAAACTGCATTTATTTCAATGCAAGGGGCCTAACAGGGAAGGCAGATGAACTCAGGGCATGGTTAGGAACATGGGACTGGCATATCATAGCAATTACAGAAACATGGCTCAGGGATGGGCAGGACTGGCAGCTTAATGTTCCAGGATACAAATGCTACAGAAAGCACAGAAAGGGAGGCAAGAGAGGAGGGGGAGTGGCATTTTTGATAAGGGATAGCATTACAGCTGTGCTAAGGGAGGATATTCCCGGAAATACACACAGAAAAGTTATTGGGTGGAACTGAGAAGTAAGAAAGGGATGATTACCTTATTAGGATTGTATTATAGACCCCCTAATAGTCAGAGGGAAATTGAGAAACAAACTTGTAAGGAGATCTCAGCTATCTGGAAGAATAATAGGGTGGTTATGGTTGGGGATTTTAACTTTCCAAACATCGACTGGGACTGCCATAGTATTAAAGGTTTAGATGGAGAGGAATTTGTTAAGTATGTACAAGACAATTTTCTGATTCAGTATGTGAATGTACCTACTAGAGAAGGTGCAAAATTTGACCTACTCTTGGGAAATAAGGCAGGGCAGGTGACTGAGGTGTCAGTGGGGGAGCACTTTGGGACCAGCGACCATAATTCGATTCGTTTTAAAATAGTGATGGAAAAGGATAGACCAGATCTTTTTGAAAGGCAGATGTTCACAGGTAATGGGAAGCCTTCAGAAATGAGATAACGAGAATCCAGAGAAAGTATATTCCTGTCAGGGTGAAAGGGAAGGCTGGTAGGTATAGAAAATGCTGGATAACTAAAGAAATTGAGGGTTTGGTTAAGAAAAAGAAGGAAGCATTTGTCAGGTATAGACAGGATAGATCGAGTGAATCCTTAGAAGAGTATAAAGGCAGTAGAAGTATACTTAAGAGGGAAATCAGGAGGGCAAAAACGGGACATGAGATAACTTTGGCAAATAGAATTAAGGAGAATCCAAAGGGTTTTTACAGATATATTAAGGACAAAAGGGTAACTAGGGAGAGAATAGGGCCCCTCAAAGATCAGCAAGGCGGCCTTTGTGTGGAGCCACAGAAAATGGGGGAGATACTAAATGAATATTTTGCATCAGTATTTACTGTGGAAAAGGATATGGAAGGTATAGACTGTAGGGAAATAGATGGTGACATCATGCAAAATGTCCAGATTACAGAGGAGGAAGTGCTGGATGTCTTGAAACGGTTAAAGGTGGATACATCCCCAGGACCTGTTCAGGTGTACCCGAGAACTCTGTGGGAAGCTAGAGAAGTGATTGCTGGGCCTCTTGCTGAGATATTTGTATCATCGATAGTCACAGGTGAGGTGCCGGAAGACTGGAGGTTGGCTAACATAGTGCCACTGTTTAAGAAGGGTGGTAAAGACAAGCCAGGGAACTATAGACCGGTGAGCCTGACCTTGGTGGTGGGCAAGTTGTTGGAGGGAATCCTGAGGGACAGGATGTACATGATTTGGGATAGTCAACATGGATTTGTGTGTGGGAAATCATGTCTCACAAACTTGATTGAGTTTAAGGAAGTAACAAAGAAGATTGATGAGGGCAGTGCAGAAGATGTGATCCATATGGACTTCAGTAAGGCGTTCGACAAGGTTCCCCATGGGAGACTGGTTAGCAAGGTTAGATTGCGTGGAATACAGGGAGAACTAGCCATTTGGATACAGAACTGGCTCAAAGGTAGAAGACAGAGGGTGGTGGTGGAGGGTTGTTTTTCAGACTGGAGGCCTGTGACCAGTGGAGTGCCACAAGGATTGGTGCTGGGTCCTCTACTTTTTGTCATTTACATAAATGATTTGGATGCGAGCATAAGAGGTACAGTTAGTAAGTTTGCAGATGACACCAAAATTGAAGGTGTAGTGGACAGCGAAGAGGGTCACCTCAGATTACAACATGATCTGGACCAAATGGGCCAATGGGCTGAAAAGTGGCAGATGGAGTTTAATTCAGATAAATGCAAGGGGCTGCATTTTGGGAAAGCAAATCTTAGCAGGACTTATACACTTAATTGTAAGGTCCTAGGGAGTGTTGCTAAACAAAGACACCTTGGAGTGCAGGTTCATAGCTCCTTGAAAGTGGAGTCGCAGGTAGATAGGATAGTGAAGAAGGCGTTTGGTATGCTTTCCTTTATTGGACAGGAGCTCGGAGGTCACGTTGCGGCTTTACAGGACATTGGTTAGGCCACTGTTGGAATATTGCGTGCAATTCTGATGTCCTTCCTATCGGAAAGATGTTATGAAACTTGAAAGGGTTCAGAAAAGATTTACAAGGATGCTGCCAGGGTTGGAGAGTTTGAGCTATCAACTGAACGGCTGGGGCTGTTTTCCCTGGAGCTTCGGAGGCTGAGGGGTGACCTTATAGAGGTTTACAAAATTATGAGGGGCATGGATAGGATAAATAGACAAAGTCCTTTCCCTGGGATCGGGGAGTCTAAAACTAGAGGGCATAGGTTTAGGGTGAGAGGGGAAAGATATCAAAGAGACTTAAGGGGCAACTTTTTCACGCAGAGGGTGATACTTGTATGGAATGAGCTGCCAGAGGATGTGGTGGAGGCTGGTACAATTACAACATTTAAGAGGCATTTGGATGGGTATATGGATAGGAAAGGTTTGGAGGGATATGGGCCGGGTGCTGGCAGGTGGGACTAGATTGGATTGGGATATCTGGTCAGCATGGACAGGTTGGACCGAAGGGTCTGTTTCCATGCTGTGCGTCTCGATGACTCTACAGGTTCAAGGCAGAGGAGGGGAAGATCTTGAAGTCAAAAGAAATCAATGAACTCTTCACAGTTGATATTAATGATGGGGGTGGGGGGGTGGGGAATCAGAACCAGAATCAGAATACAGGTTGTTAATAACGAAAAGGTCCAGGATGATTCCAAAGAGTAAGATAATCAGTAGAGAGGAGAGCTTCACCTCAGTGGCTAGGTTGGAGTTGAACTACATCTCAGAGATGGAATAAATAAATAATTGCAACACCTTATGACTTTCTCAAGTGCTTCACTACAAATGAAGTTGCAATGGTAGCAGGCAATTTGCGCAAAAGTAAGTCACAAAAATCGTAAATGAGACAAATTACAATGGTGCTAGAAACACTGCTTTTTCGGAGATCAATACTTGGATATTGGAACACAGTAAAGTTATAAACTTTGCCCATGATGTCAAATTGGAAAAGTGGCAAATGGCCCCTGAGTAATGTAACAAAGGATCAGACTAAATTGCATGCTCATGTGATGAGTGGGCCTGAGACCCATAACCTTGTGACTAAAGGCAAGAGTGCCAACTGGCTCAGCTGAACTGGCATTTAAGAAAAGAAATGTGAAAAGAGTGTGCACTGATCTTATGTGCCATTAAATCAACTTTCCCTGACAACTCACTGGCTATTCTTTGTATTCAAAGAAGAACAGACTTCCAAAATAGTACTTTTTATGATCACTGATGTGTCAAAGCTCTTTGGAAGAAGAGAATAGAATCCCTACAGGATCCTACACTTGATGAAGTACATCTGCAGTGCAATCACTGTTGTAGTAAGGAAATACAAAAGTCAATTTGCGCACAGCAAACTTTCATACACAATAGAGTAGGGTAATGTTTAGATATTCCAATTTTTGTGATGTTGATTCAGGGATAAATACTAGCCAAGGTACTCCCCATTCTCCTTCAAGATATTGTCAATATATCTTTTACAACTACACGCAGGCAGAGAGGACCTCAGTTTATATCTAAAAAAGATGGCACCTCAGCAGTGCTCACTCAATACTGCATTGGAGTGTCAGTCTTAAGCCTTGCTTTGTCTCAGTTGTATTAAAGACTGTTGGGTTGCCTCCCCTTCACGTATTCACCCACCCACACCCATGGCCATGGCCCAAAAATGTGAATAACAGCTTTCAAACATTTCACACGCTTCTTCGTCTTGTGCAAATAAACACAACATAAACCAATCACATGAAGAATAACTTATTATGACTACTTAAAATAGGTCAATCAGGCAAATCAACAGTTCTCTCCAGTCGTCACAAAGTACCAAAACTGAGATGATAGTTTTGAGAGTCTGGTCTTTCAGCCAAGCATGCATAATGAAGCCATCCAGCCCCACTGTAAGGGACTGCATATTTCCCCTTTTTGGACTATAAACTGAAATGGAAGTCAGACTGCTACGTAAGTGATATACCAGGACAGCTTTGCAATGTGAGAAATTCAAGTGATGCACATTTTTAGCTGTGCAAAACAATGTTACTTTTCAAAGTAGTGAGGACACAGCAGGAATCTTTGGAGTTATAGAAAAACTGCCTGTTGACAGACTTCGGATTGATCCAGTTGCAGCATGAGCTTGTTGTACACTTAATGGTCTGTAAGAGACCTCCAGGGCTAACCAACTGAAAAAAAAAATCTCTTCTTTCAATGCAAGTTAAAGAGGAAAAAAGACCTCAAGAAACTTATAGAATTCTAATACAAGGAAAGATCTAGGCCCACCAGATCATCTATTGAAGTGAAGAATGATATCATTGGTCATCATTGTTGAAATCAAAAGGAACAGAGAGATGAGCTAACCCATCTTTGTGATCTGGACTTTGGATCTTCAGAATTTTGTTTTTCCTGTCTATTTTCCTCTCAAGGGACTGCATATTTTATCTGTCTTACTCATGAAGTAGTGTGTGTATTTGGTGTTGTAAAGGGGTATTACTCAAAATCACATTATAGATTTGTAATCCTTTCTTTTCTCTCTCGCTTATTAAATGAGTTATTTTCTGTTAATGACGAAACCTGGTGTGATTTTCCAAAATAGCAATCAATCTGGGAAATTGGTCATCTTGGTGGTTTAAATGGGTATTTACACATTTGTAACAGACTGTAGAAAATAGGGCTTATCACCACACTCTTCCCAAGTAAGTTGTGACAGTGAAAGAGGTCCTACATCTGTGCTCATTGTAAAATTACATCAGAAAAAAGACATTTTGCAAGCATGGGCTGGTTAAACAAAACATTTAACCAGCTACAATGCAATGATAACTGGCATTTTCTACGAAAATGCTGTTGTTAGTTCAAAAAGGCACTCATATATCAAGTTCAGTGTCAGTATGATACCAAGTATGTAGGCTGTCCATCCCAATGACTGGCTAATTGAATGAAATACCTTGTTCCTTTGATTGTTCGCACAAAGCAGAGAACAATCCATATTCAACCAGCCCATCCTTGAAAATGCAAACTAAAAAATCTGTTAGATGTAATACCATGGCTGGGAAGGACTTGCCGAATAATCATGAGTGTGCTAAATGCTACATTAATAACCAGTTCAAAGTAATCAGTTGAGCTTGCGACATGGTTAATTTACACTTGTTAGAGTGATATCCATTCATTCGCATGGACCTGTCCTCCGCAAACAAAAGGAATTGTTCAAGCCTTGTGTTTTTTTAAATTACCCAAGGTTATATGGAGGCTTAGCGAGTTTTGAGAAAACTTATAGCTCGGGTTGAGATTTTGGATGTAGGTGTGCTCGCTGAGCTGGAAGGTTCATTTCCAGATGTTTTGTCACCCTACTAGGTAACATCTTCAGTGGGCCTCAGGCGAAGCAATGCTGAAAATTTCTGCTTTCTATTTATATGTTTGGGTTTCTTTGGGTTGGTGAAGTCATTTCCTGTGGTGAAGTCACTTCCTGTTCCTTTTCTCAGGGGGTGGGAGATGGGGTCTAACTCGATGTGTTTGTTGATAGAGTTCCGGTTGGAGTGCCATGCTTCTAGGAATTCTCATGCGTGTCTTTGTTTGGCTTGTCCTAGGATGGATGTGTCGTCCCAGTCAAAATGGTGTCCTTCCTCATCTGTATGTGAGGATACTAGTGAGAGAGGGTCAGGTCTTTTGTGGCTAGTTGGTGTTCATGTATCTTGGTGGCTAATTTTCTGCCTGTTTGTCCAATGTAGTGTTTGTTACAGTCCTTGCACGGTATTTTGTAACTTATGTCCATTTAATAAATGTCATTTACTGGTGGGTTTAACTGCAGATAAGCTTGAGCCAGGGTGTGTATACTTAGGTAGATTCAGCCAGCACCAGGTAGCTGATTGGTCTGTGAAGTGGTGACCAGATTTTGATGCCTTCTGCCTGCTAATAACTATGCTATTGGCTCCTAGGTAGCTAAACAGCTTGGGGCTGTGAACATCTGGTCTGGAATGATTGGGCCGTCAGAAAAAAAGGAGCTATGCTTCTCTTTGAAGTGAAGAGACCTCAAGTCTAAAGAAAGCCAGTTTATTTCTCCTTAGCAGTTGCTGTAAACTGCGACTATTAAGAGTCATAAATGTGAACCAGTCGCTTTGTGCCTCCAGCTAACAAGGAAAATTAGCTGGAGAAGTTATGCTGACAAGCAACAAGTCCGGGTAAGCCGAATGGATCTACAAAATAACTTCTGTGGCCACGGTCCACTGAACTCCTTTCCAATGTTTTCCTCAATCTGTAACAATTGTTTATTTTTGAAAGTCTGCTGATACGTGTACTTTGGGAGAGTTTTATAAGTGGATTAGAATTTTAACTGGTAGAGTTATATATCAACAGTTCATAACTGTTTATCTGTATTTAGTGTCATTGTCACAAAGATGTACAGCACGGAAACACACCCTTTGGCCTAACTCATCCATGCCAACCAGATATCCTAAATTAATTTGCTAGCATTTGACCCAAATCCCTCTAAACCCTTCCTATTCATATACACATCCAGATACCTTTTAAATGCTGTAATTGTACCAGCCTCCACCACTTCCTCTGGCAGCTCATTCCACACACACACACTACCCTCTGCATGAAAATGTTGCCTCTTAGGTCCCTTTTAAATGTTTCCCCTCTCACCTTAAGCCTCTGTCCTCTAATTTTGCGCTCCTCAACCCAGGGAAAAGACCTGGTTTATTCATCCTATCCATGCCCCTCATGATTTGATAAACCTCTATAAGGTCACCCCTCAGCCTCTGACGCTCCAGGGAAAATATCCCCAGCCTATTCAGCCTCTCCCTGTACCTCAAACCCTCCAATCCTGGCAACATCCTTGTAAATCTTATCTGAACCCGTTCATGTTTACCAACATCCTTCCTACAGCAGGGAGACAAGAATTGCACACAATACTCCAAAAGTGGCCTAGCCATAAGATGACCTCCCAACTTCTATAGGAGAAAGTAAGGACTGCAGATGCTGGAGATCAGAGCTGAAAATGTGTTGCTGGAAAAGTCAGGCAGCATCCAAGGAGCAGGAGAGTCGACGTTTCGGGCATGAGCCCTTCTTCAGGAATGAGGAAAGTGTGTCCAGCAGGCTAAGATAAAAGGTAGGGAGGAGGGACTTGGGGGAGGGGCGTTGGAAATGCGATAGGTGGAAGGAGGTTAAGGTGAGGGTGATAGGCCGGAGTGGGGTGGGGGTGGAGAGGTCAGGAAGAAGATTGTAGGTTAGGAAGGTGGTACAGAGTTCGAGGGTTGGGACTGAGACAAGGTGGGGGGAGGGGAAATGAGGAAACTGGAGAAATCTGAGTTCATCCCTTGTGGTTGGAGGGTTCCAGGGATGAACTCAGATTTCTCCAGTTTCCTCATTTCCCCTCCCCCCCACCTTGTCTCAGTCCCAACCCTCTAACTCAGCACCACCTTCCTAACCTGCAATCTTCTTCCTGACCTCTCTGCCCCCACCCCCACTCTGGCCTATCACCATCACCTTAACCTCCTTCCACCTATCGCATTTCCAACGCCCCTCCTCCCTACCTTTTATCTTAGCCTGCTTGGCACAATTTCCTCATTCCTGAAGAAGGGCTCATGCTCGAAACGTCCATTCTCCTGCTCCTTGGATGCTGCCTGACATGCTGCGCTTTTCCAGCAACACATTTTCAGCTCCCAACTTCTATATTCAACCACCGACCAATAAAGGAAACATACCAAACACCTTCTTCACTATCCCATCTATCTACAACTCCACTTTCAAAGAACTATGAACCCGCACTCCACAGTCACATTGTTCAGCAACACTCCCCAGGACTGTACCAGTAAGTGTATAAGTCCTACCTTGATTTGCCTTTCTGAACCTCAAATTTATCTAAGTTAAATTCCATCTGCCACTCCTCAGCCCATTGGCCCATCTGATCAAGATCCCAATGTACTCTGAGGTAACCTTCTTCACTGTCCATTACACCTCCAATTTTGGTGTGACCTGCAAATTTATTAACTATACCTCTTATGTTCACATCCAAATCATTTATATAAATGACGAAAAGCAGTGGACCCAACACAGATCCTTGTGGCACTCCACTGGTCACAGGCCTCTAGTCTGAAAAAAATTCTCCACCACCACCCTCTGTCTTCCACCTTTGAGCCAGTTCTGTATCCAAATGGCTAGTTCTCACTATATAACATGTGACTGAACCTTGCTAACCCGTCTACTGTGAGGAACCTTGTCGACTGCCTTACTGAAGTCCATGTAGATTGCGTCTACCGCTCTGCCCTCATCAATCCTCTTTGTTACTTCTTCAAAAACTCAATCAAGTTCATGAGAGATGATTTCCCACGCACAAAGCCACGTTGACTATCCCAATCAGTCCTTGCCTTTCCGAATACATGTACATCCTGTCTCTTAGAATTCGCTCCAACGACTTGCCCACCGCCGATGTCAGGCTCACCGGTGTATAGTTCCCTGACTTTTCCTTACCACCTTTCTTAAATAGTGCACCACATTAGCCAACCTCCTGTCTTCTGGTACCTCAAATACATGAATAGGAAAGGTTGAGAAGGATATGGGCCAAGTGCAGGGAAATGGGGTGAGCGAGGATGGACATTTTGGTCGGCATGGACCAGGTTGTGCTGAAGGGCCTGTCTTCATGCTGTAGGACTCTATGCAAGTTGTCTGGCTATTGATGATACAAATACCTCAGCAAGGGGCTCAGCAATCACTTCCCTAGCTTCCCACAGAGCTTTAGGGTATACCTGACCAGGTCCCAGGAAGTTATCCACTTTTATGCATTTTAAAATGTCCAGCACCTGCTCCTCTGTAATATGAACACTTTTCAAGATGTCGCTGTTTATTTCCTCAAGTTATCTATCTTCTATATCTGTCTTCACAGTAAACACTGATGCAAAAGACTCATTTAGGATCTCCACTAGATTTTTTTTTGTAATACATAGCAAATCCTTTTAAGAAAGAAATCTGGTGCTTCACATCTGGAGACATTCAATAAAACTGAAAGAACTGCGGATGCTGTAAGTCATAGAGTCATAGAGATGTACAGCACGGAAACAGACCCTTCAGTCCAACCTGTCCATGCTGACCAGATATCCCAACCCAATCTAGTCCCACCTGCCAGCACTTGGCCCCTATCCTTCGAACCCCTTCCTATTCATATACTCATCCAAATGCCTTTTAAATGTTGCAATTCTACTAGCTCCCACCACTTCCTCTGGCAGCTCATTCCATACACGTACCACCCTCTGTGTGAAAAAGTTGCCCTTTAGCTCCCTTTTAAATCTTTCCTTTCTCACCTAAACCTATGCCCTCTAGTTCTGGACTCCCTGACCCCAGGGAAAAGACTTTGTCTATTTATCCTATTCATGCCCCTCATAATTTTGTAAACCTCTATAAGGTCACCCCTCAGCCTCCGACACTCCGGGGAAAACAGCCCCAGCCTGTTCAGCCTCTCCCTGTAGCTCAGATCCTCCAACCCTGGCAGCATCCTTGTAAATCTTTTCTGAACCCTTTCAAGTTTCGCAACATCTTTCCGATAGGAAGGAGACCAGAATTGCACACAATATTCCAACAGTGGCCTAACCAATGTCCTGTACAGCCACAACATGACCTCCCAACTCCTGTACTCAATACTCTGACCAATAAAGGAAAGCATACCAAACACCTTCTTCACTATCCTATCTACCTGGGACTCCACTTTCAAGGAGCTATGAACCTGCACTTCAAGGTCTCTTTGTTCAGCAACACTCCCTCGGACCTTACCATTAAGTGTATACGTCCTGCTAAGATTTGCTTTCCCAAAATCAGCACCTTGCATTTATCTGAATTAAACTCCATCTGCCACTTCTCAGCCCATTGGCCCATCTGATTAAGATCCTGTTGTAATCTGAGGTAACCCTCTTCGCTGCCCACTGCACCTCCAATCTTGGTGTCATCTGTAAACTTACTAACTGTCCCTCTTATGCTTGCATCCAAATCATTTATGTAAATGACAAAAAGTAGAGGGCCCAGCACCGATCCTTGTGGCACTCCACTGGTCACAGGCCTCCAGTCTGAAAAACAACCCTCCACCACCACCCTCTCTCTTCTACCTTTGAGCCAGTTCTGTATCCAAATGGCTAGTTCTCCCTGTATTCCATGAGATCTAACCTTGCTAACCAGTCTGCCATGGGGAACCTTGCCGAACGCCTTACTGAAGGCCATAAGTCAGAAACGAAAACAGAAATTGCGGAAAAGCTCAGCAGGTTTGGCAGCATCTGTGGGAGAGAAATCAGAGTTAACGTTTCGGGTCGAGTGACCCTGCCTCAGAACTGATGGTAGCTAGCAACATGTCATTGTATATGCAGAAGACAGGATCGGGGGGAGGGGGTAAGGAGTAACTGACAGGTGGGGATAGAGCCCAAAGGGAAATAAAAATAGTTGGACAGATAAAGGAATAGATAACGATCTGGCTAGGAGGGTGAACAGATATTAATGGGGACTGTTAGTAGCTAACAATGGGTTGCGTGTAATTGCAGACTATGTGATAACAAGGCCTGCTGAGTGGTGGTAGGGCTGAGGACATGGGAGAGCTCAAGCCTGAAAGTGATTTAACTCTATATTGAGTTCAGAAGGCTGCAGGGTCCCGAGTGGAAAATGAGATGCTGTTCTTTCAGCTTGTGCTGAGCTTCCCTGGAGCACTGCAGTAAGCCTGAGACAACTGGAAGCACAGGGTCTGGTTTGTGGACAGAACTGCAAGGCAGCCCCAGTCTACACTTTGTTTCTCCAATGTAGAGGAGAGCACATTGTGAGCAGTGAATGCAGTCGACTAGATTGTGGGAAGTGCAGGTAAAGTGCTGCTTCACCTGGAAGGTATGTTCGGGCCCTTGGGTACTGAGGAGGGAGGAGGGAAATGGGAAGGTGTTACACCTTCTGCGGCTGCAGGAAAAGGTGCCATGAGGCTGTGCAGGGGTGTTGGGAGTGAAGGATGGAGTGGAACAGTGAGTCCCGAAAGGAATGGAGACTACGAGGAGGACCTGGAAAATTAGGTCTCACTCCTTTAAGGTCCTAAGTTGTTCTGCACAGAACCTGTCAATATGAAATCATAGTGCTTGGTGCTTAAGGCACTCTGAAGTAACCCTTTCAGGCTCTTATACAACATTCACACCCCTCATGTTGACCATGGCTGTTTTATTTGTTACGTAGAACTTTGTTCCTTTGGGACATATACTGTATTAAGCCATATTCATGTTTGATCACCTTCCACAGATCATTTGGACCTTTAACCAATAATGGTTTTACCTAATTTGCTGGTGTCCATCTCTCCTTTTTCTGTCAAAGTTAGAAGGAACCAGAGTGGCCAATGGAAAGAAAGGTTTGAGCCGATGCAGCAAATTCACTGCAGCGTGAGGGGAAAGAAAATGATTTTTTTTTTAACCATCTGTGGTGAAATGCAATGCTTCTTGGTCACTTCAAATGGATGGAATTTCAAAAGTACCATGAGATGAATCAGTCAGCTCATTTTTGGACTGTAAATTTAACAGCCACCTAATGTAGCTAGGCTGCTGACTTTTCATATAGAGGACCAGATTAGGAACTCAGGCAAAGGATTCAGTGAGTGGAGGTAGAGGAGAGGCGTAGTGTGGGAGAACTTGGAGAGAATCACCTGTGGACAAACAGAAGTGGAAGAAAGCCATTGGAAAGGATTCATTTTCTTTTTGTCTGTAATTGTTGGTCCAGAAGCGTTTAGTAAACTTGCAATCCAGGCCTAAGAGGAGCAATCTATAAGGAAATGAAGATTTTAAGAAAAAACGTTCGTCATTTTTATAAACAACCTGGATGAGGGCGTACAAGGGCGGGTTAGTAAATTTGCAGACGACACTAAGGTCGGTGGAGTTGTGGATAGTGACAAAGGATGTTGTAGGTTACAGAGAGACATAGATAAGCTGCAGAGCTGGGCTGAGAGGTGGCAAATGGAGTTTAATGCGGACAAATGTGAGGTGATTCACTTTGGTCAGAGTAACCGGAATGCAAAGTACTGGGCTACTGGTAAGATTCTTGGTAGTGTAGATGAGCAGAGAGATCTCGGTGTCCAGGTGCACAGATCCTTGAAAGTTGCCACCCAGGTTGACAGGGTTGTGAAGAAGGCATACAGTGTTTTAGCTTTTATTAATAGAGGGATCGAGTTCCGGAACCATGAGGTTACGCTACAGCGGTACAAAACTCTGGTGCGGCCACACTTGGAGTACTGTGTACAGTTCTGGTCACTGCATTATAAGAAGGATGTGGAAGCTTTGGAAAGGGTTCAGAGGAGATTTACGAGCATGTTGCCTGGTATGGAGGGAAGGTTTTACGAGCATGTTGCCTGGTATGGAGGGAAGGTCTTACGAGGAAAGGCTGAGGGACGTGAGGCTGTTTTTGTTAGAGAGAAGAAGGTTGAGAGGTGACTTAATAGAGACATATAAGATAATCAGAGGGTTAGATAGGGTGGACAGTGAGAGCCTTTTTTCCCAAGTATGGTGATGGTGAGCACGAGGGGGCATGGCTTTAAATTGAGGTGTGATAGATACAGGACAGATGTCAGAGATAGTTTCTTTACTCAGAGAGTAGTAAGGGTATGGAATGCTTTGCCTGCAACGGTAGTAGATTCGCCAACTTTAAGTACATTTAAGTTGTCATTGGACAAGCATATGGATGTACATGGAATAGTGTAGGTTAGATGGGCTTCAGAATGGTATGACAGGTCGGCGCAACATCGAGGGCCGAAGGGCCTGTACTGCGCTGTAATGTTCTATGTTCTATGTACCACTTAATCATGGCTGATGTCATTTCAACTCCACTTACCCACACTCTCCCCGTAGCCTTTAAATTCTTGATCTCACAAGGAATTATCAGTCTCTGCCTTGGCGACATTTAACGTCCCGGCGCCTCCGCTGTGCTCCGTGGCAATGAATTCCACAGGTCTACCGCACTCTGGCTGAAGAAATGTCTCCTCATTTCCATTCTAAATTGGCCCCTTCTAATTCTAAGGCTGTGCCCATGGGTCCTAGTCTCCCTGCCTAATGGAAACAACTTCCCAGCGTCTACCCTTTCTAAGCCATGCATTATCTTGTAAGTTTCTATTAGATCTCCCCTCAACTTTCTAAATGCTAATAAAAACAATCCCAGGATCCTCAGTCGTTCATCATATGTCAGGCCTACCATTCCAGGGATCATCTGTGTGAATCTCCGCTGGACACACTCCACTGCCAGTGTGTCCTTCCTGAGGTGTGGGGCCCAAAACTGGACACAGTATTCTAAATGGGGCCTAATCAGAGCTTTATAAAGTCTCAGTAGCACATTGCTGCTTTTATAATCCAACCCTCTTGAGATAAATGACAACATTACATTCACTTTCTTAATCACGGACCTAATCTGCAAGTCAACTTTTTGAGAATCCTGGACTAGCACTCCTAGATCCCTTTGTACTTCAGCTTTGTGAATTCTCTCACCTTTTAGAAAATAGTCCATGCCTGCATTCTTTTTTCCAAAGTGCAAGACCTCACATTTGCTCACATTAAATTTCATCAGCCATTCCTTGGACCACTCTCCTAAACTGTCTAAGTCTTTCTGCAGCCTCCCCACCTCCTCAGTACTACCTGCCTGTCCACCTAACTTCGTATCATCAGTGAACTTCGCCAGAATACCCCCAGTCCCTTCATCCAGATCATTAATATATAAAGTGAACAGCTGCGGCCCCAACACTGAACCCTGCGGGGCATCATTTATCACCAGCTGCCATTCCAAAAAATAACCTTTTATCCCAACTCTTTGCCTTCTGTCAGACAGCCATCCATGCCACAATCCATGCTGGTAGCTCACCTCGAACACTATGGGTCCTCACTTACTCAGTAGCCTCCCGTGAGGCACCTTATCAAAGGCCTTTTGGAAGTCTAGATAGATAACATCCACTGGGTTTCCCTAGTCTAACCTACTTCTTACCTCTTCAAAGAATTCTAACAGATTTGTCAGGCATGACCTCCCCTTACTAAATCCATGCTGACTTGGTCTAATCTGACCCTGCACTGAATTTAGAAATATCATCCTTAATGATAGATTCTAGAATTTTACCTACAACTGAGGTTAGACTAATTGGCCTATAACTTTCCATCTTTTGTCTTGATCTTTTCTTGAACAAGGGGGTTACAACAGCGATTTTCAAATCATCTGGGACTTTCCCTGACTCCAGTGACTTTTGAAAGATCACAACTAACGCCTTCGCTCTTTCCTCAGCCACCTCTCTCAGAAGTCTAGGATCAGGGCCAGTAGATTTATCCATTTTTAGACCTTTTAGCTTTCCTAGCACTTTCTCTTTAGTAATGGCTACCATACTCAACTCTGCCCCCGACTCTCCTTAATTGTTGGGATATTACTCCTGTCTTCCACTGTGAAGACTGACATAAAACTCTTATTGAGTTCTTCAGCTATTTCCTTATCTCCCATCACTAGCCTTCCAACATCAACTTGGAGTGGCCCAATGTCTATTTTTGCCTCTCGTTTGTTTCTTATGTATTGAAAGAAACCTTTACTATCATTACCAATATTACTGGCAAGCCTACTTGATCCTCTCCTTCCTTATTTCTCTCTTTGTTATCCTCTGTTTTTGTAGTCTTCCCAATCTTCTGATTTCCCAGTGCTCTTGGCCACTTTACAGGCTCTCTCTTTCGCTTTGGCACATTTCCTGACTTCCTTTGTAATCCCATGGTTGTCTAATTCCTCCCCCCTCCATCCCCAGATAATTTTTCTTTTCTTTGGGAGGAACCTCTGTACAGTGTCCTCAATTACACCCAGAAATTCCTGCCATTGTTGCTCTACTGTCTTCCCCACTAGGCTCTGCTTCCAGTTGATTTTTGTCAGTTCCTCTCTCATGCCCCTGTAACTTTCTTTATTTAACTGTAACACCATTACATCCGATTTTGCCTTCTCTCTTTCAAACTGCAGACTGAACTCTACCTATGATCGCTGCCTCCTAAGTGTTCCCTTATTTTAAGATCTTTTATAAAGTTTGGCTTTTTACATAAAACTAAGCCCAGAATAGCCTGCTCCCTTGTGGGCTCCAGCAAAAGCTATTCCAAAAAGCCATCCTGTAAGCATTCCATGAAATCCCTTTCTTTGGATCCACCAGAACATTATTCACCCAGTCCACCTGCATATTGAAGTCCCCCATGATCACCGTGACCTTACCTTTCTGACATGCCCTATCTATTTCCCAGTATATCTTGCGCCCCTGGTCCTGACCACTGTTAGGTGGTCTGTACATAACTCCCATTATGGTTTTTTTTTTGCCTTTGTGGTTCCTCAACTCCGCCCACACAGACTCCACATCATCCGCCGCTATGTCATTCAGTGCCATAGATTTAATTTCATTTTTAACTAACAAGCCAACCCTGCCCCTTTAAGACGTTTGACAAGGTTCTCCATGGTTAGCAAGGTTAGATCACATGGAATACAGGGAGAACTAGCCATTTGGATACAGAACTGGCTTGAAGGTAGAAGGTAGTGGTGAAGGGCTGCTTTTCAGACTGTGACCAGTGGAGTGCCACAAGGATCGGTGCTGGGTCCACTACTTTTCATCATTTATATAAATGATTTGGATGTGAGCATAAGAGGTACAGTTAGTAAGTTTGCAGATGACACCAAAATTGGAGGTGTAGTGGATAGCGAAGAAGGTTACCTCAGATGGGCCAAGGGACCGAGGAGTGCCAGATAGACTAATTTAGATAAATGTGAGGTACTATATTTTGCAAAGGCAAATCTTGGCAGGATTTATACACTTATGGTAAAGTCCTCGGGAATGTGGCTGAACAAAAAAACCTTGGGAATGGAGTCTTAGGTAGATAAGACAGTGAAGAAGGCATTCATTATGCTTTTCTTTATTTGTCAGAGCATTGAGTATAGGGGTTGGAAGGTCATGCTGTGGCTGTACAGGACATTGATTAGGCCACTTTTGGAATATTGTGTGCAATTTTGGAATCCCTCCTATAGGAAGGATGTTATGAAACTTGAAAGGGTTCAGGAAAGATTTACAAGGATGTTGCCAGGATTGAAGGGCTTGAGCTGTTTCCCTGGAGGTTTGGAGGCTGAGGGGTGACCTTTTAGAGGTTTAACAAATCATGAGGGGCATGAATAGGATAAATAGACAAGGTCTTTTCCCTGGTGTGAGGGAGTCCAGAACTGGAGGGCATAGGTTTAGGGCGAGAGGGAACAGATTTCAAAAGGGACCTAAGGGGCAACTTTTTCATGCAAAGGGTGGTGCGAGTATGGAATGATCTGCCAGAGGAAGTGGTCAGGGCTGGTACAATTACAATATTTAGAAGGCATCTGGATAAGTATATGAATAGGAAGGGTTTGGAGGGATATGGGCCAAGTGGTGGCATGGACGAGTTGGACAGAAGGATCTGTTTCCGTGCTGTACGACTCTATGACTCCAAGTCTTAAAATCAAGATAGACACAGATAAGGTGAATATGATTGCATAAGGTAGGGGGGTTCAAAACTTCCCTACCTTATGCATATTTTAAAGGTGAGAAGAGAATGATTTAAAAGGGATTTGAGGGGCAACTTTTTCCACACAGAGGTGGCTCGTATATGGAATGAATTGCCAGTTTTCACAGTGTTAGACAGGAACTTTCAAAAATTGATTGGAGGAGGCTATTTGCAGGTAAAGGGATGGTTGGGAAGTGGGAGGCCTTTAAGAATGAGATAACGAGAGTTCAGAGACAATATGGTCCTGTTAGTGTAAAGAGCAGGGTTGGTCAGTGTAGGGAATGCTGGATGACTCGAGAAATTTAGGCTCTGGTCAAGAAAAAGGAGGCATGTATTAGGTGGGATAGAGTGAATCCCTAGAAGAGTATAAGCACAGTTGGAGTATACTGAAGAGGGGAAATCAGGAGGCAAAAAATGGACATGAGATAGCTTTGGCAAGTAGAGTTAAAGAGTATCCAAAGAGACTCAATAAATACATTAAGTGCAAGAGAGTAACTGGGGAGAGAATTGGGCCCTCTAAGGATCAACATGGTCATGTGTGGAACCACAAAAGATGCGCGAGATACAAAAGAAAATATTTTGCATCTGTATTTACTGTAGAGAAGGACATGGACGCTAGGGAACTTGGTGAAATAAACAATGTCATCAAAAGTGTTCATATCACTGAAGAGAAGATACTGGCAATCTTTAAATACATAAAGGAAGATAAATCCCTGTGACCTGATCAGGTGTTTCTTGGAACTTTGTGGGAAGCTAGGGAAGAGATTGCTGGGCCCCTTGCTGAGGTATTTGTATCATCGATAGGTGAGGTGCTGGAAGTCTGGAGGTTGGCTAATGTAGTGTCATTTGTTAAGAAAGATTGTAAGGAAAAACCAGGGAACTATCAACCAGTGAGCCTTACGTCAGTGGTGGGTAAGTTGTTGGAGGGGATTCTGAGGGACAGGATTTACACGTATTTGGAAAGGCCAGGACTGATTAAAGATAGTCAGCTTGGCTCTCTGGGTGGGAAATCATTACTCAATAACTTGAGTTTTCTGAAAAGGTGGCCAAGAAGATTGATGAAGGCAGAGCTGTAGATGTTGTCTAGATGGACTTCAGCAAAGTGGTCAATAAGGTTCTGCATGGTCGACTGGTTCGTAAGCTTCGATAACACAGGATCGAGGGGAGCTAGCCAATTGGACACAAAATTGACACGCAGGTAGAAGACAGAGGATGGTGGTGGAGGGTTGTTTTTCAGACTGGAGGCCTGTCACCAGTTGTGTGCACAAGAATCAGTGCTGGGTCCACTGCTTTTTGTCATTTATATAAATGATGTGAATGTGAACATAAGAGGTATCGTTAGTAAGCTTTCAGGTGACACCAAAATAAGTGGTGTAGTGGATGGTGAAGATTATCTCAGAATACAACAGAACATTGATCAGATGGGCCAATGGGCCCAAGTAGTGGCAGATGGAGTTTGATTTAGATATATGTGAGGGGCTGCATTTTGGAAAGGCAAATTATGACAGGACTTATACACTTAATGGTAAGGTCCTGGGGAATGTTGCTGAACAAACAAACCTTGGAGTGAAGGTTTATAGTTCCCTGAAAGTGGAGTCGCAGGTAGACAGGATAGTGAAGGCGGCATTTGGCACGCTTGTTTCATTGGTAATAACATTGAGTATATTGTTGTAGAGGATATCAGTGAGGCCACGTTTGGAATACTGTGTACAATTCTGGTCGAACTTCCATAGGAAGGATGTTGTTAAACTTGAAAGGGTGCAGAAGAGATTTACAAGAATGTTGCTGGGATTGGAGGGAGGGACTGAATAGGCTGGGAATTTTTTCTCTGGAGCATGGGAGACTGAAGGATGACCTTATAGAGGTTTAGAAAATCATGAGGGGCATGGATAGGGTAAATTGACAAGGTCTTTTTCCTAGGGTGGAGGAGTTCAAACATAGAGAGCAAAGAAACATAGAACATAGAACAATACAGCACAGAACAGGCCCTTCGGCCCACGATGTTGTGCCGAACATTTGTCCTAGCTTAATCACCTATCCATGTACCTATCCAATTGCCGCTTAAAGGTCACCAATGATTCTGACTCTGCCACTCCCACAGGCAGCGCATTCCATGCCCCCATCACTCTCTGGGTAAAGAACCTACCCCGACATCCCTCCTATACCTTCCACCCTTCACCTTAAATTTATGCCCCCTTGTAACACTCTGTTGTACCTGGGGACAAAGTCTCTGACTGTCTACTCTATCTATTCCTCTGATCTTCTTATAAACCTCTATCAAGTCACCCCTCATACTTCGTCGTTCCAATGAGAAAAGGCCGAGAACTCTCAACCTATCCTCGTATGACCTATTCTCCATTCCAGGCAACATCCTGGTAAATCTCCTCTGCACCCTCTCCAAAGCTTCCACATCTTTCCTAAAGTGAGGCGACCAGAACTGCACACAGTACTCCAAATGTGGCCTTACCAAGGTCCTGTACAGCTGCAATATCATCTCACGACTCTTGAATTCAATCCCTCTGCTAATGAAACATAGGCCTTCTTACAAGCTCCATCCACCTGAGTGGCAACTTTCAAAGATCTATGTACATAGACCCCAAGATCCCTCTGTTCCTCCACCTTACTAAGAATCCTACCGTTAACCCTGTATTCCACATTCTTATTTGTCCTTCCAAAATGGACAACCTCACACTTGACAGGGTTGAACTCCATCTGCCACTCCTCAGCCCAGCTCTGCATCATATCTAAGTCCCTTTGCAGCCGACATAGCCCTCCTCACTATCCACAACTCCACCAATCTTCGTATCATCTGCAAATTTACTGACCCACCCTTCGATTCCCTCTTCCAAGTCATTAATAAAAATTACAAACAGCAGAGGACGCAGAACTGATCCCTGTGGAACTCCATTGTAACTGGGCTCCAGGCTGAATATTTACCATCTACCACCACTCTCTGACTTCGACCGGTTAGCCAGTTCTCTATCCAACTGGCCAAATTTCCCACTATCCCATGCCTCCTGACTTTCCACATAAGCCTACCATGGGGAACCTTATCAAATGCCTTACTAAAATCCATGTACACTACACCCACTGCTCTACCCTCATCCACATGCTTGGTCACCTCCTCAAAGAATTCAATAAGACTTGTAAGGCAAGACCTACCCCTCACAAAACCATGCTGGCTGTCCCTAATCAAGCAGTGTCTTTCCAGATACTCATAAATCCTATCTCTCAGTACCCTTTCCATTACTTTGCCAACCACCGAAGAAAGATTAACTGGCCTGTAATTCCGGGGTTATCCCTATTCCCTTTTTTGAACAGGGGCACAACATTCACAACTCTCCAGTCCCCTGGTACCACCCCCCGCTGACAGTGAAGACGACAAGATTATTGCCAACGGTTCTGCAATTTCCTCTCTTGCTTCCCACATAATCCTAGGATATATCCCGTCAGGTCCGGGGGACTTGTCTATCCTCAGGTTTTTCAAAATGCCCAACACATCTTCCTTCCTAACAAGTATCTCCTCTAGCTTACCAGTCCGTTTCATACTCTCCTCTTCAACAATACAGTCCCTCCCATTTGTAAATACAAATAGGTTTAGGGTGAGAGGAGAAAGACTGAAAAAAGATTGAGGGGTAATTTTTTCATGCAGAAGGTGATGCATGTATGCAACGAGCTGCCAGAGGAAGTGATGGATGCAGGTACAATTACAACATTAAAAGGCAACTGACAGGTATATGAACAGGAAAGGTTTAGAATGATATGAATCAAATGCTGGAAAATGTGACCTAGTCAGAGCGAGAGGTTTGGTTGGCACAGATGAGTTTAACCGATGGCTCTGTTTCCGTGCTGTATGACTTGCTGACTATGAATCTAGCCAGAGGAAGTGGTCGATGCAGGTACAAAATTTAAAAGACATTTGGACAGATACGTGAATAGCAAAGGCTGAGAGAGATATGGGCCAAAAGTAGGCAAGTAGGACTAGTTTAGTTTGGGAAACTTGGTTGGCATGGACCATTTGGACCAAAGGGTCTGTTTTCCCCGCTGTATGACTTGATAAGCCTCTTCAACTTCCAAATTAAAATTCATAATATAGATTAGAGCAAAAAACATATGGTTGATATAAAACCATTACACATTTGCACTTTGGATAGTATAACTACACAGAACAGCTTTATTTAACGAACAAGATCCTGACAACAGTAATTTTGTGGCAGAAATGAATCAGCATGCAAATTTGTCTGTGGTACAAACTCAACCTAACTTAGTGGAAATAAAAAATACTGACTTTGCTGTTTATATGCACTAATGTACATATTTTGTGGGTTTCAGTTGCTAGAAAACCAGCCAAGTTGAAATCAAACATTCTTATATAGACAGTGGCTGCAATAGCTCTCCTTGGTCCCTTGCCCTCAGATCTAAAATTCACAGTTAATGTTTACTGTAGTCATGAACTTTACAAAACATCTTCGGGGAAAAAAAATACCTGAATCCAGGGATGGCCTTTGCAAAGTAAACTACTTTCTGTATGCTGTAAGAGACCAGATCAGCCAGATGAGGCAGCATAGGTAGTTTTTCACTCCTCGTGGGACTGTTGGTGCCATCTTGAATCATCCCAAAGATGGAGAAATCCAATTTTGGTAACTCCGACATATCTGTGCAAATCATAGAATAAAATCCAATGTGATCATTGTCCTTGGTGATTATTTGCAACAGCCCTGATATCTATCTGAAATACAGTGAACAGCCCACCTAAGATATACAGTTGACAGCAATTATTGATGAAAGTAGAAGAGCTGAATTTGTTGTCTGAAGGCATTGTTTTTGGTGTCCATGAGAAACTCCATTCTCTCTTCATCCCTGGAACCTGCATAATCGTGAAGCAGACCACCTGGAACCTTGGTGTTGTGTCTGACTCTGAGATGAGTTTCTGACATATGCACAACATAACCAAGCTTGCCAACTTCCACTTCTCACACATACAAGCAAACAGTGGGAGGTGAGTGAAGAAGGGATGGAAAACCTCCATATTGACTGGAGGTTTGAAGACAGAGGGCATAATTCTTGTCAAGTAATGTTTGAGAGCTGAAATGATGAGGAAGGTGTCAACTTCAGATGAAATGTTAAACTAAGTTCCATTCTGTTCTAGTGGATCAGGTGTATGTCAAAATTCTCTTGAAGATGAGAAAGGTACCCCAGTATTGTTGACTGGGAGTAAGGTGGAGACTGAGAGATTAATAGAGCTTTTTAATCAACCTGGTCAGAGGTGTTATGACACGCGTCTGGAGTGAGTGGGACTTGAACCTGGGCATCCTGGCCCAGAAGTAGGGACACTACCACTGCACCACAAGACAGCTCCATCCCCTTCCTACCCCATCTTCTGTGCTAGAAACCTTTGTTGTTAAACAAACTCTGCAGACTGTGTGACCAAGTTTCAGTGAATGATCACACATCAACTAAAATATAATCTATCAAGTCAGCTTTCATTCTAGGATCTGACTTGTCCAGTAGGAGCAACATCCTGGCAGGAGGATTTGCTAGTGCTGTTGGGAGGTTAAATAAGTTTGGCAGGCAAAGGGGGACACCATGCGCTAGTTGAATAGTGATTGAGTGTATCTTACAAAAAGAACCTAGGCAGACGGAATTCAGACAAGTTGAGTCTCAAGGGAGTAAGGGGCGTCTGAATGGCCTGGACTTTAATGCTCGGAGTATTATTTGTAATAGGTTAAGGGTGTGGATTGTCACGTGGAATTGTGAGGTTGTTGCCATCACAGAGATATGGTTGAGGGAGGGACAGGACTGGCAATTCAACATTCCGGAGAATAGGGTCTTCAGGCAAGATAGGGGAGGGTGTAAAAGAGGAGATGGTGTCACATTATTAATTAAGGAGTCAGTTGCTGCAGTAAGGTTGGATGATATCTTGGAAGAGTCATCAAATGAGGCTTTGTGGGTAGCACTTCGGAATAAAAAGTGGACAGTCACACTGTTTGGAATATATTATAGATCCCCAAACAGTCAGCAGGCAAGAGAGGAGCAGATACGTAGACAATTCACTGAGGTGTGCAAAAACAATAACAGAGTAATTATGTCAGGCAATTTCAACTTCCCCAATATTATCTGTGATAATCCTAGTAAAAAGAGCTTAGAGGGGGCAGACTTCTTGAAATGTGTTTTTTATCATAGAGATTGTCTAACAAGTGCAGATCCAATGCTAGGGAATGAAGCCAGACAGGTATTTGAGGTAGCAATGGGGCAACATTGTAACGCAAGTGACAACACCGTACATTTTCAGTTTATTGTGGGAAAGGAGAAAGATGGTGTCCATAAAAAAGTTTTGGATTGAGGGAAGGCAGATTTTATGAAAACAAGGCAGGATCTGACCAAAGTAAACTTGTGGGTAAATCTACAGCAAAACAGTGGAGGGTGTTCAGAAAGGAAACAGGGGAAGAGTACAGGCCCAACATGTTCACTTTAGGGTGAAATGTACGAGCAACAAGCCCAGAGAATCCTGGATGGCTAGGAATATTCAAGACTGGATAAGAAGGAAAAAAGAGAGGTGCATAACAGGTACAAAGTGAGCAAACCAGTGGAGGCCCGAGTGGAGTGTAAAAATTCCAATGGGGAGCTCAAGAAAGGAATTAGGAGAAAAAAAAGAGGGGATATGAGAAAACACCGGTGGGTGAGATTAGGGAGAATCCCAAAGTCTTCTCTAAGTATATTAGGGGGACAGGATAACCAGGGAAAGAGAAGGGGCCATTAGGAACCAAGGGGAAATCTCTGCTTGAAGCCAGAGGACATTGGCAGAGTACTAAATGAATACTTCACATCTGTCTTCAACCAGCAGGAGAACATAGGTACAAAATTCAGAAAGAAGTTCGATTGATATAAGACATAAGGAGGTATTAGAGATTTTGGCAGACTTAAAAGTCGTCAAATGCCTAGGTCCAGATGAGCTGTATCCCAGGATGTTGTAGAAATCGAGAGAGGAAATGTAAGTGGCCCTGACTCAAATTTTTAAATCCTCTCTGGCCACAGGGGAGGTGCCAGAGGATTGAAAGGCAGCTAATGTGGTTCCACTTTTCAAGAAAGATGTTAACAATAAACCAAGGAATTACAGACCACTGAGTCTCACGTCAGTGTTAGGGAAACTAGTGGAGAAAATTTGGAAGGAGAAAATTACTCTTCACTAGGACAGGCAAGATTTGATCAGCGTAATCAACACGGCTTTATCAGAGGTAGGTCATGTGTAATAAATCTAGTTGAAATTTTCAGAGGTGACCAAATGTGTATATGAGGGTTGTGCAGTTTTGTTTGGTATAGTTTATATGGTCTTCAGCAAAGTCTTTGACAGGGTTCCATATGGGAAACTATTAAAGAAGGTAAAAGCACATGGCACCGAGGTAACTTGGCAACTTGGATCCAAAACTGTCTAAGTGATAAAAAACAGAGGGTGATGGTAAAATGCTGTCTGTGTGACTGGTGTGCAATGGCATATTATAGGAATCAGTACTGGGTCCCTTATTGTTTGTGTTATTCATAAATGATGGGAGGTGAAAACGTGGGCAGTGGCATGATAAGTTTGCAGATGACACAAAGGTCAACTGGGTGGTTGACAGTGAGGAAGAAGCTGTTAGGTTACAGAAGGATATAGGTGGGTTGGTCAGATGGGTAGATCAGTGACAGGTGGAATCAAGTGAATCCCTTGAGGAATATAAGGGTTCAGGTTTTAGGTTTGCTCGCTGAGATGGCAGGTTTGTTTTCTACAACCAATATAAGGGTTTTAGGAGTATACGTAAGAGGGAAATTAGGAACGCAAAAAGGAGACACAAGATAGAGTAAGGGAGAATCCAGAGAGATTCTACAAATATATTAAGGGCGAAAGAGTAACTAGGGAGAGGATGGGGCCCCTTTAAGACCAACGTGGCTGTCCTTGCGTGAAACCACAGGAGATGGGTGAGATCCTAAACAAATATTTCCCAGCAATTTTTATTGTGGAGAAAGAAATGGAAACTAGGGAACTCAGGGCAACAATCAGTGATGTCTTGAAAAGAGTCTACATTACCGAAGAGGAGGTGCTCGAGGTCTTAAAATGCATTGGGATGATGCTGTCACTTTAAAAAGGTTATAGTGTTCTGGATTTCTTTTGAAGAAAGGTTGTAAGAGAGAGGTGCCAAAGTGTATACTGGAGATGGCCAAAGTCAACAATCAGAGGAGGCCTTTAAGATATTTTTAAAACAATTGTAACAATGGAAGGTGAGTGGCCAGTTCTCCCAGATCAGGCTTTCTAGTTTTTTAGCAGTTGCAGTAGAAACTGTTTGAGTCTCAGAAGGTTTGCAAACTTCAGTGAATGATTCCTAACAGTGACTTTCTCTGAAATTTCTCTTGACGTGTTCCCTGCTGGATTGGAGAACTGTACGAAGAATCTGTGTCTGAATTAACCTTTTGGCCAAGAGGTATGTATATGGGATGTTACTATATTGGAACACTTGATTAGTAAAAGGTACTACATCTATTGTTTGGTTAAGTTTTGCACTAGTAAGCTATTCTAAATTCTGCTTTTTTTTGTATTTTAACTACAGTGTTTAAATAAATTGTCTTTTGCTTAATGTCGAGTAGTTTGACCAGCTGAATCACATTTGGACTAAACACTTTGCATCTACCTTTAAAGTAAGATAAAGTTCGGATCTAGGCTACATTCTTAAACAATTGCGAGGGGGTCTGGTCTGGTCCATAACAGCATAAAAAGTAGAAACATTCCCTGGACCTGATCAAGTGTATCCCAGGACATTGTGGGGAGCTGGGGAAGAAATTGGTGGGCCCCTAGCAGAGATATTTGTATCATTGATAGCTATGGGTGAGGTGCCAGAAGACTGGAGGGTGGTTAATGTTGCACTATGATTTAAGAAAGCTACAAGGAAGAGTGAGGTAACTACAGACCAGTGAACCTAAGTTGTGGGTATGTTGTTGGAGGGGATTCTGAGCAACATGATTTACATGCATTTGGAAAGGCAAGGAATAAAAGTGGCATCACAAGTAGACAAGGTGGTAAAGAAGGTGTTTGGCATGGTTGCCTTCATCGATCAGAGCAGTGAGTACAGGAATCGGACGTCATGTTACAGCTGTGCAAGATAGCGTAAGGCCACATTTGGAGTACCATGTACAATTCTGGTCACCCTGCTAGAGGATGGATGTTATTAAACGGGAAATGGTGCAAAAACAGATTCACAAGGATGTTAGTGAGAGTGGAATGTTTGAGTTATAAGGAGAAGCTGGATAGGCTGGGACTTTTTTCACTGGAGCACAGGAGGCTGAGGGGGTGACCATATAGAGATTTTTAAAATCATAAGGAGGTGAATAGTCAAAGTCTTTTCCCAGGGTAGGGGAATACAAAACGAAAGGGCAGAGGTTTAAGATGAGAGGGAAAAAATTTTAAGGGATCCACGGGGCAACATTTTCCATAAAGAGAGTGGTGCGTGTATGGAACGAGCTGCCAGAAAAAGTGGTAGAGGCCGTTACAATTGCAACATTTGAACGACATTTGGACAGGTACACAGATAGGAAAGGTTTAGAGGGATAAGGGCCAAATACAGGGAAATGGGACTAGTTCAGTTTAGGGAACTTGGTCAGTATGGACGATTTGGGCCGGTGTCTGTTTTCAGTATGTATGAGTGTATGACAAGGGAGTACTCAAAGAATGGCAGTGTAGTGACTGGAACGAGGTCAGCCAGGTGGAATGTGAGTTCCCTGATTGGGGCTATTAACCTGGTCCAATCAGAGTCCTGGCTGAGATGTAAACAGGAATGTCAGAGGTTCTGCTCACTCTAGGAGCCAGCTCTGAGCTAGCTGGGTTCATGTCATGTACTATGCACGTGTAAATAAAGAGTAACTTGGATACCGGTCTTCATGGAGTGATTTCAGGCAGGATACCAGGACGCTCAGAGGAACAGAGGGATCTTGGGATGTTTGTTCACAGATCCCCAAAAGTAGGACAGGTTAACAGGGTCATTAGGAAGGCACATGAGACACATACCTTTAATAGGGTAGGTAAGGCAGCATATGGGACACATGCTTTTATCAGTCATGGCATAGATTATAAGAGCAGGGAGGTTATGTTGCAGTTGTAAAGAACTTTGGTTAGACCACAGCTGGAGTACTGTGTGCAGTTCTGGTCTCCGCACTATCGGAAGGATGTGATTGCACTGGAGCGAGTGCACAAGAGGTTCACAGGACGTTTCCAGGGAAGGTGCAATTCTGCTATGAATATGTTTTCTTTGCAACAGAAAGGTTGAGGGATGACCTGCTAAAGCTGGATAAAGATTATGAAGGGGATGGACAGGGTGAATAGAAAGCAACTGTTCCCCTTAGTCAAAGGGTCAAAAACAAGTGGTCAAAGAGTCAACATAATTTTGAGGTGAAAGGCAGGAGGTTTGGAGGAGCTTTGATGAAAATATTTTTCACCCAGAGGGTGGTGGGGGTCCAGAATGCACTGCCTGGGAGGGTAGTTGAGACAGGTAATCTCATAACCTTTGAAAGGTACTTAGATGAGCACTTGAAATGTCACAACAATCAAGCCAAAGGGCCTAGTGCAGGAGAGAGGGACTAGTGTAGATTTAGTGTAGCTTTGATAGTACAGACTTGATGGACGAAAGGGCCTATTCTGTACTGTACAATGCTGTGATTCTTGTACCATTACAATCCAGAGTGTGATTAGAATGTGAAAGTGACCACTAAAAGCAACAGCAAAATACTGCAGATGCTGAAAATCTGAAATAAAAACAAAGCGCTGGAGAAACTTGGTAGGTCTGACAACACCTGTGGAAAGAAAAACAGTTAATGCTTTGAGTTCAGATGAATAGCACGGATGCATTTAAGGGAAAGCTAGATAAGCACTTAATGGAGAAAATAACAGAAGCATACAAGAACATAACAAATATAAGTAATCAGAGCAAGAGTAGGCCATTCAGCCACCCCATCATTCTATACTCTAGGGTTCTAATCTGCTGTTATTACAGCTAATGCAACTCATATCCATACAACATGCAAATTAGTTGGGCTTTAAATGACTACATGATCACCAACACTTGTACACTTAACAGTCTTTTACATCCCTCCATAAACTTCAGTTCACCTAAAACGTTGCTATCCATGCACTAACTCTCAGGTCTCTCTCGCCCAGCACCTTGTACTCTTACTACAATTAGCGGGGTTGGGGAAAACAACAATCAATTTAGCATTATTCGTCTTCAGATTTCTCTGCAGTCAGGCCTAAGGGATGGCTGGGCGATCTTCTCCAGTCATACAACCCTCTGAAATCTCTGCATTCTTCCACTTTGGCCCGCTGTGCTTCTTTAGTGAACCTTTTAGTCATCCCTGTAAGATTCTAGTGTAGTACTGTGAGACAATTTCTGCATCAAAAAAAGATGCTGCGTAAGGACAAGTTGGATATTCCAATTTGCATTCTTAGAGACTTACTGAGTGCATTAACTTTGTTACTTTGCCCCAAAAGAAATAAATAAGAGAGAAAAAAAAAACACTTTGAGTCCAGTATAACTCTTCTTCAGGTGAATAGCACGGATGCATTTAAGGGAAAGCTAGATAAGCACTTAAGAGAGAAAATAACAGAAGCATACAAGAACATAACAAATATAAGTAATCAGAGCAAGAGTAGGCCATTCAGCCCCTCAAGCCTGCCTTTCCATTTAATAAGGTTACGACTATTGTAAGACCATAAAATCACACAAAATAGGGCCATTTGATCCCTCAAGCCTGCTCCATGATTCAATAGGATCACAGCGGATCTGACATTCCTCATATCCAGTTTCCTGCCCTTTCCCCCTTGGATCAATCACCCTAATGTTGATCGGGGTTACATGAAAAAGACCGGAGGAGGCTTATGTGGAGCGTAAATAGTGACCCTGGATTTCCTGACTGATCAAGAATCTATCTTGTCCTTAAATGGACACAAGGACACTGGCTCTCTGTGGCAAGACTCCAAAGACTCTCAACTCAGAGAAGAAATTCCCCCTCATCTCAGTCTTAAATTGGTGCCCTTTTATTCTGAGACTATGCCCCCTGGTCCTAGACTCTCCCATGTGGGGAAACATCCTCTCAGCATTTACCCTGTCAAGCTCCTTAGGAATCTTATATGTTTCAGTGAAGTCATCTCTCATTCTTCAAAACTCTAGTGAGTAGAGTGCCAGGGACAAGATTTGAGTGGTGCTGGAAAAGCGCAGCAGGTCAGGCAGCATCTGAGGAGCAGGAAAATCAACATTTCGGGCAGGAGCCCTTCCTGATGAAGAGTTTTTGCCCGAAATGTCAATTTTCCTGCTCCTCAGATGCTGCCTGACCTGCTGTGCTTTTCCAGCACCACTCTAATCTTGTTTCTGATCTCCAGCATCTGCAGTCTTCACTTTCGCCTGAGTAGAGTTCCAATCCATTTAGCCTTTGCTCATAGGACATTACTTCCATACTAGAGATCACCTTAGTGAACCTGTTCTGAACTGCCTTTATTGAAATGAGGTATTTCCTTAAATAAGGGACCAAAACTGCTCACAGTGCTCCAGGTGTGGTCTCACCAGCACCTTGTACAGTAGTAGTAAGACTTCCCTACTCTTATACTCCAACCCCCTTGGAATAAGGGCCAACATTCCATAAGCCTTCCGAATTACCTCCTGCATCTGTGTGCTAGGCTTCTGCATTTTGTGCAAAACTACCACCAAGTGTGTTGCAACTTTCTGCAGTTTTTCTCCATTTAAATAATACTTTGTTATTTTGTTCTCCCTTCCAAAATGAACAACTTCACATTTTCCCACATTATACTCCATTTGTCAATTTTTTGCTCACTTACTTAACCTATCAATATCTCTCTGTAAACTGTCTGCTTCTCACAATCTGCCTTTCCACCTATTCTTCTGTTACCTGCTACAGTACATTCACTTCCTTCCTCCAAGTCATTGATATATATTGTAAACAGTGGAGGTCCAGCACTGATTACTGTGGATCCCACTGTACATGGGTTGCCAGCCTGAAAAAGAACCCTTTATTCCCATTTGCTGTTTCCTGCCCATGAGCCAATTCTCTATCCATGCCAATATACTACCTCCAACACTGTAGGCTCTTATGACATAACCTTTTGTGAGGTACTTGTCAAATGCTTTCTGGAAATTCAAATACAGTGCATCTACTGGATCCCCTCTGTCCACTCTGCTTGAGACTTCCTCAAAAATCTCTAATAAATTAGTCAGACACGATTTCTCTTTCATGGAGCCATGCTGACTCTGGTTGATTAGACAGTCATTTTCCAAATGTTCGGCTATTACTTTCTTAACAATTGACTCCAATCCTTTTCCAACTGCCCCAGGAGTCAACTCTTCTTTAGTGCCAGGAGAAAGCGAAGACTGCAGATGCTGGAGATCAAAGTTGAGAGTGTGGCGCTGGAAAAGCACAGCCAGTCAGGCAGCATTCGAGGAGCAAGAGAATTGATGTTTTGAGCATAAGCTTTTCTGACTTTGCTGATGAAGAGTTAATGCTCGAAATATTGACTCTCCTGCTCTTTGGATGCTGCCTGACCAGCTGCGCTTTTCCAGCAACACACATTTTGACTCTTTTGTGTCAGCTGCTCATCGCCTTCAACTCCTCACTATTTCAAAAATCTATCCACCTCCTCTAAGTACTTTTGAGTGATCTAGCCTCCACTACCCTTTGAGAGAAGAACTTCCTTCAGATCTCAGTTTTAAATGAGTATTCCCTTATTCTGTAACTATGTCCCCTAGTTTGAGGTTCACCCACTAATGGAAACATCTTCTCAACATCTACCCTGTCCCTCAGAATCTTGTGTGTTTTAATACAATCACCTTAATGCTGATCGGGTTACATGAACAAGATTGGAGGACACTTATGTGGAGTCTAAACAGCAATCAGGACCTATTAGGTTAAATTTTCTGTATCTGTGCGACAAATACTTTGTAAGTATGACATACCTATAGATAGATTGCAATCTTCTGGGAAGGATGCAGTGAAAGAATCAAAACCAAAAGAATCAGCTGAGCAGAGATTCTGTGACGCATCAGTAGAAGTGGATTGCTCGGATTCTTCCATTTTAGAATCATCCCGGATTGGTGGCTACAACAAAAAATATAATGACAGGTTCATGTTATTTCCAAGGTTGTCATACACCATTTATGGGAACAGAAAATACAAGCAGGAGTCATAAATGGTGGTAGACATTTAAACAACTAACTGGAGGAGGCGGCTCCATAATACACTTCCTCAATCTTGGTAGCCCAGCTCAATAGACAATGATTAAGCTTTTGCTTTTACCTCCAGCCGAAAGTGCTGAGTGAATGATTCATCTCAGCCTGCTCCTGAGTTCCCGGCCATGGATGCCTGACTGCAACCAATTCGATTCACTCCACTTAATATTAAAACAACAGAAGGCACCGGATATTGCAAATGCTTCAGTCCTGGACAACATTCTGGCAATAGGAGAAAATGAGGACTGCAGATGCTGGAGATCAGAGTCAAAAAGTGTGGTGCTGGAAAAGCACAGTAGGTCAGGCAGCGTCCGAGGAGCAGGAGAGTCGACATTTCAAGCATAAGCTCTTCATCAGGAATGTGGGCCATAGCATTCTGGCAATAGCATTGAAGACTGGTGCTCCAGAACTTGCTGCTCCCCTAGCCAAGCTGTGAGTAACTCATCTCCTCTCTCCCTAAAGCCTATTTACCAGGCTCAAGTTAAGAATGTGAGAGAATATTCCCACTTGACTAGATGGATGCAGATCCAGCAAAACTCTAAGCTCAACACTATCCAGGACAAAGCAGCCTGCTTGATTGGTACCACATCCAATACCTTTAATATTCTCTCCCTCCACCTCTGAAGCACAATAGCAGCAGTGCATACCACCTACAAAATGCACACTAAGCAACTCATCAGAGGTGCTTTTATATGACCTTCCAAACCTGCAACTTCTATCACGTAGAAGGACAAGGACAGCAGATGCACCACCACTTGCAAGTTCCCGTCCAGGCCAAGCCATTCACTATCCTGACTTGGAAATATATCATCCTGTGTGGAACTATAAGACCATAAGATGTAGGAGCAGTGTGAGGGCATTTTGCCCTCTGCCATTCCATCGTGGCTGATACATTTCTCAATCCCATTCTCCTGTCTTCTCCCTGTAACAGTTGATTCCCCTTGATCAAAAACCTGGCTATCTCTGTCTTAGATATACTCATGACTTGGCCTCGACAGCTTTCTGCAGCAGAGTTTCACAGAATAACCACCATCCTGTTCAAGAAACTCCCCCTCATCAGAGCTCTAAAGGGTCGTCCCTTCACTCCGAGGCTGTGCCCTCAGGTCCCAGTCTTTTCTCCAAATGGAAACATCCTCTCCACATCCACTCTGTCCAGGCCTCTCAGTATTCTGTAAGTTTCAATCAGATTCCCCCCTGCCATCCTTCCAAACCCCATCGAGTACAGACCCAGAGTCCTCAACCCCTCCTCATACGACAAGCCCCTCATTCCCAGCATCATTCTTGTAAACCCCCTCCAAGGCCAGCACATCTTTCCCTAGATACAGGGCCCGAATACTGCTCACAATATTCCAAATATGGTCTGACCAGTGCATTATACAGCCTCAGCAGTACATCCCTGCTCTTGTATTCTAGCCCTCTTGAAATTAAGGCTAATGTTGCATTTGCCTTTCAAACTGCCAACTGAACCTGCATGTTAACCTTTAGAGAATCCTGAACTAGGGCTCCCAAGTCCCTTTGTGCATCAGATTTCCAAAGCCTTCCCCCACTTAGAAAGTAGTCTGCACCTCTATTCTTCCCATCAAAGTATATAACTTCACACTTTCCCACACTGTATTCTATCTGTGACTTCTTTGACCACTCCCCGAGCCTATCCAAGTTGTTCTAAGCCTCCCTACTTCCTCAACACTACCTTCTCCTTCACCTATCTGCGTGGCATCTGCAAATGTAGCAGCAATGCCCTCAGTTCCTTTGTTCAGATCGTTAATGCATAACGTGAATAGTTATGGTCCCAACATGGAGCCCTGCAGAACTCCACTAGTCACCGACTGCCTTCCTGTAAAAGACCCCTTTATCCCCACTCTCTGCCTTCTGCCAGTCAGCCAATATGCTATCTTTGCTAGTACTTTGCCTTATTTTATGTTTCAAAATACCTACATCAGACAGACTGCAGTGGCTTGACAAAGGAACTCAGCGCTCTCCAGGGCAATTGGGGATGGGCATTAAGTGCTATATGCTGAAAAAAAATCATATTTAGCTGCTCCAGATAATGTTGCTTTTCAAAACAGTGAGGCAGATAATTGGAGACTGATTGGCAGAGTTTTTGGATTAAGGAAATACCACCTGCTGAGTGCCCTCTGATTGTACCGAACATAAGGCCAATCAAAGATGCAAGTACAAGGGAAATAGAAACCTCGATAAGCTTTGAACTGAAAGTAGACATCTCTGCCCCTCTCTCCCTCCTTTAGTGTGGGGAAAAAGACAGAAAAAAAATTTAAAAAAGCTCAAAGCATAGGAATTCTAAAAAGAACAGGTCCATTGGATCAACAATTGAAGTGAAGGAAGATGTAAAGACCACTTTTTTTTTGAACTGTGGACTAAAACATGGGTAAATATACTGCAATCAGTAAAGGAAAAAGTGGAAAAAAGATGTAGCAATTTTAAAAACAAGTTGTGAGTTATAGCAACAGTGTTGTCCTTTTTCAAGGAGTGAGGGAGAACATTCGGACAAATACATGGTTAAAAGGCATCTGGATAAATCCATGGCTCGGAATGGTTTAGAAGGATATGGGCCAAGTGCAGGGAAATGGGGTTAGCGTGGATGGACATTTTGGTCAGCACAGGCCAATTTGAGCCCAAGGGCCTGTCTCTGTGTTGTATGACTCTATGACATTGGTTCCTTGTGTGTACTGTGTGTATGCACATATGTTTGGGGCATTTTTGCACACAGACAGTCTTTAATTGATTTTTCAATCAGCCAGTTGTTGTGGGCTCACAAGGCCCCACCATTGTCACAGCGACTTAATCAGTTTTCAGGCAAGTGACTATAGCCTTATATATGGACATTACAGGAGCAACATCTGGCCTGAAAAGAGAAAGCGATAAAAAGTGAGGTCTGCAGATGCTGGAGATCAGAGCTGAAAATGTGTTGCTGGTTAAAGCGCAGCAGGTCAGGCAGCATCCAAGGAACAGGAAATTCGACGTTTCGGGCAAAAGCCCTTCATCAGGAACCACCATAAACTGATCTCTGCAAATTGGTTGGTGAAAAGGAAAAGAGGAAAATGACCTTAGAGACACTGAAAGGGACAAATTTTCAACCAGTGAAGGTGAGATAGCATTAGTATGCAAATAACCTTGTCTCATCAATAAACAAACTGGGGGGGATCCAAAATGGCGGCGACCCAGCAAGACTGAGTCCACAGTGCTCTACCCAAAACTTGGGAAAAGTGGTCTATCCACCCCCACCACACTCACTAAACCATTTATAATAGTTGTTAACCTTAAATAGTTACCTATTAGTACATTTAAATAGTCTAATACTAGCTGGAAAATGAGTAAAGGGAAGGGAACAGGCGGCTCTAAGAAAGCAGGGACCCCTCCCCCACCCTCTCCCTCTTCAGCTGCAACAAAGGTGTCTTCAGCTGCTTCAGGAGATTTACCAATGAAGATGAGCTTTGAGGAGATGTTTGCCAGGTGGGAGGCGAAGATTGATGCTTTTATCGATGAGTCTCGGCAGAGCAGAGAAGCACTATCAGCCGAGCTGCAGAAGCAGGGCAGAGACATTCAGGAATTGGAGTGCCGAGTCAGAGAGGTGGAGTCGAAGGCCGCAGCCTCAGAGACTGCGATAAAATCAACAGCCGACCACATCCATTTTCTCGAGAATCGAGTCCAGAACCTAGAAAACCACATTGATGACCTCGAAAATCGATGTCGTAGAAAAAATATTCGGTTGGTGGGCCTGCCCGAGCAGGAAGAGGGAGGTCAGCTGACAGCATTCTTAGAGCATTGGCTGCCACAACTTTTAAATCTGCCTGCTGGATCAGGCCAGGTAAGGGTAGAATGGGCCTACCGGGTCACAGTACGTGGGCCCGGCTCAACCCAGCGCCCACGCCCGGTCCTGTTCCAGCTGCAGAGCTATAGGGAGAGGCAGATGCTCCTGGAAGCCTCAAGAAATCTGGGAAAAGATCCCCAAGCTATGACCCACAAAGGATCCAGGATCATGCTGTTCCAGGACTTCTCCCCAGCTTTGGTCCGAAAGAGGAAGGCATTCGATGAGGCGAAGAAGCGTTCAAGGGACTTAAATATCCAGTACTCCTTACGATATCCAGCGACGCTACGCCTTAGCCACGAAGGATCCATATATAACTTCGGATCACCGGAGAAGGCTAAGGAATTCTTGGACTCTCTTAAATAAACTGTAAGAGATTGTGGACGCTGGTCTGCCTTTCCCATTATTTTGGTTTACATCCCTTCATCTTTTCTTATCTTTCCCCCTATGTGTGTATGTATATATATATATATATATATGTTGGGGCGTTTGGTTAATGTTGATGGGGAGAGGTGGTTACTTTATTCTATTTTACTTCTGTTTTTAGGAGCGGGGTTGTTTTTCTTTCCCCTGTTATTTTGTGGTATTATATTTAAGTATTACATGTTGAGATTGTAATCTTATAGTTATATATGGTATTAATATTCCCAAATATATTTAGATGTGGGTGTGGGTGGGGGTGGGGTGTTCACTGTTAACTCTAGCTTTATATTATATTTGAATTCTCCTCATTTTATTGAGGAACACCTGGGTCAAGGGTGGGGCACTGGTTGGAAGAGGGTAAGATGGACTGTGGGAGAGGAAGTGACGCTCCCTGGGAACAAGGGAGAAAATCTCCAATTCGGAATGTTTTATATTTTTTATACTTAGAAAGAGTTTTTTGTTATATTGTTTTGAGTGTATCAGAGAGTCTTTACTTTTGTAAATCTTGTATGCTCCATGCTCGGGATGTTCTAGATAGGGTTTCCCCTCCCGAGGGGTCTCGGATCTGTCCAGATGATTATGGCTGAACAGTCGGTTAAGTGGTGCACCTGGAATGTCAGGGGAGTAATTCGCCAGTTAAAAGGAAGAAAATATTATCAAATCTTAAGAAGGAGAGAGTTGATATAGCTCTCCTACAGGAGACACACCTGTCGGATAAAGAACACTTAAAATTACGACAGGGCAGATTTGATCAGGCCTTTTTTTCCTCTTTTAATTCAAAAAGCAGGGGAGTCGTTATCCTTGTCCGGAAGAACTTCCCTTTGAAAATTCTAAATCAGATAAAAGACGAATCTGGACGATATATTTTGATTAAAGCCCTCATAAATGGAGAGGAATATGGGATCTTAAATGTATACTGCCCCCCAGCACACCCCTTTAAATTCATAACGGAAGCTTTTTCAAAACTGATGGCCTTTGGTGCCCGTCATACAATTATAGGGGGAGACTTTAATTGTATTATGGATCCGGAAATAGACAGGATTCCGAAGAGTGCCGCTGGAGTATCTCCCAGATCTAGACAACTGGCGGACCTGAATAAAGAATTAGGATTGGTAGATGTATGGAGATGTCTCCATCCACAGGGTAGCGATTTTTCTTTCTACTCTAATCCACATAAATGTCACACAAGAATTGATATGTTTTTTGCCCCATCGATTTTTCTAAACTCTATAGCAACCTGTAAAATAGGTACTATAGCAATCTCTGACCATGCCGCTGTATACATGGAAACTAAGGTAAAGAACAATGGGACATCTGCTCGGCATTGGCGTATGGACCCCTTCCTGATAAAAGATAGCAAATTTTTAAAGTACTTCTCCCAAGAACTTAAAACTTTTTTAGAAATTAATACTGGTACGGCTAGCAATCCGTCAATGATGTGGGAGACCATCAAAGCTTATGCACGAGGTTTGATCATCTCCTATTCAGCGACCCAGAGGAAAATGAAGGGAGAGCAACAGCGTCTGCTCGAAGCTCGCCTAAAAGCAGCCGAAACAGCATACGCTGATAGACCTTCTATCACAAAATTGCAGAGGATTACAGCTCTTAGGACAGCTTTAAACACCGCGCTTACTCAAACGGCTAAAAGGGAAATATTATTTGCGAAACAAAGATTATATGAATATGGCGACAAACCGGGTAGATACTTAGCATTTCTTGCAAAGAAAAAGAAAGCCCCTCAAACTATTCTGACCATCAAGGAAAGTACAGGTACCCTGACTCATGATCATAAAAAGATCAATGCGACCTTTAAAGAATTTTATTCTGAACTATATAGATCGCAGGATTGTGAAGATAGGATTAGGAGGATGCAGTCATTTTTTAAAAATTTGACCTTCCCGGGCCTGACTCCGGAACAGGTGTCGGCCCTAAATACCCCTTTAACAGTCCAAGAAATACTTGAGGCAATTAGGCAACTTCAGAGCGGAAAAGCACCGGGCCCGGATGGTTTTCAAGCTGAATTCTATAAAGAATTTACAGGAATATTGGTTGACCCACTTATGGATATGTATAATTTTGCGCATAGTCAGGTCTGTCTCCCGCCCACGCTGAAAGAAGCAAATATTTCTCTTATCCTCAAAAAAGGAAAAGACCCAGAAGATTGTGCATCTTACAGACCAATATCCTTATTAAATGTAGACTTTAAAATTCTCTCAAAAATGTTAGCACTAAGACTAGAAAGGGTACTGCCATATATTATAAAGGAGGACCAGACGGGATTTATTAAGGGCCGCAGATCATCCAATAATATCAGAAGGGTCTTGAATATGATCCAAGCCTGTCATCAGGGAAAGATACCAGGAGTAGTAATTTCATTGGATGCGGAAAAGGCATTTGATAGGGTTGAATGGTCATATTTATTTTACACATTGGAAAGGTTTGGCGTTGGACAGGTGTTTACCAAATGGGTTTCAACATTGTATAATGACCCCAAAGCAGCTGTTATTACTAATGGGTTAAGATCGGATGGCTTCAGTGTGGGTAGGGGCTGCCGTCAAGGATGTCCTCTCTCACCATTGTTGTTTACACTGATAATCGAACCATTAGCAGAAGCCATCCGGACTGATCCTAATATAACGGCCCCGAGGATTGGTACAGGTAAACACAAAATTACCCTCTATGCAGATGACGTTCTCTTATTCCTCAGTAATCCTTTAATGTCAGTGCCTCGTCTAATTCAAGTTATTAATACATTTAGTGCATTCTCAGGCTATAAAATTAATTTTTCAAAATCGGAAGCCATGCCAATGGGTGGTCTGGCTATGGAACCCCACTTAATGGACGGATCCCCTTTTCCCTTCCGTTGGTCCCTGGAGGGCTTCTTATATTTAGGTATTTTTATCACGCCAGTATTTGATCAGCTGTATAGGGCTAATTTTGTACAATTAATGGAAAGGATAAGGCAGGACCTCCAGCGATGGAAAGACCTTCCGACTTCTTGGCTAGGGAGAATAGCATTAATTAAAATGAATGTTCTGCCCCGTCTCTTATATCCTATGAGAATGCTCCCGCTGATGCTGCCAAGGCTAGCCCTACGTAAATTATATGGCTGGTTGGGCTCCTTTATTTGGAACCATAGACGGCCCCTTATTAAGCTGAAGAAGCTACAGCTTCCACAGGCAAGGGGAGGACTGGACTTCCCAGACTTTAGGAAATATCAGTTAAGCTCCCTACTAAGTTACATAGCTGATTGGGTTTCATCTGATCCACAATCAATTTGGCTGGATATCGAAGCCTCCCAAGTAAAATACCCACTTATTAACCTTTTATTTTCAGATAAGAGGAAAATCATTACAGACCACTGTAAAAATCCCATAATATTAAACACAATTAAGGCCTGGAATATAATGCGGCAAAATGAGGGTAACTCACATAAAACATCCCCCCATGCACCAATAGTAGGCGCATGGGGATTACAACCGGGGATTACAGATGCCACCTTTAAACTCTGGAGATCCAGGGGCATCTCATGCTTAGGGGACCTATTTAAAGATGGGATCCTGATGTCCTTTGAGCAGCTGCGTCTGAAATTCGGAATACCTAATGGGGATCTCTTTCGATACTTCCAAGTTCGAGATTATATACAGAGGAAGACTACATTAATAGATAGTCTTTATAAATCAGACAGAGAACGTAATGTCTTACGACCAGCGGGGGCATCCTCCGTTAGTACTATATACCATTTGCTACATGATGGAGTCTCAGGAGACATGGATGACCTGCTTAAAACATGGGAGCAGGACTTGGGGCTAGAAATCTCTGAGGATATGTGGAATGACATTTGGGAAAATGCTAGAAGAATTGCTATCTGTAACAGAACTCAGGCTATCCAACTAAAGATACTTCATAGGGCCCATATAGCTCCGGCTCGACTGGCAAAATTTAAGGCAGGAGCATCTCCAATGTGTCCCAAATGCAAAATAGAGGTGGGTACTCTTGCACATTGTCTGTGGTCTTGTCAGAAAATCCGCAGATACTGGACTAAAGTGGCAAATACCCTGACAGAAATTTTAGGAATGGAAATTAGGGTGGACCCTGTATCTCTCATTTTGGGCTTTTTGAACCTCTCATCTCTGGATATGCATGGGAAGAGACTATTTTCTATTCTCTCTTTCTGTGCAAGGAAAAATATTTTGGTGAACTGGGTGGCTGAGGGCCCCCCTGGACTTTCAAATTGGCACAGATTAATTATGGAATATATCCCCCTTGACTTCCTCACAAATATGGTGCACCGAAAGACTGAATTATAAAATATGGCAGCCCTTTTTGAATTATATAAATGCAGATATTTCGGCCATCCTTACAAGGGCTTTTATTTAGTGAAGATTTCAGACCAGGCTGCTCCGGGGCCCCTTGGGAGAGGAATCCTGCGCGAATACGGGTTTATTATATTTATTGTTTATACATTCCGAGCATGTAAGAGACTTAGGTATACACTCTGGTTAGTTATAGGTTAGATTAGTAGAAAGTTGAGTTTTTTTTTCTTTCTTTTTTTCTTTTTTTGTTTTCTTTCTCTTTTCTTTGTTAAATTATGACTATTGTATATATGATTTAATTGTACATCAATGTTTGTATTTGAGAGTTTTGTTTATTTTTGGAAATTTGCAAAAATGTTAAATTTCAATAAAAATATCTACAAAAAAAAATAAACAAACTGGAAAGAAACAAAAAGGAAGCAACTCCCAGGTCCAGAGTGATACTATCAGACTTTTTCTCCCTGGTTTTGTTTCTCTCTTTTTCCACTCTCAATATCCTTGCCCTGTCTCAATTTTGTCAGTTTTTAATGCAATTGGTAATTTTGAATGTACTTGGTAATTTTAAAAAAGGGTGAAATATAAGTTATGGGCGTACAAGTTACCAACTCATGTTCCTTTCTTGCTGTTGGATTACATAAACAGTTACACATTGACGATAAAAACAACCAGGTGTGCATATTCTTTTAAACCAAACTAGATAATTAAGGGAAATTGGGCAGTTTTAATGGTTTAATCAAATTTTCACATTTGTGATGACTCCATAAATAAATGGATTTGATTTCCAGTGCATGACCTCATTGAGCCAGACAACAGTGTGTCATCATCAGTGCTAAATATCAAGAGGAACTGTACAAGACAATTTAACCCACCCTTGAGATTTGGACTTTTGTCTTCAGAATTTCCTTTAGCCTGCCTATTCTTTTTTCTCACCTGTTGTTTCTGTGCCAAAAGTCTGTTTTTTATCTGTCTTAGTCATGAACAAGTGCACATTTTGAGGTTTTTGAAAGAATAGTTTTAGTCATATAGTAGTAGATCAGAAATCCTTCCTTTTCCTTGTCCCTCGTTAAAGTTGTGTATTACAATAAATCATTATTTTCTTTTAACAACAAAACCTGATGTGAATTGCTATTACCCTGAATAGCAGTCAGTCTGGCAAATTAGACATTAACTGGGCTTTTAAATATCTTGGAATAGCTTCTGAAACAGTGGGGCACAATTACTGGCGCACTCTTCCCAGTTAAGTCATAAAAGCTTGGCTGCTTACGTTCTAAGATCTTTTGAATGAGGGCAATGCAAGAATGGGTGTGGAGCTAGTATGTGGTAATGGATAAAAGGACAGATCCCAAGTTACTCATACTAAAATGAGATGGCATTGGAAGCAGCTAAAACCATCTTGCAGTTAGAATAGGTACCCCTGATAGAGTTACAAGAATTAACAAAAGCCAAATTGCTGGAATTAGCAAATAGATTATAGGTGCAATTGCTTGCAAGGGCCATGAAAATAGAGGTAGTTAAAGTTTTGGGGAAACATCTGAGACAGGTTGAAATACAGGTGGGATGAGGTACACCAAGTGGATGGGACAAGGTACACCAAGTGGGTGAATCACTCATTTTAGCAAGGATTCAATTATAGTTCAGGCAGCTTAGGATAGAAAAGGAATTTAACAAGCAGGTGATAGAGATCAGAAAATTGGAATTTACATTTCAGAGAGAGGAGAAAGAGAAAAGAACAAGCATTTTAGGAGTCCATGCAAATTGATTTATGGTCATGAGACGTGAGGTCCATTAAAATTGATTAAGGAGAGGTTTATAAAAGCAAAAAAGAAGAATCTTCAATGTTACAATATGTATTCATTTTTCCAAAGAGACTTAGGAGCATGTAAAGTAGCAGAGGAGAGTTTAAAAATTTCCTAGGCCAAGATGAAAGAGTGGGCAGACCAACATGCTACAATTAGAACATTTCAAACACGAGACAAAGTGCTGGTATTACAAGCTAAATGTCTGAAAGTGGACAACTATCTGTGTGGAGTTTGGACATTCTCCCTGTGTCTTCCAGGTGCTCTGGTTTCCTCCACAGTCCAAAGATGTGCAGGTCAGGTGAATTGACCATGGTAAGTTACCCATAGTGTTCAGGGATGTGTAGGTTAGGTGTATTAGTCAGGGGAAATGTAGAGTAGTAGGGTGGGAAATGGGTCTGGATGGGTTACTGTTCGGAGGGTCTGTGCGGATTTGGGCCAAATGGTCTGTTTCCACATTGTAGGGATTCTATGATTCTGTAACTTTTCTCCAACACCTCGTGGATGTGGATTTCTCAGCTCAAATTTGGACCTCACTCCATTTTTACTCACTGATTTAAAAATCAAAAACACCCTTGCTCCTAATAGCCTTTAGGTTCTGTGTCCTGATATTGAACAGATACAGCCCTGACAGCTTTCTGTCTCACTTCCTGCCTGTTCCAAACTGTAATGTATATTTTCAATGAGCGTTACTACAACTCTTCTATTTCCAAACGAAGCAAATCCTCTAGTCTCTTTCCCTGCACCAACATCGTTTTCAAACTGGATTTTAAACGGCTAATTTTGTACATCTTGGTATGCCTATGCAGATTTCCTACCATTTCCTAAATAGCCTTAATCAATCTTCCCATTGTTCTTCCTCTAATTACAAAAATCTGTCTAACTGCCCCAGTATTTCCACATTGGTGTGTCAAATTATAGAAGGATCACTTTGTGAACTGCTGACCTCTCCTTCTACTTCACTCCAACTGTCTCTGGTCATACACTAATCTTACCACCTGACACACTACTGTTTCTTATCTTTCTCTTTACTGTGACCAAGCTAAGCTGAAAGTGGGAGCCCGTGATCCATACAAGATAGTCAGGTGAGTTAGAACAGAAATTGCTGGAAAATCTCAGCACGTCTGGCAGCATCTCAGAAGAGAAAGCAGAGTTGGCATTTCGGATTCAGTGACCCTTCTTTCGAACCCGTTCTGAAGAAGGATCGCCTGACCCGAAATGTTAACTCTGTTTTCTCTCATCAGATGCTGCTAGACCTGCTGAGATTTTCCAGCAATTTCTAATTTTGTTTCATTTCCAACATCCGCAGTTCTTTTGGTTTTGAGTTAGTAAAGGGAATTGTGGACCTGACTACAGGAGGAGAAATTGCTTATGTCATCTCAACATTTTAAAGCAACATCACAGTAGAGAGAAAGATAAGAAATAGTAGTGTGTCAGGTGGTAAGATTAGTGTATGACCAGAGACAGTTAGAGTGAAGTAGAAGGAGAGGTCAGCAGTTCACAAAGTGATCCTTCTATAATTTGACACACCAATGTGGAAATACTGGGGCAGTTAGACAGATTTTTGTAATTAGAGGAAGAACAATGGGAAGATTGATTAAGGCTATTTAGGAAATGGTAGGAAATCTGCATAGGCATACCAAGATGTACAAAATTAGCCATTTAAAATCCAGTTTGAAAACAATGTTGGTGCAGGGAAAGAGACTAGAGGATTTGCTTAGTTTGGAAATAGAAGAGTTGTAGTAACGCTCATTGAAAATATACATTACAGTTTGGAACAGGCAGGAAGTGAGACAGAAAGCTGTCAGGGCTGTATCTGTTCAATATCAGGACACAGAACCTAAAGGCTATTAGGAGCAAGGGTGTTTTTGATTTTTAAATCAGTGAGTAAAAATGGAGTGAGGTCCAAATTTGAGCTGAGAAATCCACATCCACGAGGTGTTGGAGAAAAGTTACAGAATCATAGAATCCCTACAATGTGGAAACAGACCATTTGGCCCAAATCCGCACAGACCCTCCGAACAGTAACCCATCCAGACCCATTTCCCACCCTACTACTCTACATTTCCCCTGACTAATACACCTAACCTACACATCCCTGAACACTATGGGTAACTTACCATGGTCAATTCACCTGACCTGCACATCTTTGGACTGTGGAGGAAACCAGAGCACCTGGAAGACACAGGGAGAATGTCCAAACTCCACACAGATAGTTGTCCAAGGCTGGAATTGAACCCGAGTCCCTGTCGTCGAGAGACAGCAATGCTAACCACTTGTTTGGCTAACCACAGAGTCGTATAGCCATACAATAATGGAAGCCAAACATTAAAATGTACACATTAGAGAATAGCTGGAACTTGGAGGAGAAATCAAAGTGAATTCTGAAGAGCTGAGGTGTTTTCAAAGGATCATAGAATTTTACATTACAGAAGGAGACCTTGTGTGTGCACTGGCTTCTGAAAGATCTACCCAGCTAGTCCTCAATAAGGTCACCTTTTAATCTTCTCTGTTCCAAGGAAAATAAGCTTAATTTCTCTAATATTTTCTTGTATCTAAACTCCCTCGTTCTTGGTATCATTCTAGTATATCTCCTCTCCACTCTCTCCAAGGTTTGAATATCCTTCCTCAAATAACGGGCCCAGAACTGAACACAATGCTCCAAACTTGGTCTGACCAATGATTTGTAGAACTATAGCATCACTTCCTTGCTTTTATACTCTATGCCTCTATTTATAAAACCAAGGATCCTATAAGCCTCCTTAGCAACTATTTCAACTTGCCTGCCTGCCTTCAGAGAATCAAGCATGTGAACCCCGAGGTCCCTCCCCTCCTGTACTCCCCTCAAAGTTACATCAATGAGCCTGTATTGTCTCTCTTTATTTCTTCTACCTAAATTACCTCTCATTTCTCTGCACTGAAATGCATCTGCGAGGTGGCTGCCCATTTGGCCAATTTGTCAATGTCTTTCTGAAGTTGCACAGCATCATCCTCATAACACTTAGCCAGAAAGGATAGTGAGCTATGTGCAAATTTCGAATTCTGCTCCCAAAACTCATCTCCAAATAAATCAGAAAAAGCAAGGGCCCCAAGGGCGATCCCTGGGGAACACCACTTTCAACTTGACTCAAATCTAAGAAATGCCCATCCATATCTACCCTCTGCTGCCTATCTTTTGGCCGACTTCTAATCCACGCTGTTAAGGACCCAACAATCCCAAACATCTCTAATTTGCTGACCAACCTGCCAATGTGACACGATATCAATTTTTTTCTGAAAGTTCAAATCTACAATATCCACAGCACTACACTCATGCACTGCTTGTGTCGCCTTATCAAAGAATGCAATTAATTAATTTTATTCATTCATCACGTACAAATTCTGTTGTCTGGATCTGCACTTATAGAGTCGTAGAGATGCACAGCATGGAAGCAGACCCTTTGGTCCAACTCTCTTGCCTGTTTCTAGTTGCCTTCAAGAAAGTGATGGTGAGCTCCCTTCTTGAAACGCTGCAGTACATCTGGTGCAGGTGCATACACAATGCCATTAGGAAAGGATTGCCAGGATTTTAATCTGCTGACAGTGAAGGAACAACAATATGTTTCCAAGTCAGGTTAGTGAGTGGCTCGGAGGGGAACTTGTAGGTGATGGCGTTGCCACGTATTTGCTGCCCTTATCTGTTGAGATGGGAGTGGTCATGGGTTTGAAAGGTGCATTGGAGACATCTTAGTGAATTTCTGCGCTTTGTAGGTGGTACACCCTGCTGCTACTGAGTGTCAGTGGTGGAGGAAATGAACATTTGTGGATGTGGTGCTAATCAAGCAGGCTGCTTTGTGCTTTATCAGATTTAGTTTAAATTCTAAAAGGAGAAATAAATAAATCCTTAAGATCTCGCAGTGCATAATGAATGACTTGCTCTGAATTATGCAGTGAGGGGACTTTATATCGACAAACTGTAGTATTGTTGTTGTGCTTGTTTTTTTAAAAGCATACAGTAGAACTCTTTAAAAATGTGAAACCTTATGGCACAATTTCTGTCAGTTGGTCACTGGGCATTTGATTTTTTCTTTAAATGCTAGGGACCCCTGCAGGGATTCCAACACCATGCGAAACTCTCTCGAACAAGGTTTCAAGGCTTGCCTCCTCCAAACTCAATCTTCCAGGTCAGTATGAAATGCTGGAGTTTGAAAATACTATAGACAGTCTGATGTTGAGACTGCTGTCTGTTTCCCCAAACTACCCAAAATATCTTTACACTGTGAATGGTTATAATTTTTGTCGTGCGCCTGCTCTTTGCCCAGATACATACTCTGAATTGGCTGAAGTACGAATACGATGTATCAAATGTTTTATGGTGGGCATCAATTAATAAGGCAATCAATTTTTCTTGTTCATCTGACAATTTTGGTTTCTTTGCCTCCTTGACTGCTTCTTCTTCTTTACGTTTTAAAATCATCTCCTTTTTCCGTTGAACTTCTTCATCTGTTAAAATGACTGGGGAGAAAAATAAATGTTATGAGAATGTAACCATCCTTTCAGTGTTATACTCATTTATTGATACGTGTTACAAGGCCAGCACTATAAGACTCATGTTGAGCTATAAAGCCACAACCTCCTTCACCCACAACAGAACACACCCAGAACAGACAAGGACAAACTGATATGAAGGGGAAACAAATCATTATCTGGACTAGATATCTCAAGAATAGTGACCCAACCTCGATATGCCGGATAAAGTAAAGCAAACAGTGCTTCTACCAACAAAGCATCCAGATCCTGGTAATATGAATGGTACGTAAATATGTAAGCATGTGTCTAAATTTACGTGCAGTTGCTAGGGGCCACATTAATTCACATGGAATTTTCTGCAGCAGAAAAGGATCATGTCCAAGCAATGGCCTTTTTAAACTAAACAAAAGCATGTGAAACAATAGATTACTGGTCATTCTCCATGACAAATCCTTGACCAATCAGTATCCTTTTCTCAGACAGTATAAATTCTTGCTCCCTTTGAGATTTGGTATTCTCGCAGCTGACCTGATGGGCACAAGATGAAAAGCTTTGAAAATATCTCCTTTTTCATCAATACATAAGAACAAAACTATTTGGACCTTCGCTCTCCTTAAACAAGAAACCATATTTACTTGATTGATGGGAATTCTGAAGCATAGAGATATGTAAAGAGTGAGAAAATTGTATCTGGTGCAAGAACAGATTAAAATATATAAATAATGAGATAAAAAAATTCTTTTCATCCAACCTGTGGAAAGCTATTCTTTCAGTAGCTTACACCTTGAACTAGTGAATTTGACATTGTCGGCTGGGGACAAAGAGAGGAATGTTAAACTATAATTGTAATAGTGTTCTGATACTGAAGTTCAACTACATGTAACCTTGCCGACTCCTTTATGGTTACAAAGTGTAATTGCTTAAAATAGACATTTACTGAGATCAATTAGCGGTTGAAGGTCAATGTGCAGCTTGCCAGGTGTTGAAATTCTCTGGCTCCTTCCCAAAATCGAAATAAAAGATTGTGAATGCTTTCCTCTCTCTTTTATAAAAAGAATGTTTTGCATCTGCAACAAATTCTGACTGTTTTCAAGTGAGACAAATCCAGTCCAGAATAACAGAATGGAAACCTCCTCTTGTAAGGATCTGAACAGTTTCAGTCCAAATTCAGTGGAGTGAGAGTCAATTGCAAAACATCTTGTCAAAATGCGGTTTCAAGTTTTCCTTCAACAACCCTATAAGATCCAAATCCATGCTAGGCATAATCACTGAGGTGCCTTGCTATCATATAGGTCTGGACAGGCTACAAGAAATTACTGGATAGAAGTATGTTCAACATAACCTCCTTGCTCTTGTGCTCTATGCCTGTATTAATAAAGTCCAGGATACTATATGCTATATTAACCGCGCTCTCAACCTGTATTGCCATCTTTAATGACTTATGCACATACACACCCAAGTCCCTCTGCTTCTGCAGTCCCATTATAGTTGTACCCTTTATTTTATACTGTCTCTCCATGTTTTCCACACTAAAACATATTACCTCATACTTCTCTGCACTGAATGTCATCTACCACTACTCAACCAACTTGTCTTTTGAAGTTGAATCATAGAGTCCAGACAGTGTGGAAACAAGCTCTTCAGTCCATCAAGTCCACACAAACCCTCTAAAGACCATCCCACGCAAACCCACCCCTCTGCCCAATCCCAGCAATTCCCCATGGCCAACCCACCAAGACAGTACATCCCTGGACACTATGAGCAATTTAGCATGGCCAATCCACCACTTGCACAGGACTGTGGAAGGGAATAGGATCACCTGGAAGAACCCCACGCAGACACAAGAGAGAATGTGCAAATTTCACACAGACAGAGAATGTGCAAATTTCACACAGGCAGTTGCCCAAGGATGGAAACGAACCCAGGTCCCTGGTGCCGTGAGGCAGCAGTGCCACTCTTCTACACTGCAGAAGTTCTACACTTCACAGTTCACATTGGGCTGAATCTTTTGTTTTATTTTTTGGCTGTCAGTTGCTTTGAGTTTTTTGGAGGATTTCTTGCTGAGAGACCTCAGGGGTTCTCACTGCACCTTACCAAACTCACCTCACTATCTACCTACCTGTCCACTCGGCATCCCTCATGTTGATTACAGCCCGATTTTCCCACGTACTATTCCTGGAACAATTTGTCACGCTCGAGGTATCTGCTGAAAGATGGATTTTTCAATGGCTGCTGTGCAGCCGGAGGAACAATGGCATTCTGACTTTGCCCTGCTCATTGACAGGCAGATTCTGAACATATTGGAGAAGGGGAAGATTGTACCACAATTGAATGGTGGGGGGGTTTCTGAGGTAGTGGTGGAGAAATCATAACAAAGCAATAACAATAGGGAATTTGGTTATGAGGGGAACAGATATATGTTTCTGCAGACACAGATGTGATACTAGGGGTATGTTTCCATCCCTATGGTTGGGGTTAAGGATATTCCTGAGCAGCTGCTGGACCTTTTAAAAGGGAAGGGAGAACACCAGTGGTTGTGATCCATGCTAGTACCAACTCCACAGGTAGAAGCAGGAAAGGTTCTTCATACAGTATGAGGAGCTAGGCATGAAATTATGAAGCTGAATCCCCAAGATCATAATGTCTGGATTATTTCTGGAGCCATGTGCAAACTGGCATAGGGCACATAAAATTACAGCAATGAAAAAGTGGTTCAAACATTGGTGTGGGAGAAGTGGGTTCCGGTTCATAGGCCAATAGCACCAGTACTCGGAAATGTGGGCGCTGTACTGTTGGGACAGTCTATTCCAGAACCACACTGGGGCCAGTGTTCTTGTGAACTGCACAGCTAGGGAAGTATTGTTTAACATTAAATAGCGTGGAGAAAGGATCAAAGAAGAAAGATGTAGTATATCAAGGAGTAGGGACAAGGTAAGAGAGGAAAATAGAAATATGGGAAATGAAGGTCAGAACGTGGCAGGAAAGAAGAGGAAAAAACACTCAGAATACACCAATCAAGATTAGGGTTGAATCATCTTTTTTGGCAAAGTCCAAGTTATGTTGAGGGTTTCTCACTGTGAGACTTAGTGAGTTTTCTAGCTCTCTCACAAATGTTCACAGGATGTAAGCATTACTGGTGGACCAGCATTTATTGTTCGTCGCTAATTGCCCAGAGGATAGTTAAGAGTTAATCAGGTTGGTGTGGGTGTGGAATCACATCTAGGCCAGACCAGGTAAGGATGGCAGATTTCCTTCTTGAAACAACATTAGTGAACTAGATAGATTTTCATGACAATGAAGATGGCTACATGGTCACCATTAAGCCAGCTCTTCATTCCAAATATTTTTGAATTCAAATTTCACCATCTGCCATGGTGGGAATCTAACCTACACCACCCCCCTCCCCGCCCCCAACCCCACCTGAACATTAACCTGGAGTTCTGGATTACTAGTGCAGTGAACTGTCTCATTAATTACCTACCCTGCCTCTGTGGTGTCTCTCACATCTGCCTTCTGCCCCTCTATGCCACTCACCATTCCTGGCACACAACCACTCAGTGGATATTCCAGAATTCACCAGGCTTCCTTGTGCCTGCATAATCTTAAAATCCTTAGTTCTTGTCCAGGTGCACATCATTCCAGTGTTCCCTGCACGGCAGACAGAGGGAATCCTCTTTGGACCCTTTGAAGGGCAGGGACCTGGAGGTCCTGTGAGAATGTGGTGGTTCAGAGGCAGGACCTCCTCTTCCCCTAGGACCAACAGTGCAGGCCATGACACCAGACCATACTAGTCTGATCTGAGGTTGCTATCCAGCTCAGTGCAGTCACAGTCATCAAGAGGAATGCATGGCAACATAGGAAGGAGGTTCAATGACTTTCTCCCATCCACCAGTGTAAACAGCGTCCTTTCTCTGATACCTCACACTATTTCTTCTACTGTACCCACCTTCCACCAAGGCTCATGACCTCACTCTCTCTATTGCCTGCAACATCTTCCCTTCCTTGATCTCACCAACTGCAACCCCTGATAGCGGGAATCCTGCATGCCCTCTGTGCTGCCACTTGCTCACCTGGCACACCTCCCACAAGTGCCAAAAATAGCTTCATTACCCATTTTTATCTCCTGTAATATATTTCCCATTGCAGGAGGACAAAGCTCACAATAGGGCAGGAAGTGTCAAGCCAGTGGTGTGCAGCCCATCATGCAGAGGATCCTTACGAACAGAGGATCCTGCCTCTGACAGTCTAACAAGAGCTTGTACTTGCATCGGAGGCTACCCTTGACTTTCTGTACTGGAACCCTCTAAAGAAAGGCTATGGCTATGGACTTTACTGAGGCTTGCTGCCAACTGTGACAGGTTTCCTGACTCTGTCTGTCCTAAATGGCAAAGCAAGAGAGCTGAAATATCAGCCTGGTTACTCTGGCTGAGGGGGAAAAGCACAAAAGGCAGGGATGTTGTGATCATAGAGATAGGCTCAGAGTGAGTGAGCACGATGACAGCAAGTGAAGAGCTTGGAGATGCAGCCTGGTCCAGCCCATGAGCTGAGTGTGTGTCCCTGAGTGTACTATGTCCTTGCTGCAGCACTATCACAGAGACATAGAGATGTCCAATCCATCCATGCCAACCAGATATCCCAACCTAATCTAGTCCCATTTGCCAGCACATGGCCCATATCCCTCCAAGCCGTTCCAACTCAGATACCCATCCAAATGCCTCTTAAATGCTGTAATTGTACCAGCCTCCACCACTTTCTCTGGAAGCTCATTCCATACACACACCACCCTCTGCATGAAAATGTTGCCCCTCAGGTCCCTTTTATATCTTTCCCCTCTCACCTTAAACCTATGCTCTCTAGTTCTGGACTCCCCCACCCCAGGGAAAAGACTTTGTCTATTTATCCTGTCCATGCCCCTCATGATTTTATAAACCTCTATATGGTCACCGCTCAGCCTTCGACGCTCCAGGGAAAACAGCCCCAGTCAATTCAGCCTCTCCCTTTAGCTCAAGTCCTCCAACCTTGGCAACATCCTTGTAAATCTTTTCTGAAACCTTTCAAGTTTCACAACATCTTTCCGATAGGAAGGAGACCAGAATTGCACGCAATATTCCAACAGTGGCCTAACCAATGTCTTGTAGAGCCACAACATAACCTCCCAACTCCTGTACTCAATGCTCTGACCAATAAAGGAAAGCATACCAAACACCTTCTTCACTATCCTGCGACTCTACTTTCAAGGAGCTACGAACCTGCACTCCAAGATCTCTTTGTTCAGCAACACTGCCCAGGACCTTACCAATAAGTGTATTGGTCCTGCTAAGATTTGCTTTCCCAAAATGCAGCACCTCACATTTATCTAAATTAAACTCCATCTGCCACTTCTCAGCCCATTGGCCCATCTGATCAAGGTCCCATTGTAATCTGAGGTAACCTTCTTCACTGTCCACTACACCTCCAATTTTGGTATCATGTGCAAACTTACTAACTGTACCTTCTGTTTTTATATCCAAATCATTTATGTAAATGACAAAAAGTAGTGGACCCAGTACCGATCCTTGTGGCACTCCACTGGTCACAGTCTGAAAAACAATCCTCCACCACCACCCTCTGTCTTCTACCTTTGAGCCAGTTCTGTATCCAAATGGCTGGTTTCCCCTGTGTTCTGTGAAATCTAACCTTGCTAATCAGTCTCCCATGGGGAACCTTGTCGAACATCTTACCGAATTCCATATGGATCACGTCCACCGCTCTGCCCTCATCAGTCCTCTTTGTTACTTTTTCAAAAAACTCAATCAAGTTTGTGACACATGATTTCCCACGCACAAAGCCATGTTGACTATCCCTAATCAGTCTTTGCCTTTCCAAATACGTGTACACCCTGTCCCTCAGGATCCCCTCCAACAACTTCCCACCACTGACGTCAGGCTCACCGGTCTATAGTTCCCTGGCTTGTCCTTTCTTAAATAATGGCACCATGTTAGCCAACCTCCAGTCTTCTGGCACCTCACCTGTGACTAACAACCATACAAATATCTCAGCAAGAGGCCCAGCAATCACTTTCCTAGCTTCCCACTACATAGAATACAGAACATAGAGCCTGTACTGCGCTGCAATGTTCTTTGGCCCTCGATGTCGTGTCGACCTGTGATACCGATCTGAAGCCCATCTATTCGACAATATTCCATTTTCATCCATATGTCTATCCAATGACTATTTAAATGCTCTTAAAGTTGGCGAGTCTACTACTGTTGCAGGCAGTGCACTCCATGTCCCTACTACTCTCTGAGTAAAGAAACTAGCTCTGACATCTGTCCTATATCTATCATCCCTCAATTTAAAGCTACGTCTCCTTGTGCTAGCCATCACCATCTGAGGAAAAAGGCTCTCCCTGTCCACCCTATCTAACCCTCTGATTATCTTTTATGTCTCAATTAAGTCACCTCTCAACCTTCTTCTCTCGGACAAAAACAGCTTCAAGTCCCTCAGCCTCTCCTCATAAGACCTTCTGTCCATACCAGGCAACATCCCGGTAAATCCCTTCTGAACCCTTTCCAACGCTTTCACATCCTCTCTATAATGGCAGTCCTTGCATGGAATTTTGTAGATGATGTTGGTTTTGTCCATGGGTTGTACTGGGTCTTTTAAGTTTGTTAGTTTTTGTTTGAGAGTGTTGGTGGGTTTGTGTGCTACTAGGATTCCGAGGGGTCTTAGTTGTCTGGCTGTCATTTCTGAAACTTCTTTGATGTATGGTAAGGTGGTTAGGGTTTCTGGTGTGTCTGGTCTGCTTGTCGTGGTTTGTTCCTGAGGAATCTGCGCACTGTTTTTTGAGTATCCGTTCTTCTTGAATACGTTGTATAGGTGGTTCTCCTCTGTTTTCCGAAGTTCATCTGTGCTTCAGTGTGTGTGGTGGCTCGTTGGAATAGTGTTCTGATACAGCTTTGTTTGTGTGTGTTGGGATGGTTGCTGGTGTAGTTAAGTATTTGGTCAGTGTTTGTCGGTTTTCTGTGTACGCAGGTTTGTAGTTCTCCATTGTCCTTTCTTTTGACTGTGACGTCCAGGAATCTTTATTCCTGTTGCTCCTTCCAAAGTGAATCACCTCACTTTTCCGCATTAAACTCCATTTGCCACCTCTCAGCCCAACTCTGCAGCTTATCTACGCCACTCTGTAACCTGCAACATCTTTCTGCACTTTCCACAACTCCACCGACCTTAGTGTCACTTGCAAATTTACTAACCCATCCTTCTACACCCTCATCCACGGTCATTTATAAAAATGACAAACAGCAATGGACCCAAAACAGACCTTTGCGGTACACCACTAGTAACTGAACTCTTGGATAAACATTTCCCGTCTACCACCACCCTCTGTCTTCTTACAGCTAGCCAATTTCTGATCCAAACCGCTAAATCACCCTCAATCCCATGCCTCCGTACTTTGTGCATTGAGTTGCTGGTGTAACTCACAATACAGCACTGAAGTGAAGAAGCAACCTGTAAATGGATCGGAGATGTGCTATGACGGCTCTTAGAGGCTGACATATGTTGGCTGCCAATGTCTGTGGACATGGCACGGATGTGGCCAGTGCTCAGTTTTCAATGTGAATATCAAGTTTTCGGGATGTTTAACTTGCTTGGCAAGATGGAAGCCTGTAGACAGGGACTTGAAGGGGATTTGAGGAAGGATTTTTTTTCACTCATAAGGTCGTAGATATCTGAAACTTGCTCCTAAAAAGGAGTTAGCGGCAGGAATCCTCAAGGTATCTAAGAAGTACTTAGATAGACACTTGAAATGCCATAGCATACCAGGCTATGTGCCAAGTGCTGGAATATGGGATTAGGATAGATGGATGTTTCACAACTGCAAACATGATGGGCCAAAGGGCCTCTTTCCATGCTGCAAAAACTCTGACTTGCTCTGTACAAAGTCCCCAAATTTTTATGTCTGTTGTTTTACGTTAACTGAAACCATTAACCTGTAGTACTTTAGAGAGGTACTTTAGAGAGCTACTGTCTATTACAAATAAGCAAATTCTAATCACAAGTAACCAGCTATGAACTACCAACATATGGATCGATTAGTTAAAACGCTAGCTTCCTTTTCAAACGTGTGTATGGATAGAAAGACAAACAAAAGGTGGTTTCATGGAGGGGCTGGAGGGGGTGGGAAAAAGGGCTAGGAGTCCTCTTCAAAAGCACTAGGGTTTACTGAGATGATCCTTTCACTTACCAGGACTTTGACTTTCAAACTCATTCTCCAGGTTCTTTATACTTCTTTGCAGGAGGCACAGGACGATTGGTACACCAATTACAAAGTCTCTCAGTTACTGGTTAAAGGCAACAGGTTACAGTAACTGGCAAGAGGAAAAACTACCTTTCATTAGGCTTCAGGTATTTGTACTACAGAGAGGCAGACCCCACCTGCCCTTCCAACAGTCTGAAGGCTTCTCACTGTATCATTCACATCAACATTCATTTGCTGATGAACCAATCAGTGGTGCTGATGAGCTTTAGCATCCATTACTGATCACCATTGCACATTCCAATCAATAATTTCAGCCAGCCAAATCTCATTCTGCATGTGTGCACATCCTGGTGCTGCATCCTCTACAGTGTCCAACACCACTTTAACAAAGCAATAATAGAAACACCATACAAAATTCCAGTAACTTGGTTTTAGAAGTGCAGCAATTTCTTCCACAGTCCTTTGATTTTAAAATAGCCCTGTTTTCCATTTTAGTTCACAGTCAAAAAAAAAGTAAAACAAACAATCTTTACATGGAGAACAACTACCGAAATACAAGTTCAGAGAGATTTACATCTTATGGTGCATGAGTCACAATATGTTAGTATACAGATATAGCATGTAACCAAGAAGGCTAATGGGATATTATCCTTCATTACAAGAGAATATAAGTAAGGATGATTTGGAGATGCAGGTGTTGGACTGGAGTGTACAAAGTTAAAAATCACATAACACCAGGTCATAGTCCAACAGGTTTATTTGGAAGCACTAGCTTTCAGAGCGCTGCTCCTTCATCAGGTACTCCACAACCACCTGAAGGAGCAGCACTCCAAAAGCTAGTGTTTCCAAATAAACCTGTTGAACTATAACTTGGTGTTGTGTGATTTTTAAATAGGTAAGGATGGTATGCTTTAGTTATCTACAGCATTAGTATGACCACATCACAAATTATTATCTGCAGGTTTGGTCCTCTTATTTAAAGAAGGATGTAAATAGAGGTGTTTCAGAGCAGATTCATGAAATTGGCTAGACCTAGAAGGAGTGCAAAGTCTTATGAGGATAGGTTCAATATGTTTCCACTGGAGTTTAGGAAAGGATGACTTGCTTGAAGTGTATAAGATCCTGAATGGAGTTGGTCAAGGTGGATGTGGAAAGGATGTTTCTTCTTCTAGGTCAGTCCAGAACTAGGGAGCACTGTTTTAAAATTAGGTTCCACCCTTTTGGGACAAATAGGAGTTTTTTTTTTCTCCCAGAATCTGTGTGATGTTGGAACTAGCTGTCCTTAGGCAGTAGAGACAAGATCACAGAATATTTTTAAGACAGGTGGACAGACTTTTGTTGAGCAGGGGAATTAATGGTTATCGGGGTAGATGGGAATTCAGTACACAAGCAGATCAGTCATAATCTTATTAAATAGTGGGGCAGGCTCAAGGGGCTGAATGGTCTACATCTCCTATTTTTTACGTTTGTAAAATGTAAAGCAAGAATTGACAATTACTGAAATTGCTCCAAATATTTTCTGAAGTTCTTCAGGCATTTTCTCTGGTTCACCTTGAGCTAAACGGTTATGGATGTCACTACTACAGACACTATGAACGAATACAAAACTTCTAAATGCATACAATTGCATCATGCACTTTCACAGAGCAACAGGATAATAGCCAATAGGTGCCATGTGGCTGTTATAACTTCCAGAAATTGTGTCCCCACCTCGTGCCATGTAAGATTGCTGAGAACAAAACTCCCAGGATAACTTTTTTTAAAGCAAATGAGCAGAATTTGTTTGTATAAAAGTTGTGATGTGGAGGTACTGGTGTTGGCCTGGGTTGCATAAGGTCAAACATTACACAACATCAGCTTATTGTCCAATAGGTTAACTTGAGAACCCTCGCTTCGGGAGCACTGCTCCTTCACCAGGTGTCGAAGGAACAGCGGTCCGAAAGCTAGTATTTTCAAATAAACCCATTGGATTAAAACCTAGTGTCTTGTGATTTTTGACCTTGTATAAAAATTGTTGGTCGGTTCACTGAGCTGGTTGATTTTCTTGCCAAGGTTTCATATCCCTCCTGGGTGACATTTTCAGTGCCGTGTAGCCTTCGGATGAAGCTGCCCTGAATTTATATGGCACTTTCTGTTGCAGCGGGTGGTCCTACTTCCAGTTTTGTACTGTGGTGGTGTGTAGATGGGGTCTGTTTCAACGTGTTTGTTTACAGAACCAGTGGATGAATACCAGGCCTCCAGGAATTCCCAAGCTTGTTTTTATTTAGCCTGTCCCAGTATCATAACATTGTCTCAGTTGAATTGGTGTCCTTTGTTGTCAGTGTGTATTGAAATGAGGGAGTTTCCTACACCTTTCTCCTATGTAGTATTTCTTGCAGTTACTGCCTGGTATTTTATATATCACATTAGTCCTGTATGTTGTGGGTATGGGGTCTTTTGTCCTGGACAGTAGCTGGTGAAGTGTAGCTGTTGGTTTGTGTGCTGTCATTATTCCCAGAGGACGTAGAAATCTCATGGTTAATTCTGAGACATTTCTAATGGTGGCACAGTGGTTAGCACTGCTGCCTCACAGCGCCAGAGACCCAGGTTCAATTCCCGCCTCAGGCACCTGCCTGTGTTGAGTTTGCACATTCTCCCAGTGTCCGTGTGGATTTCCTCCGGCTTCCTCCCACAATCCAAAAATGTGCAGGTTAGGTGAATTGGCCATGCTAAATTGCCTGTAGTGTTGAAGGGCTAAATGTAGGGGAATGGGTCTGGGTGGGTTGCTCTTCGGAGGGTCAGTGTGGGCTTGTTGGGCCGAAGGGCCTGTTTCCACACTGTAAGTAATCTAATGTAGGGTAGGATGATCAGTGTGTTGGGAAGGCGGGGGCAGCACAGTGTCTTCTTGATGCTGTTTGTATGTCACGCATCAGCGGATGAAGCTGATAGGGTTCCCATTATTGGCAAAGACTTTGCATAGGTGTTCCTCTTCTTTTTTGCAGAGTTGTGGGGTGTTGCAGTGCGTTGTGGCTTGTTTAAATAGGGTCTTGCCATAGCTCTGTTTGTGGAGGTTGGAGTGGTTACTGTTGTAAATGAGGATGTGGTCTGTACGTGTAGCCTTTCTGTACATTCTGGTAAGGAATTCACTGTTGTTCATTCGCTCGCTCAACCAGTATGGCTAAGGACAGGAGTTGGTTGCTGTTCTCTTCGTTTCTGGTGAACTTGATGAGATGATGTATACTTTCCAATTTGAACCATTTAATGACAACAAAAATTTCATCCACGTATCGGATCTGGGGGAGGGCTGTGCTTTCTAGTCTTTGCAATTCTGCTTCAGCGATTTGCTTTAGCTAAGCTATTAGAGCATCAGACTGCATGAATTCTAGCACGCCCTGAGGTAACAATGAAAGAAATGTGTAAACTATATTCTGGCTGATCTCCCACACTCAATACAATAATGCAACTGAGGAGAAGGATCAAATGAAAATGACTGACACTATGTCTTTTAATCAGCTGCATTTATGTTTATACTGTGAACTGAAACACAAAACCAGCATTGTACTATAAGTATCAAATTCTAAAGGGCCACGCCACGATTCAAGTTTGTTGGGAGATCCTGAATATTGATTTAAACAAACTTTATAATGTTCTGACAGCATTTGATTGCTGCTTTTCAATATCTCTGTATTTTCTACATAAATCAACCAGGTCAGCAGTAAAACTAAGGAACTGCTGTCCCATTGTACATATTATAGGATATTGGAGAAGGATTCAAAGTGTGTGAGAAGATTTGTAGCTTGGGTGCTCGTTGTGGTTCTGTTCGCCGAGCTGGGAGTTTGTGTTGCAGACGTTTTGTTCCCTGTCTAGGTGACATCCTCAGTGCTTGGGAGCCTCCTGTGAAGCGCTTCTGTGATGTTTCTTTTAAGTTTATACCCCAGAGGGCTGTTCATGGTCAGCTTCTGGATTTTTTCAAGACAAAGGTCAATCGAGTCTCGGAGATTAAAAAGGTTATGGAATAAGGATAGTGCAGGAAAGTGGAGTTGAGGTAAAAGATCAGCCACAGAAACTCTACAGTGTGTAAGCAGGCCATTTGGCATATGGAGTCCACCCTGATGCCACCACACCCCCTACCCTATCCCTGTGACCCTGCATTTCTCACAACTAATCCACCCTCACCTGCACATCCCTGGACATGATGAGCAATTTAGCATGGCCAATTCACAGGGTTGTATGGACCCATTCACGGTAGGTGCTGCAAGATGTGTCAGGGTGTGGACATAGATACCACCATTACGCGTGGGGACACCTCCCACCTTGTACCCATGTGACTCAGCCAACGTTGTCTATTTTATACGTTGTAGGCAAGGATGGCATGGTACATTGGGGAAACCGAGCAAAGGCTACGACAACGGATGAATGGGCACCGCACATTATGGGTGGCACGGTGGCACAGTGGTTAGCACTGCTGCCTTTCGGCGCCTGAGACCCGGGTTCAATTCCCGACTCAGGCGACAGACTGTGTGGAGTTTGCACGTTCTCCCCGTGTCTGCGTGGGTTTCCTCCGGGTGCTCCGGTTTCCTCCCACAGTCCAAAGATGAGCGGGTCAGGTAATTGGCCATGCTAAACTGCCCGTAGTGTTGGGTGGGGGGTGGGTGTAGGGGTATGGGTGGGCTGTGCTTCGGTGGGTCGGTGTGGACTTGTTGGGCCGAGGGGCCTGTTTCCACACTGTAAGTAATCTAAAAAAAACAACAATCAAACAGACAGGAGGGTTCCCTCCCAGCTGGGGAACACTTCAGTGGTCCAGGACATTCAGCCTCGGACCTTCGGGTGACCATCCTCCAAGGTGGGCTTCAGGACAGGCAGCAGAGGACAGTGGCCGAGCAGAGGCTGATAGCTAAGTTCGGTACCCATAGGGAGGGCCTCAACCGGGACCTTGGGTTCATGTCACACTACAGGTGATCATCATGTAATGATGATATGATCATCATAGCACTATACACACACACACAGATACTCCTACACACACACACTCAGACAAACATACACACAGATGCCCACACACACCCTTACAGACACACACACTCACACATGCACTCCCTCACAGATTTAAGACACTCTGCACTCACTACACACACACATACACTTTCTCACACTCACAACCCCCACCCCAGACAGACAGACAGACAGACAGACACACACACACACACAGACAAAGACCCACATGCACACATATATTTTGTGGGGTGTATTTGTACTTGCAGGGTTACATTGTACTTTGCTCAAAAACTGCATGCATTCATGGAGAACTCTGAGCTCAAAAATTGCATGAATTTATGTAAAACTCCATTATCTCACTTTTTAGATTAGAATCAATCTAACCATCATGGCATAGACAGAGAACACAGGGGGCCAACACCTTCAACATATTGTCTAGCTATCACCATTGTTAACAGCTAACCCGAGAATGCAACTTTTTTAAAAAAAGGTTTTGTGATTTACACATGAAAGAAGTGAAACTATCACTGTATTCTAACAGATGAAAGGCTTAACAGACAATCAATTTTTCAATGTATAATTTCAGTTACATCACACTGTAAATGTTTGCTATAAATTCTGTGTGTTACGATCGAGCCCTCCACTACCACCTGATGAAGGAGCGTCACTCTGAAAGCTAGTGTGCTTCCAATTAAACCTGTTGGACTATAACCTGGTGTTGTGTGATTTTTAGCTTTCTACACAGACAGTCACCCTAGGGTGGAATCAAACCTGGCTCCCTGGCGCTGTGAAGCAGCAGTGTTAACCACTGAGCCAATGTGCCACTCCATGATCATATCAAATGGCAGAGTAACCTTGAGGAGCCAAATGACCTACTATTGCAGCTATTTCATCTGAAACCCATATTAACAGGCAGGAAAACACGGATTTAGTAAGGGGAGGTCATGCCTGACAAACCTGTTGGAATTTTTTGAAGAGGTAACAAGTAGGTTAGACCAGGGAAACCCAGTGCATGTGGTCTATCTAGACTTTCAAAAGGCCTTTGATAAGGTGCCACACGGGAGGCTGCTGAGCAAGGTGAGGGCCCATGGTGTTCGAGGTGAGCTGCTGGGATGGATTGAGGATTGGCTGCCTGACAGAAGGCAGAGAGTTGGAATAAAAGGTTCTTTTTCAGAATGGCAGCCTGTGACGAGCGAGTGTCCGGCAGGGTTCGGTGTTGGGGCCACAGCTATTCGCATTATATATTAATGATTTGGATGAAGGGACTGGGGGCATTCTAGCGAAGTTTGCTGATGATACGAAGTTAGGTGGACAGGCAGGTAGTACTGAGGAAGTGGGGAGGCTGTAGAAGGATCTAGACAGGTTGGGAGAGTGGTCCTGGAAATGGCTGATGGAATTTAACGTGAGCAAGTGCGAGGTCTTGCACTTTGGCAAAAAGAATAAAAGCATAGACTACTTCCTAAATGGTGAGAAAATTAGTAAAGCCAAAGCACAAAGGGATCTGGGAGTGCTAGTCGAGGATTCTCTAAAGGTAAACATGCGGGTTGAGTCCGTGATTAAGAAAGCGAATGCAATGTTGTCTCTTATCTCAAGAGGGTTGGAATATAAAAGCAGAGATGTGCTACTGAGACTCTATAAAGCTCTGGTTAGGCCCCATTTGGAATACTGTGTCCAGTTTTGGTCCCCACACCTCAGGAAGGACATACTGGCACTGGAATGTGTCCAGCGGAGATTCACACGGATGATCCATGGAATGGCAGCTCTAACATATGAGGAACAGCTGAGGATCCTGGAATTGTATTCGTTGGAGTTTAGAAGATTGAGGGGAGACTTAATAGAGACGTACAAGATAATACATGGCTTGGAAAAGGTGGACGCTAGGAAATTGTTTCCATTAGGTGAGGAGACTAGGACCCGTGGACACAGCCTTAAAATTAGAGGGGGTCAATTCAGAACAGAAATGCGGAAACATTTCTTCAGCCAGAGAGTGGTGGGCCTGTGGAATTCATTGCCACGGAGTGCAGTGGAGGCCGGGACGCTAAATGTCTTCACTTCAAGGCTGAGATTGATAGGTTCTTGTTGTCTCGAGGAATTAAGGGCTACAGGGAGAACGCTGGTAAGTGGAGTTGAAATGCCCATCAGCCATGATTGAATGGTGGAGTGGACTCGATGGGCCGAATGGCCTTACTTCCACTCCTATGTCTTATGGTCTTAAAACGCCGTTCATGTATTTCCCAGAAACAACTCAAATAAAACTATGCCTCTAATGACTGCAGTACATCCCCAGTTTATGGAAGTGAGTATCAGCTTTTTAACAAGTTGATATTATAGTTTAAATGCTCATATAATCTGACTCCCCCCTTTTCTTCCTTGAGATCTGCTTCCATTTCGGAAGACAGGCTAGTCACCAAATCCCACCGTTACCTGGACTCTACATCCTCACATCCTACCTCCTGTAAGGATTCCATTCATTTTTTTCCAGTTTCTCTGCTTCTATTGCATCTATTCTGCTGTCACCTTCTGCAGGGGGAGGGGGCTAGAAATGTCTACCTTTCTCCTCAATTAAGAATTCTCCACAGGCATGGTTGATAGTGTTATGGACTAGGCCAGACCACTCAAAACCTTCTTAAGCAGGCAGCCCAGACCATAATTTTGCAGTTTGTTTCAGTTAAGTGTACAGTGAAAATGGCTGATAGGTTTTTCAATTCCATTTTCCATCCTTCTCCTCATAACTTTTGATCCCCTTGGCAATCAAGACCTGTTTTAAATATACTCAATGACCTGGCCTCCACAGCCTTCTGTGGCAGTGAATTCCACAGATTCCCCACTCTCTGGCTGAAGACGTTTCTCTTTATCTCTGTTCTAAAAGGTCTTCCCTTTACTCTAAGGCAGTGCCCTCAGGTCCTCACCTCTCAGGTCAATGGAAACATCTTCCCAATGTCCGTTCTGTCCAGGCCGTTCAGTATTCTGTATGTTTCAATCAGATCCCACCCCCCCACCTCCCCATCCTTCTAAACTCCATTGAATATAGTCCCAGAGTCCTCAAATATTCCTCATATGTTAAGCCTTTCATTACTGGGACCATTCTCGTGAACCTCTTCTGCACCCGGTCCAGGGCCAATACATCCTTCCTGAGGTATGAGGCCCAAAACTGTCCCAATTTTGCTCACTCTCAACATGATGCTCCTACCAAAATTTCAGAGATGCATTGAGCTTGAGCCCAATTCTTGATATGCTTTCATCAGGCTGTGCCTGTTTCAGAGAGACTCTTGCAACACTCCTCAGCTGGGAGAGGAATCAATGATGTCCGCTGGGCCTGTGTTTCAATGCTGCATGCGGTCAGGAGGATACAAAAGGAAGAGCAGTGGCATTGCACAGTGCAGGGGAATTGCACTGAGTTGGCAGTCAAAACAACTGTTCAGATGCATGATAAATCAAGATGTATGAAAAATTAAGAATGCTTTGGCTAAATTACAGAGCTGAAAATGTATTGCTGGAAAAGCGCAGCAGGTCAGGCAGCATCCAAGGAACAGGAAATTCGACGTTTCGGGCATAAGCCCTTCATCAGGAATGAGGAAAGTGTGTCCAGCAGGCTAAGATAAAAGGTAGGGAGGAGGGCCTTTGGGGGAGGGGCGATGGAGATGTGATAGGTGGAAGGAGGTCAAGGTGAGGGTGATAGGCCGGAGTGGGGTGGGGGCGAGAGGTCAGGAAGAAGATTGCAGGTTAGGAGGGCGGTGCTGACTTCGAGGGAATCGACTGAGACAAAGTGGGGGGAGGGGAAATGAGGAAACTGGAGAACTCTGAGTTCATCCCTTGTGGTTGGAGGGTTCCCAGGCGGAAGATGAGGCGCTCTTCCTCCAACCGTCGTGTTGTTATGTTCTGGCGATGGAGGAGTCCAAGGACCTGCATGTCCTCGGTGGAGTGGGAGGGAGAGTTAAAGTGTTGAGCCACGGGGTGGTTGGGTTGGTTGGTCCGGGTGTCCCAGAGGTGTTCCCTGAAATGTTCCGCAAGTAGGCGGCCTGTCTCCCCAATATAGAGGAGGCCACATCGGGTGCAGCGGATGCAATAGATGATGTGTGTGGAGGTGCAGGTGAATTTGTGGCGGATATGGAAGATCCCTTGGGGCCTTGGAGAGAGGTAAGGGAGGAGGTGTGGGCGCAAGTTTTGCATTTCTTGCGGTTGCAGGGGAAGGTGCCGGGAGTGGGTTGGTGGGGGGTGTGGACCTGACGAGGGAGTCACGGAGGGAGTGGTCTTTGTGGAACGCTGATAGGGGAGGGGAGGGAAATATATCCCTGGTGGTGGGGTCCGTTTGGAGGTGGTGGAAATGATGGCGGATGATACGCTGTATATGGAGGTTGGTGAGGTGGTAGGTGAGAACCAGTGGGGTTCTGTCCTGGTGGCGGTTGGAGGGGCGGGGCTCAAGGGCAGAGGAGCGGGAAGTGGAGGAGATGCGGTGGAGGGCATTGTCGATTAAGTCTGGGGGGAATCTGCGGTCCTTGAAGAAGGAGGCCATCTGGGCTGTACGATATTGGAACTGGTCCTCCTGCGAGCAGATGTGGCGGAGACGAAGGAATTGGGAATATGGGATGGCGTTTGTACAGGGGGCAGGGTGGGAGGAGGTGTAGTCCAGGTAGCTGTGGGAGTCAGTCGGTTTATAGTAGATGTCTGTGCTGATTCAGTCGCCCGAGATAGAAATGGAAAGGTCTAGGAAGGGGAGGGAGGAGTCTGAGACGGTCCAGGTGAATTTGAGGTCGGGGTGGAAGTGCCGATACAGTCATCGATGTAGCGGAGGAAAAGGTGGGGGGGTGGTGCCAGTGTAGCTGCGGAAGATGGACTGTTCCACATATCCTACGAAGAGACAGGCATAGCTGGGGCCCATGCGGGTGCCCATGGCAACTCCTTTGGTTTGGAGGAAGTGGGAGGATTGGAAAGAGAAGTTGTTCAGGGTGAGGACCAGTTCAGTCAGTCAAAGGAGGGTGTCAGTGGAAGGGTACTGGTTGGTACGACGGGAAAGGAAGAAGCAGAGGGCTTTGAGTTCTTCGTGATGGGGGATGGAGGTGTACAGGGACTGGATGTCCATGGTGAAGATGGATTACAGGGGTCAACTTTTACATGAGATTACGGGCGGCACGGTGGCACAGTGGTTAGCACTGCTGCCTCACAGCGCCAGGGACCTGGGTTCAATTCCCGCCTCAGGCGACTGACTGTGTGGAGTTTGCATGTTCTCCCCGTGTCTGCGTGGGTTTCCTCCGGGTGCTCCGGTTTCCTCCCACAGTCCAAAGATGTGCGGGTCAGGTGAATTGGCCATGCTAAATTGCCCGTAGTGTTAGGTAAGGAGTATATGTAGGGGTATGGGTGGGGTTCGCTTCGGTGGGTCGGTGTGGACTTGTTGGGCCGAAGGGCCTGTTTCCACACTGTAAGTAATCTAATCTAATTAACTATTAATTGAATAGCTGTGGTAAAATCAATTAATTGTTAAATGTGGGATTGAAAGCTAGTCTTCCTATTGGCAATGAAACTGTTGGATTGTTATAGAGTCATAGAGATGTACAGCACGGAAACAGACCCTTCGGTCCAACCAGTCCATGCCGACCAAATATCCTAAATTAATCTAGTCCCATTTGCCACCCTTTGGCCCATATCCCTCTAAACCCTTTCTATTTATATACCCATCCAGATGCCTTTTAAATGGTGCAATTGTACCAGCCTCCATCACTTCCTCTGGCAGCTCATTCTATACACGCACCATCCTCTGTGTGAAAAAGTTGCCCCTCAGGCCCCTTTTAAATCTTTTTCCTTTTACCTTAAACCTATGCCCTCTAGGTTTGGACTCCCTCAACCTGAGAAAAAGACCTTGAGTATTCACCCTATCCATGCTCCTCGTGATTTTATAAACCTCTATAAGGTGACCCCTCAGCCTCCGACGCTCCAGGGAAAACACCCCCAGCCTGTTCAGCCTCTCCCTATAGCTCAAACACGGTAACAACCTTGTAAATCCTTTCTGCACCCTTTCAAGTTTAACAAAATCTTTCCTATAGCAGGGAGACCAGAATTGAGCACAGTATTCCAAAAGTGTCTTAACCAATGTCCTGTACAGCCACACGACATTCCAACTCCTAATGCACTGACCAATAAAGGCAAGCATACCAAATACCTTCTTTACTACCCTGTCTACCTGTGACTCTACTTTCAAGGAACTGTAAAGCCTGCACTCCAATGTCTGCACTCCAACAGTTCGGCAGACTCCCCAAGACCCTACAATTAAGTGTATAAGTCCTGCCCTGATTTGCCTTACCAAAATGTAACATCTCACACTTATCTATATTAAACTCCATCTGCTACTCCTTGGCTCACCAGCCCACCTGATCAAGATCCCATTGCACTTTGGGATAACCCTCTTCACTGTCCACTATCCCAACAATTTTGGTGTCATCTGCAAACTTACTAACTATTCCCCCTATTTTCATATCCAATCACTTACATAAATGACAAAAAGCAGTGAATCCAAATGGCTAGCTCTCCCTGGATTCCATGTGCTCTAACCTTGCTAACCAGTCTACCTTATCGAATGCTTTGCTGAAGTTCATATAGTTCACATCCACCACTCTGTCTTCATTAATCTTCTTGTCAGCTCTGAAGAGTCATCTAGACTTGTAACATTAGTTTGCTCTCTCTCCATGGATGTGATCCTAACCAATCTTTGCGTTTCCAAAATACAAATAGATCCTGTCCCTCAGAATTCCCTCCAACAACTTACCTGTCACTGAGGTCAGGCTCACCAGTCTTTCGTTCCCTGGTTTTTCCTTACCACCTTTCTTAAATAATGGCACCATATTAGCCACCCTCCAGTCTTCCGGCCCCTCACCAGTGGCTATCCATGATACAAGTATCTAGCAAAGTGGCTGTTGTCAAAACCCATCAGATTCACAAATACCCTTTTGAGAAGGAAATTTACTGTCTTTACCCAGTCCAGCCTACAAATTATTTCACTCGACACTAGCCCTTTAAATGGCCAGCATAAAGCTCAGCTGTTCCAAATGGCAACAGCATTTTTGAAAAGAAATTTTAAAAAACAGCTTATGTAATTGGCTATGCACTTTTTGCCTATTTTTGTATTTCATTCAAGTTTTAAGAGGGCAAAGTCATTGCAACACTTTTAATTTCAGTGCAAGATGCCATCAATTTAGTTGCATCGAGCTCTGTTTTTGTTTGTAGACCCAGAGAAAACAAAATATGGGATTAGCTAACAGGCTCTTGTCTTTGTACATATCTACAGACTATTTACTCTGAACAGTCTTTTCTCAACTGTGCTTTATCTAGAAAGACTGAGTAGTACATCAGAACTCTGCAGTTATTGTGCCATAACTCCCAAAATCTTCACACACACATTCTGCACTGGCCCACCCAGGCCCCATCTCAGTCGGGATTAATGGGAACAAGAAAATGACATATTTGGACCAAACCATGTCATATTTTCACACTAGTGACAACTTCTAAATAAAGAAACCATTTCATGAAACCACACAGCCAATACTGCCCAGAGGATTACTGAAACAAAAATACTGACTGAAATTGTATCAAAAGTTATCTCTAAATCACCTGATCACCAACAATTTTCCATTTATTTCTCCGTTGCCTCTGTTCTAATGACACCACCTTCCAACAGGTGCTTCCGATATGTCATCCTTTCCCCTCAGCTGAGAGTTCTCAACCACTCAGATTGACAGCGGCCCCTCTACTCTGCCTGATCAATAGGCTACATTCCTGCTCTCACCTTTCTCTTTCCTCCCCTCATCCTCACTTTCAATCCAGCAATCTCTAAAGGCAACAGATGATCCTCTGCCATTTATGCCAGCTCTAGCCCATTCCTCCATCTGCCACATTTTCCCCTGTGCTTCCCTTTTCAGAATCCAGAAGGGCTCTGTTCCTTTCGGGAAACCCTGCTTCATTCCTCATCACCCCTAACACTTATTTTCTTCCCAACAGCAGCTTCATGTCCAAGCATGGGAGATACATCACCTGATCTTTTATCTCCACTCTTTCCATTGTCCATGACTTTCCATTGTCTATACCACATGCCTTCTTCACTGTCCTATCTACCTGCAACTCCACTTTCAAGGATCTCTGAACCTGCACTCCAAGGTCTCTTTGTTCAGCAACACTGCCCAGGACCTTACCATTAAGTGTATAAGTCCTGCTAAGATTTGCTTTCCTAAAACGCAGCACCTCACATTTATCTGAATTAAACTCCATCTGCCCCTTCTCAGCCCATTGGCCCATCTGGTCCAGATCCTGTTGTAATCTGAGGTAACCCTCTTCGCTGTCCACTACACCTCCAGTTTTGGTGTCACCTGCAAACTTACTAACTATACATTATGCTCACATCCAAATCATTTATATAAACGATGAAAAGTCGTGGACCCAGCACCGACTGGTCACATGCCTCCAGTCTGAAAAACAACCCACCACCACCACCCTCAGTCTTCTACCTTTGAGCCAGTTCTGTATCCAAATGGCTAGTTCTCCCTGTATTCCGTGAGATCTAACCTTGCTAACCAGTCTCCCATGGGGAACCTTGTCGAATGCCTTACTGATGTCCATATAGATCACATCTACCGTTCTGTCCTCATCAATCCTCTTTGTTACTGACTACTAATTTTGTCCCAAAGAAATATCTTTGCTACTCAGGTTAAACTGATTTGGTTTTTAATTGCTGGGTATAAACACGCAAACCTTTCTGAACAAAGATATGATGTTGGCAATTCTCAACTCCTCTGGCACCTCCATGGGAAAACAGAAAAGTGTTCCTGTAATTCCCACATTCTCTTCTCTCAGTATCCTTGGATGCATCTTATCTGGTCCTGGTGCCTTGTCAACTTAAAAGTACCAACCATTTATCACACATTTACTCATCGAATTTGAAAACTTCTAGTTTCCTCATTGCCACTGTGACCTGAGTAGCATTGACCTCCTTGGTAAAGACAGATGTAAAGTATTCACTTCATACCTCAACCATGCCCCTGCCTCCATGTGTACATCCCTTTTCTGGTCCCTAATTGGCCCGACTTATTTTTTTACCACTCTTTTACTGTTTGTGTTACTTGTAGACAACTTTGGGATCCTCCTTTATGTTTGCTGCCAGTCTTTTATTCTGTTTTGTTTTTGCTTTTCTGATTTACTTTTTCTAATAAGAACCTTGATTCCTCTTGATTCTCAATTGTACCTGACACATGCCGCATTTTTTTCTTCTTTATAGAGTCATAGAGATGTAAGCATGAAACTGACCCTTTGGTCCAACTCCTCCATGCCGACCAGATATCCTAAACTAATCTAGTTCCATTTGCCAGCACCCGGCCCATACCCCTCTGAACCCTTCCTATTCACATACCCATCCAGATGCCTTTTTAAATGTTGTAATTGTACCAGCCTCCACCACTTCCTCTGGCAGCTTATTCCACACATGCACCAGCCTCTGTGTGAAAAAGTTGCCCCTTAGGTCCCTTTTAAACCTTCCCCCTCTCACCCTAAACCTATGTCTTTTAGTTCTGGACGACTTGTCATCTAGAGAGCTCTAGATTTGTTTGTCCTACCTTTCCCATTTGAGGGAATATACCTGAACTGCATCTGAACCATCTCCTGTTTGAATACGCTCATTGCTCAGCTACTGGGTAAAAGCAATGACTGCAGATGCTGGAAACCAGATTCTGGATCAGTGGTGCTGGGAGAGCGCAGCAGTTCAGGCAGCATCCAAGGAGCAGCAAAATCGACATTTCGGGCAAAAGCCCTTCATCAGGAAGGGCATCATTGCTCAGTTACAGTTTATCCACCAACCTTCTGTTCCAGTCCATCTGGCCCAGTTCTGTTTTTGCCCCACTGAAGCCAGCTCTCCATCAATTGCTTTTTCTTATGTCATCCTTCACCACTATCCTAAACCTTATGATACAATGATCACTGTCTCCTAAATGTTTCCCTACTGACACTTGATCCACTTGGCCCACTGCATTTCCAAGAACCAGATCTAATAATGTATCCTTTTTGTTGGACTAGACCCATGCTGCTGTAGCAAATTCACCTGAATAAAATCCAAGAACACTTGCCTCTTACATTATAATATCCCAGTCTATTTGGGTAATTAAAGTCTCCTATAATGACTACTCTATTATGTTGGCATCTCTCTCTAACTTCCCTGAAAAAAGCCTCACTTGAAGACCGTTCCGTTAAATAATCCATCCTTATTGCAGGAACTAATTCCTCATTTAATAATGCAATCCTAACTCCCCTTTACACCCTCCCCTGTCTCGCTTGAAGATCCTATATCCTGGAATTTTGAGTTGCCAATCCTGCCCCTCCTCAACCATGTTTGTGATGGCAACAATATCACAATTCCATGTGCCAGTCTATAACCTTTAACAACTTCTCCTTACTCCTTTGTATCTCAACATGGCTGAATTCTCTCTGACTCGGTTCCCTTACCATCTCATGCTGTGTTCCTATTTTACTAAGGTGTTGGGTCCTCTCCCCTTGATGAACTCATTTAAACTCTTTGCACGAGCAAACCCTCCCACAATTGTCCAATTTGTAGAGCTCCCCCCTTCCCCAGAAATGGTTTCAGTGATCCAGGAGTATAAAACCCTCCCTCCTGCACTAAATCATAAGACAGGCATTCATCTACTATATTCTCCATTTTTTTGTACTTGCTAACACATGACACTGGGCAGAATTCAGAGATGACAGCCTTTGAGGACCTGCTTTTTAATTCACTGCCTAGCTTCTTAAACTCTTGATGCAAGACTCATCGCTCATTCTACCTATATCGTTGGTACCAACATGTACCACAAACTTTGGTTCCTCTCCCTTCAGGATGCCCTGCAGCTTTTCAAGGACATCTTACCATGGCACCAGGGAGGCAACACACCATCCTGGAGTAGCATTGGTGGCATCAGAAATGCCCGGCTACACCCCTCACAGTTGAGTTTCCGACTGCTATTTTCCTCAGACTCTTGCTGCTCCCTCCTTGTGCAGCTAAGCTACCTGAAGTGTCAGAACCCTTATCCTTGCTGCATTCCCCAGTGGAAGTCACACTGTCACCATTTTCCAATACAGAAAAATGGTTACCAAGTGGGACTTCCTCTAGTGCTTCCTGTATTCCTGCCTGGCCCCTTTCCTCTGCCTATCTCTTTTTAGTTCACTCATGGGATGAGGACATCACTGGCTAGACCAGCATTTATTGCCCATCCCTAATTTCGCAGACTGCAGTGAAGTGTCAAACACATTTCTGTGGGTTTGGAGTCACATGTAGGCCAGACCAGGTAAGATGGCAGATTTCCTTCCCTCCAAGGCATTAGTGAACCAGATGGCTTTTTCTGACAACGGTTTTGTGATCATTATTAGACCCTTAATTTCAGATTCTTTACTGAATTCAATTCCACCATTTGCCATGGCAGGATTTGAACCCAGGTCCCCAGAGCATTACAATCATACAGCCACCTAGCACGAAAACTAACCCTTCAGTCCAAATTGTCCATGCCAATTGCATTTCCCAAACTACAGTTGCCTGTGGCACTTGCCTGCGTTTGCCCATGTCCCTTTCCAATCCATGTACCTGTCCAAATCTACTTTAAATATTGTCACTGTGCCTGCATCTACCACTTCCTCTAGCAGTTCATTCCACATATTAGATTAGATTAGATTAGTTCCAGTGTGGAAACAGGTCCTTCAGCCCAATAAGTCCACACCGACCCGCCGAAGCGCAACCCACCCAGACGCATTCCCCTACATTTACCCTTTCACCTAATACTACTGTGTGAAAAGGTTGCCCCTCAGGTCCCTTTTTAAATCTTTCTCTCCTCATCTTGTGCCCTCTAGTTTTGATCTCCCCTATCCTAGGGAAAATACCTTATCCATGCCCCTCATGATATTATGAACCTCTATAAGGTCACCCCTCAACCTTCTTCATCCAGTGAAAAAGGTCCCAGCCTATTCAGTCTCTCCCTCTAACCCAAGTCTCCCAGTCCCAGCAACATCCTTGTAAATCTTCTGAACCCTCTCCAATTTGCTAATATCCATCCTGTAGCAGGGTGACCAGAAATGTACACAGTACTCCACAAGTGGCCTTACTTGCATCCTATATAACCTCAACATGACATCCCAACTCCTATACACAATGGTCTGAGCAATGAAGGCAAATGTCTTAACCACTCTGTCTACCTGTGATATAACCTTCAAAGAAATATGTACCCGAACTCCTAGGTCTCTCTGCTCATCAACATTACCCAGGGCTCCACCATTAACTATATAAGCCCTGCCCTTGTTTATCTTACCAAAATGCAAAGCCTCACATTTACCCAAATTAAACTCCCATCTACCACTCTTCAGCCCACTGAACCAACTGATCAAGATTGAGGTGGCTCGGTGATTAGCACTGCTGCCTCACAGCACCAAGGACCCAAGTTCAATTCCAGCCTTGGGCAACTGTCAGTGTGGAGTTTGCACATTCTGCCCGTGTCTGTGTGGGTTTCCTCCAGGTTTCCTCTCACAGTCCAAAGATGTGCAGGTCAGGTGAAATGGCCATACTAAGTTGTCCAAAGTTGTTAGGTGCATTAGTCAGAGGGGGGGTGGGTTACTCTTCGGAGGGTCAGTGTGGACTTGTTGGGCCGAAAGGCCTGTTTCCACACTGTATATGACAAACAACAGTGAATCCAGCACTGATCCCTGCAGAACAGTGCTGGTCACAGGCAGAGTTTCTGGATTAATAGACTAGCAATAATACCACTAGGCCATTGCCTCCCTAGCTCCTATCTACCTACAGCTTCTCAGAATGCAGGGTGACTACCTTAGCAAACATATTATTCATATTGCCTTTAGTCTCCAACTGACACTCAAGTTCCAAAGTTCGACACTAAAACTGTTCGAATTGGCAGCACGTCCTACAGATGTAGTGATCATTCAGACTCCTGGGAACATCTAGGAATTCCCACATGCTGCAGATGGTAGAATATAGTGGCTTGGGCTCCCATCATATTCATTTAAAATCAAAGAAATTTACAGATAGGATTACTAATAAGAAAAAGAGATAAACTCTTACCTATAGAAACTTTGCAAAAAGTTTAAACAATACTAAAAATATTATAAAACAGTATCACAGTGACAATCTAGGCAGTAAGCCAAATACAACTCGTGCTAGGGATTTCTGTTTTTGTGCTCCTAGTCTCCAATATTCCTGTCCATTGAAGTGAATAAGGGAAAATTGCTGCTGATGATCTCAGAAATGGAACTCTAGCCTATGCCTTTGGAAATTTTAGAAACCATTTTTCGCAAGCAATACAACTCACAAGAAAATAAACATTACAACATTTGAGGGGAAAAAGTCTTTAGAAAAATATAAATGTAGAGATTCTTGAATAGGAATAATGTGGAGAAGGTGCCGTTGCTGGACTGGAGTGGACAAAGTTAAAAATCACACGACAACAGGTTAAAGTCCAACAGATTTATTTGGAAGCACGAGCTTTCGGGGTGCTGCTCCTTCTTCAGGTAGCTAGTGGAGTAGGATCATAGGACACAGTATTTATAGCAAAAGATCATAGTGTCATACACTGACGCGATATATTGAACAAACCTAGATTGCTGTTAAGTCTTTCATCTTTTAGAATGGGCTGCAGGTTTCAATTCGTTAATATGCAAATCCCAGAACGTCTTTCAAGCCACGTTCTTGAGATATCAACCCCACACATACACACTCTACCCCACCACCAACCACCCCCTACACTCTCCATCGCATGCACACACACATATGGGGTGAATTTGCATCTGCAAAATTCTATTCGTAGATACATTCTATTTTGTTAAAATAGCATACAATCTGTAGGCAGTCAATATTTTTTATAATTTATGTGACATTTTATAAATTCCTATTTTGGAAATAGAACAAGTCTGACTCAAGATTGGAATACATGCAGACTCTAACCTCACACCTTTAATGCTGAGATATCACCTTTTTTAAATATAAAACCTTAACTTAAATTAGATTACTTACAGTGTGGAAACAGGCCTTTCGGCCCAACAAGTCCACACCGACCCGCTGAAGCGCAACCCATCCAGACCCATTCCCTTGCCCCTAACACTACAGGCAGTTTAGCATGACCAATTCACCTGACCTGCACATTTTTGGAATGTGGGAGGAAACCCACACAGACACGGGGAGAATGTGCAAACTCAACACAGACAATCGCCTGAGGCGGGTAATGAACCCAGGTCTCTGGCAGTGTGAGGCAGCAGTGCTAACCACCGTGAGGGTGGGCACAGTGGCTAGCACTGCTGCTTCACAGCACCAGGGTCCCAGTTTCGATTCCAGCCTCGGGTGACTGCTGTGTGGAGTTTGCACATTCTCCCCGTGTCAGCGTGGATTTCCTCCCAGAGTCCAAAGGTGTGCAGGTCAGGTGAACTGGCCATGCTAAATTGCCAATAGTGTTAGGTGCATTAGTCAGAGGGAAATGGGTCTGGATGTGTTACTCTTCAGAGGGTCGGTGTGGACTGGTTAGGCTGAAGGGCCCGTTTCCAGACTGTAGGACTCTAATTGGAAACTTATCTCAGGAATGTGACTTGAAAGAAGAATTGAATGCCAGATATTTGAAAAGGTATGCAGCCCTCACAACTGGGGCATTAGTGACACCGGCAGAAAGCCAACAGTGAGTCTGTCTAGCATCCTGGTTAGAAAGGTATAAATCAATAAGGGTGTCATTTATACAAAAGGTTAAATGGAAGCAAAACATTGTGGGCGAGAAAAGGAAAATAGCAAACAATGTCTATTTGTCATCTGTCAAACTTTATCATCAGTAAAACACATTTGTTATACAGAAACTGCAACATTCTTTGAATCCTATTTGTTAATGATAACACTTTCCTCCCCACTTATCAGATCAAATACTGGAGTTCAAACTGTGCAGAGTACCAGCACTTTTAAAAGATTAAACAGAACCCCACAACGGGATGTTGCAACAGTACAGGATTAGCATTTCCAATGCTCACCTAGTGTCTTGCTGCTAGTGTGGGTTTTTTTTGACCTTCTTGTTTTATCAGAGAGAAAAAAAACCTCACCCATCAGCTTATCTTTTACTAATGTTATTAATTTCTGGCCAGAGTTAATGTATGTTAAATGCACATCCACTCGCTCCATCTTAATCCCATGTCAAAAGATACATTCAATAGAGCTAGTCAGGCGTCAACAGGGCTCCAAATTTTAAAGAAAGCAAAATCAAGCCTGTTCAGCATCCAACATCTCTATTCAGGCAGCAGCTTGAAGGCATTGACAACAAAGGTCTCGTCCCTTTTGGGTGTATCAGGGACACATAAATAGCAAGTGAGTGCAGCAGAGAATTTATGGGCTGAATTTTCAACCCCCACTACCCAAGTTAGGATCAGATATGGTGGAAGGGGCACCAGCTATTACATCCATTTTGAGATTCTGTGTGTGATAGTGTCAACCAGGATAAGAGGAGAGTGGGATGGGAATTCTGCTGTCCTCCTCATTCCACTCCCAAGCATCCCAGATGTCCACCTATTTTGAACAACGTGCTTCCCCCCCAACCCTGTCTTCCAAACAGCCCTCCACTGCACCTCCTCAACTTCCCAACCCTCTCTGCCTTCCACAAGGACCGTTCCCCTTTGCCAATCGTTGGTTCCCATCACTTTCTCCACCAACAACCCCCCAACCCTCCTCAACCTGCCACCACACCACCCCCCTCACCCCCAAAAAGCCCCTCCAGGTGAGACAGAGGTTCACCTGCCTCTCTTCCAACCTAGTTCACTGCATCGGGGCTCCTGATGTGGTCTTCTCTACATCAGGGAGACTGAACATAAACTTGGGGAATGGCTCACCGAGTGTCACAGCCGGGCCTGCGGAGGCTGACCGGACCTCCCAGTCCCCGTCCATTCCAATTCCCCCTTCCCACTCCCTCTCTGACATGACCATCCTCGGCCTCCTCCATTGCCACAACGAACCAAACTGCAAATTGGAGGAACAACACCTCACCTTCCGCCGAGCCAGCCTCCAGCCCAGAGGACTCAACATGGAGTTCTCCAATTTCAAATAACCCCCCTTCCCATCCCCAGACTTCCTTTCCAGCCCCTCCCCCTCCCTTCCATTCCTCTGATCGATCCTTCCTTCCAGCTACCAACCAGACCCATTCCTCCCATTGACCAATCAGGTCCTACCCTCTACCTATCTTCACTTATCCCTAACTCACCATCTTGCACACCGCACCCCCCCCCACCCCCTCCATCTGTAGCTCCTCTTATACCCATCCCCAGTCCTGAAGGGGTTACACCTGAAATGTTGACCTCTCCACCTCCTGATGCTGCCTGGCTTGCTGGGTTCTTCCAGCCTCCTGCCTGTCTATCAGGATCAATTCCAGCCTTGGGTAACTGTCTTTGTGGAGTTTGCAGGTATTCAGAAGGTGAGAGATGGGGAAAACTGTCCAAACACCAGAACGCATGCAGAACCTACTCCTACTACAGAAATGGGGTGGGAGTTGATGTCACAGAGCATGTCCAGGGGGTGAAAAGTCAATAAGCTTTGCTTTTTGCCTCTGAGGCCTCCAAGGCAATTTTCCAGTCCAGAGTCTGCACCACGGAGCGTGATGAGATGTGCTTGCACAAGGATGGTTCACCAACATAATCTCAGTCTGACATCTGGAGGATTGGCAAGTCCTTTTATGCCAGTCTGTCTGGCATGAAGTCCACAGACAGCACAGCTTCCCAGTCGTTCCTATCCTCTACCACAGAGATCTTCAACAAAAACACGTGGGAGAGGCCGGATCAGCCGTTATCTCAAGATAAGCTGACCAAGGCCCTTGTGTCCTTAGAAAAGGATGAAGCTCCCAGAAGCAATGGCTTATTGGCAGAGTTGTATTCGGCATTGCGGGACTTGATTGGCCAGAACCCACGGGACAGTACGACACGGTGCTTCTGGCTGGTAGCCTGTGCAAATCTATGACGAAAGATTATCACCCTCATCTACAAAGGGAAGGGGTAGAGGGAGAAACTGAGAAATTGGCGACCAGTTTCACTGTTGAATGCAAATGACAAAATCCTGTTTGTGTGTTGTATAGAGCCTTTTGCTGAGTCCATTTGGAAGGACGCGAGTCTGAGAGGGGTAACCTATGTCAGGCAGCAGAAGCAAGCAAGTCAAAGCCTCCCTGTGTATGGAAGACGTTGCAGTTTCCTGCTCGGATCCACTGCCGGTACATAGACTCATGGGTGTCTGTGACCATTCCTGAGGCCAGTTTGAGCTGAAGGTAAATTGAGGCAAGAGCAAGGCTGTGTTTTTTTGGAACTGAGCTGACCAATCCTTTATTCACTTCACCGCCAGGACAGACTACCTGAACACGAAGGGGAGGAGATGGCCTCATGGTATTATCGCTGGACTGATAATCCAGAGACCGAGATAATGTTCTGGGGACCTGGGTTCAAATCCCACCATAGCAGATAGTGGAATTTGAATTCAATAAAATTCTGGAATTAAGAATCTTAGGATGACCATGAAACCCGTTGTTTGATTGTCAGAAAAACCCATCTGGATCACGAATGCCCTTTAGAGAAGGAAACTGCCATCCTTACCTGGTCTGGCCTGCATGTGACTCCAGACCCACAGCAGTGTGTTTGACTTTTAACTGCCCTCTGGACAATTACAGATGGCAATGCATGCTGGTCCAGCCAGTGACGCCCTCATCCCAAGAACAGACAAATAAAACAAATGGTTTAGTGGAGCTGGGACATGCGCAAAATCCTGGGAGGACTGCGTTGCCAAGATGGGTCAGAAATAGGTTTTTTCGGAACACCACTTCCTCTCCATTGCAGGTAAAAACCTGGTCATCAGGTGAGAGGCACTCCCTCAACTCTTCTACATGGTGGAGATTTGGCTCATTCCCTGAAACTGCGCCGTTGCAATCTCACAAACCACCTTCTACTTCATGTGGAGGTCCGCAGGGACAAAACACACAAGGATGTGGATGGAGTGGGGAGGACGAACATACCAAACACCACCCTCATCCTGATGGCCACCTTTGTGTGTGGCTGCATCAAGCTGTGTGTTGACCCTCGGTACACAAACACCAAGTCTCACTACGTACACCTGTCCCCGGTGTTGCAAAGGATGGGCCTGACCTCGTTGCCGTGAAGCGCTCCAAGTAATTGGGCCATTCCGTATCGCCTGTCCTGCGTGGAGAAATTTAAAAAGGGAAACCCCTTTGACCACAAGCCCATCAGGATGTGGTCAGCCCGTAGTGTCCTCGAGACCCCGCGGGTAAAGGAGAGAGTGCATCCTGTCGTGTGGTTTCCTGAGCAGAATGTCAAAGTCATTTGGCAGAACGCCGCATTTCCAGAACTTTCTAACAAGTACCAAGACATTGCTCGGCTGGTGGTGAAAAGGACACTACCTGTGGGATCCTTTACCTACAGCCAGTTGGTCTGCCCCGCCACACACTGTCTCCAAAGTGGCTGTGAGGAGGGGGGGGAGCGGGTTGAGACTGCCTCCCATCACCTTCTGGAACGGGTGTTTGCAAAGGAAATCTGGAGAAAGATGCAGTGGGTTCTGTTGAAGTTCGTCCCAAGTAGCTCTTGTGACTCTGTGTTCTCCGGTCTGTTCCCCAGGACGCACACTGAGACAAACATCGACTGCGCCTGGAGGACCATCAACACGGTGAAAGATGCATTTTGGTCGACTTGAAACTGTTGGTTTGCCAGAGTAAGGAGTTGACCCATACCAAGTGTCGCAGACTGGCACATTCCAAGGTCCCAGACCACGTGCTGGGGGACGCATGGAAGCTTGGGGCAGCTGCAGCCAAGTTGCAGTGGGGAAACACTATTGTCTGTGGTTTTCTGAAGTTAGATGGCAGCAAGGATTGAATTGAATTGAATTAGTTTTATTGTCAAAAGTAGTCAAATCAGTAGTAAGAAGTTTGTAACTCACCACTTCCAGCTATCTAGGTACAGAGAACTAACCTGTGGGAAGAAACACCTTTCACTCTCCGCACCAACCTCCCTCTGCCCCACTCACTGCCTGTCTGACCGACCCCAGAGAACTGTCCCAACTCACCTCTCCTCTGGGGCCTTTAGCGGCAGTTCTGGTCTGGAGACTACTGCTGACAGCATGGTAGCACCATTCCCAGTGAGACTGCTGGGACTGAAGAGCTGTTGGCCCTCAGATTGGCAGGCAGCTCTTGAAAGAAGGATCTTCACCTTTTGGAAACCCCAAGTGCAGGCAGCTGATCACCTGATTCCATTAATTTTGTTGGGACTCCTGAAAATGGCCATAGCAGAGGATGGTACTGGCTAACCAGTAAGGGGACAGGATCACCACCACAGCCATTACAATTCAGTTCATTGTACCACTTCACTTTATTGCCCATGCAGAAAATTCTGTCTGGAAATTCATTTTGGGTACATTGCTTGTTCATTGAAAAATTACAAAGAAGCCAGTGATAACAATATAGAAAATAGTTTTTCACAGAATTAAGGTTAATTAAAATATGCATTGAAAGAATTCTGGTGTAATTGAATAATCAGTCAGTGAATCAACCCTAAGTATGTATCCTTGTCCACACATTAGCTTCTGTTCAAACTTATTATGGGGAGGCAATAAACAAGCCCAGGATCCAATTGATTCTGCATTGGAGGGATGTAGCCTTTTCCTTCAACACACCCAACAGTAATACTGAGACATGGGGTAATTCTCATTGTCGATGGCACTCTTACCAAAATTCTTAGAGCAGATGACATCAAGGAAGACCAGCTCATCAAATACCTTTTCTATCTGGTTTAGTCAGCTTAAAGTTTGCTTCGCTAAGACAGCCATACCAAGCAAGGCTTTCAAATTGGATAACAACTACAGCCAAATAAAAGAGTTTCACGTTTGTCAGATCAAATTGGAAAAGAGTTTAATTTTCAAAGACATTAAAGCTATGTCTGTCTCCTGGCCTTGTGCATTACTTTCTCCAACTCAATCTACATACTCATAGACATCAAGGGTGCAATTTACCCCTTCCTGGAGGTGGTGAGAAGTAGGCAAGTATGGTGCCAGGGTCAACTCACCCTTTGTCACCATCTTATCAATTGCATTCTGGGTGAGCTGTTTCATTGAGTCATTCAGCATGGAAACACACTCTTCAGTCCAACCAGTCCATGCCGATCATAATCGCAAACTTCGCTGGTCCCACCTGCCTGCGCCTGGCCCATCTCCCTCCAAACCTTTCCTATTTCTGTACTTATCCAAATGTCTTTTAAACGTTGTAACTGTCCCTGCATTCACCACCTCTTCAGGAAGTTCATTCTACACACAAACTACTTTCTGTCTAAAAAAATTGTCACTCATGTCTTTTTTAAAGATTTCTCCTCTCACCTTAATAATATGGTTCATTGGTGACTTTCTTGACCTGCCACCAATTAAGGTCCTTAATTGTTTAATTGATGATCACTTAAGGGTCTCAATTCACCAACTCCCTGGCAGACAATTAAAATGAAAAATGTGTTGCTGGAAAAGCGCAGCAGGTCAGGCAGCATCCAAGAAGCAGGAGAATCGATGTTTCTCCTTGGATGCTGCCTGACCTGCTGCACTTTTCCAGCAACACATTTTCAGCTCTGATCTCCAGCATCTGCAGTCCTCACTTTCTCCTAGACAATTAAGATGGCCAATTTCCTGACTGGAAAATCAGGGTAACCTGTCTGCTGGGAAGGGGCACTCCAACTGCTCAAATTCAGGAGGTTTTGGAGTCCATGGTGGGGGCAAGGGGATAGGCTCTGGAAGCCACACCCTTGCCTCCATCTTACCCCCACCCCATGCTCAACCCTCACTCTGTGAGAAGCATATTAAAATGACTTATTGTCACTACATCCCCCAGGACAGAAGATTCAATAGGCAGCCCTTAGGACTGAGAAACTTTCAGCCTCTGATTGACTAGCAGCTTCTGACTACCCAGATGTCAGTGTCGAGGCTTGAGATGGCATGAGAAATCTGCCCTGCTCACCTGTTGACACTTAATGGCCTACTTGGTGTTTGATATAAGTTAGCTTAGCAATAGGTGTAGTGTGCTTGGCACTACTGAACACACCCACTTCTCACTTTGACCAATCATGGGAAATTGCACCATAGATATTTAGATATTTTAACATGCACATGATTATTTTAAATTGTATCTATCAAGAACAAGCTGAACTGGGTATTTTTCATTCATAAATTCAGTTTCATTCAAAGTTTCTCCTGTGTCCCAAGTGCAATGACTTACATTCTTTCATCATGCCAATATCCTGACATCGCTTGAGTCTACATGCTTGACAATGTCTTCTGTTATCCTTTGTAATTGAGCAGTTGCCATTAAAAGGACAGGTGAAATTGGCCTTTTTCTTCATGCTTCTCCTAGTGAGGGTGGAAATATAAAAAAAAATTAGTGACTAAGATTATAACTACATAATTAAAAAGGACAGGTGCAGACCACACTAATTTCATTCTTTGAAGACTGTGACTTCAATTTTGGAAAATAAAGAAAGTCAAGGTACCAGCAATCAGGAAGTATCAACAATTAAACAAGGCTGGCTGCCTTGAAATGTGCTGATGGAAGCAAACACCAATTCTCCAGATTTCAGCGGAAGCATCAAGTGGACGCAGCAGCAAAACACATCAGGGAGAAGAGGAACATCCAGCGCCCTCTGGTGGGCTGCATGTGAGTGAGTCCAATTGAAATGCAAAACTACCAGTTGCTCAAAGCTTGATGGGAAGGAATTGTATTGATGTAATAATATCTCATAACGTCTCAAAGTTCTTTACAATGATGCTGTTACTGCTGGGAGAGTAGACTGCAATAGCTAAAAACATCTGCTCAATATAACAGACAAATGCAAGTGGTGCCTCATTTCAACAAACTACAATGTGGCAAATTGTCAACTCACTATTGCTTAATATCATCCCTATGACAAATGTCTCTAGTTTCATGCAGAGTTAAGCCTATTTGCAAAACTGGCACCTTCCCACGCAATCGCAGAAGGTTTAGCACCTGCTTGTTTACCTCATCCCTCTTCACGAGCCAAGGCCCCAGGCATACCTTCCAGGTGAAGCTGTGATTTACCCTTACAGTACTTCATTCAATCTAGTCAACTGTACTGATTATTTACAGTGTGGTCTCTTTGAAACTGTGAAGACAAAACACAGGCTGGGCAACCACTTTGTAGTACACCTACGCTCTGTCCGCAAAAAACGACCCCTGAGCTCCAGTTGCTTGCCACTGTGTTCCCCCACCAATATTTCTGTTGCAGACTTGCTGCAGCGTTCCAGTGAACCTCTGCACAAGCTCAAAAGATGATACCTTATTTTCCACTTGGGGCCCCTGCAGCCTCTACCACTTGACATTGAGTTCAGTAACTTTCGAGCTGTATTCTAAAGTAATGATTGTAACGAGGTCAGCCAGGTGGATACCATAGGATGAGTTTTCTGATTAGAACTGTTAATCTGGTCCAATCAGGGTGCCTGGTTGACAAAAAAAAACACAGAAGCGTAAGCATGGCTCTGTGGAGCGATGGAAAGCACACTGGACTTCAATATCATTCCTCAGGCTGCTATTCAAAGGTTGCGAAATCACATCCCACCAGGATCGATTTTCAGTTCAATTCTTTGTAAAAACCTTCTTCTCAGTTTTTGGTTGCAGTTCAGTCCCACGCTCCTGGAGAAGGAGCATGCAGTGTCCACCAACACCCTGGAGTTGTTCAGGGGGAGGTGGGCACCGCAGGGAATGGCGTATATTATTTCCAACTCTATTTTGATTTAATCCCTGCCCTCCCCTTCACTGTTTGATCACACAGCATTGCCCTTCGATGTGAAGGGCACTGCTTGTCACAGGCCACTCGGGTTTTTCTTTTCTTCCTGGTGGTGGGAATTGAATAAAGGTTCATACACCTTGATTAAAAAAAATAAACACACTGGAGAGTCAGATATCCTGTTCACTGAGAGCTGGCTCTGAGGGAGCTGGATCAGTGTGAAGGACTTCCACGTGTAAATAAAGGGTGACTTGGTGACGGGATACCGGCCTCTGCAGAGGTATTTCACTCCCCAGAACCCTTTGATCCCATTACTCATCAAGAATCCATCTACCTCTGTCTTAAATACACTCAATGACTTGGCCTCCACAGTCCCTTGTGGCAATGATTTTCACAGATTCTCCACCCTCTGGCTGAAGAAATTCCTCCTCATCTCAGTTCTGAAGGGTCGTCCCTTCACTCTGAGGCTGTGCCCTCTCCTGCTGGTGAAAATACCTTCTCCACGTCCACTCTATCCAGGCCTCTCAGTATTCGGTTAGGTTTCAGTCAGATCCCCCCCCATATCCATCTAAACTCCATCGCGTACAGACCCAGAGACCTCCACCGCTCCTCATATGACAAGCCCTTTGTCCCCGGGATCTTCCTTATAGACTTCGTCAAGGCCCTCTCCAATGCCAGCACATCCTTCCTTAGATACAAGGCCCTAAACTGCCCACAATATTCCAAATGCAGTCTGACCAGAGCCCTATTCATCCTCAATAGTATATCTCTGCTCTTGGATTCTAGCCCTCTTGAAATAACTCTTAACGTTGCATTTGGCTTCCTAATTGCCAACTGAACCAGCACGTTAACCTTAAGAGAATCCTGAACCCGACTTCCAAGTCCTTTTGTGCTTCATATTTCTGAAGCCTTTTCCTCATTCAGAAAATAGTCTATATCTCTAGTCTTCCTACCAAACAGCATAACCTCACACTTTCCTACTTTATATTCCATCTGCCACTCCTTTGTCTGTTCTCCCAGCTTGTCCAAGTCCTTCTGCAACTCCCCACTTCCTCAACACTATCTGTCATAGAGTTACAGAGATGTACAGCACGGAAACAGACCCTTCAGTCCAACCCGTACATGCTGACCAGATATCCCAACCCAATCTAGTCCCACCTGCCAGCACCCGGCCCATATCCCTCCAAACCCCTCCTATTCATATTCCCATCCAAACGCCTCTTAAATGTTGCAATTGTACCAGCCTCCACCACTTCCTCTGGCAGCTCATTCCAGACACGTACCACCCTTTGTGTGAAATTGTTGCCTCTTACGTCTCTTTTATATAATTCCTCTCTCACCTTAAACCTATGCCCTCTAGTTCTGGACTCCCCGATCCCAGGGAAAAGACTTTGCCTATTTACCCTATCCATGCCCTTCATAATTTTGTAAACATCGATAAGGCCACCCCTCAGCCTCAGATGCTCCAGAGAAAACAGCCCCAGCCTGTTCTCGCTGTCGCTCAAATCCTCCAACCCTGGCAACATACTTATAAATCTTTTCTGAATCCTTTCAAGTTTCACAACATCTTTCCGATAGGAAGGAGACCAGAATTGCACCCAATATTCCAACAGTGGTCTAACCAATGTCCTGTACAGCCACAACATGACCTCCCAACTCTTGTACTCAATACTCTGACCAAGAAAGGAAAGCATACCAAACGCCATCAACTATCCTATCTACCTGTCACTCCACTTTCAAGGAGCTATGAACCTGCACTCCAAGGTCCCTTTGTTCAGCAACACTTCCCAGGACCTTATCATTAAGTGTATAAGTCCTGCTAAGATTTGCTTTCCCAAAATTCAGCATCTCACATTTATCTGAATTAAACTCCATCTGCCACTTCTCAGCCCATTGGCCCATCTGATCAAGATCCCGTTGTAATCTGAGGTAACCTTCTTCGCTACCCACTACACCTTCAATTTTGGTGTAATCTTCAAACTTATTAACTGTACCTCTTATGCTTGCATCCAAATCATTTATATAAATGAGAAAAAATAGAGGACCCAGCACCGATCCTGGTGGCACTCCACTGGTCACAGGCCTCCAGTCTGAAAAACAACCCTCCACCACCACCACCCTCTGTCTTCTACCTTCGAGCTAGTTCTGTATCCAAATGGCTAGTTTACCCTGTGTTCCGTGCTAATCAGTCTCCCATGGGGAACCTTGTCGAACCCCTTACTGAAGTCCATATAGATCACATCTACCGCTCTGCCCTCATCAATCCTCTTTGTTACTTCCTCAAAAACCCAACCAAGTTTGTGACACATGATTTCCCATGCACAATGCCATGTTGACTATCCCTAATCAGTCCTTGCCTTTCTAGATACATGTACATCCTGTCCCTCAGGATTCCCTCCAGCAAATTGCCCACCACCGAGGTCAGGCTTACCGGTCTATAGTTCCCTGACTTGACTTTACCGCCCTTCTTAAACAGTGGCACCACGTTTGTCAACCTCCAGTCTTCTGGCACCTCACCTGTGACTATCGATGATACAAATATCTCAGCAAGAGACCCAGCAATCACTTCTCTAGCTTCCCACAGAGTTCTCGGGTACACCTGATCAGGATCTGGGGATTTATCCACCTTTACCCGTTTCAAGACATCCAGCACTTCCTCCTATGGACATTTTGCAAGATGTCACCATCTATTTCCCTACAGTCTATACCTTCCATATCCTTTTCCACAGTAAATACTGATGCAAAATATTCATTTAGTATCTCCCCCATTTTCTGTGGCTCCACACAAAGGCCATCTTGCTGATCTTTGAGGGGCCCTATTCTCTCCCTAGTTACCCTTTTGTCCTTAATATATTTGTGAAAACCCTTTGGATTCTCCTTAATTCTATTTGCCAAAGCTATCTCATGTCCCCGTTTTGCCCTCCTGATTTCCCTCTTAAGTGAACTTCTACTGCCTTTATACTCTTCTAAGGATTCACTCGATCTATCCTGTCTGTACCTGACATATGCTTCCTTCTTTTTCTTAACCAAACCCCCAATTTCTTTAGTCATCCAGCATTCCCTATACCTTCCAGCCTTCCCTTCCACCCTGACAGGAATATACTTTCTCTGGATTCTTGTTATCTCATTTCTGAAGGCTTCCCAATTTCCTGCGAACATCTGCCCCCAATCAGCTTTCGAAAGTTCTTGTCTAATACCATCAAAATTGGCCTTTCTCCAATTTAGAACTTCAACTTTTAGATCTGGCCTATCTTTTTCCATCATTCTTTAAAATCTAACAGAATTATAGTCGCTGGTCCCAAAGTGCTCCCCCACTGACACCTCAGTCACCTGCCCTGCCTTATTTCCCAAGAGTAGGTCAAGTTTTGCACCTTCTCTAGTAGGTACATCCACATACTGAATCAGAAAATTGTCTTGTACAGACTTAACAAATTCCTCTCTATCTATACCCTTAACACTATGTCAGCCCTGGTCTATGTTTGGAAAGTTAAAATCCCCTACCATAACCACCCTATTATTCTTCCAGATAGCTGAGATCTCCTTACAAGTTTGTTTCTCAATTTCCCTCTGACTATTGGGGGGTCTATAATACAATCCTAATAAGGTAATCATCCCTTTCTTATTTCTCAGTTCCACCCAAATAACTTCCCTGGATGTATTTCCGGGAATATCCTCCCTTAGCACAGCTGTAATGCTATCCCTTATCAAAAATGCCACGCCCCCTCCCACCCCCCAACCTCTCTTGCCTCCCTTTCTATCCTTCCTGTAGCATTTGTATCCTGGAACATTAAGCTGCCAGTCCTGTCCATCCCTGAGCCATGTTTCTGTAATTGCTATGATATCCCAGTCCCATGTTCCTAACCATGCCCTGAGTTCATCTGCCTTCCCTGTTAGGCCCCTTGCATTGAAATAAATGCAGTTTAATTTATTAGTCCTACCTTGTCCCTGCCTGCCCTGACTGTTTGACTCACTTCTGTTCTCAACTGTACCCGTCTCAGATTGATCTCTTTCCTCACTATCTCCCTGGGTCCCACCCCCCCACCTTACTAGTTTAAATCCTCCCAATCAGCTCTAGCAAATCTCCCTGCCAATATATTAGTCCCCTTCCAATTTAGGTGCAATCCGTCCTTCTTGTACAGGTCACTTCTGCCCCAAAAGAGATTCCAATGATCCAAAAATATGAATCCTTCTCCCATACACCAGCTCCTCAGCCACGTATTCATCAGCTCTATCCTCCTATTCCTGCCCTCACTAGCTCATAGCACTGGGAGTAATCCAGATATTACTATTCCCAAGGACCTCGTTTCTAAAATTCTGCCTAATTCCCTGTAATCTCCCTTCAGAATCTCAACTTTTTCCCTTCCTATGTCATTGGTTCCAATGTGTTTAATGACCTCCTGCTGGCCCCTCTCCCCTGTGAGAACATTCTGCACCCTCTCTGAGGCATCCTTGATCCTGGCACCAGGGAAGCAACACATCATTCTGCTTTTTCGCTGCTGGCCACAGAAATGTCTGTCTGCACCTCGGACTAGAGAATCCCCTAACACAACTGAACTCTTGGAACCCGACGTACCCCTCGTTGCATTAGAGCCAGTCTCAATACCAGAAACTGGCTGTTTGTGCTACGTTCCCCTGAGAATCCATCACCCCTACATTTCCCAAAACAGCATACCTGTGTGAAATAGGTATATCCACAAAAGACTCCTGCCCTAGGTGCCTACCTCTCTTACCTTTCCTGGAGTTAACCCATCTATGTGACTGTATCTGAGACTTTCCCCCCTTCCTATAACTGCCATCCATCACATACCGTTGCTGTTGCAAAGTCCTCATCGCTTCTGTCTCTCTCTCCAACCGATCCACTCGATCTGATAAGATTCGCAGCCAACAGCATTTATGGCAGATATAATCCGCAGTAACCCTTAAACTCTCTTTAAACTCCCACATCTGACAAGGAGTACATATCACTGCAAAGGCCATTTTTGCTCCTTCACAAACTACAGACCCATAAAATAACACCGTCTTATTCCTCTACAAACACTGCCCCAGGTTAAATTAATAGTTGTGGCTTACATTTTAAGTTTAATCAAGAGACATACCTCCAAAAACATATAATCAAGAAAGGACCCACTCTACTCACTACTGCAGATTCTCTGTGTGCCACACGTAAAACAACAATTAACTTACCTGATTCTGTGTTGTGAACTTCACCCAACAGTTCCTCCAAGATCAATTGTGAATTTCACTGTTTGATAATTTTCCCAGATGCACTCTGATGTCCAACGATACATGAATTCAAAACAGCAAAGGCAGTAACTGTGCAGGTTTTCTCTCTCTCTCTCTCTCTCTCTCTCCTGCAATGACCTCACCATGTGCTTCCTTTGCCTGTTCTTCCCCCTTTTAAAACTGCTGTTGTTTTGACTTTTTTTTCCCCAATATTCCAAAACAATGCAACAGCATATAAAACAAAGTTAAAAATCACACAACACCAGGTTATAGTCCAACAGATTTAATTGGAAGCACACTAGCTTTCGGGGTGACGCTCCTTCATCAGGTGGTAGTGGATAACTTCAGTTACATCACACTGTAAATTTTTGCTATAAATTCTGTGTTAGGATTGAGCCCTCCACTATCACCTGATGAAGGAGCGTCACTCTGAAAGCTAGTGTGCTTCCAATTAAACCTGTTGGACTATAACCTGGTGGTGTGTGATTTTTAACTTTGTACACCCCAGTCCAACACCGGCATCTCCAAAAGCATATAAAAGAGTAATTGCTGCTCCTGGAATTTGAGGAAATCACCTCCAACACCTAAAATACCTGAAAAAAAAGGAGCAGCTGTTACAGCCAGAAATTTTTCCCGTCCTCCATCTTGGATTACCCAGGATTCTCTCCTATCTTTGTGCCATCTATAAACACTGCAACAATACTCTCAATTCCTTCATCCAGATCATTAATATGTAACATGAATAGTTGTGGCCCTGATGCTAATCCCCTAGCCACTAGCTCCATGCTGAAAATGACCCCTTTATGGCCACTCTCTGCCTTCCGTCAGTCAGCCAATCCTCTATCCACGCTAGTACCTTACCCCTAAAACCAGGGACTCCTGTCTTATTTAGCAGCCTCCTGTACAGCAACGTGTCAAAGGCCTTCTGGAAATCAAAACAGGTCATGTCCATTGGATCCCTTTTGTCTAACCTGCTCATTACCTCCATCAGATCTGTCAGGCGTGACCACCCCTTGATGAAGCCGTGCTGACTCAGCCCTATTTTACAATGTAGTTCATGTACTCCACAAGAAAAAGAAAAAAACAGAACAGAAGCGTAAGCGCGGCTATGTGATGCAATGGAAAGCGCACTGGACTTCAATATCATTCCTCAGGCTGCTATTCAAAAGTTGTGAATTCACATCCCGCCAGGTTTTCAGTTAAATTTTTCTTAAAAACTTTCTTCCCTGTTTTGGGTTGCCATTCAGTCCCGTTCAGATCTTTGGGTATCCGGTAAGGAGGGGGGAGGGCAAGTCAGAGGACCTCCTCATGGGTTTGTTCCTGGGCCTGGCCAAACTGGTCATAAACAGGTCCAGGCAGCGGGCCGTGGAGGGGGTCGTTAGGGCCGACTGCCTGCCCCTCTTCCGCGGTTACGTTAGAGCCCGGGTGTCCTTGGAGAAGGAGCACGCGGAATCCACCAAAACCCTGGAGTTGTTCAGGGAGAGGTGGGCGCCGCAGGGAGTGGAGTGCATTATTTCCCCCTCCAACTCTATTTTAATCCCTGCCGTCCCTTTCACTGTTTTGATCACGCAGCATTGCCTTTGATGTGAAGGGCACTGCTTGTTACTGGCCACTTGGGTATCTCTTTTCTTCCCTGGTGGTGGAAATTGAATAAAGATTTGTACACCTTGTGTCTTTCACTGTGTCTCACACCTGCACACACACAACATGGGTGCTGGGGAAAAATAAGCACTACCGCAGTGTGGACAAAAAAAAAATTAAAAATAAGCTAGAGTGTCAGACATTCTGTTCAAAAAAAGAATAGACGCGCGAGTCAGGAACTTGCTGGAAGGTACTAAATTGGAGAGAAAGCAGATTACATCAGTGTTAGGCAGGAGCTACAGGGTAGGAGAAAGTGAGGTCTGCAGATGCTGGAGATCAGAGTCAAGAGTGTGTTGCTGGAAAAGCGCAGCAGGTCAGGCAGCATCAGGAGCCAGAGGGTGCTAACTGGGAGGAACTGTTACTGGGTAAGTCCACATTTGACATGTGGGAGTTGTTTAAAGACCTGCTAATCAAGGTTCAGGACTGGCATGTTCCAGTAGGAGCAAGGACAAGGATAGCAAGGTATGGGACCCTTGGATAACAAGGGAGGCTGTGAACTTAGTCAAAAGGAAAGAAGTATATGCAAGGTTTAGGAAGCTAAAATCGGACAGGCCCATGAGGAATATCGAGAAAGTAGGAAAGAACTCAAGCAGGGAATCAGGAGAGCAAGAAGGGGCCATGAAATGACCTTGGCAAGTAGGGTTAAAGAGAATCCCAAGGCATTCTGTACATATATTAAAAACAAGAGGATAACTCCGGAGAAGGTAGGACCACTCAAGAATAAAGGAGGCAACTTGTGCCTGGAGGCAGACGATGTGGCTGAGATTTAAAATGAGTACTTTGCATCGGTACTCACCAGGAGAAGGATGTGGGGGTTAGTGAGATTAGTGTGGAGCATGTGAGTATGCTAGGGCATTTTGAGATCAAGGAAGATGTGGTGTTGTATCTCTTGAAGAGCATTAACATGGATAAGTCTCTAGGGCCCAATGGTATCTACACCAGGTTAGTGAGAGAGGCAAGAGAGGAGATTGCTGGGGTCTTGACCAAGATCTTTGTACCCTTGCTGGCCACTGGAGAGGTGGACTGGCAAGTTGCTAATGTTGTTCCTCCGTTCAAGAAGGGAAATGGGAATAATCCAGGAAACTATAGACGAGTAAGTCTCACATCGATGGCTGGGAAGCCATTAGAGACAATTCTTAGGGATAGGAATTACGCGCATTTGGAAAAGTATAGCTGAATTAGGGACAGTCAGCATGGCTTTGTGCAGAGCAGGTCATGCCTTACTAACTTGATTACATTTTTCAAGGAGAAGATGAAGATGATGGATGAGGGTAGGGCAGTGAATTTTAGTAAAGCTTTCATCCCGAAGATTAAGATGCATGGTATCCATGGTGACTTGGCCACGTGGATTCAGAATTGGCTTGCCTACAGAAGGCAGAGGTTAGTGGTGGAAGGGTGTTTTTCTGGCTGGAGGTCCATGACTTACTTGAAAATGGAGTCTCAGGTAGATGGGATAGTGAAGAAGGTGTTTGGTATGCTTTCCTTTATTGGTCAGAGTATTGAGTATAGGAGTTGGGAAGTCATGATGTGGCTGTACAGGATATTGGATAGGCCACTTTTGGAATACTGTGTGCAATTTTAGTCTCCCTCCTAGAAGAAGGATGTTGTGAAACTTGAAAGGGTTCAGTTGTGGATAGTGTAGATGGTTGTCAAAATGGATCAGTTGCAAATATGGGTGGGGAAATGGCAGATGGAGTTGAATCCAGGTAGAGTGTGAGGTGCTGCACTTTGGGAAATCAAATATTAAGGAAAAGTATACAGTTAATGACAGTACACTGAACAGCATTGATGTACAGAAGGATCAAGTCCACAGCTCCCTGACAATGGCCACACAAGCAGATAGGGTGGTAAAGGAGGCATATGGCGTGCTTACCTTTATTGGTCGGGGAATTAAGTACAAGAGTCAGGATGTCATGTTGCAGCTTTGTCAAGCTTTGGTTCGGCCACGCTTAGAGTATTGCATTCAACTCCAGTTCCACATTACAGGAAGGATGTGGAAGCTTGAGGGAGGGTGCAGAAGAGGTCTACCAGGATGCTGCCTGGATTAAAGGGTATGAGCTATTAGCAGAGGCTAGAAAAACTCAAGTTGTTTCTCTGGAGCAGCAGAGGCCGAGAGGAGACTTAGGGGAAAGAAGTCTATAAAATTATGAGATGCATAGATAGGGTTGATGGTCATAATCTTTTTCCCAGAGTTGAAATATCTAATGGAGACATGCACTTAAGGTGAGTGGGGGAAAGTTCCAAGGAGGGGTACCCTTTTTTACACAGAGTGTGGTAGGAGTGTGGAATGCACTGCCAGGGGTGGTGGCTGAGGCAGATACGATAGGTGCTTTGAAGCAACTTTTAGATACGCACATGAATAAGCAAGGAACAGAGGGTTATGGACCAAGGACAGGCAGAAGGGATTAGTTTAATTTGGCATCATGTTCAGCACAACATCGTGAGCCAAAGGACCCATTCCTATGCTGTACAGTTCTATGCTGTAAGTACCTCAGGGTTAACTACCATCTGCCATTGGTCTACCCATCTGACCAACCTATCTGCATTTTCCTACAACTTAACCATCTTCTTCACTGTTAATCACTCTACCAATGTTGATTTGGTCTACAAATTTGCTTAGTATTCCCCTCAGATTTCCATCCAAATCATTTATATGCATAACAAACAATCAGGGTCCTGGTACTGATCCTTGTGATACACCGCTGGATACCAGCCTCTCGTCATTCAACTTGTACCACTGCCCTTTGTGTTCTATTACTAAGCCAGTTTCCAATTCATCTCACCTAGTTTCCCAGAATTCCATGTGCTTTAACTTTCTCAATCAGTCTCCCATGTGGGACCTTGTCAAAGGCTTTGCTAAAATCCATATAAACTACATCAACTTAAATCCCTCATCCACACACTTGATCACATTTTCAAAAAAATTCTAACAAATTTGTTAGGCATGACCTCCCTCTGACAAGAACATGCTGACTTCCCTAATAAACCCGTGCCTTTCCAAGTGGGTATTAATTCACTCCTTCAGAATTTTCTACAATAGTTTCCCTACCACTCACGTGAGACCCACCAGTCTGTTATTTCCTGGTTCATCTCTACCACCTTTCTGAAAAAGTGGAACAACTTGAGCTATCCTCCAGTCCTGTGGCACTTCCCCCATGGCCAGAGAGGGGTTAAAGATTTGTGTCAGAGCCCCTGCAACTTTCTGTCTTGTGTCCCACAGCAGTCTGCGATGCAATTCATCCGCGCCAGAGGAATTGTGTGTTTTTCAGTCCGACAGAGCCTCTAATACCTCCCCATTTCCTTTGTCAAACTGTACAAGTTCCTCACAGTCCCTTTTCCTGAATTCCGTTCCTATGTTCTCCTTTTCCAACTTGAAGACCAAAGAGAAGTATTTATTCAACACCCTTACAAGATCCTGTGGCTTCATACACACGTTTGTCTCTTGGTCCCTAATGGGCCCTATTTCTTTCCCTATTCTTCCCTTTAATGTATTTATAAAATCTCTTAGGATTCTCCATAATCCTGTTTGCAAGTCCTTTCTCATGCCCTCTTTTTGCTCTTCTAATTGCCTTAAGGTCCCTCCTGCATTTTCTGTATTCCTCTAGGGCCGCAGCTGAATTGTTCCCTTTGGTCTTGCTAAAAGTCCTCTTCTTCGTCTTATTTATCTGACTTTTAATTGTCCTAGACATCCAGGGCTCTCTGAACCTATTGTCCCTACATTTAATTCTAAAGGGTACATATTGGACCTGTACTCTCCCCAGCTCCTTTTTGAATGCCCCTCAATGCGCTGCTGTAGATTCCACCTTCACTGTAGGTGCTGACTTTCAGATGTAACATTGATAAACAGGCCTTAGTTTAACAATATAATAGCAAAGCAGTCCATGGAATAGTCACAAATGGATTCATATCTGAAAATATCCACACATCAAGCTCCTGATCTTAAGGCAGTTAGGAGGGGCTAGATGCTTCTCTATTTCACTGAGTCATTCGTCATTGTTTTCACATGTCTAGCTGGAGGCTGGTAATGGTGCCAGTGGCAGGGCAGACCGCTTATTCACCTTTCCAACAAAGAAAAATTGTGTTGGCCTATACAGGGAGATGCTTTTTTTAGATTAGATTACTTTTAGATTAGATTACTTACAGTGTGGAAACAGGCCCTTCGGTCCAACAAGTCCACACCGACCCGCCGAAGCGCAACCCACCCATACATATACCCCTTACCTAACACTACGGGCAATTTAGCATGGCCAATTCACCTGACCCGCACATCTTTGGTCTGTGGGAGGAAACCGGAGCACCCGGAGGAAACCCACGCAGACACGGGGAGAACGTGCAAACTCCACACAGTCAGTCGCCTGAGGCGGGAATTGAACCCAGGTCCCTGGCGCTGTGAGGCAGCAGTGCTAACCACTGTGCCACCGTGCCGCTTCTAACAAGTGAGGACAATGCAAATAAATCAGATTTGCTGCTGTTAACATGGAAGTATTATTTTATGAAAGACCACAAATAGACAAGACAGGGTGCAAGAGAGAAAAGGTTAAATGAAAATGGGGTTCGAATAGTTAAGTGCTTGTTTTTGACCAGCACAGACTTGATGGAGCAAAGGGCCGTTTTCTGTGCCTCTTGTCACACTAACAGATGAGAGAGAGAGTAAAAGCTTGCAGGGGAGGGTGAGCATGCATGAAGGAAAGGAATAATGGAAGTGGGTGAGGATGTGATGGCGACAGAGAACATCGAACATCGAACAGTACAGCACAGAACAGGCCCTTCAGCCCACCATGTTGTGCCAACCATTGATCCTCATGTATGCACCCTCACATTTCTGTGACCATATGCATGTCCAGCAGTCTCTTGAATATTCCCAATGACCTCGCTTCCACAACTGTTGCTGGCAACGAATTCCATGCTCTCACAACTCTGTGTGTAAAGAACCCGCCTCTGACATCCCCTCTGTACTTTCCTCCAACCAGCTTAAAACTATGACCCATCGTGTTAGCCATTTCTGCCCTGGGAAATAGTCTCTGACTATCGACTCTATCTATGCCTCTCATTATCTTGTATACTTCAATTAGGTGCCCTCTCCTCCTCCTTTTCTCCAATGAAAAAAGTCCGAGAAGGGCATACCTGTATGCAACAGAGTGAAGGCAAGATAAAGGGAGGATGATAGACAGTGAGAGGAAAGCACAAAAGCGAAATTCATGATGTTAAGCATACAAGTAAGACATTTTCATTTAAAAGATGGCAGTAATTATTGGCTCCGTTGACCCTCAAATCTAGTCTGGATTCATTACACTTTTAAGCATCCAATATCCTCCAAAGGCAAGAGAGAATTGCCACACGAAAAGTTCAACTGAATGGGTTACAATGTAAGATACCCAAATCAGTAGGAGGTGAAGAGACTTAGCAGCCTGGATCTTCGCCAGTATTTAATGTGTTGTACTTACTAACCAGTAAACATTTTGCAATTTGATAATTATTGAATGAGTAATTGCTGTAACACTTCCCCAGTCTTCTAGGAAATTGAATGCCATCCAGAAAAGAAGTCAGAGTTAAAGTAGTGCCATAAATAATTTGCTGTGCACAAGTGCAAGTCTTTCATTGAACATCCTTGAATTTAAGCCAACTACTGTTACAATATACTCTGTGACAGTCTCAAATTGCACTATCATGGAAACCCTACAGTGCAGAAGGAGGCTATTCAGCTTATCAAGTCCACACCGACCCTCCAAACAGCATTTCACCCAGACCCACCACCCCACCCTATCCCCATAACCCTGCATTTACCATGGCTCATTCATCTAGCCTGCACACACCAGGACACAATGGGGCAATTTAGCATGGTGTATCCACCTAGCCTCCTTGGATTGTGTTAACAAACTGGTACTCCCAGCAGAAACCCACACAGACAGACGAAGAACGTGCAAACTCCACACAGTCACCCCAGGCTGGAATCAAACCTGTGTCACTGGTGCTGTGAGGCAGCAGTGCTAATCCTTGTGCCACTGTAAATGTTATTTTTTGCAGAAATCTGCAGAATAAGTGCGGTTGGCAAAGTAAATATTACAAGCCTCAGGCTAGTTTACTGGTTCTTGCTGGAGAAAACAAAAATTGCCTTCAGTATAAAATGTAGTGAAGATTTATGGAAATTTCTGCAGAACTCAGACTTGCAGTAACCTGTTACCCTATGCTCCCAGTCATGAAGAATTGAATAATTAGTTTATGCATGATTAGGAGAAGTTAACAGACTTAATCTGTGGAGATGCAGGGAACACACACTGGTTCTCTGCAAATTGAATAAGTGAATCTAATGTTGAATAATTGTCAAAAAATCTAATGTCCTTTCTTACTGATTTGCATACGTCAGTGTTGAGCTACACACCAGCAGTGCTGTATAATATTGTAGCAGCATATTAGTCAGTACAATGCATTAAAGCAGCAGACTTCACAATCATAGCTGTGATTCTCAAATGGTAACATTCTGACCTTGGGACTGACGAGCATAAGTTTGGGGTTCTGCAAAGAAGATGTAATGAGTCAAGAGGAAAGGTTGCTATTGTGAATTCCCTCAATAGCTGGAACAGGCAAGCAAGGTCCAAAACAGAGAAAGTTGTCTGTTGATCTCGCATCTGATTATGGTACATGGCATGGTGGCACCAAGAAGCAAAGATAGAATAATAAAGAGGTTTTACAACATGAAATGAGGCCTTTCCACCCATTGTGTCCATGCCATTCATCAAACATCCAACCATTCTACCCCCATTTTATAGCACTTGTATGCTTTAACGTTTCAAGTGTTCATCTAAATAGTTCTTAGATGTCTTTAGAATTCCTGACTCTACTACCCTTTCAGACAATGCATTCCAGATACCCACAATCCTATGGAAGCAAAACGGTTTCCTCAAATCCCCTCTAAATCTCTTACTCGTGACCTTAAAACTGTGTTCCCTGGATCTTGACCCCTCGAGTTAGAGAAAACATTTCTCCTTGTCTATGTTTCTCAGAACAACTCAGATCCCTCCTGAGTCTTCTCTGTTCTAAAGAAAACAACTCCAACTAGTCTCTCTTCATAGCTGAATCACTCCAGCTCAGACAGCACCCTGGGGGATCTCTTCTGCACCCTCTCAAATGCAATCACATTTTTCTATAGCTTGGCAACCAGAACTGCACACAGCCTTCCAGCTGTGGCTATACAGCTGTATCATCACCTTCTTGCTCTTGTACTCAATGCCTTCGAGGATCTATGGACATGCACACCAAGGTCCTTCTGATCCCCTGTACTTCCTAGGATCCTCCCAATCAATATGCACTTTCTTGCTTTGTTAGTCCTCCCAAAATGCATCACTTTACACTTTTTGTGATTAAATTCCATTTGACACTACGTAGCCCATCTGAGCAGCCTATCTATATTGTCCTGTAGTCTAAGGCTTTCCTCGCTATTTATCACACCACCAATTTAGGGGTCATCTGTGATCTAACTGATTATACCTCATACATTCATGTGTAGCTCATTAATGTACATAACAAACAGCAACAAGCCCAACACCAGACCTTGTGGTATGCCAATGGACATAGTCTTCAAGTCCAAAAAACACCTATTGAACACCACCCTCTGCTTCCTGCCATTAAGCCAATTTGGATCCAGTTTGACAAATTTCATTTCAAACTTCAAGACACAGTTAAGCAGCTAAAGTGGAACATAAGGACCACTTGCTGATCTCTCTTGAATGCTTGATCCAATGCAGCTCAGCTAAGACATCCAAAACTGAACTGGACTGAATGCAGATTAAGCAGTGAGTGGAGAATATAGTTAGAAAATCACAATGAAATGAAACTTTTCTTCCTTTGTTTAAACTTAAATTCTTGCAAATGCAATCTTCCATGAGAACTGACATTACCAATCTTGAATTAAATTGTGGCAATGGTAACGACTCCCTCACTGCATTTGAATTTACTTCTCCTGAACCATTTTTTGGTAAATACGGTACTTCAACATAGTTTAAAATCTCATTTTGATTCGTTCTTCTTGACAGTAGATGACTAACACTTACTCGGTAACATAGGTGTTGGGTGTCTTGAAAAATATTAAGGCTGCTAAATCCTCAGGATCTGGTGGGATCTATCTCAGGATACTGAAAGAGGCAAGGGAGGAGATTGCTGAGGCCTTGACAGAGACCTTTATATTTTCTTTAGCCACAGGCGAGGTTCCGGAAGACTCGAGAATGGCCAATGTTATTCCTTTATTTAAGAAGGGCAATAGGGATAATCCAGGATTTGATTTGATTTGATTTGCTATATTGCATTCTCATGTACCTGAGTACTGTGAAAAGTTTTGTTTGTGAGTAGTACAGGCTGATCTCAGGGTGCATGGACAGAATGAGGAATACAAGTTACACTGCACAGGAGATGCGCGAAGCAAGATCAACCGTTTCTTATGGTCCTGGGCAGAGTAGTTGCCATACTAGGCAGTTATGCATCCAGACAGTCTGCTTTCTGTGGTGCAGCTGTGTTGGTGAGGAACCTTGTGGACACGCTGAATTTCCTGAGCTGCCTGAGGAAGAAGAGGCGTTGTTGTGTCTTCTTGACCATCGCATGTACATGGGAAGTCCAGGACAGACTGTCAGCTATTGCCACTCTGAGGAACTTGACACGCTCAACCCTCTCAACCTCTACTCTGTTGATGTAGATTGGGGTGTGTTCTCCTCCTTCCTTCCTGAAGTCAATGCTCAGTTCTTTAGTTTGGCCAACGTTGAGAGAGAGGTTGTTCTCAGTGCACCAGGTCACCAAGCCCTGTATCTCCTTCCTGTATTCTGACTCCTGTTGTTTGATAGCCATCCTACCATGGTGGTGTCAACAACAAACTTGTAGATGGCATTCATTCCAAATTTAGTTATGCAGTCGTGGGTGTCCAGGGAGTACAGTAGGAGGCTGAGATCGCATCCTTGGGGGCCTCCAGTGCTGACTGTTATTGTGCAGGAAGTGCTGTTGTCTACCCTCACTGATTGCAGTCTGTGGGTCGGGGAAGCTGAGGATCCAGAGAGTGGAGCTGATACCGAGGTCTCAGAGCTGGAGGGGATCATGGTATTGAGGGCAGTGCTGCAGTCAATGAGCAAGAGTCTGATGTAGGTGTCCTTGTTGTCCAGATGTTCCAGGCAAGAGTGCAGGGCTAGGGAAATGGAGTCCCCTATAGACCTGTTACATGGGTAGGCAAGCTGCAGGGCATCAAGGAGGGCGGGAGAGGTTGAAGACATCAGTGAATACCTCCGCCAGCTGGTCTGCACAGGATCTAAGTGCATGGCCAGAGACGCTGTTTGGGTCCGTCGCTTTCCTCAGGTTTCCTTTCAGGAAGACTGAGCTGATGTCTGCAGCAGTGATGGAGGGAACAGGTACGTCTGGGGCTGTTAAGGCAAGTGACAGCACACCACTGGCATTCTGCTTTGACCTGGTATAGAAAGTATTGAGTGCATCAGTGTCTTTGCCCACTATGTTGCTCTGCTTCATTTTGTATCGCACAGGCAGCAGGGGTCTATATGGTTGGTTTGGACCTCTAACTTGATCCGGTACTACCTCTTGGCATCTCTAACGGCTTTACAAAAGTAATAAATGGATTTTCTGTATAGGTCTGGGTCGTCCACACTACATGCCTCATCTTCAGTAGGCAGTGGATTTCCCAGCTCATCCAAGGTTTACAGTTGAAGACCAACGGATTGACTTCTTTGGTCATCCATGCAGCCCTCTACGCATTTGCTAATGAAGTTTGTGATGGTGGTGGCGTACTTGTCTAGATTTTCCGCTGCGTACTTGAATATGGTCCAGTCCACCAATTCCAAGCAGTCCTAGAGCCACTCTTCTGCTGGCCCAGATCAGTACTGCATTACTTTCTGCGAAGGATCCTCCCATTTCAGCTTCTGCTTGGAAGCTGGAAGGAGGAACACAGCATTGTGATCTGATTTTCCAAAGTGTGGATGGTTTAAGGAGCACTGGAAATTATCAGCCAGTGAGTCTTATGTCCGCGGTAGGGAAATTATTGGAGAAAATCCTTCAGGACAGCGTTTGCTCGCATTTAGAGAAGAATGGACTTATTAAGGATGGCCCACATGGCTTTATGTGGGAGAGGTCCTAGCTCACAAATTTGGTTGAGTTTTTTGAGGAAGTGACAAAGGGGATTGACAAGGGTAGGGCAGTGGATGTAGTCGACATGGAATTCACTAAAGCATTTGACAGAATCCCTCAATGTAGGTTGGCCCAGAAGATTAAGTCACACAGGATCCATGGAAAGTTGGTAAGTTGGATAAAATTGCTTGGTCATAGAAGACACAGTAGTTGTGGGGGGGATGTGACTAGAGGCATTTGTAATACATATAAATGATTTGGATGAAAATTCTAGGTGGTCTGATGAGTAAGTTTGCAGACAATGTAAAAATTGGTGGAGTTGTCGACAATGAGGAAGGTTGTCAAAGGATACAACAGGATATAGATCAGTTGGAAAATTGGGCAGAGGATGGCAGATGAAGGTCAAATATAAGAAGAAAGTATACAGGAAATGGCAGGACCCTTAGGAGCATTGATATACAGAGGGATCTTGGGGTGCAAGTCCATAGCTCCCCTGAAAGTGTCAGCACAAGTGGATGAGGTGGTAAAGGAGGTGTACAGCCTGCTTGCCCTCATTGGTTGGAGCACTGAGTGTAAAAGTTGACAAGTCATGCTGCAGCTGTATACAACTTTAGTTCGGCCACATTTGGAGGACTGTACACAGTTCTGGTCACCACACTATACGTGGAGGCTTTGGAGAAGGTCCAAATGAGGTTTACTAGGATGTTGCCTGGATTGGTGTGTATTAGCTAGAAGGAGAGGTTGGACGGACTTGGATTGTTTTCACCAGAGGCTATGGGGCGACTTGATAGAAGTATACAAAATTATTGGTGGCATGAATAGGGTGGAAATTTAGAGTCTTTTCCCAGGATGGAAATGTCAAATACTAGGGGATATAGGTTTAAGATAGGAAGGGGACAGTTAAAAAGATGTGTGAGGCAAGATTTTTTTACACAGAGTGCACTAGGTACCTGGAATGCGCTGCCAGTGGAAATGGTAGAAGCAGATACAAGTGCAATGTTTAAGAGGCATTCAGACAGACACAAGAGCAGGCAGGGAATAGAGGGATGCAGATCATGTGGAGGCAGATGGGATTAGTTTAGACTGGTATCATGGTCAGCGCAAACACTGTGGGCCAAAGGCTCTGTTTCTGTGCTATTCTAGACTATGTTTAAAGTTCTAAAGTATCTTACCTGAAGAAGCCTTTACAGCCTTCACAGGTCATGGCATTGAAATGGAAACCAGTCGCTTTGTCCCCACAAACGCCACAGATCCGTGGGCAATTTCTATCAAATTCATCATCTTCAGGCTGATACGCGGACGAGCTCACTGCCATCTGATCCATTTCTGCACTTGATACTGCAAAAAAGAAGATACAAGAATGTATTTTAATGTTTTACACTAAAATTATGAATTATCAATAAAATGTAGTTCTAAGTCAGCGTATCTTTAATAATAAAGTGCAGTGCACTTGGGGCACTGTCCTGTGTCTTGCTGGTAGCTGCTAAAATACAGCTCCCTTTATAGGAATAATCCAGAGATGATTTAGGAAAGATCTTCACTATACTTAGCATGACCATTCTGATGGCTGGAAAATTCTGAGACTTCTTTGCAGGGCCAATTCGAGTTGGAAGCCATACTGTCCCAAATAGAATAAGTATTCAGTTACAGATATTCTGATTAGCCTGTCAGAGATATTCCAACATCCCTCTGGAGCAGGTGGAATTTGAATCTATGCATTCGAATTCAGAGGGGATTACTGTATCAGAACATTCTCAGAATCACTGAATTATTACAATGCTGGACCATTCAGCCCTCTGTATTATGTGGACTGACTGAATGAGCATCACAGTGCCATTCTGCTGCCTTCTTCTATAGACCTGTACCTTTTTTGTTCATTGTCTAATGCCCTTTGAATACATAGATGTAACCTCCACACTCTCAAAAAGTGCATTCCAGAACTTAACCTCTTGATGTGTGATACAATTTTTTTTTCATATCATTGTTGTTTCTTTTATGAACTACTTTAAATCTATGCTCTCTGGTTCTTGACCCTATTTACTTTGCCCAAACCGCTCATGCTTTTGAACACTTCAAACAGATCTCCACGGCCTTCTCTTCTCCAAGGAGCATAATCCCAACTTCATTTTTTATTCATTTGCAGAATATGGGTTTCGTTCGACCAGCATTCATTTACCAGCCCTGGGTGCGTGCTAAAGGAGGGAATTCCGGGATTTTGACCCAGCGTCACTGAGGAAATGGAAATATATTTGCAAGGCACAATCATGACTGGCTTGGAGGGGAAAGTGCAGGTGGAGGTGTTTCCACGATTCTGCTTCCCTTGTCCTTCAGATGGTAGTGGTAATGCGTTTGAAAGGTGCTGCCTTTGGAAATTTCTGTAATTCTTCATCATGAAATTCCGTATTCCTGGAACCATTCTCTTAAATCTTGTTTGAACTCTCTCTAATGCCCCACATAAAGTGTGGTGCTCAGAACTGGATGCAAATTGCCAGCTGAGGCTGAACTAGTGCCTTCCATAAATTCAGCGTAATCTCTTTGTCTTGTAGTCAATGTATCTACTAATAAAGCCTCAGACACTGCATGGCTAATTAACTGCTCTCTCAACCTGTCCTGCCACTTCTAATGACTTTTGCATATATACACCCAAGTCTCTGTGTTCTTGCACCTTTTTTTTACAGTAGTACCTTTTATATTATATTGTCTCTCCTTGTACTCTCAACCAAAATGTGTCATCACCCTAAACCTCTCCCCAATCCCTCAATTATCTGGCAATACCTAATTTTGGGGGCTTGGCTGGAATATTCCCATAGGCAAGTGATAGAATTGGAGTTGGGAAAACACACCGTCAAAAGACAGCTTAAATAAAGAAGAGTAAAGTAACCCCACAGAGGCTGGTACCCCATCACCAAATCATCTTTTATTTACACATGGACAGTCGTTGACTTTCACACTGCCTCTTCAGAGACAGCTCTTACAGTGTCAGTATCTCTAACACTCCTGTTAGAATCTGTCAGCCAGGGCTCCCTGATTGGATCAGATTAATAGAATATGAGTTCCCTGATTGGAGCTAAGAGATCCACCTGGCTGACCTCATTATAATCATTGCAAATAAGTTTTCTTGAGTCTCTCGCATTTTAGATTTCTAACCGTGATGTTGATACTTTTATACAGCAGGACTGAGAAACATAAGAAATACATTCTTTCAAGTGAACTTAAAGTTCAGATACCTTTTCCTTAGTTACATGAGGGTTCGTCCTCGTTTAAGGCAAGTGGGTTCTCTTTTGGTAGGCATGTGGATGCTCACAGTTTCATTGTGTGCCCATTACTGTTTCTTCATTAGCTTTGTCCATTTATTTTTCTCTTCCTTTAGGTCATTCTACAATATTCCTTACCACGCAGGTTTAGGGTGATGACACATTTTGGTTGAGAGTACAAGGAGAGACAATATAATATTCCACATTAATCCTTGGACAATTCCTATGCTTAGTGCTCAGTACCAAGGATGAAGGCTTGACAGTTTGTTCAAATTCATAAATGTCTCTTTGTAAACAGTGGCTGACCATGTTAGTCACTGTTTATCACCTAATTTGTTACTGCTTAACGTTGTTGCAATGTATAAACAGGTCCAAGCCTTTTAATTAACAGCACAGCACTCTACACAATCTGAGACACGTAGGATATGTTTAATTCCATCTGTTGCAAACTGATCTTAGGAAGATTGAGGACATACACTGAAAACTAATATGGAAGGTACATCATATCGTGGAGTGCTAATGATCTAACTTGCATGACATGAATAACTCATGAGGGCAAAGTTTAAATGACTTATACAGATGCACAGGAGAAGCATGAAGAAATTGATCTCGAGCTCACATATTTATGACTTTCCCGATGTCAACAGCTGGTACAGAGGTCCCACAGAGGCAGGAAAAAGTTGGGAGGCTCTACCCAGATCAGCAGGAAGTATGTTTGCTGAAGCAGTGTGGAGGTTCATGGATTGAGAATGGAGAAGACCATCCAACTCTTGTGCATCCAGCAGGGCTTAGGCCTTTGAGCACATGAACTCCTCAGTAGACAGTAGATAATTTCATGGAGAGCCATATGCAGCAGCCTGCAAAGTGCAGGCAGGAACTGCATATGATTCCCACAGGATGGGTGCTATGTTACGTAGCCTTGAATGGGCAGTGGTATGAGCAGAGAGATCTTTGGAGTTGATGCCAGTTGTACCTCACCTGCTCCACCCCTCCAGCCATCTGCAGGGTTAGGAAAGAGATAAGGATATCATGGAGGATGATGTGCCACCCCTCAAAGGACACCATCATCATCCACTCACTGGAGCCCAGTGACAGAGTCTAGCCTTACATTGGCATGTCCAGAAGCTGCTGCACTGGTGCCATCGGGGGCACCTTCGTGGTGAGGAAGGCTGCCATGTGAAGCTCAGCCACAGGCACCTTTTTTGAGGCCACAAAGAGGAAGCATCATGTAAAAATGGCCAAGAATGGAGGCCACTGAAGCAGGCGATTACTGGGTGGGTCACGGAGGTGTGTTCTTACAGTTTCTACCTACTGTTTTCCTCTGTTTGTATTAATTAGAACGTGGAGGTAGCCTGAGACACCTATGCTAAAACACGTGGAAGGCACAACCTGGAATCTCTAACCACTTACTATCATGGAAGGAGCACCTCCTGACTCCCCAAAATCTATAAGGCACAAGTCAGGAGTCTGATAGGATGCTTCCCACTTGCTTGGATGGGGGCAGCTCCAACAACACTCAAAGAAATTGACTGGGAAACTGAAGATTCTGATGGGCAGAATAAAGCAACCCACTTGACGAGTACTATATTCACTAGAATTTTCTGCCATCCTCTCTTTTGAGAGGACAAACCTTTGCTGCAATGTACTTCCACAGATATCAGTTTCATTCCAGCATCTTAAACATTCTTCACACCTGTCCTGAGGTGGATGACGGCAGACTATGAAACTAAAGAAATATCACAGACATGTCTCACTGATAACTCCGGGGCTTTGAGTTGATTTTTCCCGTTCCTAACAGATAGGCAGTGTAGCATGCTCACAGTTGCTCCAGCAAAGATCAGGGGAGGAAGTGTCATGTACTAAAGGTTTCCATAGGGAACATTTCAACTGCATCTGGAGAGGCATGAATGAATGATATATAACAGAGCCAGCCTTTGGGGTGGGGGGGGGTCTTTTCTACACCAGCAACTTGCAAGAACTAAACAAGATGGGGTTTTAATTTCTTCAACTCAGAAGCATGATTATTCAAACACCACAGATCTCATGTCAGTATATCACACGCAAATTGGTTTCCATTTCTCTCTATTCTCTCCTGAGGTGCAAGATCAAAATGGAGCACATCAGAACAGCAACTCAGAGCTGAACCTTTAATTCCATGACAACTCCTCAAAGCAGGAGATACTGTAAATGTATTGTTGAAAGCAATGTTACTATTTAGTGCCTTGTTGTTGCATGCTAAAATGTAAAGATTTTGTTTCACTAAACTATTTCACAAAATTTGGTTCTATGTTTGAGTAAAAGTATGGGCGGCACGGTAGCACAGTGGTTAGCACTGCTGCCTCACAACGACTGAGACCCGGGTTCAATTCCCGACTCAGGCGACTGACTGTGTGGAGTTTGCACGTTCTCCCCGTGTCTGCGTGGGTTTCCTCCGGGTGCTCCGGTTTCCTCCCACAGTCCGAAGATGTGTGGGTCAGGTGAATTGGCCATGCTAAATTGCCCGTAGTGTTAGGTAGGGGGTAAATGTAGGGGTATGGGTGGGTTACGCTTCGGCGGGTCGGTGTGGACTTGTTGGGCCGAAGGGCCTGTTTCCACACTGTAAGTCTAATCTATCCATGATACCAGCTCAATAATGTAATCCCTTGCTTCAGAAATTTCTAAAATTGGAGAAATTGGTCAAGAGTGAGAGAGCAGAAATGCTGCAAGTAACCAGATGGGACAAACTATATATAGCATCAAGTTTGCTTATAAAAGTGTGATGAAAGCCCATATTGTTCATTGATTACATAACTTTCTGGCCAACGTGTAAGTCAATGTATGCTCTGTGAATCCTGATCCAATACGGATAGGAAGGATTTAAGAGGAATATTGCCCAAATGCTGGCAAATGGTACAAGGTCAGATTGTGATGTCAGTCGGCGAGTTGGACCAGAGGGTCTGCTTTTGTGCTGTATGACTTGACAAAAGCCATAGCAGAATCATGTTCTAGATGCCTGATGTCTTGATTAGATTAGATTACATTACAGTGTGGAAACAGGCCCTTCGGCCCAACAAGTCCACACTGACCCGCCGAAGCGTAACCCACCCATACCCCTACATTTATCCCTTACCTAACACTACGGGCAATTTAGCATGGCCAATTCACCTGACCCACACATCTTCGGACTGTGGGAGGAAACCGGAGCACCCGGAGGAAACCCACGCAGACACGGGGAGTACATGCAAACTCCACACAGTCAGTCACCTGAGGCGGGAATTGAACCCGGGTCTTTGGCGCTGTGAGGCAGCAGTGCTAACCACTGTGCCACCATTCCAGGTGTCTTGTGTGGGATGGATGAAAAACCGTTACACTGGTATACTTTACTGCTGCAATAAATGTCACAATTTTTTTAAAAAATGGCTCTTTACCGTTCAGTCATAAAATCCCGACAGTCCAGAAGAGGTCATTTGGCCCATCAAGTCTGCACCTACCCTCTGAAGAGATTCCCACCCAGACCCACCTCCCCCCTGTATCCCTGCATTAACCATGGCTAATCCACCTAGCCTACACATCCTTGGACACCACAGGGCAATTTAGCATGACCAATCCATATAACCCACGCATTTTTGGACTGTTGAAGAAAACCGGAGCACCCAGAGGAAACCTACACAGACACAGGGAGAACATGCAAACACCACACAGCTAACCACTGAGCCACCATGCCAACCAATCGTTAGTGTGGTTGTATTTAGAAAGTGATGATTTCTACAGGATTATTTTTGAATACGACCCCATTGTCTTCAGAACGTCTGTCAGTTAGCGAAATGGTCCATTTGTTTGGGATACCTTTTGTTTGTGGATAGTAATGCTCACCTGCAGCTCTTGCTATTACTGGATTGGGAAATCTGTTTGGGTGACAGCTGAACACTATTTTTGGAAATTTGCCAGTGAACTTAAACATTTTGTGCCTTTGGAGCTTTGGACAGTTGAAGTTTCATCACCTCGTCTGTTCTTTGAGCATATTGGATTTAGCATGCACATGTGAGCTCATAGTTGACATAATTGCAACTGAACATTCAGCATAGATTACTAGCAGATCGACTTGGAATAAAGTACAATACACATTCAGCTGACTTGACTGTTAAAAGAATAAAAATCAGGTGAAATTTTGTTTTGATTTTGTCGTTATTTGCACTGTTTTATTTACTGATCATAGCATGGATCATAACAAAGATAGATTACCTGAAATAAATGGTCTGTATTCTTCAGCTGATATGAACATTGCAGATAGGTTTGGGCACATGCCCTCACACTCCAATATCATATCAAAATTGGAATCAATTAAGGTAGTAACAGCAGAACACTTGGATCTGATCAAGCAGAGTTAGCAATGGCTTTACAATAGGGAAATTGTGTCTGACTAATCTATTAGAGTTTTTCAAGGAAGTCTCAACCAGATTTGATAGCGGGAAACCAGTAATGTGTTATAGTTGGACTTCCAGAATGAATTCGACAGGTACCTCACTAAACATTAAGTCATAAAAATAAGAGCCCATATTGTTGGAGGTAGTATATTGGCATGGAAAAAGGTCAGGCCGATGGGTAGGAAACAGTGAGTGGGGATAAGAAGGGCTTTTTCAGGCTGGCAACCCATGCCCACTGGGGTTCCACAGGGATTCAGTGCTCGGACCACAACTAATATTAATGACTTAGAGGAAAGAAGCAAACGTACTGCAGCCCAATTTGCAGATACAGTTATAGAGATGCACAGCACGGAAACAGACCCTTCGGTCCAACCCGTCCATGCCAACCAGATATCCCAACCCAATCTAGTCCCACCTGCCAGCATCCGGCCCATATCCCTCCAAACCCTTCCTATTCATATACCCATCCAGATGCCTCTTAAATGTAGTAATTGTACCAGCCTCCACCACATCCTCTAGCAGCTCTGACACAAAAATAGGTGAAAAAGGAGGTTGTGAGAGAGCTATGAATTGTTTACAGAGAGATATTGATACGTTAAGTAAGTGGACAAAAAGTTGGCCATGGAGTGTCATGTGGGAAAATATGAAGTTGTTTGGTTTGGAAGGGAGAACAAAAGAAATTTACAGGGTAGCACAGTGGTTAGCACAGCGTCTAGGACCCAGGTTCGATTTCTGCCTTGGGCGACTGTCTGTGTGGAGTTTGCACATTCTCCCCGTGTCTGCATGAGTTTCCTCCCACAATCCAAAGATTTGCAGGTTGGTAGGAGTGCTCATGCTAAATTGCCTGGGGACTTGTATATTAGGTTGATTAGCTATGGGAAATGCGGTATTACAGGAATAAGTTAATGGGGTGGGATGCTCTTGAAAGGTTGGTGTGGACGCGATGGGCTAAATGGCTTCCTTCCACATTGTAAGGATTCTATTAATAATACTATTTAAATAGAAGAAAACAGCAACACAAAGAGACTGGGGATATTTGAGCATGAAATACCAAAAACACACGTGCAGCAGGGAATCAGGAAGGCTTATGGAATGTTGGCCCTTATTCCAAGGGAGTTGGAGTATAAGAGTAGGGAAGTCTTACTACTGTACAAGGTGCTGGTGAGACCACACCTGGAGCACTGTGAGCAGTTCTGGTCCCTTATTTAAGGAAAAATATCATTTCATTGGAGGCATTTCAGAGAAGGTTCACTAAGGTGATCCCCAGTATGGAAGGACTGTCCTATGAGCAAAGGCTAAATGGATCAGTACTGTACTCACTGGAGTTTTGAAGAATGAGAGGTGACTTCATTGAAATATATTGGATTTTTAAGGGGCTTGACACAGTAAATGCTGTGAAGTTGATTCCCCTCATGGGAGAGTCTAAGACTAGAAGCCGTAGTCTCAGAATAAATGGGCATCAATTTAAGACTGAGATGAAGAGGAATTTCTTTGCTCAGAGGGGGTGTGTTTTTGGAATTTCTTGCCACAGAGAGCCGTGGGACCAGAGTCCTGGTGTATATTTAAGGATCAAATAGATAGTTTCTTGATCAGTAGAGGAATCAACGGTTATGGGGAAAGAGCAGGAAATGGGACGTGAGGAATGCTGGATCTGCCATGATCCTATTGAATGGGGGAAGCAGGTGCCTGAGGGCCAAAGAGCCTACTCTGGTCCTATTTCTCATGGTCTTATCAAAAAGTAGTTGGCCTGAATAATTCCAGTTATGAGCTTGAGTCACACAGCTGGACAACATGGTCCAACTTGTCCATGCCGACCAGATATCCTAAATTAATCAAGTCCCATTTGCCAGCACTTGGTCCATATGCCTCTAAACCCTTCATAATCATATACCCATCCATATGCCTTTTATATGTTGTAATTGTACCAGCCTCCACCACTTCCACTGGCAGCTCATTCCATACACGTAGCACCCTTTGCATGAAAAAGTTGCCCCTTAGATCCTTTTTCAATCTTTCCCCTCTCACCTTAAACCTACATCCTCTAGTTTTGGACTCTCCCACACCAGGGAAAAGACCCTGGCTATTTACCCTATCCAAGCCTATGATTTTATAAACTGCTATAAAGGTCCTTCGAGTCTACTTATTTTGGCAAGGCAGTGGTTGTGCAAAATTAACAAAACAAGAGATTTTTGACTGTGTACAGCACAACCACACATGTAAAAGAAATATTTCCAGATGGGTTCATTCAACTCTGTAGCAGCTTCCTGGCTGCTAAAAGACAGATAGATTGCTAACTTGGCCAAACAGCAAGGGATGCTGGGTACATTGGCCAAGTAAAACTCTGAAGTCACAAAAGCCACACAGCAGACACACTGTAAACACAGAAACCAGTTGCTAATGATATTAACATAATGTAAAAGGCAAGTTATTCTGGTCAGACATACCCCAAACAACTTATCCAATAACTGAAGGATAGCTCAGACAGAAAGGCACCAGGTCTTGCTACACAGAGAAGCTAACAGCAGCATGCCATTTAAACAATTGACTCTTGTTTTAAACTATTAAGTATATCTCCCTGATTGGCCAGAACTATAGAAAGTTCCAGAAAACCATCCAAAAGATATAAAAGCAGGGTTCACCTGCAGACCTCTCTCGGAACCGCTCTTGAAATGGTCTGAGACCTTCTGAGGAGACTAGCTGACCATCCAGAGAAAGAGGAAGGAAGCAGCTTCGCAGACCCAGAGAGAGAGACTGCGCAAATCTATAAGAGACTTGGGAAGTATTGTAACCTTAAAGGGCCAAATAGTATTAAAGATTAGTTTAGTATTCAAGATTATTGTAACTTTGTTCCTAATAAAGTTTGGACTGTTTGATATTGGTATCAGCCTGTGGTCGCATTGATTTGACTGCTTCGGTATCGTAGGACACCTGGGCACATGCATTCATAATATTCTGATCGGAGTTGTCTCAGAGATACAAGACAACAACTCAAAGTTACTGAGCTTGAGACCTGGTTGGAAGCACACTGCACCGTAATGGGAGCGTGGAGACAGGATACCTTCAATACAGACATGATAGGAGGTGGTCACTCACATGTGGATAGACAGTAAGAGAAAGGAGGCTGATGAGTGGTAATCTATCAGACCACAAACTCAGCAGGAGGAGAGCATGAGCAGCAACACAAAGCAAGCAACTATTCTAAGATATAACGAAGACAGAATAAATGTTTGTTGCAGATATATAATAATAGAGGACATTCAACTGTGAGAGAATCTCAGAAAGACAGCATTCTTATTATTACACACTTTCCTGGCCAGCCTCCCATCATACAGCATCCATAAACTTCAGCTGACCTGAAACCCTTCTCCCTATATCCTTACTCATTGCCCACCCAGCACTCTGTATTCACTGATCTATGTTGGTAGCTGATCCAGCAAGGCAATGATTTTGAAATTTCCTTCCTTTTATTCCAATCTCTCCACAGCCTTGCACTTAGATCTCTCAGTTGGAGAGCATTTCAGGGACAGTGACCACAACTGCCTCAGCTTTACCATAGCCGTGGAAAGGGTTAGGAACAGACAGTATGGGAAGGTATTTAATTGGGGGAGGGGAAATTAATACTGCTGTTAGACAGGAGCTGGGGAGTATAAACTGGGAACAATTGTTCCACAGGAAAGGCACTACAGAAACGTGCAGGCTGTTTAAGGAGGACTTGTTGAGAGTGTTGGATAATTTTGTCCCACTGAGACAGGCAAGGAATGGTAAGGTGAAGGAGCTTTGGATGACAAGCGCAGAGGAGCTTCTCGTCAAGAGGAAGAAGGAAGCTTACTTAAGGTTGAGGAAGCAAGGATCTAGTACAGCTTTAGAGGAATACAGAGTAGCTAGGAAAGAACTTAAAGGTGGACTGAAAAGAGCTTGGGGTGCGACACAAAAAAAACTTGGGGGGGGGGGAAGGATTAGGGAAAACCCAAAGGCCGCATGTAGATGAGGAATGAGAGAATGATCAGAGAGAGGGCAGGGCCAATCAGGGACAGAGGAGGGAACTTGTGCCTGGAGTCTGAAGAGGTAGGGGAGGCCCTAAATGTGTTTTTTTGCCTCAGTATTTACGAGAGAGAGGGACCTTGTTCATAGTGAGAACATCGTTGAGTAGGTTAATAATCTTGAACAGATTGATATTAAAGAGGTGGATGTGCTGGGAATTCTGAGAAGCATCACAATAGATAAGTCCCCAGGGCCGGACCAGATATATCCAAGGTGACTACGGGAAGCGAGGGATTAGATTGCTGTGCCTCTGGCAATAATCTCCATGGGAGTAGTATGGGATGATTGGAGAGAGGTGAATGTTGTTCCTCTGTTCAAGACAGGGCATAGGGAAATCCCTGGCAATTACAGACCAGTCAGTCTTACATCTATGGTAAGCAAGGTACTGGAAAGGATTCTGAGAGAAAGGATTTATGACTATTTGGAAAAATATAGTTTGATTAAAGATAGTTAGCATGTCTTTGTGAGGGGCAGGTCATGCCTTACAAGCCTGAGTTCTTTGAGGATGTTACGAGACAAGGTGATGAAGGCTGAGCAGTGGACGTGGTGTAAATGGGCTTCAGTAAGGTATTTGATAATACTCCCCACAGTAGGTTCATCTAGAAAGTCAGGGAGGTATGGGATACAGGGAAATTTGGCTGTTTGGATACAGAATTGGCTGGCTGAAAGAATACAGTGAGTGGTAGTGGATGGAAATATTCTGCCTGGAGGTCGGTGTCCAGTTGTGTCCCACAGGGATCTGCTCTTGGGCCTCTGCTCTTTGTAGTTTTTATAAATTACTTGGATGAAGAAGTGGAAGGGTGGGTGAGTAAGTTTGCCGATGACACAAAGGTGTTGTAGATAGTGTTGAGGGCTGTTGCAGGCTACAACAAGACATTGACAAGATGCAGAGCTGGGCTGAGAAGTGGCAGGTGGAGTTCAACCTGGATAAACGCGAAGTGATTCATTTTGGAAGGTCAAATTTGAATGCTGAATACAGGGTTAAAGACAGGATTCTAGGCAGTGTGGAGGAACAACAGGATGTTGGGGTCTACATGCATAGATCACTCAAAGTTGCCACACTAGTTAATAGGGTTGTTAAGAAGGCGTATGGTGTGTTGGCTTTCACTAACAGGGGGATTGAGTTTAAGACCTGCAAGGTTATGCTGCAGCTCTAATAAAGTCCTGGTTAGACCACACTTGGAATATTGTGTTCAGTTCTGGTCGCCTCATTATAGGAAGGATGTAGATGCTTTACAGAGGGTAGAGAGGAGATTTACCAGGACGCTGCCTGGATTGGAGGGCTTGTCTTATGAAGAGAGGTTGAGGGAGCTAGGGCTTTTCACACTGGAAGGAAGGAGGAAGAGAGGTGAGTTGATGGAGGTGTACAAGGTAATGAGAGGCATAAATAGAGTAGATTGTCAAAGACTTTTCCCCAGGGCAGAAATGGCTGTCACAAGGGGTCATAATTTCAAGGTGTTTGGAGCAAGGTATAGGGGATATGTCAGAGGTAGGTTCTTTCTGCAGAGAGTGGTGGGTGTGGGGAATGCTCTGCCAGCGGTGGGAGTAGAATCAGAGACGTTCGGGACATTTAAGCGACTGCTGGACAAGCACGTGGATGGCAGTAAATTGAGGTGTGTGTAGGTTAGGTTGATCTTCGAGTAGGATAAATGCTCAGTACAACATCGTGGGTCCAAGGGTCTTTACAGTGCTGTGCTGTTCTATGTTCTATATCTATAACATCATTCAGTCCCAAATCCTATGAAATCCTTCTGCTCCTCCAATTCTGGTTTCTTGCATATCCCAAATTTAATCACCCCACCATTGAAGACTGTACCTTCATTGGCACGGGCCCTCAGCTCTGGAATTCCCTAAACCTTTTTACCTCTCACTTTCTTTAAGAAGCTCCTTAAAAGATACCCCTGACCAGCTTTTTGTCATCTGTCCCGATATCTCTTCTGATGGCTTGATATTTCAATTCTGTTTGAGAATGCTTCTGTGAAGTGCCTTCAAACACCTTTGTGTGAATGCATGATATAAACACAATTTGTTCTTAATATTGCCTGTCAAATCAGATCCAAATCAGGCAGCGAGACAGAAACAGAAACATTTTTTATAAAGAAAAGCCAGCCTGTTTAGACAAGTTACAACACATCTCTGAGGCCATGGCATCCTCAGGGATGCTGCCATCGCGCCACCAGACCTACAAGAGACCCTTTTTTAACTTTGAAAGCAAGCTGTTTGGATACTTTATGATGCATCTCTGCAGCAGGTGGGACTTCAACCTGGAGCTTCTGGTCCAGACGTAGGGACAGTTCAGCCCTTAGGGCTGGGTGATGAGCTCCCTCAGAGCCACTTCAATATGAGAGGGTAAACAGTTCAAGATCCAGCCTTCAGGTATCTCTGAAAATGAAACTAAAACCAGACTAAACTACTAAAGTGTAGAAAAAAACTGAGGTAAAAGGGCCATGAATCCCCAACATATAGATACCCATTCCCTACTAGAAAATGAAGACTTTTGTGCAGAAAGTACACTCCCAGATCTTTATTCTGAAGTGAATGAGTACACGGGGAAAAGGAAGAATAAATGCAATGAAATCCCTATGAATTCATTCATATTAGTTTACAAAATCATTACTCATAGCATGGTCAAACAAAACTTGAGTGTTGCTGGAAAAAGACACATTTTATCCAAGCTTTCTGTCTTACATTCATTTTGCAAGAATATAGATTCAAGGGGAAACCAAACATTTATACTGCCTGAGTGTGGTGACTGGTTGGCAGGTGGACTCTGATTGGTAAACAGATTTGCCATAGGGAATGCACCCACTAATGCATCCACACATTTAACAGCCAGGTTTTGTGAATATTACAAAAAAAAGGCATGTGGCCTCTGATTGGTCAGGACATTACCCTGAGAAATGAACCAGTGAAAGGCTGTCGTGATTGTAACGAGGCCAGCCAGGTGGAACTCACAAAATAGGAGTTCTCTGATTGCGGCTATTCACCTGATCCAATCAGGGAGCCCTGGCTGACAGATATAAACTGAAGTGTCAGAGGGTCTGTCCACTCTGAGAGCTGGAGCAGTGTCCAGGACTCTCCAATTTGTGTTAGAGAGGGGGACTGACTCCAAGCTGACTGCCCACATCCAGTTTTTGGATTAATGGTGCTGGAAGAGCAGCATCCGAGGAGCAGCAAAATCGACGTTTCAGGCAAAAGCCCTTCATCAGGAATAAAGGCAGAGAGCCTGAAGTGTGGAGAGATAAGCTATAAGCTAGAGGAGGGTGGGAGTGGGGAGGAAGTAGTATGGAGTACAATGGGTGGCGGGACGAAGGCGAGTAAGCTCCTGTTGGTTTCTGGAGGAAACCTGATTCCTGAACTGGCTGAACCATATAGCCAGATTATTAACTGGCATTCCTTTTTATTGAGGACAGACTTCTAAACTGATTTAAACAGTCAGTGTTACAGGTGTAACTCCATTCTCATTAGGGGATTGTTGTTTCACTGGCTGGGTTACAGCCTGTGTGCTACTCCTTTCTCTTTCACTTTGAGAAAAGGACGATGTGGATTTTATGGTAGGGCTTAGCCCTTGAACTCTAGTTTCCTTTGGTATTTTTTGTATGTGTCTTCACTTTATATTGGTGTTTGGACTGAGCCCTTGTGGAAGACATACATTTTACCAGAAGACCTGTTCCTGTGGGGAAGCCTAGACCTGGGACTGGGTCTCTGAAGATTGAACACCAGTCTGTGTGCTGGGAGGTGAGCACTTGCTGTATCCTGGAGTTTTGGGGAAGATCTTGCCTTCAGGAGTGGACCAAAAACCCCTGAGTTAAGATTAGATTAGATTAGATTTACAGTGTGGAAACAGGCCCTTCGGCCCAACAAGTCCACACCGACCCGCCGAAGCGCAACCCACCCATACCCCTACATTTACCCCTTATCTAACACTACGGGCAATTTAGCATGGCCAATTCACCTGACCCGCACATCTTTTGGACAGTGGGAGGAAACCGGAGCACCCGGAGGAAACCCACGCAGACACGGGGAGAACATGCAAACTCCACACAGTCAGTCGCCTGAGTCAGGAATTGAACCCGGGTCTCTGGTGCTGTGAGACAGCAGTGCTAACCACTGTGCCACCGTGCCTTTAAAATGTAATGTTCCTGTGAGTGGCCCTGGCTCTCCAAGGATGTGCCAGGACTCCATGGAGACTGAACACCTGTGTGCTGTGGGGTGTGCATTTGCTGCCTTTGGGAGCGGACTCTGCAATTTGGAGTGGACTCCACTTCTGACAATGCATGCTGTAAACTGGAATGGACTCTGTTCCTGAGAATGGACTCTGTATTCTGAATACTCTATATCTGGACTCTGTTTTTTTGATAATTAACTGTATCACGTTGTTTGTTGCGTCTACCACCTGCACTGTCTCGCATGTCCCTGGGTCTGGCAGGCCTTACCGTGAGCTGGGGAGCTCATGGGTCGTCCTGAAAGCTGTCTCCCCGAGATCCAGAGGGTGGGTAGGCCACCCTGATGCCAGTTGCCCCGAGATCCAGAGGGTGGGTAGGCCGTTCTGAGCACTGTCATCCCGAGAAAGGGTGATCAGGATGGGCTGCCCTAGAGGTGGTCGAAGGTGTGTCAGGGTGGTCCACTGGCTGGACGACGCATTGGGGTGGGTGAGAGCCCAATGGTACGTAGGGGCAGACCGAGAGCCAGAAGGTGGATAGCTGTCCTCAGCGCTGTCACCCCGGGCAGGTACCAGGGTGGGCTGCCCCAGAGGTGGTCAAAAGGTGCTGAGGGTGGTTAGTGAAGCTGGAAGGTGAGTAGGCCGTCCTGACCGCTATCACCCTGGGTGCGTACCGGGGCGGGCTGTCCTAGAGGTGGTCGAAAGGTGTGTCAGGGCGGACCAAGAACTGGAAGGGGCATGGCGTGGACCGAGAGCCAGAAGGTGGGTAGGGGTGGGCTGCCTTAGAGTGGTCGGAAGGTGGGAGGGACAGGGGCTTGCTGGGTCTGTATTGTATGCACTGTTTTTTTGTGACTGGATTGTCTTTTTATGTACAAATGTCATTGTTGCTATCTTGTCATGCTTGAAACTGGGATTTGGGGTTTGTCCTCATTTCCCTGTAGACTGGTTTCTGGGGCATGGTTTTGCTGCTCCTCTCCCTTGTAAAATTGCTGTCTCTTGTATACAGCTGTAAATGTTGACTGTTTATGTAAACTGTTTTGTAATTGTTTAATAAAATTAAAAAAAACAAAAAAAAAACCAGAAGTGTCAGAGGGTCTGTTCACTCTGAGAGCTGGAGCAGTGTCCAGGACTCTCCAATTTGTGTTAGAGAGGGGGACGGACTCCAAGCTGACTGCCCACATCCAGTGTGTACCGCTCCTGTTGGTTTCTGGAGGAAACCTGATTCCTGAACTGGCTGAACCATATAGCCAGTTTATTATCTGGCATTCCTTTTTATTGAGGACTGACTTCTAAACTGATTTAAACAGTTACTGTTACAGGTGTAACTCTGTTCCCATTAGTTACTCTTTTCCCTTCTCCTTTGAGAAAAGGATAATGTTGATTTTGTGGTAGGGCTTAGCCCATGCACTCTGGTTTTCTTTGTTTTGAAGGTGTTTTCACTTTTTTGGCGTTTGGACTGGGCCTCTCTGAAAATATATCTTTCCAGATGAGCTGTTCCTGTATGGGTAGGCCTCTGTAAAGACTGAACATCTGTGGGTGCAGGGAGGTGAGCAATTGCTGGCTTTGCAAGTGGACCAAACCCTTGTGAGTTAACTACGCCTTTACAGTGTACTGAGTTCCTGTGAGTGGGCCTGGTTCACCAAGGATGGGCCAGGACTCTATGGAGACTGAACACCTGTGTGTACTGCAGGGAGTGCAGTCGCTGCCTTCGGATGTGGACTCTGTCTTGGTACTGGAAACTGTATTGCGAGGGCTTTGTGAATTCTGTTAATCTATGTGGATTTTGTAATTAATTGTGTTCAAGTGCAGGCCAGAGTGGGCTGGTCAGTATGTGGAGTGGCTGGAGGGTTGATGACCAGCCTTGGGGAAAGCGGGCTGGGGTGGAGGTGTCTGTTAGTACGCAGGGTGGCCAGAGACCTGAAGGCTGACAACTGTCCTGCAGGAAGGCTAGCCAAGGATGGTTTGATCAGTATGTGGTGTGGACCAGTGTCCGGTATCTTTATTTTAGCTTTATTGGGTCTGTGCTCTATGTACTGTTTGTCTTTTGATTGCACTGTCTTGTCTGTGTTTGTTACTGTTACCTTTGACTAAAAGTGGAACTTGAGGTTTGTCCTCATCTCCTTGAAAACTGGTTGAATGGTGGGGTTTGGCTTTGCTGCCCCTTCCCTATATATAGTGGGATTTTTGTGAACTGCTGCTTTTGGTTTATTGTTAAGATTAGATTCGATTAGATTCCTTACAGTGTGGAAACAGGCCCTTCGGCCCAACAAGTCCACACCGACCCGCCGGTATTTTGTACTGTTTAATAAAATAAAAATAAACCGAAGTGTCAGAGGTTCTGCTCACTCAGTTGGCTCTGAGTGAGTTGGTTCAGTGTCCAAGACACACCATTTTGTGTCAGGAAGGGGACTAACTGTGTGCTGGCTGCCCATATACAGTCTGCACTGTGAAGAGGAGGAGAGTTTTTTCTTTTTCCCCTTGTCCAGGGAAGACTTTTACCTTCAGTTTTTGTTTCATTTTGTTGTTTTGTGCTTTTTCATTTTATTTGAACTGGTTGGTTGCACAGACAGCCACCACCATTGTTGCTGCTGCCTGGGCCCCACCGACACTCGGGGACTGGTGCTGCCTGGGCCTGCCTCCACCACAGCTGCCTGATCCTCGCCAACACCTGGGACTGTTGCTGCTGCTACTGCCTGGGCCTAACCCATCTGTTGTTGCCAGGGCCCGCCAAAACCCAGGAATGCTGCTGCTACTACCCGAGCCTCCAGGTCTTGACCGCCATCACCTGAGGCCCATGCAGAGGAAGAACACCTGGGGTCGCCCAGCAGCACACTATGGTGAGCCCAAGAGCACCAGGTCCTAGCCGCACCTATACCAGGGTAGCCGCTACCTTCGGCTCTGCTGCACCAGCCGCAGCTGTGAATATTTCCCCCTTCAGGCACCTAACTAAATACCTGTTGGTTAAGGCCTATCCTCACCCAAACACGACCATAGATGCTTGCAGTAAGGCCATGGCTAGTGTGGTCGGCCTGCTAGCATAGTCTGGCCAGACACTTACCCTCCTCCCCGCCAGAGGAGGAGGCACAAGCAGCCCCTGGCATGGACCCACTGTGGGGCATTTGATGGCATATTGGGCTGAGTTGGGGGTGCGGAGTGGGTATTGTGGTGGCACCCGCGACTGCCGGTGTGGGCTGGGTACCCTTCTGGACGGGGCAGTTTTTTTCTAATGTGCCCCACCTCATCGCACAAGTGACACCGCATACTGTCCAGAAGATGCTGTAGGCCACACCCTTGTGGAGGAGGGTAAAGGAGCCCTCAGTGACCTCCTCCTGGGCCAGGCAAATAAACACCCGGCACCGGAAGGAGTACATGTGCTTGAGGGCAGGATCCTTCAGACCGAACAGGAGCGGTTGTACACCTGACTGAACTTCCCCCGGTGTTTGAAGGTGGGGGGAGAAGGAACTCAGGGCGGGACATTAGAGATCATGATCTGCTGGGCCGTGACCTCCAGTGGGTGGACAGGGAGGAATGTCCTGCCCACAGTGAGCCCCCTCTGCACGGCCACATGGACCGCCTGCTCGGGTCTTCAGGAAAAATATGTTTGCTGCAGCTGGATGTACGGGAAAGCCAGTGGCTAGCAGGCCAATCAAACTAGCCCTGGCCTTACGGCAAGCCTCCATGGTGATGTGTGGGTGAGGATAGGCCTTAACTGCCGGGATTCATTTTGTAAGTTCTGGGCCGGCTGGAGAAGGAAGCAGGGAGGCTTCCCCTTCCTGAGGCTATGGTGGGACATGGGCAAGGCTCACGTCCGCATTTTCTGTCAGGAGTATGCGAGGGGGTCAACAAACAAGCGGAAATCCAGGATCAAGGCGTTGGAGAAGGAGGTGTTAACCTGGAGTCACGCCGTGGTGAGCATGATGTGGGTCTGGGCAGGGGGTGTGCTGCAGTTCAGCCCGGAGGATGCCGGAAGGCTCGACACTCCTGTCATTTTAGAGGAGCTGACCGGCATCCTCTACTGGCTCTCGAGGGGAAAGTCCCCAGGACTGTGGAGTTCTTCAGAGTGTTCTGGATCGTCCTGGAGAGTGACTATGCACAGGTCCTGGGGGAGTGTCTAACTGCTGGAGAGCTGCCCCTTTCTTGGTGCAGGGCAGTCATTGTTCGGCTACTGATGGGGAACCTTCGTTCTTTGAAGAACTGGTGTCCGGTCTCCCTCCTCTGCACGGACGACAAAATTTTCACCAGGGTGTTGTCCTCTTACCTGGCTTCCGTGCTGGCCCACATGATTCACCAGGACTAGTCCTACACGGTCCCAGGCCGCAGGATACACGACAACATCCACCTGATCTGGGACCTGATCCATCTGTCGGCGGGATGGTCTGCTGAGTTCCTTCCTGTCTCTCAATCAGGGGAAGGCATTCAACAGGGTCGATCACGAGATTCTGCTCGGGACTCTGCGGGCATTTGGATTTGGGACGCAGTTCGTCGCCCGGATTCGACTTTTTGTACACTGCCGCAGAGTGTCTGGTTAAAGTTAACGGGTCCCTGACGGCGCCCCTTCGCTTCGGGAGAGGAGTGCGTCAAGGCTGCCCCCTGTCCGGCCAGCTGTATTCCCTGTGCGTGGAGCCTTTCCTGCGCCTCTTGCGGAGGTGGTTGTCAGGGCTGGTTCTGCGCGGCGCGAGCACGGGGGTGGTCCTCTCGGCCTACGCCGACGACGTGCTCCTCACTTTCACCGACCCGGCTGACTTGGGGAGGATGCGCGAGTGCCAGGCCATGTACTCGGCAGCATCTTCCGCCAGGATCAACTGGGCCAAATGTTCTAGACTACTGGTGGGTCCGTGGCGCGTGGACTCCCTGCCGGAGGAGCTACGGGGGTTCAGCTGGAGTATCACCCATCTCCTCTACCTGGGGGTCTACCTCAGCCCGACCAAGGAATCCTGGCCGGCCAACTGGCAGGAGCTGGAGGCCAAAGTCTCGGCTCACCTAGGCCACTGGACAGGACTGCACCGAGTGCTATCTTACAGGAGCCGAGTGCTGGTCATAAACCAGCTGGTGGCCGCCATGCTGTGGTACCGGCTGGTCACTTTGGTCCCTCCTCCTGGCTTTGTCGCTGACATCCAGAGAACGTTGGTTCACTTCTTCTGAGACAAAAAGATGCACTGGGTCGCTGCGCAGGTTCTGAGTCTCCCTATTGGGTGGTCGGTCGCTGGCGTGCGCTCGCAACCAGGTGATAACTTTCCGCCTTCAGACCTTGCAGCGATACATAGAACATAGAACATAGAAGGATACAGCGCAGTACAGGCCCTTCGGCCCTCGATGTTGCGCCGACCGAATCCTACCTAACCTATACTAGCCCAATAACTTCCAAATGCCTATCCAATGCCCGCTTAAATGACCATTCTAGGTGGTGCACCCTGGCAACGTATATTTTTCACCAAGTGCATAACCTCAACCACGATGCGCAACTCTTGTTTATCGACTGTGACGGTTTGGAGGTCGCTCTCAGGATGCTGCCTGTCTTTGACCAGGACCTGATCTCTGTCTGGAACGTGGTTGAATCGCGTCGTACCTACCCTCCAGCAGGAGTAGCGGCTGTCATCTGGGAACCATTGCTCAGGAATCCGAACCTCCGTACTCGCGGGTTTGTGTGGCTGTCAGAAAGGAAGGCTGAGCTGGGTAGGGACATAGTGGCAGGGCAGCGGTAGACATTCAGTTCGTGGCCACTGCCATTCGACGCCTTAAAACGGCGGTGCTCGGACCCAACATCATGCATCCAGTTGGAGGATGCTCAGGTGTGCGGTGGAATCCCATCTACATTTACCCCTGTCCTGATGGAATTTCACATTGTTCCCAAGATCCCGTACATCCCCCAGGAGTCTGTGCCCCGCAACCTAAGCCGCCTCCAGAATTTTAGTTTTGCCCCCTTTAAGGACATAAAACGGCGGGCCCTGTATTGACTGCTACTGCACACTGTCCACCTGATTCCCCTCATCCCCCATTTGCCACCAGGTGGTGGGGATCCCCAGTGGAGGGCTCTCTACGCGAGAGTCTTCCCCCTCTCTCTCTCGGGGATCTGTGGTGGAGGGTGCTGCAGGCAGCAGTCCCCTGCAATCGCACATTGTGGTGGTTCACGGACTCCCAGCCCAAATGCTTGTCGGTGGTGCTGTGGAGTCTGTAGACCATGTATATATTTAATTTTCTTAAAAACGGTCTCCTGTTTTTGGTTGCACTTCAGTCCCACGCTCCTGATCTTTGGGCACCCCGTGCGGTGGAGACAGGGTAGGTCAGAGGACCCCCTCATGGATCTGCTCCTGGGCCTGGCCAAACAGGCCATAAACAGGTCCAGGCAGCGGGCCGTGGAAGGGGTTGTTAGGGCCGATTGCCTGCCCCTCTTCTGTGGTTATGTTCGAGCCTGGGTGTCCACCAACACCCTGGAGCTGTTCAGGGAGAGGTGGGCATCACAGGGAGTGGAGTGCATTATTTCCCCCTCCAGCTCGATTTGGATTTAATCCCTGCGGTCCCTTTCACTTTTTAAATCCTGTAGCATTGCCCTTTGATATGAAAGGCACTGCTTGCCACTGGTCACTCTAGTGTTTCCTTTTTTCCTGGTGGTGGATGATCAATAAAGATTCACACACTTGTTGTTCTTCACCGTGTCCTACACCTATGCGTGTGCGCTCACATACAGGTGCTGGGAAAAAATAAGCACCACTGCTTTAGGCAGTAGTGTGGGGAAAACAAAAAAATAAACAGGAGTGTCAGAGGTTCACTCTCACTCTGAGAGCTGGCTCTGAGAGAGCTGGATCAGTGTCAAGGACACTCCATGTGTAAGTAAAGGGTGATGCGATACTGGCCTCTGTGGAGTTATTTCAGCTATCATCCATTTTGTTGAGTTTAACAGGCACAATGTGTGTACCTATTCTGTCTGCAAAATACATATGGAAGACTTGTCGTACACACAAGTGCACTACATGGCAAGCCTGACTGATGATCCTAAATTGGTTGACAGCATAATTCCTCACATTTTTAGGATTATCCAGCAAGGATAAGGATTAGCATTATAGGCTAATAAATGAAATGTTAAAAACATAAATAAATTACCCTTAATGCCGATACATGTTAAATGATGCATTTTGGGAGGGAGAGTGAAATGACAAAGTAAATGCGAAATAGTAAAGTTGGAAAAAAAGAGTGTATCGATAAATGGGCTTCAGAAACACAATTTCAAACACAAGTTGATAATGATGTGGTATCCTCGATTTTATAACTCTCGATGCAAGAATACCAGAGCAAGAAATAATAAAATTAACCCTGCACAAATCATTGGTCAGACCAAAGTCTAAGTATGAAGAATCACAATAAAAGCTGGGACTTTTTTAATTTAACAGAGATGATAACTGGGAGAAAGGTTCACAAACTTGAGGAATTTTGACAAGGTAAATAAGGTAAGGTAAATCTCCACTTTCCTCAGTACACGCAGTACCTCTGCACGTAAATATTACCTTAAAAGATGCTATGGATTAGCTACCAGCTAATTGCTGAAGTGTGCACCCAGCTGCTTAATGCTTTCCTCAGCCAATCCAAAAAGGCCACATAAAACCTGAACAACATGCAAACTCATTCAAGGTCACAGGCCTGCCGACCAAACAAGGACTGGAGAGCTTAAGAGAAGGCTTGTATTTGTATGGGCAGTCTTCATGCTGGATTGGGAAAATCAATTTGTTTGCAAAGCCCACTGTACAATCATGGAAGCATAAAGAGTCATCAAAATGCAGGTTACATAATACTGTTCTGAAGGTGTGCAGGGTTACATTCTTGGCACCATGGAAAGGGTTGTGGAAATACTGTTCAGCAAAGACTGTTTTTGATAAACGTGTAAGAGTTAAACAATGATTTAGGGAGCACACCGGTGTATAAACCCAGAGAAACGTGAGAGGATTAGACCTGAAGACTTATATTGCACCATCAACATACAATAAACACCCCATATGAAAAGCATTCCAAGAACATATAGCCAAAAGACCAGTCAATTTATAATACCACACGTAGAAATAACCACAGGCAACTATGTCTCTGCAGAATCAACTCTCAAGTGACAACTATGGAACTAGGATAATCATCTTCAGGGATTTAGTTACGGCTGTGACAAGTTAGATCATTTTCACATCACAGAGACAAGGATTTTCTGTTATTTCTGACTACAGAATTGTGCTTGTGTCTTAAGATTCTAATATTCTGTGAATAAACAGAAAACGTATTTCATGCCTCTGATGGTGCAGAAATGCCACACTATTTAAATTGTTTTTGGACAACCTGAAAGTTAACCTTTTTGCCGTGCGTAGTGAAGCAAAGCATAACACGACATGGGGCCCACACAATTCTTAGTATAGAAGGAATGAAATACAAAGTATTTGACCGCAGCACATTATTAACAGCGAAAGAACAGCTTGAACAGTTTACAAATTTTGAGGAAGAGCTGCATCCAGTTAACGTTGCCTACATACTTCAAGTTGCAAGTCTATCTAAACTGCAATCAATTTTCCTTCCATGATTCAGGTAATCAAGTCAGCAATTGTCAAAGGATTCAGCCACATTTCTATTTATTTCTAGAGTCCATCCCAAGAAGCCTTGTATTCACAGTCAAGACATCAAAATGGGAAGAAATCATTTGGAGGTAAAACTACACCCTCTCATGATTGACCCCTCAACCAAGGGGGAACAGTAGCTCTCTCTTCACCCTGTCCATACCCCTCGATCTTATTCACCTCAATCATGTCCCTCCTCAGTCTTCTCTGCTCTAAAGACAACAATCCAAATCTATCAAATCTCTCCTTATAGATCGATTACTCCATCCCAGGCAACACCCTGGTGAACCTCCTCTGTACCCCGCTCTGCTGCAATCCCATCCTTCCTGTAGTGAGGTGAACTGCACACAGCGCTCCAGCTGGGGCCTCACCAATGCTCTGTACAACTCTGACATTATCTCTTTGCTCGTATATTCTGTGCCATGACTGAGAAAGCAAGTGTCTCACATGTGCTCTTAACTCTCCTATTCATGTGCTCTTCCAACTTCAGAGATCTATGAATAATTACCTCAAGATCCCTCTGTTCCTCTGAGCTACCCAGTCTCCTACCATTCATTAAATATTCCCTCAACTTGTTTCTTCTTCCAAAGTGCACCACCTCGCATTTATCAGGGTAAAATAGCATCTGCCACTGGTCTGCCCATCTGACCAAGCCATCTGTATCTTCCCGTAACCTACAACCATCTTCTTCATCATTAACCACTCTACCAACCTTGGTGTCATCAGCAAATTTGCTTAACATTCCACCCACATTTTCATCTAAATCATGAATATATATAAAACAAACAAACATCTCTCTCTCCAATGAGTTGCAGTAACTGAAATAACTCACCTACAAAATGTACACAGGGTTGCACTTCAGGCTCTTTTAGTTGGAAGGCAGCAAAAACGTATTATGGCATATTACATTTGTGCTAACTTCCACTTCAAATCATTCCAGTGGTTTTACAGCCATCAATAGAGGAAGAAGTTACTGAATTCAGATTACTCAAGATCATCGACCAAAATCAAAACCGAACTGCCAAAGACAGCACTGCAGTTTCATAAATGTACCACTAGCCTGTCAATCTAGAGTGCACAGGGACTCAAGTAGTTGGGGGAAGGAGCACTGGGAAGAAAGGTGTACAGTGACGTTCTGGAAAATATTCACCTGGGAAAATGCAAATATGAACACAACTGGCTTGCCACATGCTGCATAGATTAAAATGTATTTTCCCTTACTAATGATTGACTAACTCTAACTTCTGGGTGTTTTAGTTGTGACATTATGCACAGAAAGACAAACTTTGAATTTGAAACAAATCTGAAAGATTTGTAAAGTGGCACATTTTGGTCATGAATATTCTACATGCATCCATGTGCATCAGTCAATAATTTCTAAGAGACCACATATTTTGCATTTTTGGGACGAAAAACTAAAATGGAAGTTGGACTGTGATATAACTGAAATACCAGGAGAAATTTACAACTTGAAAATCAAATACGGGATATTGTTGAGCTGTGCAATACAATGTTGCTGTTTGGAAGGAGGGAGAATTTGAGACTGAATGGCACGGAGAATCTTTTGAGTTAAGGGAATTCTGACTGTGACAACAGCCTTCTGGTTGGTTGAGCTGCAGAGCATTAAAAAGCTGCAAGTGTCAAGAGCAGCAAAGAGTGGAAGAAAGGTCCACAGCCTGAAGTTAGAAAGCAAACAAAAAACAAGAAAACTTAAAAGAAAGAATTCATACAAGCCCTTAGTTCAATAGATCAGCCATTGAACTGAAGAATGAACATAGAGACAAGACACCATCAAAAAGTAAAAGGCCGACAAGGAAAATAAGGGTAGGGCCTTATAGAAGCCTGAGGGATGTGGGCTGTTGAGAGAATTCACAGGAGAATCACACAAGAAGCCCACCAATTACTTTTTCAACATTGGGAACAACTAGTTGCATTTTCTAACTAAGTTCCCAGGCATCGAGATGAGGTTTTTATAACAGAGTAGTGGGATGCCTATTAACAAGGATTAATGCTCGCTGTCAATCGCATTAACTGCAGTTCTCAACTCATTACTATGCAGCTTTCTATCCTTCCATTTGACACGAGGAAACTAGCTGCCAAGAAGTCCCAACATGAAAGTCTGAGCAGGTACCTGGCAATTCCAGCTTGCTGCTTCCACCTTCCTTCATTTACAACATCTGATACCAGCATTTCAGGGCACACTTCATTGGCAGCGCCACGTATACCCTACATCCAATGACTTTGGCCTCAGACACTTGTCAACCTCTCTGCATCATCATGATACATCTCCAATCCACATGAACCATGCTGCTATATCTACATGCTGCACTGGCAATTGTCATTACAATTCTGCTGCAAGGACACGTGGCATACACAGAGGGGCACTCAGCTCACAGATTGGACCAGACTGCATCTCAGGGCTGCTCAGTCAGGCAAATTGGTCAATTTGGTGGCCTCATTGGTAATTTATACATTCACATGGCTAGTAATGGCTTGTGGAATAGTAAGGTTCAGTTATCAGTGCATTCTTCCCAGTGAAGTTGTGAGAAAGCAGACAGATGAAATTAGCAGAAAGAAATTGCACAAGCTCATGTTCCAATGTAAATACTGGGAATCCATGCAGTTAATGGGCCACTGCTTCTCAAAACTAGATTTGCTTTATAACTGTATCCCACTACACAGTTCACTTGATATAAAACCACAGCAACTAATGTAGAACATTTAAAAACACTTTGAACATAGAAACATACATTGCACAGGAGGAGGCCAATTAATCAATTGCCTCAATAACAACCAAAAGAGGGTCTTCTAATTCCACCTTCTAGTTTTGAACCTGAGGCCTGCAGGTTACATCTCAAGTGCACAACACTCTTCTGCCTTTTCTTCTAGCCCTATTAGAAGTTACCTTATTTAGTAACGATCCAATTCTATTTTGAAGGCCTTGCTTGAACCTCTACCCTGCTCTCAGGTAGTACATTCCAGATCCTCACCACCTGTGATGTAAACAAATTCTTCCTCACATTGGGAAAAGAAGCAATAGCAATCACCTTAAATCATTGTCCTCTCTTTCTTTCACCAATGGGAACAGTTTCTCCCTTTTCACTCCATCCAGATCATAGAATCACTAGTGTGAAAACAGGCCATTTAGCCCAACAAGTCCACACCAACCCTCTGAAGAGGGTCCCACCCAGACCCATACCCCTTCCCTATTACTTTACATTTCCCCTGTCTAATGCACCTAACCTGCACATCCCTGGACGCTATGGGACAATTTAGCATGGCCAATCCACCCTAACCTGCACATCTTTGGATTGTGGGAGGAAACCAGAGCACCCAGAGGAAACCCATGCAGACACGGGGAGAATGTGCAAACTCCACACAGACAGTTACCCGAGGCTGGAATCGAACCCAGGTCTCTGGCGCTGGGAGGCAGCGCTGCAAACCACCATGCTGCCCTATTCGTTTTACAAGTAGAAACAACTCCATCCTATCACACTGTCCAACCCACTCTGATTCTTGAAAACCTTTATTAAATCTCCTCTTAGAGCTTTCTTCACTCCAGGAAGAACAGTCCTAACTTATTCAATCTATCCTCATAATTGAAATTTCTCATTATTGGAAGAGCTCTTGTAATAACTTCTGTGCTGTCTCCAATGCATTTGTATCATTCTGAGAATGTGACGCCCACAACTGTGCACGATACTCCAGCTGAGGTCTAATAAGTGCTTAAAAATGTGTTGCTGGAAAAGCGCAGCAGGTCAGGCAGCATCAAAGGAGTAGGAGAATCGACGTTTCAGACATAAGCCCTTCTTCAGGAATGAGGAGGGTGTGCCAAGCAGGCTAAGATAAAAGGTAAGGAGGAGGGACTTGGGGGAGGGGCATTGGGAATACGATAGGTGGAAGGAGGTTAAGGTGAGGGTGATAGGCCAGAGAGGGGATGGGGTTGGAAAGGTCGGGAAGAAGATTGCAGGTCAAGAAGGCGGTGCTAAGTCCGAGGGTTGGGACTGAGAAAAGGTGGGGGAGGGGAAATGAGGAAACTGGAGAAATCTGAGTTCATCCCTTGTGGTTGGAGGGTTCCCAGGCGGAACCCATCCCACCCTTCCACCACCTTCCCAACACCCGTCCCCCAAGTCCCTCCTCCCTACCTTTTATCTTAGCCTGCTTGGCACATTTTCCTCATTCCTGAAGAAGGGCTTATGCCCGAAACGTCAATTCTCCTACTCCTTTGATGATGCCTAACTTGCTGCGCTTTTCCAGCAACACATTTTTAAGCTCTGATCTTCAGCATCTGCAGACCTCATTTTCTCCGAGGTCTAATAAGTGTCTTGTACAAGTTCAACATCCCCTCCCTGTTCTTGTACTCTATGCCCTAGGCAGCACGGTGGCTCAGTGGTTAACACTGCTGCCTCACAGCGCCAGGGACCGGGGTTCAATTCCCGCCACGGGCAACTGTCTGTGTGGAGTTTGCACGTTCTCCCCGTGTCTGCGTGGGTTTCCTCCGGGTGCTCCGGTTTCCTCCCACAGTCCAAAGATGTGTAGGTCAGGTGAATTGGTTATGCTAAGTTGCCCGTAGTGTTACGAGCATTAGTCAAGGGTGAATGTAGGCGAATGGGTCTGGGTGGGTTGCTCTTTGGAGGGTCAGTGTGGACTTGTTGGGCCAAAGGGCCTGTTTCCACACTGTAGGGATTCTAATCTAATCTCATCATACAACCCAAGATACTGTATGCTTTGCTTACTGCTCTCTCCACCTGTCCTGCCACCTTCACACGAGAAGATGTTAGAACAAGTGACCCATGTTTATTCAAAGAGGTAAGTAAAAAGGTTTAGGAAGATAACTTCAGATCTTTGGACTTAGCAACTGAAGGCATAGCCATTAAAATCAGGGATGGTTAAGAGCCCAGAATTGGAAGAGCAAAGAGATCCCTGAGGTTTATAGGGTTAGACCAGATTATAGAAGTAGAGAAGGGTGAGGCCATGGAGGGATTTGAAAGCAAGGATGAGAATTTTAAAATACAGCTAATATAAGTCTGCAAGCATAGGAATGAAGGGAGAAAAATACTTGATGTGAGCTGCATTAGATAGAGCAGAATTTGGATAAACTCAAGTTTACATGGGCTCGTAGGAGGAATCCAAAAAATGGCACGAAGCCATTCTCCTCCACTCACTTAGGCTGATCTGATTGCATCCTTTCCTATTCACTTTGATTTCTCAATAAAAGCTTTAAAAGACTAATCTGAATTACAGTTAAAACTTTGCACAGCTTTCCCTGGAACGTATGCACACACACTATAATCACTCAAAGTACACACCAGTTAGTGGCATCTGGTTTATGGAAACATTCTGTTAAAGGCAAATTAGGTTCACCAGGAATTCATACCCTACATACTTTAATGGGAAAATTGTTGGTTTCGAGAAAAGTTCAGACAGAGGTTTCTTGGTTTATGGAATCAGTTCTTGGCAACTGCTCAAATTGGAGTAGCACAGAAAATTCACAGATGGAAGCAGTTTAAACAAAAGTCTCATTTGCATGTATCTAAATGACTGCAGTGAGCCTCCACAAGTGATCAGAGAGACTTAAGTACAAATAGGTTCAGCCAGCATGGTTTGATTTACAGAATGTTGCCACATTTTGTAGATTGCTCTCAACAGATGCAAAGTTATGATAAAACAAGGTAACAATTTTAGAACTCTGGGAATAGGTCAGAATTAGTTCACATACTTGGGTGTTTGCTTCAAGTGAAGTTCCAGACTAGGGCATACAATCTAAAACTTGAACAGATAATCAATCCCTTATAAAGACTTGAAGTCTCCTAAAGTTGAGAATTCAAAGTTGTTACTTCAAATTGTATCACCAAAATAAACCTGCTCACTTTTCAAATCAAGTTTTTGATTAGACAAGGTCATGGGTTAGGATAACATCAGAACACAAACAAAACTTGAGTATTGATGATAAAAAAATGAATTTTGTCTTTCACTAATCAGAACAATTCACCAGAAAAACCAAAAAGGAAAGAACTGTATAAGAGAAGCATGCTGAAACTTTGTCTCCTGATTCTAGAGTCACCAGTGGAGGGAAACATCCTACCTACATCCACACTATAAACATTTTGCAATCTTTAATGGGATCACCTCTCATCCTTTGAAATTCGAGAGAATGGAGACCCTGTTTCTTCAAACCCTCCTCATAAGACAATTCCAATATCCTGGGGATTAATATGGTGAACCTCCATTGCAATCTCACTAGGTCAAATATATCCTTCCTTAGATAAAATGGACCCAAACTGTCCACAATACTCCAGATAGAATCATAGAGATGTACAGCATGGAAAGACCCTTTGATCCAACCCGTCCATGCCAACCAGATAGCCTAACCTAATCCAGTCCCATTTGCCAGAACTTGGCCCATATCCCTCTAAACCCTTCCTATTCATGTACTCATCCAGATGCCTCTTAAATTTTGCAATTGTACCAGCCTCCACCACTTCCTCTGGCAGCTCATTCCATACACGCACCACCCTTTGTGTGAAAAAGTTGCCCCTTTTATGTCTTTCCCCTCTTACCCTAAACCTATGCCCTCTAGTTCTGGACTCACCCACCCCAGGGAAATGACTTTGTCTATTTATCCTATCCATGCCCCTCATGATTTTATAAACCTCTATAAGGTCACCCCTCAGCCTCCGATCCTCCAGGGAAAACAGCCCCAGCCTGTTCGGCCTCTCCCTATAGCTCAAACCCTCCCACCCTGGCAACATTATTGTAAATCTTTTCTGAACCCTTTCAAGTTTCACAACATCCTTCCAATAAGAGGGAGACCAGAATTGCACAATATTCCAAAAGTGGCCTAACCAATATCCTGTACAGCCGCAACATGAAATATTTGTCTCGATAGGCACAGGTGAAGTGCTAAAGACTGGAGCTCAGCTAACATGGTGCCACTATTTTAAAAAGTTGGTAAGGAAAAGCCAGGGAACTATACACCGGTGAATCTGATATCAGTGGTGGGCAACTTGTTGGAGGAAATCCTGAGGGACAGGATTTACATGCATTTGGAAAGGCAAGGACTGATTAGGGACAGTCAACATGGCTTTGTGCGTGGGAAATCATGTCTCATGAATTTAATTGAGTGTTTTGAAGTAGCAACAAAGAGGATTGATGAGGGCAGAGCACTGGACGTGAGTAAGATGTTCAACAAGATTCCTCATGGTAGACTGGTTAGCAAGGTTAGATCACATGGAATACAGGGAGAACAAGCCATTTGGATACAGGACTGGCTCAAAGGTAGAAGACAGTGGTGGTGGAGGGTTGTTTTTCAGACTGGAGGCCTGTGACCAGTGGAGTGCCACCAGGATTAGTGCTGGGTCCACTACTTTTTGTCATTAGTATTAATGATTTGGATGTGAACATAGGAGGTATAGTTAGTACATTTGCAGATGACACCAAAATCGGAGGTGTAGTGGACAGCAAAAAAGGTTACCTCAGAGTACCATGGGATCCTGATCAGATGGGCCAATGGGCTGAGGAGTGGCAGATGGAGTTTAATTTAGATAACTGAGGTGCTGCATTTTGGAAAGGCAAATCAGGGCAGGATTTATAGCCTTAATGGTAAGGTCCTGAACAAAGAGACCTTGGAGTGCATAGCTCCTTGAAAGTGGAGACGCAGATAGATAGGATAGTGAAGGCAGCATTTGGTATGCTTTCCTTTACTGGTCAGAGCATTGAGCACAGCAGGTGGGAGGTTCTTAAAATATTTGCTCTTGCCTGTCGACCATCAAACCTTTTATTGTATTTTCCCAATCCACTATCACCAATTTGCTCCTCATACCTTCATAGTTGGTTGAAGTTTAAAATTCTAATTTCAGAATGAACAATATCACATCCACGCTTAATGTAAAATTCTATCATATTATGGCTATTATTTCCCAAAGATTTATTTACAGCAAGGTCATTAGTTAGTCCTTTCTCAATACACAACACTAACTTCAAAATAGCTTTATCTCTAGCTGATTCTTCAATGCATTCGTGCTGATGCGGTTTACCCGGTATATATATATATATATATAAATTGAAACACCTTATACTGAGCCACATTTTAGCCCACTAAACCATGGTGGTAAATAATTCCCATAAATGTTTCCTGCCCTTTGCTGTTTTTAGCTTTACCCGAACTAATTCTACAGCTTAATCCTCTCACTAATATATTGATCTTATCCATTATTCAGAGTACTACCACATTTCCTTTTCCCTTCCTAATTGATAAAAATTCTCAAATATTCCATTCCAGGTCTTATTTATCCTATAACTAAGGCCGAAAATGGCAACTTAAATCATATTTACTTCCCTCAATTTGTGCTTTTGAATCTTTTACTTTGTTATGAATGTTGCGTGCATTCTGAGTGCCCTTAACATTCTGGCAAGTTTGATTTAGTTGGCATACATAACTTGCATAGTTGATGAGAAGGGAAAATAAAAAATTTGCTTTAGCATAGATTTATGTAAAACTTCATGTTCTACTCTGAACAGCTAATGGAGCTCAACTCCTATGGAAAAGGGTAATCAAACCTTCATTCATGGGACACTGGCTTCACTGGCATTATTGCCCATCCAGAGTTGCCCTTGAGAAAGTGATAGCGAGCTGTCTTCTTGAATCGCTGCAGTCCATGTGCTATAGGTACAGCGACAATGCTGTGAGGGAGATCCTTCCACGATTTTGATCGGGAACAGCGATATACTTTCAAGTCAGGATGGTGAATGGTTTGGAGAGGAACCTGCGGATGGTACCAGCTGTACAAAACTCTGGTGTGGCCACACTTGGAGTATTGTGTACAATTCTGGTCACCGTGTTATAAGAAGGATGTGGAAGCTTTGGAAAGGGTGCAGAGGAGATTTACTAGGATGTTGCCTGGTCTGGAGGGAAGGTCTTACGAGGAAAGGCCGAGGGCCTTGAGGCTGTTCTCGTTAGAGAGAAGAAGGTTGAGAGGTGACTTAATAGAGACATATAAAATAATGAGAAGGTTAGAAAGGGTGGACAGTGAGAGCCTTTTTCCAAGTATGGGAATGGCAAACACGAGGGGACACAACTTTAAAGTGAGGGGAGATAGGTATAAGACAGATGTCAGAGGTAGTTTCTTTACTCAGTGAGTAGTAAGGGTATGGAATGCTTTGCCTGCAGTGGTAGTAGATTCGCCAAGTTTAAGTGCATTTAAGTCATCATTGGACAGGCATATAGACGTACATGGAATAGTGTAGGTGGGATGGGCTTCAGGTTGGTATGACAGGGCGGCGCAACATCGAGGGCCGAAGGGCCTGGATTGCGCTGTAGTGTTCTGTGTTCTATAGTGTTCCCATGTACCTGCTGCTCTTGTTCTTTGACATTGCAGTGGTCATGGTTTTGGAAGGTACTGTTGAAGGAGCCTTGGTCAATTTATACAGGACATCTTGCAGATAGTACACACAGCTGCTACTGAACATGAGGGAGGGAGGGAGTGAATGTTGGTGGATGTAGTATCAATCAAGCGAGCTACTTTGTCCCGGATGGTATCAAGCTTATTGAGAGTTATTCTCATTCAGGTAAGTGGGAGTTTCCTATCCTTGTGCCTTGTAGATAGTAGACAGGCTTTGGGGAGTCAGGAAGCGAGTTACTTGCTGCAGTATTCCTAGCCTCTGACCTGCTCTTGTAGCCACTATACTTATGTGGAAAGTCCAGTTTGATTTCTGGTCAATAATAACCCCTAGGATATTGATAGTGGAGGGGAATTAGGTGATGGTATTGCCACTGAACATTATGGGGTAGTAGTTACATTCTCTCTGGTTGGAGATGATTTTTATGATACGTGCAGCTCAAGCTTGGATATTCTCCAGCTCTTAATGCATTTAGATATGGAATGCTTCTGTACCTGAGTCATTGGGAATAGTGCTGAAAATTATACAATCAAATACAAGCAACCCACTCCAACCTTCTAATGTGAGCAAGGTCATTGATGAAACAGATGAAAACGTTTGGACCTATGACACTACCCAGAGGAACCTCTGCAGAGATGTCATGAAGTTGACACATTTGACTTTCAACAACTATGTTTTATGATTTTCACAAGCAGTGCGTTGAGAATCTCACTAGACACCAGGGAAGTGCCAATTGACAGGGATTAACTGGGAGACAGTAAGGACTGTTGGAAGTCAGAGTCAATAGATGTGAAGCAGGAAGAGCACAGTAGGTCAGACAGTATCGGAGGAGCAGGAAAGTCAACGTTTCCGGCCGAAACCCTTTGTCAGGACTTTCATGCTCTTCAGATGTTGTCGGACCTGCTGTGCTCTCCCATCTTCACATCTATTGACAGGGATTAACACTTGATGGTACCAATCAATTCTTTAACAGTCATTGCCTATTTTGTCAAACTCGCCAAACAAGCTAGACATCAGGAAAACTTTACATCGAAACCAGAACAGATAACTGGGAACTTCAGCTCGCCGCTTGCTCTGGATGACCTCCATGTTGGACACAAGGCACCAACAGCTCATGGCAAGGTCCATTGAGACCAGCTACGTGCACCCCATATCCATGTACATTGGCATCCAACATGTGCCACCTTCTGAGAACCTGTATGGAATAGAACATAGAACATAGAAGGATACAGTGCAGTACAGGCCCTTCGGCCCTCGATGTTGCGCCGACCGAATCCTACCTAACCTATACTAGCCCAATAACTTCCAAATGCCTATCCAATGCCCGCTTAAATGACCATAAAGAAGGAGAGTTCACCACTGATACGGGCAGGGCATTCCATGAACTCACAACCCGCTGTGTGAAGAATCTACCCCTAACATCTGTCCTATACCTACCACCCCTTAATTTAAAGCTATGTCCCCTAGTAACACCTGACTCCATTAGCGGTAAAAGATTCTTAGTATCTACCCTATCTAAACCCCTAATCATCTTATACACTTCTATCAGATCTCCCCTAAACCTTCTCTTCTCCAATGAGAACAGCCCCAAGTGCCTCAGCCTTTCCTCATAAGATTTTCCTACCATTCCAGGCAACATCCTGGTAAACCTCCTCTGCACTCGTTCTAAAGCTTCCACATCCTTCCTATAGTATGGCGACCAAAACTGCACACAATACTCCAGATGAGGCCTCACCAGAGTCTTATACAACTGCAACATGACCTCAGGACTCCGGAACTCAATTCCTCTGCCAATAAAGCCCAGTACACCATATGCCTTCCTCACAGCACTATTTACCTGGGTGGCAACTTTCAGAGATCTGTGTACATAGACACCAAGATCCCTCTGCTCATCCACACTACCAAGTAGCCTACCATTAGCCCAGTAATCCATCATCTTGTTATTCCTACCAAAGTGAACGACTTCGCACTTAGCTACATTGAATTCCATTTGCCACATTTCTGCCCAGCTCTGCAACTTATCTATATCCCGCTGTAACCTACCACTTCCTTCCTCACTATCCACAACTCCACCGACTTTTGTGTCATCCGCAAACTTGCTTACCCAGCTTTCAAGTCCTTCCTCTAGATCATTTATAAAGATAACAAAAAGCAATGGTCCCAAAACAGATCCTTGTGGTACACTGCTAGTAACTGCGCTCCAAGATGAACATAATCCATCAACTACTACCCTCTGTCTCCTTCCAGCCAGCCAATTCCTAATCCAAACCTCTAATGTATCCTCAATGCCATACCTCCGAAGTTTTAGCATTAGCCTACCATGGGGAACCTTATCGAACGCCTTACTAAAATCCATATACACAACATCTACTGCTTTACCCTCATCCACTTCCTTAGTCACCTTCTCAAAGAACTCAATAAGGTTTGTGAGGCACGACCTGCCCTTCACAAAACCATGCTGGCTATCCCTGATCACGTTATTCCTACCCAGATGTTCATAAATCTTATCCCTTACCATTCTCTCTAAGACTTTGCCCACCACTGAAGTCAGACTCACTGGCCTATAGTTACTAGGGCTATCCCTACTCCCTTTCTTGAACAATGGGACCACATTCGCTATCCTCCAGTCCTCTGGTACTATTCCCGTAGACAATGACGACATAAAAATCCAGGCCAATGGCTCTGCTATCTCCTCCCTAGCTTCCCATAGAATCCTGGGGTAAATGCCATCAGGCCCAGGAGACTTATCTATATTCATCCTTTCCAATATTCCCAAAACCTCTTCCCTGCATATTTCCAGGGCATCCATTCTAATTATTTGTGATTCCATATTCACATCAGCAACAGTGTCCTGAATATTCCAATCCACTTACAGGAAGCTTCTACACTTTAATGCAGCACCTGCGATTATCATTGTAAGGCTGCAGCTCCGCTAATGAACTGGACACGGTTGCATCGCCAGCCCCTTTGGTCACTGTCATAGTGCTCACTCACTCTGACCCTACTTCGATGCTAACAGCATCTCTTCCTTGCATTGTTTTGCCTTGCCCCTAAGCCAGGGATTCCAGGCTCATATCAGTTCTATCTTTGTGCCATGCAGGCACAAAGCCAGGAAGATTGTCATTTTCATGAGCAGGCCTCCCCTCAGGGGCCCTCGTACAGTAAGTCAAGGCAGCACAGAAACCAGTCCAGCCCCTGCTCGAGACAGTCAGACTCAAGATTCTCTCCTCATAACGGATGAAGAGCTGAACAATGGGTGGTCTTGACTCTTTCTACCCTACTGAGAGTTTTTTCCCTCACGCAGAGGGAAAAGAGGCAGGTATAACGGAAAACAAAAGTTGTCTATTACTATTAGTGCAGGTGGAGAGGTGCCTCGAGTGAGTAAATAGACAAGTCAGAGGGCATGCAGGATTAGTGGTGTTCAGGGTTGGAGTAAGTGAAGATGAGTGGGGAAGATGTTGCAAGCAATAACCAGAATGGCAGAACATGAATTTTGGTAGATGGTGGGTACAGTAATAGAGATAGAGTGAGTGCGAGTTATCAAACAGAAGATGGTGGTACTTATGCTAGTGAAGCATTTATCCAAACAGCAGAGACTGCTTTAACTTGGGTGGTAACCTGAGACCAGGCTGATATGGTCAGGTGTCATAGCCTCCATTGTGGTTTCGGGGGGGAAGAGGAAGTTCTGCCTGTGCACCACTTTGTCCAGACAGACCTCCAGGAAGTGGGGTACAGATTTCCCCTTATTTGCCATGCCCAGATCAAATGTCAGGAACGATGCAGGGCTCCAGATTGACAAGGCTTCTCTGTGTGCACAACAGGCTTTTAAAGATAGCGTAGTTGCAAGGGATTCTAGGATATCCAGTGCACGGCAAGTTATTCTGAGAATGGCATGTAGTAAGACGGGGTGAAAATCAGATTTGTGACAGACCATAGAGATGGGATAGGTAATTAAGGATGCAGGGCTGGTAAGATGGGGCAAGAGAACTTGCTAGGTCTCACAGTGAGAAACTCTCCAAAAAAAAGCTCAACACAATTCAGATGTTTCCAAACATGTAAGATTCAGCTCCTACTTTTAATTGTCTTAATTAAAAGCTGCCCCTTCTATTTCAAATTGCAGCCCACAAATTACACTTTGACTGAAAACCCAACCTATCAGCAAAATTAGACTTGTTTAGCTGACACTTACTTCCACTACAGGTACTTGTAGTTTTCCAAATCACTGTGTCTTTTAATATCCTAGGAATCCTACAAGCCATATGCTATTATAAAAACTTAAGAATTCAAGTAGATCCCACCAGTGTTGTAAAGTCAATTCTCAATAGGAGCCAAATCAGCACGAATATACTTTAGAAAGGCCAGTTGCATTCACAACTTTTGACCAGGATTTTATAGAAAGTTTATGCTTTCATTTGAGGGTGTGCCTGTGTGATGTAGTGTTTAAGACCAAGTACAATCCCCACATTAATTTACATAAAAATCGGCCATTTTGTATATATCGAGGCTGATACCTGGGATGAAGGGTTGACTTATGAAGAATGGCTAAATGGTTATGCCTTTATTCATAAAAATGAGAGATGATCTTAAATGGTTTCAAGAAGAGGTGGATGGATTTGTCAAATATCAGGGATTTAAAGGCTGTGAAGAGCTGACACAAACAAAGGAGTTGAGGCCTAGAGCAAATTAGCCATGAATTGGCAGGGAATGTTTAAGGGGCTGAATGGCCTCCTCCTGATCCTATTTCTCACGTTCTTATGTGCGCGCCAGCCGAAAACGAACTACTGGATGAATTTACCATGCCTGCCTGGAACTTTAGGGCAGCAGGGGATAATGTAATTGGGTGGGATGCAAAAATTCAGTTTCTGGTGGTGTTTACGTTTTGCTGTTAAATTCTCAGAACTTTGGAGACAGGTCTTTTTTTGCATCTATTAGCACCATGAATATTTATTAACATCCCAGCCTGCTAATATTGTGTTCAAAGTTGCAACCTTGTTTGGATTAAAAAAAACAGAAAACATGTACATTCACACACCCAACTACTGTATAGATATGAGATCCACGCTCAGTGCCCTGCGCAGCGATACGCATACTCTCGACCTCTGCCTCCATCAGCACTGCACTCAGCCTGTTTGTTGAGAACTGTCGACGTGACATCAGTCAATTTAACTTCTCTACTACCCACCTCACCCATTCAAACCTATCTCCCTGTAAACAGAGTGCACTCCATGCTCTCAGACCCAACCCTGGCTTCATACTCAAGGCTGCAGCCAAGGGTGTTGCTGTTGTTGTCTGATGGACTGACCTCTACATTACACAGGGTCACAGACACCTCTTCCTATCTCCCCCTGATCACGACCCCACCATGGAAACAAGGCTATTGTGTTTACGATGGTCACTAATCTCATCTTATTTGGGATCTCCTCCCCCACAGCCTCCAAGCTCATAGCCTGTTTCTACTTTCTTCCCAATTCCACAAACAGGACTGCCGAGAAAGAACCATTGTTTATGTCTGCTCCTGCTCCACAAAACTTATTTCTTCCTTCCTTGACTCCGTTTTTCTTCTCCCCTTGTCCAGTCCCCCTCCACGTACAGCTGCAATTCTTCTGATACTTTAAGTCAGTTTCAGAATTTTCAGTTTACAGCCTCCAGCTGCCTACTTTTCATCATGGACCTGGAATCCCTCTACACTTCCATCCCCCATCAATTTAGTCTTAGATCTTCACTTCTTCCTGGAAAGGAGGCTTGAACCGTCCTGAACCACCACCACCACCACCCTGTCACATCTAACTCATCCTCTCCTCATTTTGGACAACCTCTCATGTAACTCCTCTCACTTTCTTCAGATCAAAGGTATAGCCATAGGTACCCACACAGCACCATTACACCTGTCTCTTTGTGGAGTATATGGCACATTCCTTGTTTCAATTCCACTCAGGTCCTCTCTCCAGTACTTACTCCACACTTCTAGTGCTTCCTGTAAAGGTTCCATTCCATTCTCCCAGTTTCTCCGTTGGATCTGTTCTGACGATGCCATCTTCTGCAGGGGTCCTTTTTAAAACTTGGTCACAGGCTGGGGGCATTGCTGGCTAGGTCAATATTTAATTGCCCAAAGGGCAGTTTAAGGGGCAAACCACGTTGCTGTGGGTCTGGAGTCAAATGTAAGCCAGACCATGCAAAGCTGGCAGCTTTCCTCTCTCAAGGACATTAGCGAATCAGGTGGGTTTTTACAACAACGGTCAACATTGTGGTTAGCACTGCTGCCTCACAGCACCAGGGTCCCAGGTTCGATTCTAGCCTCGGGTGACTGTCTGTGTGGAGTTTGCACATTCTCCCCATGTCTGCGTGGGTTTCCTCTGGGTGCTCCAGTTTCCTCCCACAATCCAAAGATGTGCAGGTCGGGTGAATTGGCCATGCTAAATTGCCCATAGTCTTAGGTGCATTAGTCAGAGGGAAATGGGTCTGGGTGGGTTACTCTTCGGAGGGTCGGTGTGGATGGTTGGGCCGAATGGCCTGTTTCCACACTGTAGGGAATCTAATTATTAAACTCAATGGCAGATATTTGTTGAATTCAAATTCCACCATCTGGAATGATGGGATTTGAACCTGGGTCCCCAGAACATTGGGTCCCTGGATTAACAGTCTAGTAGCATTATCACGAGACTGTCGCGTCCCCTTGAAACACCCACCTTTTTCCTCCACCAAGGATTCCCACTACTGTGGTTGACAAGGCTCTTAGCAGAGTCCGATCCATTTCCCACACTTCTGCTCTCTTCCTTCTCTTCCCTCCACTGACTGAGGACCACGGAGTCGCTCTTTCCACCCCACCAGCCTCCACATCCAAAGGACCATGAGCCACCATCTCTGCAACCTCCAGCAGGATGCCAGCACCAGACACATATTCCCCTCCCCTCCCTTGTCAGCATTTTGCATTCTCTCTGGGCTCCATCTCCACCTGTCTGCTCTCTCCTTTTTCCCCTTATTAGCATATTTACCACCTTTTCCTAGCTGCGATCAGTCCTGAAGAAGGGTTACTGGACTCAAAACATTAACTCTGCCTTCTCTCTACAGATACTATGAGATTTGCTAAGTTTCTCCAGCAATTTCTGTTTGTTGTTTCTCCAGAACCTTAGCCTGGGCCTCTGGATAACTAGCCCAGCAACATCACCAGTGTCTTTCAACACAGTTTTACGGTGCCAACGGTGCTACACTGATACTTGCAATGAAGTGACTGACACACTTTGAGTGCATGAGGCATATGATGGAGAGGCTCAATACCCAACCTCCTGTGTAACCGTCCTCTACAGTGGCAACCTACAATACTAACTCTCATTCATTGAAGCATAAGGTATTGAGTAGACAGTAGGATGTATACAGTTAGAGAGTGCAACAGATCTTCTTTTGGAGCAATGGAGTTGGTTTTCTTGACCTACACATGAACACGGACCTCCGCAGCCATCTCTATCCAGGCTGCTTTCATCAGCTGGGATTGATTCTTGTAGCCATCCATAGGGAAGAAACATACCTTCCTTCTTGGACAGCCTCAGTAGAACCCTGAGGGAGATGTTGCTAAAGCTTAATGACATTTTTTGCCTGGTCTCTGACATCTTCAGTGGTGAGGCAAAGGGGATGGTGGGGAAGAGTGATGAGCTGAGATTGAGTGATGCTCCTGGATTGCAGAGAGTTAAGTGGGTGTCTTTTAAATATGGAGGGTGGAAGGTCCCAATAGGTCTCAGATATTCCTGCCCATAAAGTTTGGTGTTTTATGGGTGCATATGGGATGATAAGAGCATAGAGTGTAAGCATTCAAGAAAACCTGAGTCGCCCCACAGCATAGGTCCCTTTTGGCCTCTGCTTAAAACTTCAAGCATTAATTTTACATGCAACACAGAAGTAAAGTTCATTTGCAGCAATGATTTGCACTGAATTTCAGAGCACACTTGCACTTAGCCCCTTCCAGTGTGAGTGTCCTGAAGGAAAAGGAGGACCAGAGGAGGGAGTTATGAGAGTATGGGTAAAGTGTTGCATGAAAATATCCATCATGAATTGAAACTGGTTACTTTGAATCTCTCAGGTATTCAGTTACCATTGTGGCACCCAAAACTTCTCCAGAGAATATATAAAGAATGGGTCAAAGGGTTATTTAATCAAGTGGGTTACAAAATTGAAAGGGAAAAACAGGAAGTGCACAAGTTTGACAGGAGATGCTGCAGGCATTTCTACAGTTAATGGCCTAGATATCAGTGTTACATGTGATTGAAATTCAATCAATTCACTTCTCAAGTTAACAGGTATATTAAGATGCAATGAATGATAATACTAAAAACTGTGTAGTCAGGCAGGGGCACAACTAAAAATGCTACATTTCATGTCGTTAATGTCGTAGAATCACATACCTGATGTGATTAACAAGTTAACAAAGAAAGCAGAAAAGAATGGTCAACATCAGGTAAATGTAACTTTGCGTAGTATATATGGCAATTGGATTTTAGATGAACATTTCGAAGAAAAAGGATTTTTTTGAGAAAGGCACACTGGTTACATGCTAAGGTTCAGAAAAATAATCAGAGAATCAAGACAGGTTCTAAAAACATTAAGGAACATTCTTGGTAGGATGACTTCTGGAACTGGGGGAGTAGTATAAACACAACTGCATGGGTTCACATTATTTCACATCCTGTAGTCCTGTTAAGACATGATAATCTTAAAAACTGCAATGCGTGAAGCACAATGTTTATTATTCTATTACTCTTGCAATTTATTTACTGATCATTGTTCTGTAATTCACTTATTGGTTTGTTTATATCTGTACCGCATAATGAAATGGTGCATCATTTTAAGTTGTGCATGGTGTAGCAACTCAGCTTGGATATAAATTGATATGATGGGAAGAAGCTAATTACTAAAAATATTACTAAATCTTAAAAGTAATGAACAAAGAAGAGGGGCTGCGATACTGTAAACTTCAAACTTTAATAACTTAATGGATTGAAATAATGAACAATAACTGTCTGGTATAAACTGTTTCCCAAGATGAAAGGGGCAAAGAGAAACTGTTATAAAGGAATTAAAAGCATCATGCAAATTAACCATCTCTGGGAAGAAACAACACAAACAATTGGTTTCTGGGAGAGAAGAGATAACAAGTGCGTGATAATCTGCTCCCTCATGACAAATGGACAATTAAGTCTGCCAGCAGAAGGGATGTTCTGAGGTAAAGGAGGTAAATGCATGAACAGCTTTGCTTTAAATGGACAGCTAACCCCAAATATAACAAGGAACAGAGGAGCTACTTCTGATAAAGAAGACAAGCTCCAGACTTGAGGTTTGCAGAAATGTGATCAATGTTGAGGATGAAAAACTCTATTGAATCATCAATAATGTCACAGCACAAACTTGAAAGAGAGAAAATTACTTAAGAATCCAATACCAGGACAAGTCTGTAGCAGAACTTCAAAAAGGACAACACTGCATAGAATCCCTACAGTGTGAAAACAGACCCTTCGGCCTAACAAGTCCAGACTGATCCTTGAAAAAGTAACCCAACCAAATGCATTCCCCCTACCCTATTATCCCACATTTACCCATGACTAATCTAACCTACACATCCCTAAACACTATTGGCAATTTCCCATGACCAATCCACCCTAACCTGCTCAGCTTTGAATTGTGGGAGGAAACCAGAGCACCCATTTGAAACCCACACAGACATGGAGAGAATATACAAACTCCATACAGAGACAGTCGCCTGAGGCTGGAATCGAACCTGGGTCCCTAGCTGCCCATAAGAATCGAATTCTGGACACTTCTAGAGACAGACTGCTTTTAAGTGGAATCCTGGCCAGATTCCATCATTAAATCGGGTAATAGCCAAGTTGGGTTGAGGGGCTTAACCTACTTACTGGAGTGGTCTTATTTTGGTTGCTACATGCAATAAAGTTTAAATTGTTGTTTCAGCATTTGATGGTCCTTGAGGTTGTTTAGGATAAATGTCAGGGCTATTGAACCGGAATGCCTGACTCAAGAGAGGAAGTGCTATTGTCAATGGCTATGCATTTGTGAAGAAAGGTTGACTGGTGAATAATGCCACCCTCAGAAGAGTTATATCACACAACTTCCAGCAACTGATGAAGGGAAACAAACAGGCCCTCTTCAGGCTTGAAATGCTATCAATATCGAGCAAAACAGTTTTTTTTCCCTTACACAGGTCTGATGGCATCTCCTCTGATGACATTCACACCCCCAGACACTTCAGCTACGTAGGAGCCAATCACACAGTTGTTGGCTAGCAGGAGGCCTTTATCATTGATAGTCTGTGGGCTACTTGTTGCAGACCTAATCTCCATCAGACATACCCTTTGGCTCCATCATATCAGTAACTAGACCTTCCCCACTGCTTGAACCAACAGCTGTGTAAACAGCACCTACAATGAGTGTCAGGTGAACTTGCTTCTGTAAAATGCAGCAATCCTTCAATAATTCTTGGCTTTTATACTAGTCCTTTGCCGATTTCCAACTTCAGTCAAAAATACAGAAAAATAACAAGATATGGTCCTTGTACTATACTTCTATTTATTCTTTCAAGGGATGTGGGCATCATTGAAATAATATATTGGCCCTCTCCAACTGCCTTTGAGAACTGCTGCAATCCATATAAACATACAAAAGGAAGAAGAGTAGGCCACTTGAGAACCCCAAGCCATTCAAGAGGATCATACTGTTTGGTTGGCATCTACCCCCGATAATCGTAGATTCTTGTTTGGCAAAGAAATCAATCTATCTCTGCCTTAAAAGTATTCAATGACCCTACTACCACTGCCTTGTAAGACAGGGAGTTCAAAAATCACATGACCCTCCTTTGCCGTTAGTATATACCATATATCTAAATAGCAATATATATTATAAAATATAAATAATATTAGAGATATATATATATAAAAAAAATAAAAAATATAGATATAGTAATGTAGCTTCACCTCAAGGTGATGTGAGGCTTGGAGAGGAACTTGCAGACACTGGTCATAGTCATAGAGATGTGCAGCGTGGAAACAGACCCTTTGGCCCAACCTGTCGATGCCGACCAGATATCCCAACCCAATCTAGTCCCACCTGCCAGCACCCGGCCCATATCCCTCCAAACCCTTCCTATTCATATACCCATCCAAATGCCTCTTCAATGTTGCAATTGTACCAGCCTCCACCACATCCTCTGGCAGCTCATTCCATACACGTACCTAGTGTGAAAAAGCTGCCCCTTAGGTCTCTTTTATATCTTTCCCCTCTCACCCTAAACCTATGCCCTCTAGTTGTGGGCTCCCGGCCCCAGGGAAAAGACTTTGTCTATTTACCCTATCCATGCCCCTCATAATTTTGTAGACCTCTAAGGTCAACCCTCAGCCTCCGACCTCCAGGGAAAACAGCCCCAGCCTGTTCAGCCTCTCCCTATAGTTCAAATCCTCCAACCCTGGCCACAACCTTGTAAATTTTTTCTGAACTCTTTCAAGTTTCACAACATCTTTCCGATGGGAAGGAGACCAGAATTGCACACAATATTCCAATAGTGGCCTAACCAATGTCCTGTACAGCCACAACATGACCTCCCAACTCCTGTACTCAATACTCTGACCAATAAAGGAAAGCATACCAAAGCTTCTTCACTATCCTATCTACCTGCGACTCCACTTTCAAGGGGCTATGATCCTGCACTCCAAGGTCTCTTTGTTCAGCAACACTCCCTAGGACCTTACCATTAAGTGTATAAGTCCTTTCCCACGTGTCTGCTGCTCTTGTCCTTTTAAGGGGTAGAGATTGTGGGTTTGGAAAGAGCTGTTAAAACAGCCTTGTCGAGTTACTACAATGAATGTTATAGATGCTACACACTGCTGGCATTGTGTGCTAGTGGTGTACACAGTGAGCGTTGGAAGGTGGTGGACATGGTGCTGATGAAGCAGCCAGCTTTTTTCCTGGATGTTGTTTAGCTTTTTAAGTGTTGTTGGAGCTGCACTCATCTAGCAAGTGGAGACAAGGGGGGGTGGGGGACAGAATCTCATTAGAAACCTATAAAATTATAACAGGACCAGACAGGTTAGATGTCAGAAGGACGTCCCCGATGGTCCAGCACCAGGTCATAATTTAAAGCGAAGGGGTTGTTGGCCGGGGGCTGCTCACACATAAAAACAGCAAGCTTGTAAACTGAAGTTACCTGAGCTCCAGCCACTGGTTTGAACCAGTTGAGGCCTGATGATGACATAAGGTGCAAGTCCTTATTTGGAGGAAGAATAATGAAGTAATCCTAAGGGTCTCCTTGGAGTGAGCCTGTAGTGGGAAGACACCAGCGCTCAGATGAGCTGAGAGCCAAAAAGAACAAGACACCACAATTCAGGAAGATAAGGAAAAAGGATAGGAATGAAAGATTTCAGTGTGCCATCAACAAGAACTTTGGAGAGCAATCTTTGTGAAGTGGAACCCCATAACTCAAAAGTGTGGAGAAGACACCGCAGACCTGGGAGTAGTGCCTGGCCAGCGTAATCTTCTATTGTTGGGTAACAGCTTTTATTTTGCTGACTGCTCAGGGAGAGCATCTTTCAAAAGCTAATGGGATTCAGGTTTAAATTTTCGCCTTGTTTGGATTGCATACTTGCTGTTAACCTTCTTCGAACCAAACGGTGTGAGTTGTATGTCTGTTTTAACTTAACTAACAAAGGATGTCGTTAGTAAATATGGATTTGACTCTTTTTCTCTTTGTACTGGGCTAATAACTGCTGTTTAGGGAGTTAACAGGCAACAGGGTACACCTTTTGGGACTGAGATGCGGAGAAACGTCTTCACCCAGAGCATAGTGAGCCTGAATTCACTGCCACAGAAAGTGGTTGAGGCCAAAACAAGGTGTTTGCAGGGAGGGAGTAGATATAGTTCTTATGGCTAAACTGATCAAGGGATTCAGGGGGAGGGGAGAAGGGGTAGGATTAAAAAAAAGGTACTGAGCTCAATGATCAGCCATGAGCTCGAGGAGTTGAATGGCTACTCCCACTTCTATGTTCCCACTTCTCTTAATTTATCTGTATTGTGATTGTATCTTTCACAATTAAGTGACAACATTTATGACAATTTGGGAGCAGAGAAACAAAATTAGTAAGACTTTAATGATTTCTGTCTCAGTAAATATGGAGGCATTGAGAAACACAAAATTAAGGAGGACAGTTATAGGCTGACAAAAACTTCAATTTTTAAGTGTGAACATTGAAATCTATAATGGAGAAAAGATCAACAATGATATGTGCATTCAGACATCTGATTGTTATCATAAAACCTATATGCTCCAGTATATGGCATTGTTCTAAAGTCAGATTTCACAAGGACAGTATAGAAACGAAAGATTCTGCTGCTGGAGGAGGATGGGTATCACCGTTTTACCCCAAATTCTAACTATTACACACCATGTAATTCCTTGGTGCAAAACAAACCAAACAGGTCAAACTCAATTTCTCTGAAGTCTGCAAACTGGATTCCAAAATGAAATGCCTGATTTACCTTCTGCGTGAAATTGCTGGAGTTATTCTTTCACCAAAAGCCAGAGGCATTGCATTCCTACATGACAGGCAAACCTCCAGTTTGGTGAATTTGCTCATATCACTCCTAAATCCAAAAAAGAGCACTTTTATCGCATTATTCATGGCCACCAAATGCCTCAAAGCACTTCACAAGTCAATGCAATAACACTTAATATTCTCTGCTGTAATTCAGGAAATACATCAACTAATTTTGCACACAGCAAATTCTCACAGATAACAATGTGATCATGACCAGAAAATCTGCTCTTTTTGGTGTTAGTTGAGCAATAAAATTTGGTCTGTACACCAGGTTTAACCTCTTTTCCATCAACAGTATTGTATTCACAGAAAAACTTACTACAAGCCGACAAACTTCTGTAACTATTTGAGTCTTTGTACCTTACTGCTCAAAAATATTAATCTGTTCCTCCCAGTTAGAATTGGAATTAGATTCTATTGTCCCGTGTACTCAAGTTTAGGAATACAGGAGTACAGTGAAAAGTGTACAAAATCACCATTCTCCGTCACCATCCTGGTTACAAAAAACAGAACTTAAAAAAAACCAACAGCAGAAATAAAAGAACACTTGAAATTACGACAGGGTGGATTTGATCAGGCCTTTTTTCTTCTTTTAGCTCAAAAAGCAGGGGAGCTGTTATTCTTACTCGGAAGAATTTCCCTTTCAAAATCCTAAATCAGATAAAAGACGAATCTGGACGATATATTCTGATTACAGCCCTTATAAATGGAGAGAAATATGGGATTTTAAATTTGTATTGCCCCCCGGCACATCCTTTTAAATTTATAACAGAAGCCTTCTCAAAACTGATGGCTCTTGGTGCTCATCATACAATTATAGGGGGAGACTTTAATTGTATTATGGATCCGGAAATAGATAGGATTCCCAAGAGTACTGCAGGAGTATCTCCCAGATCTAGACAATTGGTGGATTTGAACAAAGAATTCGGACTAGTAGATGTATGGAGATGCCTTCATCCACAGGGCAGAGATTTTTCTTTTTACCCCAATCCACATAAAAATCATACCAGAATCGATGTTTTTTGCCCCCTCGATTTTTAAAAATTCCATATCATCCTGTAAAATAGGCAGTATAGCAATTTCCAATCACGCTGCTGTATATATGGAAATCAAGGCGAGGAACAATGAGACATCCCCCCGGCATCGGCGTATGGACCCCTTCCTGATGAAAGATAGTAAATTTGTAAAATATTTCTCTCAAGAATTTAAAACTTTTTTAGAAATTAATACAGGGACGGCTAGCAACCCATCAATGATGTGGGAGACCATCAAAGCTTACGCGTGAGGTTTGATCATCTCCTACTCAGCGACTCAGAAAAAATTAAAGGGAGAACAACAGAGTCTGCTCGAAGCTCGCTTAAAAGCAGCTGAAACAGCATATACTGACAGACCTTCTATTATCAAATTGCAAAGGATTACGGTCCTTAGGGCAGCTCTAAACACCACGCTTACCCAAACGGCTAAGAGAGAAATATCATTTGCAAAACAAAAGGTTATATGAATTTGGCGATAAACCTGATAGATACTTCGTATTTCTCGCAAAGAAAAAGAAGGCCCCTCAAACTATCACGTCTATCAAGGAAAGTACGGGTATTCTGACACATGATCATAAAAGGATTAACACAATCTTTAGAAAATTTTATTCCGATTTATGTAAATTGCAGGATTGTGAAGACAGGACTAGGAGGATGCAATCATTTTTTAAAAATTTGACCTTTCCGGACCTAACTCCGGAACAGGTATCGGTCTTGAATGTTCCCCTAACAATCCAAGAAATACTTGATGCAATCAGGCAACTTCAGAGCGGTAAGGCACCTGGCCCAGATGGTTTTCAAGCTGAATTCTATAAAGAGCTTACAGGAATATTGGCTGGTCCACTTATGGACATGTATAACTACTCATACAGTCAGGGCTGTCTCCCGCCTTCGCTGAAAGAGGCAAATATCTCTCTTATCCTCAAAAAAGGAAAGGACCCAGAAGATTGTGAGTCATACAGACCAATATCCTTGCTAAATATAGATTTTAAAATCCTTTCTAAAACGTTAGCATTGAGACTAGAAAGGGTATTGCCACATATCATAAAGGAGGATCAGACAGGGTTTAAGGTCAGTAGTCAACCAATAATGTTAGAAGGGTTTTGAATATGATTCAAGCCTGCCATCAGGGAAAGATACCAGGAGTGGTAGTCTCATTAGACGCAGAAAAGGCATTTGATAGGGTTGAATGGTCATATTTATTTTACACATTGAAAAGGTTTGGCGTTGGAAAGGTGTTTACCAAATGGGTCTCAACATTGTATAGTGATCCCAAAGCAGTTGTGATTACGAATGGATTAGACTCGGATAGCTTCAGTGTGGGTAGGGGCTGCCGTCAAGGATGTCCTCTCTCACCATTGCTATTTACGCTAGTAATTGAGGCACTAGCAGAAGCTATACGGGCTGACCCTAATATAATGGACCCGAGAATTGGTACAGGTAAACATAAAATTACCCTTTATGCAGATGATGTTCGCCTATTCTTCAATAATCCCTGTTGCCCGTGCCTTGCTTAATCCAAGTTATTAAACCATTTAGTGCATTCTCAGGCTATAAAATTAACTTCTCAAAATCGGAGGCTATGCCAATGAGTGCCTTTGCTAGTATATCCCACTTACCCTTTCGGTGGTCCCTGGAGGGTTTCTTATATTTAGGTATTTTTATTACTCCAGTATTTGGTCAGCTGTATAAGGCTAACTTTGTGCATTTACTGGAAAGGATAAGGCAGGACCTCCAGCGATGGGGAGACCTTCCAATTTCCTGGCTGGGTAGAATAGCACCAATTAAAATTAATGCCCTGCCCCGTCTCCTATACCCTATGAGAATGCTTCCGGTGATGCTGCCGAGGGTGGCACTATGTAAATTATATGGCTGGCTGGGTTCCTTTATCTGGAATCATAGACGGCCCCTCGTTAAGCTGAAGAAGCTACAGCTTCCACAGGCAAGGGGAGGACTGGACTTCCCAGACTTTAGGAAATATCAGTTAAGTTCCCTATTAAGTTACATAGCTGATTGATTGAGAGTCAGACAAGACCCAATCTGGTTGGATATCGAGGCCTCTCAAGTAAAATACCCACTTAGGGGCGGCACGGTGGCATAGTGGTTAGCACTGCTGCCTCACAGCGCCAGGGACCTGGGTTCAATTCCCGCCTCAGGCGACTGACTGTGTGGAGTTTGCACGTTCTCCCCGTGTCTGCGTGGGTTTCCTCCGGGTGCTCCGGTTTCCTCCCAACAGTCCAAAGATGTGCGGGTCAGGTGAATTGGCCATGCTAAATTGCCTGTAGTGTTAGGTAAGGGGTATATGTAGGGGTATGGGTGGGTTGCGCTTCGGCGGGTCGGTGTGGACTTGTTGGGCCGAAGGGCCTGTTTCCACACTGTAAGTAATCTAATCTTATTATTTTCAGACAAGAGGAAAATCATTACGGATCACTGTAAAAACCCTATAATACTAAACACAATTAAAGCTTGGAATATAATGCGGCATAATGAGGGCAACTCACATAAAACATCCCCCTATGCTCCGATAGTGGGAGCATGGGGATTTCAACCGGGGTTTACAGATGCCACTTTCAAACTCTGGAGATCCAGGGGTATCTCATGTTTAGGGGATCTGTTTAAAGAAGGGGACCTGATGTCTTTTGAACAGCTGCGTCAGAAATTCGGATTACCTAATGGAGACCTCTTTCGATACTTCCAAATTTGAGATTACACACAGAAGACTACATTATTAGCTAGTCTTTATAAATCAGATAAAGAATGTGGAGTGCTATGGCCAATGGGGGTATCTTCTGTCAGTACTGTTTATCATTTATTACATGAAGTATCGGGAGATATGGACAATCTGCTTAAAACATGGGATCAGGATTTGGGACTAGAAATCTCCATAGAAACGTGGAATGACATTTGGGAAAAAGCCAGAAGAATCACCATCTGCAAAAGAACTCAGGCTATTCAGCTGAAGATACTTCATAGGGCCCATATAGCACCGGATTGATTGGCAAAATTTAAGGCAGGCGCATCTCCAATGTGTCCCAAATGTAAAATAGAGGTGGGCACTCTTGTACATTGCTTATGGACCTGTCATAAGGTCCGTAGATATTGGACTAAAGTAGCAAGTGCTCTGACAGAAATCCTAGGAACGGAAATTAGAGTGAACCCTGTATCTCTCCTTTTGGGCTTTTCGAACTTTCCCTCCCTGGATATGCATGGGAAGAGATTATTTTCTATTCTCTCTTTCTGTGCAAGGAAAAAAGTTTAGGTGAACTGGGTGGCTGAGGGCCCCCCGGACTTTCAAATTGGCCCAGATTAATGATGGAAAGTATTCCCCTTGTCTTCCTTACAAATATGGTGCACCAAAAGGCCGCATTATTCCATAAAATATGGCAGCCCTTCTTGAATTATATAAATACAGATATTTTGGCCATCCTAACAAGGGCTTTTATTTAATGGAGATGGCGAACCTGGCTGGTCCGGGGCCCCTTGGGAGAGGAATCCCGCACGAATACGGGTTTTGTTACATTTGATGTTAATACATTCCGAGCATGGATCTCACTACCCAATTTCTGTGTTATCCGTCGGGTTTTTTTTCTCTCTTATTTGAATAATGTGAGAGACTTAATTATACACTCTGGTTAGTAGTAGGTTAGATTAGTAGTTAGTTGAGTTTTGTTTTTTTTCTCTCTCGGTATTTTTCTTTTGTTAAATTTTGGTTATTATTTATTTAAGATTTAATTGTATATAATGTTTATACTTGGGTTTTTTTTATTTTTGTAAACTTGTAAAAATGTTAAATTTTCAATAAAAATAACTATAAAAAAAGGCACAACAACGCCTCCTTCTTCCTTAGGAGACTAAGGAAATTCGGCATTTCCATGAGAACTCTTTCAACTTCTATAAATGCATCATTGAAAGCATTCTATCTGGGTGCATCACAGCATGGCATAGGACAACTGTAGTTTCTTACGGTCCTGGGCAGAGCAGAGAGTTGTGAACACAGTCCAGTCCATCACGTAAACCAACCTTCCATTCATTGGCTCCATCAACAGTTTTTGCTGCCTCGGAAAGGCAGCTAACAAAGACCCCTCCCGCCTTGGTTATAATCTCTTCCAACCTCTTCCATCAGGCAGTAGGTACAAAAGCGGAGGTCCATGTACCAACAGGTTCAGGAACAGCTTCTTCCTTGCTGTTATTAGACTTCTTGATCTTGCTTTTTGTGCCCTTTCACTGTAGTTGTAACTTTGCGTATCTCGCTCTGTTCAATCTTTGTATGGTACAATCTGCCTGTTCTGCACTTAGGTAATAACATGATACTAAATCAAATTAAAAACAACCACATTCATTCCATTTCCTGTACTTTTTCTTTCAGCCTTTCCCCCAACCCACTCTTTCTTTTCTTACAACAAAGCTAGTCTGGTCTTCAGCTAAAGCCCAGCAGCATTTAGTTTTTCCAAATTAACAGGACAACCCTACATTTGCCCTCATTTTGAATAGGAGTGAGGATCTAATCTGATCACAAAATACTTATGTTTACTCTCTAGTCTGTCCTCTTATTTCCAAAGATGATTCCCTGAGCAACTTCCTATGCAACTACAGCAGATGCAAAACATGCCCTTCACCTCCTTTTAAAGCAGTGGCCAGGCTCCCACACATTTCTTCCATTTAAGGCAATAATTTACATGTTCGTTGTCCAATGGAGATAACAAATTCAAATTAGAAGACGTTTTTGCCATACAATTTAGTTTGGCTCATTATTAATGCTGACTCGCACCATTCTTTAACTGCCCACTCTGTTCCAATTAAGATCAGTGCAAACTTCAGCAACAGTATCTTTGCTCATTTACAAAAAAAGGAGTAGGCCATGCAGTCTTGAGGATGCTCCACCATTCAATAACATCATGGCTGATCGGATTACAACTTCAAATCCACATTTCCATCTACTCTTAATAACACATTTCCCACTTTCTTGAGAAATCTTTATTCAACACTGTTCCAAAGATATTCAATGACTCTGCTTAAGCCCTTTTCAGGAAGTGAGTCCAAAGACTCATTGAGAAAAAAATAAATTCTCATCTGTCTTAAAATGGGCAACCTCGGTTTTTAAACTAGTGACCCCAGTTATAGACTATCCAAGAGGAAACATCCTTTTCACATCCACTCTGTCAAGACATATACATATACATCAGAACAGCACAGGATCGGGCCCTTCGGCCCATGAACATGACAACAAATTAAACAATCCCTTCTGCCTGCCCTTAGTCCATTTCCCCCCATTCCTTGCATATTTATACATTTATTTAAAAGTGTTTTAAAAATCCCTCTTGTATCTGCCCTTACCACTGCTCGTGGCAGTGTGTGCCAGGCTCCTATCACTCTTAAAAAAACTTGTCCCTCACAACTCCATTGAACTTGCCCTCTCAGGACCTTATATGTTTCAATTAACTCATCACTTACTCAGTTAAAATCCTGCAGATACAAGCCTACCCTGGCAAACCCTTCCTTGTAAGACAAGCTGCCCATTTCAGGAATCAGTCTCGCAAACATTCTTTGAACTGCTTTCAACTCAATAAGGTGAGCCACACTGCAACAGTATCCAGATGCAATCTCACTAGTGCCCTGTAGAATTGAAGCATAACCACCCTAATTGTGTGGTTTTGGGCACTAAGTGACTCTCTGGTGTAAACAGCTGAAATAACTCCACACAGGCTGGTATCCTGTCACCACGTCACCCTTTACTTACATGTGCAGAGTCCTTGACACTGACCCAGCTACCTCAGACGCAGCTCTCAGAGTGAACAGAACCTCTCATACTCCTGTTAATTTTGCTTCTCTTCACCACCCAACTCCACTTCACCCGTGGTTGGGTGTCTGATCAGACTCAGTAAAAAAAAAATTATTCTATACTTTCACCACCTGGAAAAAACACCCTTGTGGCCAGTGAACCATTATCAAGCAAAGCCTAATACAGGCAATGTCTATGGGGGGAAAGTGAAGAGGAAGGGTAAGGACTAAACCAAAATAGAATTGGAGGAGAAAATAAAGCACTCCACCCCCCATGGTGCCCACCTCTCCCTAAAGATGTCAAGTGTGCTGGTGAACACCATGTACTCCTTCTTGAAGGCCAACCGGGCTCAAATAGAACCACTGAAGAGGGGCAGATAGTTGGCAGAGACTATCCCCCTCCATGGCCCGCTGCCTGGACCAGTTTATAGCCTGGCCAAGCCCAGGAGCAGACCCACAGGAGGTCCTCCAATCTGCCCACACCCCTCAGCACTGGGTGCCCAAAGATCAGGAGAATGGGGCTGAAGTGCAAACAAAAACGTAGCTAAAAGGTTTTTCAAATAACTAAAAAGGGAGTGCAAACACCCACAACCAATTTATACACAGTCCACGGACTCCACAGCACCATAAAATAAGTGGTTGGGCTGGGAGTCCGTGAACCACAGCAATCTGTGATAATATGGGACAGCTTCATCCAACACCCTTCACCCCAGATCCCAGAAAGAGGGAAGAATCCCGCACAGAAAGCCTTCCACTGGGGATCCCCGCTGCCCAGTGATAAATAGACACACCAAGTCCTGTCTGGCCAGTGGATAAAGGACAAAGGATAGATGATGTGCAATACCAGTTTGTACATAAGCTGCCATTTCAACTCCCTGAAAGGCATACAACACACATTCCAAAGGTGGCTCAGGTTATGAGGCACAGGGCCCGAGGGAGATGTGGGATCCTGGAGCTAATGTGAAATTCCATCCGAAAAGGTGTACATGCAAATGGCCCTTTGGTTTCCCCCATTGCCACCAGTTTTTCCAGGACCAGATCTTTCTGCATCCAAAGTCTGATATCGGCAGCTGTGACTGGAAGCATGTCCAAAACATTTCAAACCATTTTGGACTCTTCCAGTGGCGGTACCACTGGTGATGTATCTGCCAGGGGGAACACATCTGCATTTGCTATTTGGCCTCCAGGATGGTGTTCCATCTTGCAATTATATTCCCTCAGCATTAGAGCCCACCGCTGAATTTGGCCTGAGGCTATGGGCTGCACTGCTTTGTCCTCTCGGAGTAGACTTAACAGGGGTTTGAGCTCCATTATTATTACAAAATGTATGTTCACAAAGGTATTGGTGGAACTTCCTGACTCCAGATAAGACCAGCAAACCTTCCTTCTTTATCTTGGTATATTTATGCTCTGCATTAGCCAAGTTTAGATGCATACACTATTTCACATTCCTTACCACTAGGCCACCTATGAGTTCATACCATCCCGAGGACATATGAGGAGGTATTGCATATGAACCGAGTGGCCTGGTGGGTAAACGGTGACGCGGACAAGAGAATAGGGCTGTATGCATGAGGCTGGATGCTACAAGCAGCATGTGGCTGCCGTGCCATGAAATTGCTGTCGAGAGACAATGCTGGTTTGCTGACACTGGTCTGGGTGTACAGCAGCCTTTCAAAGATGGTATTGGAACAGAGATAGATAGGTTCTTATGGAACAAGTGAAGCCAGCCCTTTGACAGATATCTGGCACAAGGAGAGTTGTTCTAAGAATGGCAAGTTTAGGATGGGGCTAGAATCAGACAGAATACCATAGAGGAGAGGTACACAGCTAATGAGGCAAGAGTGAGAAGATATATCAGTAAACCGTGCTAGGCCTCATGGCAAAAAAAAGCCCCCAAAAAGTTAAACACAACTCCTGGGGCCAAAAGAAAATGCAAGGTTCAGCTGTATGCAATACGGTTGTTAACGCCAATTATTTGATTGGTTTCAGCCAAATCTGGGAAGAACATTTACACCACTTGACTGAACTCTTTGGCTGGCTAGAAAAAGCCAATTTGGTTATGAAGTTAGTGAAGATTGAACTTGCCAAGACAAAGGTAACTTATTTGGGCCACAATGTGGGACAAGACCAAGAGAGAGGTGATGGTACAGGGTATTTTGGATTTTTCTGTGCCTGGGACAAAGCATGAAATGTTTGATGAGTGGATTCTACTGCAAGTTTGTTCCAAACTTCAGCACTGTCAGTGCACCTTTCCAAATTTGCTGAAGGCAGGCAGAAATTGTGAATAGACGCAAGAGTGTCAAAGTGCCTTTGAAATCTTGAAAGCTGTGCTCAGAACTGCACTGGTTTTAGTCAAGCCTAATTATGAGGACTCCTTTCAAATTGGTGTTTGATGTTAGCGACATTGGTGCGGGGTCAGTTTTCGTGCATGAATAAGAAATGCCACAGCCTGACACCGATTAGTCAAAGAAATTGACGCATGTCAGCAAAAATATTCAATAATTGAGAAGCAGACATTAAGTTTTGTGTTGTCTACACATCATTCTGAAATAGACATTACCAACGTGGAAAGAACTGGTAATTATACAACAAAAATCCTTTTGATTTTCTTGGAAATATTTCAGGACAAGAACTTATAATTATTTTGGTGGAGTTCAATTCCCTAACCACATAATTTGAAAATCATTCAATGGCCTGGAAAAGAAAATGCTTTTTTGAGAGGATGTGTGATGGACCACCAAGAGCTATGGTGCCCATGGACGTCTGCAAAATATGGTTACTGTGTAATTCCTCTTATCTTTAATGTTGATGACATGGAGGTGCCAGTGTTGGACTGGGATGGACAAGGTCAGAATTCACACAACACCAGCTTATAGTCCAATGGGTTTATTTGAAATCACAAGCTTTTGCAGCGCTGCTCCTTTGACAGGTGAAGACTTTGGTGATCTTTAGTGTCAATATGTTAATACTGTTAATGTGACATATAAATAGTATTAACAACTTTTGATAGGTCATGAAAAATGTCTCTTAAAAGATACATTTTCATTCTTCGCAAGTGTGATATAAAGGATGTGATTTATAGATAATGATTGTGTTTAATGATTAACATGTCCATATTTCTAGAGCCATGAGTTTTTTTTATATTAAAAAGCAGCACGAGAGGGGGAATTCCTTGGATGACAATGGGAATTCATTTGCATTCGGAGAGCTTTACGAGCGGACAGAGTAAATACTGAGGAGTGTTATCTTGCTTTCAATTCAGAAGAATATTACATTGCTTTGTTTCGCTTAGGAGAAGTACTCATAGCTTGGAAAGCTTTTGGTTTGTTTGCAGAAGTTCTGTTGAAGTTGAATGTCTGAGAAAGTTTCTCCTAAAGAAAGGAATTAGTTCAGAAGTTAGGAAATAGGTTACATCAGTGTAAGGGCTTTTCATTGAAAAGTTCCAGACGGGTTTGGTTACAGTCCTGCTGAAGTTATTTGAAGCTGAGAAAGTGTAAGCTCAGTTCGGTGGCTAATCAAGGAACAGGCCACTAAATGTTCACGAGTAGGATTTGAAAGAAAGCTAAATTTATATATATGTATATTTATTATGTGACAGAAGTGAATGCCCTCTGGCATTTAAGTAAAGTGACAAAGTTGGGATTGATGGGATTGTAGTTTACTATGCTTCAAATCTTTAAAAATCCATTATATCTAAATTGTTTGGTTTGTTCATTTTGTTTTTTTTTTCTTTTGTGTAACAAACTTGCATTTTACTATTAAAATCAAATTACAACATTGTTGCTGGTGCTTCAGTAAAAGGCTACCTCATTAAATAACAAATACAAAATAATGATCTCTCAAGCCAAATTTAAGTCTGGGATCTAACTTGTCCAGCAATAACATCAGATAAGATCATAACAATATTACTTGCTAGCTTTCTCTGAGGCTCTAATTTCTTCCTCCTTTCTGCTCTTTTAGTTCTTTATGTTCTGCCCAATCTTCTGACCTGTCACTCATCTTTTGCAGGATCATGCGCTTTTTCTTTCAAATTTGATGCTTTCGTTTTTTCAGTTAGCAATGGGTGGCTTGCATTTCTCTTGGACGATTTCTTTCTTATTGAAAGTAACTCTTCGGAGTCTTCCAAAATAACACTTTAAGCGTCTGTCACTGCATTTTGTTTCTTTCATTCATGAGACGTAAGCTGCCATTCTCGAGTTGCCTTTCAGGAGACAGTGGACAGCTGCCTTCTTGAAGTGTTGCATTTAGTGTAGGTACATCGATAATTCTGTTGGGAAGGGAGTTCTAAGATTTTGACCCAGCAACACTAAGTAAACAGCAATATACTTCCAAGTGAGAATGGTGAGTGGATTGGAGGGGAACTTGAAGGTGATGATGTTCTGACATAGCTGGTGCCCTTGTTCTTTTAATGGTTGTGGGTTTGAAAGATGGTTCAAAGGAGCGTTGGTGAGTTTCTGCTCTGCATCTTGTATATACACTGCTGCTGAGTGACAGTGGAGGACAGAGTGAATAGTTGTTGAGACAGCACCAATATTTTATCCTGAAAGCTGTCAAGTTTCTTGAGTGGCATTAGAGCTACCCTGATCCAGGCAAGTAGAGAGCATTCCAATGCACTGCCAACTTGTGCCTTGTAGATGGTGAACAGGCTTTAGGGAATTATTTATTGCAAGATTCTTAGTGTCTGAACTGCTCTTGTAGTCAATATATTTATATGATTAGTCTGGCTCAGTTTCTGGTCAATAGCAACCCCCACTATAGGTTGATAGAACATAGAAGGATACAGCGCAGTACAGGCCCTTCGGCCCTCGATGTTGCGGCGACCGAATCCTACCTAACCTATACTAGCCCAATAACTTCCAAATGCCTATCCAATGCCCGCTTAAGTGACCATAAAGAAAGAGAGTTCACCACTGATACGGGCAGGGCATTCCACGAACTCTCAACCCGCTGTGTGAAGAATCTACCCCTAACATCTGTCCTATACCTACCACCCCTTAATTTAAAGCTATGTCCCCTAGTAACACCTGACTCCATTAGCGGTAAAAGGTTCTTAGTATCTACCCTATCTAAACCCCTAATCATCTTATACACTTCTATCAGATCTCCCCTAAACCTTCTCTTCTATGTACGGGGATGGTCCTGGCATGCTCTCCTGCATTCTCCATTAAAGCAGGGTTGATCCCATCTTGGTGATAATACTCAAGTGGTCTTGCTCTCAAACAAAAGATGCATTAGAAGACTATAAGGAGGAGGCAGAATGCTTGGTATCATGGTATAAAGATAACAATCTTTCCCCATCAGCAAAACTAAAGAACTAATCATTGACTTCAGGAAGAAGAGGAGGAAGACACACCAATGGAGCAGAGGTGGAGAGGATTGACAGCATCAAGGTTATTGGAGTGATGATAACCAACAATCTTCCCTAGACTTCCCCCATCAACCCATCGATGCAACAGTTAAGGCGGGACAACCATACCACCTCTTCCTCAAAGATTAGGAAATACAGCATGTCCATATGGACAGCATGATGGCTCAGTGGTTAGCACCACTGCCTCTCAGCACCAGGGAGCTGAGTTTGATTCTAGCCTCAGGCAACTGTTTGCATTGGGTTTGTGCATTTTCCCAGTGTCTGCATAGGCTTCCTCCTACAATCCAAAGATGTAGGGGTTAGAGGAATTGGCTATGCTAACTTTCCCAGAGTGTTTCAGGGACATGTAGGTTACATGCATTATTCAGGGGTAAACAGTAATAGGGTAAGGGAATAGGTCTGCGTGGGATACTCTCCCAGCCCGTTTCCACACGGAGGATTCTAGGACATTCACCTACTTTAACAGATGCAAAGTATTATAGCTGGCTGCATAACAGCCTAGTACAGCAACTGCTCTGCCCAGGACCATAAGAAACTACATAAGTTGTGTACACAGCCCAGACAGAAATCACAAGCCAACCTCTCATCCATTAACACCATCTACTTTTCTCACTGCCATGGAAAAGGCTACCAGACCCCTCACTAATACTCTCTCCCAACCTCTTCCTAAGACAGAAGATACAGAAGCTGAAACACATACCAAACATATTCAAGAACATTGGTCCCTGCGTTTTAGACTGTTGCATGGCCCGTTCGAATTTCACATCGATCTTGCAGCTATAACCTTGTAGGCCTCATTCTGTCTAAATACCCTATGTCTCAACTACATACAAAACCAAAAAAAGTCACTATACTTAGGTACATGTGACAACAATAAATCAAATCAGTTGATGGGTAGGTGGTACATTATAATCAGATGTTTCCTTGCCATTTGACCAGATACTGAGACTTCATGGTCTGGAAGCAGCATTGAGCAACTCCCTTGACTGTATACCATCATGCTACCACCTCTGCTGCATCTTCCCTGTCAGTCAGACAGGACATGTCCAGGGATAGGGATAATGGTTTCTAGGACACAGTCTATATATAAAAAAAAGGTGTGATTCTGAGAGTATGAGTATCAGGTTGTTGTTTGACTAATCTGAGAGAGTTCTCCCAATGTTGGCACTGGCACCCAGATGTTAAGACAGACATTGCAGGCTCAACAGGGCTGTTAGGTAGTCTATCCAATTTCATTTCATAACACATTCTAGTAGTTGGTACCAAAAGCATATTAATAAAGCAGATCATTTTTGTCAGGTCAGTCAACAAGGCAGTGATTTTAAGTTCCACAAATTTTATTAGAATTTGAAGTCACCATCTGCTGTGTTGGAGTTTAAATCCAGATTTTCAGAACATTTACAATGGACGAGTAATCCACAGACCTTGGTAATAGCACTAGGCCATCACCTCTCCATCTACTGATGCATCCTGTAATCTAAGTTTTCCAGTTCACTTCAGACATATTTGTTCAAGTCCCTGTAATTTTAAAAATTGTTGGTTGTTAGTTAGGGATAGACTAACATTACTGTAGGCCTACAGTCACATGTAGGCCAGACCAGGTAAGGACTACAGATTTCTTTCCCTAAAAAAAGAGACACTAGTGATGAGATAGTTAAGTGGTTACAGGGTCACCAATAGGCAAACTCCACTCCAGATTGATTGAAATCAGAGGAAGATGGTAATACCATTATGCTATCTATCATGAAAGCATAAAAACAAAATCCATTCTTCCCTTCCCAAAAAGAAAATGAAGGTGATATTCAAACGATAGCTACTAGCTAGAAACACCTTCACTAGGAGGGAATTTAAATTAATTACCTGCACATTCCAATCCAAGTGAGAAAAGGACATTGAAAAAAGTTTCAACATACTTAATCCAGTCATCAGCATCCTCTGACTCAAACCACTGATGGTGTTAGCATACACTGCTTACTTTGATCTCTAAGACAATCCTTAACTCTTTCACACTTCAAGTACCCAAGAATTGTAACACATCCAGATAGTGAAGGAAGAGCTATGAAACTCTGATTGAATAATTATTCAATCAGTGTCCCAAACACACACATTGAGTTAGGACCTTCCTATAATGTGACACATGCACATTTGCTGCAGATGGATGGCAGTGAGTGTAAAGAGTTCCCTGCTTGAACCAGATTAACAGCCCCACTCAGGGAGGCCTAACTGAGAGTTAGACACACACAGAGACACAGACACAAAAATAATAAGCACTACCGCAGTTAGGCGGTAGTGTGGGGTTTAAGAAGAAAAAAACAGGTGTCAAATTGGAAGGGGCACAGGGTGGACCGAAAACTGGAAGGTGGGTAGGGGCGGGCTGCCTTAGAGTGGTCAGAAGGTGGGAGGCTTGCTGGGTCTGTATTGTCTGCACTTTTGTATGTAACAGTATTGTCTAACGTACAAATGTCATTGTCACTGTCTTGTCATATGTGGAACTGGGATTTGAGGTTTGTCCTCATCTCCCTGTGAAATGGTCACACGTAGGGTTTGGGGCCTAGCTTTGCTGCTCCTCTCCCTTGTACAGCTGTAAATGTTTATTGTAAACAGTTTTGTAATTATTTTATTAAACAAAACAAAGAACAGGTGTCAAACCAGCCATAAACCGGTCCAGACAGCAGGCAGTGGAGGGAGTCATTAGGGCCGACTGCCTGCCCCTCTTCCGCAGTTACGTTAGAGCCCAGGTGTCTCTGGAGGAGCACGTGGTGTCCACCAACACCCTGGAGCTGTTCAGGGAGAGGTGGGCATTATTTCCCCCTCCAACTCTCGATTTAATCCCTGCCCTCCCCTTCACTGTTTGATCATGCAACATTAAAGAACAGGAGTGTCAGACATCCTGCTCACACTGACAGCAGACTCCGAGCTAGCTCGGTGTTAAAGGCTATCCACAAATAATAAAAAGGGCTATTTGGTGACTAAATACAGGTCTCAAGTTGTGACATTGCTTTTCTCACTGGCCAGGCTGAAGAGATTAGATTGTAATAGCAGTCTTTGAGTTGGGGTAACCATTTCTAGCATCACTGTTACTTGGAAAGTTTGACTCGTTTGAGCCTGCCAAAGACTGGGCCCAGTACATGGAAAGAATTTTATTTTTTCTGGGCAAACTATATTGGGGCAGATGAAAAGCAATGGGTAGTTCTCTTGACAGCTTGTGGACCTGCAACTTTTTCCAGTTATTAGGAACTAAACTGTCCCTGGAGGTACCAGATGTTAAAACTAAATCTGTCAACTCCTTGACCAGTTCTGGATATTACAGCCCCAAACCTCCAATTTGTACTCAGCAATTTGAGCGCTCGGGGAAAAATCTGTATTGGGATCTTTTGACTAGATTAAAAGACAACTGGCAGAGGCATGTGACATTGACTTAACCCTTAGCAAATGCATCTTATGTGGGATTAATGTAACCATGCAAAAGCACCTATGAGCTAATGCCCAACTGGACTGAAAGCCAGTTGTAGTGCTTGTTTAATCATTGGAAACATTTGGCAAGTGGAACATGAATTGCAGCGTATTCTGGTGGAAGTGGACATCCTCCCCAATCTGACTGAACTTGGGGGAGTGAAGGAAATTGCATGGCCTCACTCAGGACACATGAACAGAGGGACAGGAGGTCTGCATACACAAACCCTAAAACAAAGCCAAGCCTCAACCAAAATAGTTAAATTTTTCTTCAGGATTTAGGCTGGTAAGCCATTGTAGTTGCTGCCAATATGTGGACTCAAAACAGCAAAACATCCCACGAAATCTAAATTGAGTAAGAAACTGCATAAGCCCATGCGCAGGAGTGCGCACACCCTTGAAAGTCCACTTACATCTGGTTTGGAACGGTTAAATTGCTTTGCAACATCCAGGTCATAGCCAAAACAAGTGCCTGCTTAAGTGGTCACCTGGTTCTAATGGAGGTCAATACCGGTGCAGCCATTTCACTGATTGTAGAACCGGTCTTTAATAAAATTTGCCATGGATGCCAACCCTTTAGCAACTGTTTCAGTTACTACTGACTATAGTAAAAGGCTCAGGCCCAAGCTCATTGGGGTGAAGTTAGTTGAGGAAGATTTACCTAGTTTGGCTAACATTTTGATTAGAAAATAGCCTGAATGAAGTCCTAATTAAAAACACCCATTTTTCAGGAAGGTCTAATGACTGTCAAAGGAGGCAAGGCCACCTCAGATGTTGACCAGGATGCAATTTCATGATTCTGCAAGGCCTGCCCAGTGCTACTTGCCTTACCAGCAAAACTGGAGGCAGAACTCAGAAGGCCAGAAAGCAAAGTCGTCAAACCAGTTTAGTTTGTGCAGTGGGCAGCATTAGTCATACCAACTTGAGCATCATGGCTCAGTTGCTTTTGTGGGATTTTAAGCAAATGTAAACTGTTTTTCGCAACTGCACAAATACCCAGACTGAGGATTTATCCAGAGGTGGGGCAGGGGCTGCCCTACACTAATGTGGACATGAGCTATACATAGTTAGATGAGGATTCCCAGAAGTGTGCTATAATCACTACCCATGAGTGTTTGTACCAATATACCAGACTGCCATTTGGGGTATTGTTAACCTGTATAACTTTTAAAAAAAAATGTTCTTCATTGTCTACTGAAATCTACCCCAGGTCACCATTTATCTAGATGATGTGCTAACAAGACAGAACAGGAAGGAGCAGTTAGAGAACTTGGACAGTCCTTAGGCATTTGTTTTTCTTTTCCAAGAAATGTGCCTGCCTGGGACAAAGTGACCTACATGGGCTACAGAGTCAATAAGGGTTACCCCTGTTGGAAGGTGGGGAGGGCTAAAAAAGGTACCCTGGCTCCCACATCTGTTCCAGCGCTTCAGTCTTTCCTTGGGCTGGTGAGCTATTACATAGTCTGACCTCCATCCTGGCACCTTCACATCAACTCAAAAGGGGTCAGCCTTAAAGGGCAACTTAGTGGTTCAGTTGTTAGTGATAGTCCTGAGCTAGGGACGTAGGTTTGATTCTTTGCTTGAGAGACCGTCTGCATGGAGTTCACACGCACTGCATGGGTTTCCTCCCACAGTGCAAAGATGTGCAGGTTCGGCCATGGGAAATGCAGGGTTACAGGGATAGGGAGGCCTGGGTGGAAATTTGAGGGTTGGTAGTCATATTTAGAGTCAGGAGCTTTCACCAATACCTTTACAGACATTAAATTTGTAACATTAAAAAAAAAGTGGACCACAAACCCCTGCTAAGCCTACTTGATATGACTAGTGCCCATAGCCTCAAGCCAAATTCAACAGTGGGCTCAAATACTAAAGTGCATATAATTACAAGTTGGAACTGTCCAGGAGGTCACATAGCAAAAGCAGATACATCACTGGAGGTACTGCCACAGGAACAGTCCACAAATGGTTTGAAATGTTTTGGACACAGCTGACAGACTTTGGACGCCATGAGATCTGGTCCTGGCAAAACTGAAAGAGATGACTACAAAGGGAAACCAGAGGGATGTCACAACCTTTTTGGACCTAGAGACATCAGATCAGATGGCGGCAGATTAATGGGGAGCAAGAGCAATTTGTCCAAAGGTTGCTACCAGATCCTGGTGGAACTCCACCAGGGTCATCCAGGGGTTTCCAAAATGAAGGTGCTGGTGAGACATTGACTGGTAGCCAGGATTGGATACAGATGTAGCAGCATGGGAATGGCTGGGTAAACTCAGGACCTGCATAAATCAATGTGTAGCAGTCCAATCACTAGCTCATATGTTCTTAGTCAATGTGGAGGCCTACTTAGTGGATGATGTGCATAGAGTTTATTCAAAACAGAAAACTGCACAGACCTTTTGCAACACAGGCTTCTAGAAGTGTTGGCCACATAACAGGACATTTAGCTGCAAGGAATTTCAGTATTTCCTAAAGGTGAACAGTAGTGGATGTAAAAAGAGCTCCATACCAATCATCCAATAATCTGGCAGAAAAAGGACAGTCCAAACTCTGAAGGCAAGCTTAAGAAACTAACTTCATGAGATACCAAATTGACCTGGGTTGCTATTTGATACTCAAACCACCCCTCTGCAACTACAAGGATAGTTTCAGCACATTGCTGATGGGGAGACAACACCACATCAGGTTAAATCTGATCTTCCTGAACTGTGGGGATTGGGTGGGTGGGTGGGCGAGCGAGCGAGCCAGCATAGGGAATGCCAGTCACAGACAAGACTACGTGAAAAAAGGGCCAGTCGTTTCCTTCAGAAAGCTTGGTGTAGGAACCATGGGAATAGCCCTGCGTAGGCAAGTAGTCAGGTACAGGGATTGTATAAAAAGTACAGGTAGGTGTAACTGCCTGAACAAGCATGGAGACCACATGAAAGCTCCAAAAAACTTTCAAACAACACAGGAGCAAAAACACACCCAGCTCCACAACAGCCTTTCTGCCCATTGCAGAACAGGTGGGTTCCCCTTGTCTATCAAGCTTTGAAGAGGCCTTCAGAATTTCAGATGGACACAGAAGTCACTGCCTTGATTGCTAGAATGAATGTTGTCCGAAACAATGATGAGAGAGTGTTACACAGTCCTTTCAGAGGTGGAAATGGAGGAACCTTACCTGGTGCTAAAAACCAAATCTTATGTCCCCAGACTCAGGAGGAGGGACATAGTGATTGGAACTAAGTCAGTGAGGTGTACCTCAGAACGAGTTCTGATTGCAGTAGAGAGTAACAGCCTCAGCTGTCAGCCAGGGCTCCATGATTAAGAACAGGAGTGCTCCTGCCAGACAGCAGGGTTTCCCAGTGGAGAGCCTTCTACACAGGAGTCCTCCTTCCAGGACCTGGGGTGGAGGGTATTGCATGCAGTAGTCTCTTCCACTGTAATCTGCAGATGTATCAGACTCCCAGCCCCAAACTGCTTGTTTTGCAGTGCTGTGGACTCCATGGACCAGATATCTTTTGGTCAGGGGCATTTGCATTCTGTTTAGTTATTTGAAAAGCCTTGTTATGTTTCTGTTGTACTTCAGCCCCACACTCCAGAACTTTGGGCACCTGGTGCTGAGGGGTATGGGCAGCTAGGAGGACCACCTCATGGGTCTGTTCCTAGGCTTGCTGTAAACAGACCTAGGCAGCAGGTAGTAGAGGATGTTGTCTGTCGACTGCCTGCCCTTCTGTGGTTCTGTTCAAGCACAGGTGCCATTGGAGAGGGAGCACGCAGTGTCCACCAACACACAATGCCTTTAGGGAGAGGTGGACATTGGAGGATGGACTGCTTTATTTCCCCCACCCCCACCACACCCTTTCACTTTGATGTAAGCATTGCCCTTATCAGGCTTTGCTTTGTTAATGTTTCACTAGCCAGAGCTATCTAAGAACCACAGCTGTTGGAAGGCAGGAAGCCTTTTTAATTAAAGATTGGTTATTAGTCCACATTCCAACCGTTTATTGCTAGTTGAACTACATTTGTACGCTACCCTAAATAGTAATTTACCAAAATTCACTGGACTCTGGGCAGGTCCCAGCAGACTGGAAGACAGACCGCAAATGTCACTGCTGCTATTTTTAAACAAAAAAGTTATAGAAAACTGCAGGTAACTATAGGCTAGTTAGCTTAACATCTGTAGTCATGAAAATGCTGGAGGCTATCAATAAAGAAGAAATAGTGAAACATCCAGATGGAAAGGGTTCCATCAGGCAGATGCAGCAAGAATTCAGGAAGGGAAGGTAGTGTTTGACAAACTTGGAGATTAGATTAGATTCCCTACAGTGTAGAAACAGGCCCTTCAGCCAACCAGTCCACACCGACTCTGAACAGTAACCCACCCAGACCCACTTCCCTCTGACTAATGCACCTAACACTACAGGCAATTTAGCAGGGCCAATTCACCTGACCTGCACATCTTTGGACTGTGGGAGTAAACCAGAGCACCTGAAGAAACCCACGCAGACACGGAAAGAGTGTGTGCAAACTCCACAGTCACCTGAGGCTGGAATTGAACCTAGGACTCTGGTGCTGTGAGGCAGCAGTGCTAACCACTGAGCCACTGTTCTTTTGAAAAATTAACAAGTGTGGTAGTTGTAGTACATTTGGATTTCCAGAAGGCATTCAATATTGTGCAGCATAAAAGACTCATCCATAAAAATAATGCATGACATTCTGGGTAATGTGCTAGCATAGAGAGAGGACTGGTTAACTAACAGCGGAGTTGGCATAAATGGGTATTTCTCTGGTTGGAGATCAGTGATGAGCAGGGTGCTGGGCCCACAACTTATGATTTATATGAATGATCTGGGAGGAGGAGACTGAACGTAATGTATCCAAGTTTTTGCCAATTACACTAAGTTGAGTGAAAGGCAAACATTTGCAGAGGATGTGGAGGGTCCACACAGAAATTTAGATACAGTGAGTGGACATGTCTTTGGCAGATGGAGTATAATGATAGTAAATGTGAGGTTATCCACTTTAAAAGTAAAAATCGTAGGTCAGAGTATTATTTAAATGGTAAAAAGGTTGCAGCATGCTGTTGTGCAGAGGGACTTAGGAGTACCATATGAAATGGTTAAATGTTGATTTGCAGGCACAACAGGTAATTAGGAAGGCAAAACAGAATATGGTCTTTCATTGCTAGAGATATTGAATTCAAGAGCAGGGAGGTTCTGCTGGAATTGTACAAGGTGTTAAGGCCACACCTGGAGTATTGTGTGCAGTTCTGGTCTCCTTACCTAAGGAAGGATATACTGGCTTTAGAGGCAGTGCAGAGGAGGTTCACCAGGTTAAATTCTAGAGAGGAGAGGGTTATTCTGTGAGGAGAGGTTCAGCTGCCTGGAACTCTGTGCTAGAATATAGAAGAATGCAAGGAAATGTTATTGATCATTTTATATGTCGCCAAGATAGATAAGAGAGGCAGGCAAGTTGTTTCCACTGGTAGGAGAGACTAGAATTAGGGGACATGGCCTCAAGATTATGGAGTGTACATTTAGGACAGATGAGGAGGAACTGCTTTTCCCAGACAGTAATGAATCTATGAAATTCTCTGCCCAAGGAAGCAGTAGAGACAACTGGAATACATTCAAGACACAGTTGGATCGGTTTTTGCACTGTAGAGAAATTAAAGGGTTATAGGGATAATATTGAGAGTGGCTAGATCGGCCATGATCTTAAATGAATGGCAGAGCAGGCTTAACAGGCCTGCTTCTTCAGATATGAAGCAATGATAACCCTGACTCCAGCTTATCTGCAACTAGGCCTTCACTGCTTAAACAAACAGCTGTGCAATCAGTACTTACAAGTGAGTACAAGGCAACTTCCTTTCTAAAAAAGGAAGTGTAGAAATCCTTCAATTATTCTGGCTTTTAATCATTTCAGCCCACAAAAATACAGAAAAGGATGATATGGTCTTTACAGCTTGAATGAATCTTTGATTTTTTTTCCATATTAAAAGTGCAGAGAACTGCAGTAACTAACCTATCAAAAGTTAACTGCTGGAAGAGAGAGTGTCTTGTGTCATTGACTGTGTTTAGCCTGGAGAAAGAAAGTGTAGCAGGATCATGTAGCTCCAAAATGGCAGCTGTATCATAAACTGGCATTACACCGACTTCACAGTGTGCCTCCTCTGCATATCTTTGGTTGATGTTGGGTATGCATGGACACCTTTCACCAACATGGCAGCCACTTCACATCAAACATCAATGCATGCCACTGACACCATTTTTAACTAATTCATAGCATCCAATAAACCGTCAAACAAACTTCACTGCATTTTTACATGAAGCACAAAGTGCTGCCATTACACTTATACACAAAAAATGAAAATTGGTTTAAATTTAATCAGTATAGATTTCCCGTTTGGCAGTATCAGATTTTCCTCACCTTCAGCCACTTGTGATTTTTAAGTTATTAAAATCAGCAATGTCAAACCTGCCAATAAACATTTTTAGCTAAGTTATCATACACCTTACATTCAATGTCAAAGTTGCATGGCATGTTAAATTTTGATTAGACCAGTCTCAATTTTGAATCATCTCATCTCCCCATAAAAGGGAATTTTATGGGGAGGTGTCTAATGGATTAGACTTAAGATAAACTGGTTATTTCTTAGCATGAGACATACAGCATGGATTCTGCGTTAGTGGTGCTGGAAGAGCAGCATCGGACCCAACTGCTGTGCTCTTCCAGCACCACTAATACAGAATCTGGTTTCCAGCATCTGCAGTCATTGTTTGTAACCTATACACAGTATGGAAACAGACCCTTCAGTCCAACTTGCCAATGCTGACCAGGTATCCTAACCTAATCCAATCCCATTTGCCAGCACCTGGCCCATATCCCTCTAAACCTTCCTATTCAGATACCCATCCAATACCTTTTAAAAAATGTTGCAATTGTAACAGCCTCCACCACTTCCTCGGGCAGCTCATTCCATACACGCACCACCTTGTGAGAAAAAGTTTCCCCTCAGGTTCCTTTTAAACCTTTCCCCTCTCACCCTAAACCAATGTCCTCTAGTTCTGGACTCGCCCACCCCAGGGAAAAGGCCTTCTCTATTTACCTTATTCATGCCCCTTGGATTATATAAATCTGTCACCCCTCAGCCTCCAAGACTCTAGGGAAAACAGCCTCCCCCTATAGCTCAAACCCTCCAACCCCAGAAGCATCCTTGGAAATCTTTGAACCCTTTCAAGTTTCACAACATCTTTCTAATAGGAAGGAGACCAGAATTGCATGCAAATTTTCCAACAGTAGCCAAACCAATATCCTGTCCTGCCACAACATGACTTCCCAACTTCTATACTCAAATGTTCTGATGAATAAAGGAAATCATTTTGCCAAAGTGGCAAGGAGAGAAGGAAGAGTGAAGCAAGGACTGCCAGGAAGGGCAAGTTTCCCACATAAATAGGGACTTACCTCAGGTAGGTAAAGACAATTTATATTTGGGCAGTGGTTAAACCAGAGATACTACACGTGTAGTATCTCCCTCCTGCTCCCCTCCTCTAACCGGATGAAAAAGACCCTGTAAGGCAAGGCTTTTATTTATCTTTTTTCATTTAAGTGTATTGTTTGGTTTTAGTTAGTTCATATAAAGCTAAGCTTACAATGGCTGGGGACCTCCGACCCATGGCATGGGCCTCTTGCTTGATGTGGGAGCTTAGGAAGGTCTCTGACATTCTTGACTCTTACACTTGCAAGAAGTGTCCAGCTGCAACTCTTGTTTGACCGCATGACGGCTCTGGAGCTGCGGATTGACTCACTGTGGAGCATCCGCGATGCTGAGGAGGTTGTGGATAGCATGTTTAGTGAACTGGTCACGCCACAGGTTAGGATTGCTGAGGGAGACAGTGAATAGGTGACCAAAAGGCAGAAAAAAAAAGTAGGAAGGTAGTGCAGGTGCCCCCTGCAGTCAGCTCCCTCCAAAACAGGTATACTGTTTTGGACACTTAGGGGAAGATGGCTCACCTATGAGAGCAGCAGTACCATGATCCTGACAACTGTCAGGCATTGCTGTTCAGAAGGGTGGAAAAAAGACTTGTAGGGCCATAGTCATGGGGATTCTATTGAGGGGAGTAGATAGGCAGTTCTGTGGCCAAAAACAGGACTTCTGGATGGTATGTTGCCTCAGGTGCTCAGGTGAGGGATGTCACTAATTGGTTGCAGAGTATTCTAAAAGGGGGAGGGTGAACAGCCAGTTGTCTTGGTGCATATAGACACCAACGATAAGTAGAAAGCGAGACGAGGTCCTGAAAAAAAATTCAGGGAGCTAGGAGAGAAATTAAAAGGGGAGGACCACTACCAGTGCCATGTGCTAGCCAGCATGGAAATGAAAGATAGGAAGGAAGGATGAACACTTGGCTTGAGAGATGGTATAGGAGGGAGGGAGTTCAGATTTGTTGGACATTGAGACCAGTTCTGGGGAAGGTGGGACGATTACAAAAGGGACGGTCTACACCTGAACCAGACCGGAACCAAATGTATTGGAGTTTTTGCTACTGTTGGGGAGGTTTTAAACTAATGTGGCAGGGGGCTGGGAACCAGAAGAGAAGACAAGTAGGCAAGTTGGAGACGTAGAATTATAAAAAGAAAACATTAGTAAAAAAAGGGAAGAATAGGCAGAGAGCAGGTGAGCACAAGAGAACTGGTGGCCTGAAATGCATCTACTTTATTGCAAGGAGTAGAGTGTGTAAGGCAGCTGAGCTTAGGGCTTGGATTGGTGCCTGGCAATTATATGACATTATTGCCATCAGAGACTTGATTGAAGGAAGGGCATGATGATCTGGAACATTTAGTTGCCAGATATAGATGCTTCAGACAGAATAGGGAGGGAAGTAAAGAGGGGGTGAAGTTGCATTGCTGGTCAGGGACGGTATCACAGCTGTGCTCAAGGAGGACACTATGGCTGTCTTGGGTAGTGAGGCATTATGGGTGGAGCTGAGAAATTGTTGGGGCTGTATTACAGACCTCCCAACAGTGAGCATGAGGTAGAAGAACAAATAGGTAAACAGATTATGAATAGGTGTAGAGGCAACAGGGTAGTGGTGATGGAAGATTCTAAGTTTTCCCAACATTGACTGGGATACACTTAGCAGAGGTCTGGATGGAGTAGAATTTGTACGAAGCGTCAAGGAGAGATTTCTAGAGCAGTATGTCAATAGTCAGACAAGGGTAGGGGCCATATTGGACCTGGCACTGGGGAATGAGCCAGGACAGGTGAAAGAAGTTGCGGTGGTGGATTTCTTTGGGAACAGTGACCACAATTCTAAGTTTTAGAATACTCGTAGATAAAGAGGAGAGAGTGTGGTCCTAAGGGAAGAGTACTAAACTGGGCCAAGGCCAATTATATCAAAATTAGGCAGGAGCTGGGAAATGTGGATTGGACAGTTATTTGAAGGGAAGTCCACATTTGAGATGTGGGAGGCTTTCAAAGTTAACGGTGGTGCAGGATAGGCATGTTTGGTTGAAGGCGAAGTATAGGAAGGGCAAGATTTGTGAACTGTGGATGACAGGAGAAATTGTACAACTAGCCAAGAGGAAAAGGGAAGCGTACATAAAGGTCTAGGCAGCTAAGAACAAAACAGGCCCAAGAGGAACATCAGAAGAGTAGGTCAAGTCTTAAACAAGGAATCAAGCAGGCTAAAGGGTCATGAAATAGCTTTAGCGAGCAGAATTAAGGAAAATCCAAAAACATTTTATTCTTATATAAAAGAAAGCGGGTAACTAGAGAAAGGATTGGTCCATTAAAAGATAAAAGGCAGGCTGTGTGCTGAACCTGAGAGAATGGGGGAAGATTCTGAATGATTACTTTGCATCAGTGTTCACTGAGGAGAGGAGCATGATGAATCTTAAGATTAGAGATAGAAGTTTGATTAGACTGGATCATGTTGGCATAAGTAGGGAAGATGTGTTGGCTATGCTAGAGGTCAAGGTGGACAAATCCCCAGGGCTGGATGGAATCTATCCCAGGTTGCTGAGGGAGGTGAGAAAGGAAATAGCCGAGACCCTGACAGATACCTTTGTGGCATCCTTAAACACAGGTGAGATGCTGGGGAATGGAAAGTTACTCATCCTGTACAGGGGGACAAGGGTAGTAGGGATATTCTGGGCAACAGACCAGCAAGCCTGACATCAATAGTGGAGAAGTTGCGGAGAGGGTACAGAGAAGCTCATTCTTTTCTTAAATGTAAATAGATCCTATCAGTGATAAGCAACATGGTTTTGTGCAGGGGAGATCATGCCTTACCAACTGACGGTCACTTCCTCGAAGAACTCCAAGTTGATAGATGAAGGAAGAGCTGTTGATGGACTTTCGTAAGGTGTTTGATAAAAAAAAAGGTTCCCCATGGTAGACGAGTAGAGAAAGCAAAGTCATATGGTGTGCAGGGTATTCTAGCTAGGTGGATAAAAAACTGGTTGAGCAACAGGAGACAGTAATAGTTGAAGGGAATTTCTCAAAAGAGAGAAAGGTGACCAGTGGTGTTCCACAGGGGTCAGTGTTGAAGGCACTGTTTGTAATATACATAACATGATCTAGAAAAAAAAAGGGCACTGTTGGTATGATCAGAAAGTTTGCAGATGACACCAAGATTGGTGGAGTAGCAGAAAGCATAAGGGACTGTCAAAGAATATAAAAAAGGACATGGATAGACTGGAGAGTTGGGCGGAAAAGTGGCAGATGGCTTTCAATCCGGAAAAGAGAGGTGATGCATTTAGGCAAGACTAATTCTAGAGTGAATTATACAATGAATGGAAGAGTCTTGGAAAAAGTTGATGGGCAGAGAGATCCGAGAGTGCAGGTCCACTGTATCCTGAAGGTTGCTGCACAGGTGGTATATAGTATGCTTGTCTTCATTGGACAGGGTATGAGTATAAGAGCTGGCAAGTCATGTTAAAATTGTACAAGAGATTGGTTCTGCCACATTTTAGAATACCGTGTACAGTTCTGGTCGCCACATTACCAAAAGGATGTGGATGCTTTGGAGAGGGTGCAGAAGGTTTGAGGATGTTGCTTGGTAGGGGAAAAAAAAAGGATCTGATTGAGGTTTACGAAATCATGAAGGGTATAGACAAGGTGGATAGAGACAAGCTTTTTTCCCCCAGGGTGAAGGATTCAATAACGAGGGGTCATGCTTTCAAAGAGGTACAACGTTTAAGGGGGATACACGTACCAAGTACTTCAGAGGGTGCTGGGTGTTTGGAATGCGTTGCCAGCAGAGGTGGTAGAGGCAGGCACAGTAGATTCATTTAAGATGCATTTGGAAAGACGCACGAGTAGGTGAGGAGCAGAGGGATATAGATGCTTAGGAATTGACCAACCGGTTTAGACAGTACATTTGGATCGGCTCAGGCTTGGAGGGCCAGAGGGCCAGTTCCTAGGCTGTAAATTCTTTGTTCTATACCAAACACCTTCACTATCTACCTGTGATTCTACTTTCAAGAGACTATGAAGCTGCATTCTAAAGTCTTTGTTCAGCAACACTCCTCAGGACCTTACCATTAAGTCCTGTTCCAATTTGCTTTCCCAAAATGCAGCACCTCACATTGATCTAAATTAAACTCCACCTGCCACTCAGCCCATTGGCCCATCTGATCAAGATCCCGTTGTATTGAGGTGACTTTGCTGTCCACTACACCTAAAATTTTGGTGTCACCTACAAACTTACTATAGCTCTTATGCTCACATCCAAATCATTTTGATAATGATGAAAAGCAGTGGACCCAGAATGGATCCTCATAGCACACCACTGGTCACAGGCCTCCAGTCTGAAAAGTAACCCTCCACCACCACATCTTCCAGAAGCTCTGTGGTTTATTGAAGTCCATATAGATCACATCCACTTTTCTACCCTCAATTCTGTGTTACTTAAAAGGAAAATCAAGTTTGAGAGACATGATTTTCCATGCACAAAGCCATACTGACCAGCTCTAACCAGCCCTTTTCTTTCCAAATTGATTAAATCCAGTCCCTCAGGATTCCTTCCAACACCTTGCCCACCAGCAACATCAGGCTCACTGGTCTATAGCTCCCCGGCTTTTCCTCATCACCTTTAAATAGTGGCACCATGTTAACCAACCTCCAATCTTCTGGCACCTCACCTGTGACTATCGATGATACAAGTATCTCAGCAAAAAGGCACAGCAATCATTTCCCTTGCTTCCCACAGTTCCAGGATATACCTGATCAGGTTTTGGCAATTTAAATTAGATTCCTTACAGTGTGGAAACAGGCCCTTCGGCCAACAAGTCCACACCAAACCCTCTGAAGGAGTAACCCATCCAGACCCATTCCCCTCTGACAAATGCACCAAACATTCTGGGCAACTTAGCACAAGAAATTCACTGCACCTGCAGAGCTTTGGATTGAGGAAGAAAACCCACTCAGACACCAGGAGAATGTACAAACACCACAGACAGTTGCCCAAGGCTAGAATCGTACCCAGGTCCCTGGTGCTGTGAGGTAGCTAACCACTGAGCCTCTGTGCAAACTTACCCACTTATGCATTTCAAGACATCCAACAATGCCTCCCCTAATATAGAGATTAAGATGTTGTCATCTATTTCCCCACATTTGATATCTTCCATGTCTTTCTCCACAGTAAACACGGATGCAAAATACTCGTTTAGTATCTCTCCCATCTCCTGTGGCCCCACACATGGGCTACCTTGCTGATCTTGGAGGGGCCTATTCCCTCCCTAGGTCCCCTTCTGTCCTTAAAAGGAATTTATAAATCTTAGATTCTCCTTAACCTTATTTGCCAGAGCGCTCTCATGGCCCTTTTTGCCCTCCCGATTTCCTTCAGTATACTTTATAACTGAGCATTAATTGGATTTTGCGTCTCTACCCAACATATGCTTCCTACTTTTTCTTAACCAAATCCTCAATTTCTCTAGTCAGCCAGCATTCCCTACACCTACCAGCTTTTCCTTTCACCCTAACAGGAATACACTGTCTATGGACACATTCATTTCTGAAGGCTTCCCATTTTCCAGCCATCCCTTTTCCTGCAAACATCTGGACCCAATCAGCTTTCAAAAGTTCCCAATGTACCAAAATTGGCCTTCATCCAATTTAGAACTTCAACTGTTAGATCCAGTCTCTCCTTTTCCATCATTTTAAATCTGATAGAATTATGGTCACTGGCCCCAAGGTGCTCCCCCACCAACACCTGTCCTGCCTTATTTCCTTCAGGGTAGGTCAAGTCTTGCACCTCCTCTAGTAGGTACATCCACATACCGACTCAGAAAATTGTCTTGTACACAGTTAAATTCCTCTTCATCTAAACGTTTAACACTATGGCAGGGAGAAAAAAGTGAGGACTGCAGATGCTGGAGATCAGAGCTGAAGATGTGTTGCTGGAAAAGCACAGGTCAGGCAGCATCCAAGGAGCAGGAGAGTCGACGTTTCGGGCATGAGCCCTTCAGGAATGGAGGAGAGTGTGTGCCAAGCAGGCTAAGATAAAAGGTAGGAGGGGGGACTTGGGGGGAGAGGCATTGGAGATGCGATAGGTGGAAAGAGGTTAAGGTGAGGGTGATAGGCTGGAGTGGGGGTGGGAGCAGAGAGGTCAGGAAGAAGATTACAGGTTAGGAAGGTGGTGCTAAGTTAGAGGGTTGGGACGGAGGCAAGGTGGGAGGAGGGGAAATGAGGAAACTGGAGAAATCAGTTCATCCCTTGTAGTTGAAGGGTTCCTAGGCAGAAGATGAGGCAGTACTACTATTAGCGAGTTAAGATTTGTAGCTCTGGTTGAGGTTCTGGATGTAGGTTTGCTCACTGAGCTGTAAGGTTTGTTTAACAAAAAAGCAAACCTACATCCAAGTCCCAGTCTATGCTTGGAAAGTTAAAATCCCCTCCTGTAACCACCCTATATTTTTAGGATAGAAATCTCCTTACAAATGTTTCTCAATTTCTGACTGTTAGGGCATCTATAATAAATCCCAACAAGATGACCCTCGTCTTATTTCTCAGTTCCACCTACATAACTTGCTTGGATGTATTCCCAAGAATGTCCTCCCTGAAGTACATCAGTATTGCTCTCCCTTGTCAAAAACTGCACTCCATCTCTGCTCTTGCCTCCCTTTCTATCCTTCCCATAGTATGTTTATCCTGGAACATTAAGCTGCCAATTCTGTCCATCCCAGAGACATGTTCTTGTAATAGCTATGATACCCCAGTCCCTAACCATACCCAGAGTTCATCTGCCTTCCCAGTTAGGCCCCTTGCATCAAAGTGCAGTTTAATTTCAGTCCTACCTGGTTCTGCTTTGTTGCTGCCTGCTCTGGACTTCTCAACTGTATTCTCAGATTAATTTTCCTCTATCTCCCTAGGTCCCACCCCCTCCCCAACCTTGGAATTGGTGTGCACCATCATTGCATAATCCAGTTACTTGCATTGGACATTTTACAGGAGCATAAAGGTGAGCTTGCATAATTTAGTGGATGCTATTTAGAAGCTGATACTGCTGTGTATCATATAGAAGCTAGCTACACAACAGCTGTACTAGAAACGCTAGACTGCTTCAGTCACCAGGACTACTCACTCCCTCCCTCTCAGATATCGGCTATTCTTTACAGTAGATGTAAAAGTAAATGCAGTAGTCTTCTACAGCCAGGAGTGAATTGTTGGCTTTTATCCACCGTGCACTACAGTCTGGGAGGGGAAGGGAGATGGTAGGCTTGTTCTCACTAGGACTGAGAACTTCAGATTTCCTATATGTTTTGAAAGACACTTTTGCAAAGACAAAGACAGTCTATATTCGGAATTTCAGGGTACTCATTATGAAATCAAACTAAATGGTCTGAATTTTGTAAGTGGAGACCAGAGAGCTCACAAAATAAAGTGCTAAATTCCTTTCCCTTTAACTGCAGGGGCAGAAAGCAAACTGAACTCCAATTGCAGCACCACTCCCACATCTAAAAATTTGTGATACCATAATTAAAAATTAAACCATTAGGCCCACAAGCATTACATTCTGGCACATTTAGTACTACATAAATCCTCTCATTCTTGGTATGCTGGCATTATGAAGTTGGCATTTTTTGACCATCAAGTTATCCTGAGAGTGGGGGAGAATAACAGGTTTTATTAAAAGGATTACATTAGTCACTTTTGACAAGGAATTTAATGCCCAATCTTCTAGGAAAAAAAATTGACTTTAAAATGTTTGCTCCCCTGAAAGCATTATGGGGAATATTTGACAGTATGGGTAATAAGGGGATGCCTGGCTACCCAAACCTCAGTATTTTTCCAGGAATGGTGCCTTTCCAATTACTTTTAAAATGGCTAGATAACTGGTGCTACCAGAAAGCTGGCGAGAGGAAAGACGGTTGTCCAAATATTAGGTGTGACACAAAAGGCATTTATCAAATAACCTAGAGTCTAGTGACATGACCAGGTCAGAGGTGTCATGTCCATTACAACATGCAATCTACTTGCATATTTGAGTATAGATTTAGACATACAAGATTACTCAAATATTTATTATTCCAGTGCTAAAGCAGATGCAACAGCAGCTGTGGATAAAAATGGTTTGCTCCAAGCCACAAGGGAAGATTCCAGAAATATCAACTGTGTTAGCTCTTCGGGGTAGGTGTCCAGTGACTAGATAAAACCCCCAAAGAGAACAGTAGATGCTGGAAATCAGAAACCAAAAAATGCTGAAAAAGCTCAGCAGGTCTGGCAGCATCTGGGGAGAGAAATCAAGAGTTAAATGTTTCAGGTCCAGTGACCATTCCTCTAACAAATCAGTTACGTCCAGTGGCTAGGGCAAGTTCAGAAGCTAAGCTACACAGGTTTTGGTTGAGCAAGCTTTCTCGTAATTAAAGAAATGTCCAATGCAAAGCACATCTTATTCCACATTGAGCCAATACAACAACTGTATCCTACACTAACTTCTTTATTCAAAGGCTGTCCTTCTATTCATTGTAGTATTACAAATTTAAAGCTTAAGACTTGATGCTTGGAGTAATGTCAAGAGGCTTTATCCCACTTTTCATGCAGTTCTGAGCAGAATAGCCCAATAGGCAGCATCCCTCAGCACTAATGCCCAACTGCAGAACCAGAGGCCAGCATGGTGGCTCAATGGTCAGCACTGCTGCCTCAGCACAACAGATCCAGGTTCAATTCCACCCTCAGACCACCATGCGCATGGAGTTTACATGTTCTCCATGTCTGGACTATGGGAGGAATCCCACAAAACTGCAAGTAGGTGGATTAGCTGTGCCAAATTGCCCATAGCACCTAGAGATATGCCAATTAGGGTGTTGGCTGAGAGTAGGATAAGGGGCAGGAACTGGGTGGGTGCTCTTCGGTGTTGGTGTGGACATGGTCCAAATGGCTTGTTGCTTCAACATAGGTAATAATTGTAGGATTACTACTGAACCAAGAGCTATATGGCAATGGGTTGATAAGGTTAAGTAGGTAAATGTGTGGCACAAAGATTGGGGTGGGAGATATGGTTTTCAATTCATGGGAGATTGGTCTCAGCATTAGGTGAGATGAAGAGCATCACATCAGAGCAGGTTCCATCCTAGTACTGGCACATTGAATCCAAGTGAATAGTGTAACTAATTACTCTAATTAGGAGTCAGTGAGAGAACGAGCAAGAGAGCATGAGAAAATTGACTGGAATGTGGTGAAGGACAGTGGGAAAGCTTTTAAGCTTTTCATCCCTAGGACCATTCTCATGAACCTGAGCAGGACCCAGGGCCAGTACATCCTTCCTGAGATTAAAAAAATCAGGCCCAAAACTATGCAGTATTCCAAATGTGACCTAACCATAGGATGTACTTGAGACTGTAAGGCTAACTACTGAGTCAAGCTTCTATCCATGCTAGCACCTTGCCTGCTTATTGTACTCAGCCTGTGCAGCACCTCGAATCCCAGATAGATAACATCCATTGGTTCATCTTGGTCTAACACGTCCATCACTTCCTTGGAATTCTAGCAGATTTATCAGGCATCATCTCCCTCAAATTAAGCTATGCTGACTTTACCCTATTCCAAATATTCAGAAATCTCAGCCTTCACAAGAATCTTAACCACAGCCAGTCTGTAATTTTCCATCTTTTGCCTTTTAAATAGAGAGGTCACACTGGTGATTTTCCAGTTCTCTGGGACCCTTCCCACTTCTGAAAGATCGTCATTAATGCCGTTGCTAGCTCCCCTAGGACTGGTGTAGTCCATCTGGTCCAGGTAATAGCCACCTTCAGGCCATTCAGGTTTTTCTAACACCTTCTCCTTGGTGCTGGCTACCATACTCAACTCTGCCCAATCACTTGAATTTTTGGGATATTACTTCTGTCTTCCACTGAATACTGATGCAAAGTAATTATCCAGTTCCTCAGCCATTTCCTCATTTCTCCAACTCGTGTCACTTTCCAACAGCTCATGTACTCATTTGCCTTTAGATAAAAAGGGCAACTCAAATTTTTATATCATGGCTAGCTTACCCTAATTATCTTTGTTGCTGTCTATCTTTGTAAGCTTCCTAATCCTCTAGTTTCCCACATTTTTGGCTTATGCTAGCCCTGATTTTCCCAGTGAGCCATGGTTACTAAGCTTCTTTCTGTGAAGATTTGCCATCTCCTGAATTACTCCCAGAAACTCCTGCCATTGCTGTCCCACTTTCCTTCTAGGCTCCTTTCCAGTCAATTCTACTCAGCTCCTCCCTCATGCCTCAGTAGTTGCTTTTATTCAGCTGTGATGCCATTACCTCCAAATCTCTTCTCCCTCAAACTGCAGAAGAAATATATGATCACTAAGGGTTCCTTCACCTTAAGCTCCTGGATCAAAACTACCTCTCTGCACAACAAATCCAGTATTGCCTGTTCCCTGGTGGGCTCCACCACAAGCTGCTCCAAAAAGCCAGCTTATTGACATTCCACAAGTTTTCTGAGACCTACTATCTGGTTTTCCCAGTCCACATACATAGAACATCAGACAATATAGCACAGAACAGGCCCTTCGGTCCCAGATGTTGTGCTGACCTGTGAACTATTCTCACCTCATCCCCCCCCCCCCCACTATCCCAAAATCATCCTCAAAGGATGGTTTCAATCTCCCTAATGTGGCCGAGACCACCTACTGTAGTCTCTCCCTCAGTCATTTATATCCTCGAAGCAGTCCACTTTCTTGGAGCCAATTGCATATTTGAGACCAGGAAGCCTAGTCACCTTTCCACAGACCAATCAGCTACTTATTGCTAGCCAAGTCTCCATTCCATCTGTGCCCTTGGCTTGAATCACTGGTGCAAAAATTTTAAAGTGCTGTAAGCTTTTAACAATCCCTGGCTTTTAAATCAGCCTTCTTCCCATTTCACTTCAAATTTGAATATTCATAATACCACCCAACTGGAATCCTTTATTAGGATTAGTAGTGACCATATGGTATTCATTAAAATAGAGAGCGACAGTTGAATCCAAGACTAGGGCCCTGCACATAAGCTAACTTTGATGGTATGAAAAATGCATTGGCTAGGATAAGCTGGCCACAGATAAAGGGTTGACTGTGGATAGACAATAGCAGACACTTAAAGACATGGATAAACTTCAAATTGTACATTCCTGTCTGGCATAAGAGTAAAAACAGGAAGGTGGCTCAACCATGGTTAATGAGGGAAATAAAAGGTACTGTTAAAGTCAGGTGGCATGTAAATTGGTGAGAAAAAACAACAACCCAGAGGCCTGGGAGAAATTTAAAATTCAGCAGGGCTCAATTCTGAAGAGGGAAAAAAATAGAAGACTAAGCTTGCAGAAAACAAAACTGACTGCAAAACCTCTACAGACAAGGAGGAAAAAAACACTAGTGAAGATAAATGTAGGTCCCTTGCAGTTAAATATCAAGTGAATTTTAAGAGATGGCAGACCAGTTCTGGGAACTCAGCTATTCAATATGCTATTTGGACAAAGGAATTGAATGCCATACCTCAATTTGCAGACAACACTAATCCAGGTGGCAGCATTTACAGAGGAGGATGCCAAGAGGCTGCAGGGTGACTTGGACAGACTGGCCAAGTGGGCAAATGGAACAATGTTGATAAATGTTCAGTTCACAAAAACAGGAAGGCAGATTATCCAAATAGTGGCATTAAAAAAAGGGGAAAATAAGTGAGGTGTAAGTGACACCTGAGTGTCATGGAGGAACAGTGAAGCTTGGCATGCAGCTGTAGCAGGCAGTGAGGAAAGCTAATGGAGGAGTGTTCGCCTTCATAGGCGAGGACGGAGTATGGAGCAAATTGCCTTGCTACAGTTATCCTGGGCCTTGGTGAGGCCACACCATAGTCCAGGAGTCAAACTCTGCAGAGGAAGGACATTCTTGCAATTGAGGGTGTCCAACAGGTTCAGACCAATTCCAGAGATGGAGACTGATCTCCAGCATCTGCTGACCTCCGAGTTGAGAGCATGTGTTGCTGAAAAGCAGCACAGGTCAGGCACCAGGAAGTAGACATTTTGAGCTGGAACCCTTCATCAAGAACCTCATTTCCTGATTGCAAGTAAGGTTACAACCTACATCCACATGCAAGACCTTCTGGATCAGGTTGAGAATTTGTCAACTTCTTTCTCCCCTACTATTTTGTGGAATCAAGGGATCGATTAGAATTTCTTTATAATTGAAAAAATGACTATTCATTGAATAGATGCAAGCAGACATTGCTGTATGTTAAATTCCACTTATTTTGCATGCTACAATAAAATCATTTTTGTAAAGTTATTCAAAGCCTTACAATTTTTTCATGACCTTCAATAGATGGATGACTAGTTGCAATGTTGATATAACAAAGTTGCATTTGTTGAATATTGCTTTCCCTCCCAGGCCTCAGCAAAATCAGAATGGTCTGTTGGTGTCTTATAAATGCTAAATTGAGAGAATACCAAAATCTGCCTAACAATAGCTTTATTGGAAACATTTGCATTGATAAGTTATAATAGGCTGTATAATATCATAACTAACCATTTAAGACAATGCACTATTTTGGCACCAATAAAAAAGTATGGGTGTTGCTGTGCTCATTAAGTTAGTGGTTCCTAGTCATACAATGTTTCAATTAAGATTCTTGGGGGACTGAAGGACAGTATAATACAGTGAAGGATAAGGCAAGCAACAAATTTGAAAACAAGGATGAGGCTTTCGGGAGGTGTTGCAGCCTTTAGGACCAGGATAACATTTTTTACCTGATGACTGTCCCAAAGGGTTGATTTTTCACAAGACATACTTTCAACTTGGACAGCACCTTGAATAATATAGTTATAACGTAGCTATCCAGGACAGCAGGAGTTGCAATGTATTCAAAACCCTTTTCATGTAGTGACCAGCTCAAGCTTCAAAATTGAGAGTTTAGAAAATCACAAATTATACTTAATTTTTGCTTCTGCCTTTAGTCTGGCTGTAAGGAGTCTGAAAATCAGCTATCCTCCAGTTGCATACAGATCTTAAGTAAAAAAAAAGGTGCACTGTTAAGCCATTATACCTTACTTCCAAAGCCCACGTACAAGTCATTTTGTTACAGCAAGTTTGCATTGGCAGAATTGCTAGACCACAATTGATTGATGAATGGAGGACATTTCTAAAGCAGGAGTTTAAAAAAAAAATGGGCTGACTAATGAGATTACAGCACCAATACTTTTAATTGCTGTTTTTAAAAACACGATTTTTCAATAATGTGGGGTTGCACAAGAACCACCATCACATTTATAGAACTAATTAGAATGTTTTGCATCTAATGTGCAGCTGCACTGACACTTTGAAGGCAGACCTCAAAAGCAAATCTTGTTGAATTCTTAACTCAATTTGTAAATGTTGCACCCAAAGTGCTTAAAGTCCATAGGGCAAAAGTGATGGATGTTTCAGTAATTACACAAGCCAAACATGTGGCTGACTGGGTCACAGTGTGGAGTAAATTAATGCTATGTTTTGATTCACTTTTCCTCAATTCCTCCCCCTCAACTGCTTTTCCCCCCACAGAACTTTAAAGTTTCCCTCCCACGGAAGCCTTCCCTTCTGGCCTTAATGAAGGAAAATTTATAGCTATAGCTGACAATTCAGTGTTGGCAGGAGTGTCATCATGACAACTTGGAGTCCAACAGGAGCAGAATAAAATTACAATATCCAGACTACACCATGGCAGTCCAGGTCATACAGGAAGTAGACAAAACAGGAAAGGGAACATTTCCTTGCCTCCGTGGTATTGATCTGGGTGCAGCAAAGTACCTGATCATTGGGCTGGTCAGAGCCTCGTCCTGACAAAAATCAAAGGGGTTTTCTTTTATCACTTAATTTGAATAGAAAAATCATGGGTCAAGCAGCAATTTCAGGTTAGAGACTGAAAGCTGAAACACCATCAAGTCCATGCTGGTCAAAAAACAACTCCCTTAACTATTGTAACCCGTCATCTGTCCAATCTCTCCATAACTAAAAAACATTCCAGGCCACATCCTGTAAATCTCCTCTGCATCCTCTAGCACAACTCGTGTGGATTCCAGAACTGCACACAGCACTGTGGGGTGACCAACTTTTTGTACAGTCCCAACATCATCTCAGCTTGTAAAATTTATGCTTTGACCAGTAAGCTGAACACCATCAAGGAGACGTCAGTGTATAATTCAGGAATTTGGAAGCAGTGTGGACAGTTTGGGGAAGGAGGAGGAGAAGGGAAGAGAAGGGCTGGTTTTTGGAGATTTAAGAGATTTTATACAGGATAAATTGAAAGCTAGGATCAGGGCCTAGCACAAAAGTGACATAGGGAAACAAAGTTCATTTGGTGGGAATAGCTACTAAATTTGATTATAGGTTGCTTTCAGATTGAAGCCAAGAGCAAAAATGCTTGCAGGTACAAATAGAAGGAAAAAACTTTGATAAATCAAGTTAACAAGTAAACAAAAATAGAGATGCCCAGCCAAGCAATGTGCTGTAACTGCATGATGTGGGAGCTGGCACACCCCAATGTGGTTTATAGTGACCACATCTGTAGCAAATGTTGGCTGCTTGAGGAACTCCAAGTTAGTATTAAGCTCGGACTCCAGCTCATTAACATTATGACACATCAGGGGGAGGGGGGAGGAAAAAAAGTGTTACTTTGTTTCAGGAGACAGTCACACCCTCAATTTCGATTGTTCAGGATAGGAGTGAAACTATGAACAAGGCAGGTAGAGGTGAAGGTGCCTCAACAATTGAGGCTGTCTAACAGATTCAATATTCTTGCTGTGTGGATAAGAGCTGGGGCTGTAGGGAGGATAGGCAAACTGTTCATTAGCATTATGGTACAGGGGAGGAGAGAAGTGTAGTTGCAAATAAGGATAAGTCAGGAAGTAGACACTTCTGTAGCTAGGTTTGAGATCTGAAAGCAGGTGAAGTTTTAGTTGTGGTTTATGTAGGTACTCACAAATCTAAGAGGAAAGCGGTTCAGCTGAGAGAATACGAGCAGCTAGGGACAAGTTTAAAGCCAGACTGGATTACTAGAGCCATGGGCAAATTGGCACAGGGTCAACAAGATTAGAGGTAAACATGGGCTCAGACAGACAGGTTGAATTCATTGGACATTGGCACCATTAATGGTGCCAGAGGGAGCTGTTCCATCTTAATTATGCAATTCATCCTGGTTCCAGCATGATTGAGGGCTGTGGATTGGGTTTTGAAAGTAAAGAGTGGGGGGCAGGGGGTTCAATTGCATAATTCAGATTCAGTTATATGGACAGATCATTCAAGTTTAAAAGTGTTGCTGGAAAAGCACAGCTTATGCTTGAAATGTCAATTCTCCTGTTACCTTTGCTGCTTGACCTGCACTTTTCCAGCAACACATTAAGCTCTAATCACCAGCATCTGCAGTCCTCACTTTCTCCTAGATTATTCAAGTTCCCAGACAAAGTATAGGACAGAGCATGGAAAGGGTGTCAGGAATCTAACTTCAGGCAGGTAAAGGGAACAATGAGAAGGGGTGGCAGCCAACACAGGACTGAGGGCACTTAAATGCTCAAGTATATGAAACAAAAACGATGAGCGAGTTTATAGTACAGTTTGAAATTGGTAGTTATGCTCTCAAAATGTGGCTGCAAGGGGATCAGGGCTGGGAACAATATCCAAGGATACACATTCATCAAAAACAAAAAAGACAGGCAGATGGCCAGAAAGGCTATGATTGCCTCGCTAGAAACAAGTAATAAAAACAAATAGCAGCAAGTGACAGGCAGCAGGCATAGAATGTGTGGGTAGAGTGGAGCAACTGCAAAAAACCTAGTTGAGAATTAGGCACAAACCTCCTCAGTCAGGAGGTGGGGCAGAAAATAAGTTAGGAGCTAAAAAAGAGGGACACTACTGCTGTATTGCAATAGCTAAAAGGGGAACTTCAATATGCAGGTGGACTGGGAAAATAGAGTTGATCAAGAATTGGAATTTGTGAACATCTACAAGGTGCTTTTGCAGCAGTTTGTGGTCCCACTAGGGAACAAAATTCTGGATTTCATGATCCGTAATCAAGTAGACTGGATTAAGGAGTGCAAGGCAAATGAAGCCCTAGGAGAAAGTAACCATAATGATGGAATTCATCCTGCAGTTAGAGTGAGAAGCTGGAATAGGACCAATAGTATTACAATGGAGTAAAAAAGACAGAGGAGCTGGTCAGAATGGATCAGAAGGGGAGCCTCAAGGAAGACAGGGCAGGAGCTCATGGGGGTAGAGTCACAGCAGAAATTCATCCCAAGGCAAAAGAACATTGAGGGTAAGGCAACCATGGCTGACGAGGGAAGTCAGGAACAGTATAAAAAGCAAAAAAAAAGCATAGTGTGGCAAAGATCAGTGGGAAGTCAAAGGATAGGGAAACCTTTAAAAATAGCAGAGGACAACTTAAAAAGCAATAATGGAGGGAGAAGATGAAATAAGTAAGTACAAGCTAGCTTGGAGAGATGAATATTGCAAGAATCTATTTAGATATAGAGATAGGAGGACAAGAATGGACATCGCACCATTGGAAAATGAGACTGGAATAGTAGTGGGGAAGAAATAAACTAGACAAGTACTCTGCAGTCTTCAAGGTGGAAGACCCCACAAGCAAGCATACCAAAACTTCAAGGGAGTCAAGGAACAGGAGGTCAGTGCAGTAGTCATCACTAAAGGTAAAGAAAGTGCTGGAGAAGCTGAGGTCCAAAACATGACTAAAAATCACCCCAAATAAATGGGCTACACTTCATGGCTATGAAGGAGATAGCTAAGATTATGGAAGCATCGGTGAACTTCCCCAAATCATTAGAGCCCAGGAGGGTGCCACAGGTCTGGAAAAATGGCTGATGTAACCCCCTGATCAAAGAGAAAAACAAAGCAGAAATTATAAACAAAAATACAAGTTGCTGGAAAAGCTCAGATGCTATACTGCTATTCATCAAAAAGGGCCACTCACCCTCTTTTGCCTCCCTTTTGTATCCTTCCTGTAGGATTTGTATCCTGGAACATTCAGCTGCCAGTCCTGCCCATCCCTGAGCAATGTTTCCATAATTGCTATGATATCCCAGTCCCATGTTCCTAACCATGCCCTGAGTTCATCTGCCTTCCCTGTTCAGCCCCTTGCATCGAAATAAATGCAGTTTAATTGGTTAGTCCTACCATGTCCCTGCCTATTTGACTCATGTCTGTTCTCAACTGTACCCGTGAGGAAAGCGATCAATCTCTCTCCCTGGGTTTAGATCCTCCCAACCAGTTCTAGCAAAATTTCCCTGCCAGTATATTAGCCCCCTTTCAAGGAGGGTGGTAAGGACAAGCCAGGGAACTACAGACTGGTGAGCCTGACCTTGGTGGTAGGAAAGTTGTTGGAGGGAATCCGGAGGGACAGGATGTACATGTATTTGTAAAGGACTGATTAGGGATAGTCAACATGGCTTTGTGCGTGGGAAATCATGTCTCAAACTTGATTGAGGTTTTTGAAGTAACAAAGATTGATGAGAGCAGAGCTGTAGATGTGATCTATCTGGACTTCAGTAAGGTGCAGAACAAGGTTCCCCATGGGAGACTGATTAGCAAGGATAGATCTCATGGAATACAGGGAGAACTAGCCATTTGGATACAGAACTAGCTCAAAGAAATAGAAGACAGAGGATGGTGGTGGAGGGTGTTTTTCAGACTGGAGGCCTGTGACCAGTGGAGTGCCACAAGGATCGGTGCTGGGCCCACTACTTTGTCATTTACATAAATGATTTGGATGCGAGCATAAGAGGTACAGTTAGTAGGTTTGCAGGGTTACCTCAGATTACAACAGGATCTGGACCATATGGGCCAATGGGCTGAGAAGTGGCAGATGGAGTTTAATTCAGATAAATGAGGTGCTGCATTTTGGGAAAGCAAATCTTAGCAGGACTTATATACTTAATGGTAAGGTCCTGGGGGAGTGTTGCTGAACAAAGACCTTGGAGTGCAGGATCATAGCTCCTTGAAAGTGGAGTCACAGGTAGATAGGATAGCTGTTTGGTATGCTTTCCTTTATTGGTTAAACTATTGGAGTACAGGAGTTGGGAGGTCATGTGGTTGTACAGGACATTGGTTAGGCCACTGTTGGAATATTGCGTGCATTCTGGTCTCCTTCCTATTGGAAAAGTGTGAAACTTGTAACTCTTTTCTGAACCCTTAAGGATGTTGCCAATGTTGGAAGATCTGAGCTACAGGGAGAGGCTGAACAGGCTGGGGATGTTTTCCCTGGAGTGGAGGCTGAGGTTAGACCTTAGAGGTTTATAAAATTATGAGGGGCATGGATTGGATAAATAGGCCAAGTTGTTTCCCTGGGGTTGGGGAGTCCAGAACTAGAGGGCACAGGTTTAGGGCGAGGGGAAGATATAAGAAAAGGGACCCAAGGGGCAACTTTTTCCAGAGGGTGGTATGTGTATGGAATGGAGCTGCCAGAGGAAGTGGAGGCGGCTGGTACAATTGCAACATTTAAGAGGGTTTGGAGGGATATGGGCCAGGTGCTGCCAGGTGGGACTAGATTGGGTTGGGATATCTGGTTAGCATGGACAGGTTGAACTGAAGGGTCTGTTTCCATGCGGTACATGACAGATGCTGCCAGATTGGAAATTAGAGTTAACATGGGAGTTGAGTGACCCTTCCTCAGGGCTAAGGAACCAAAAACATTTTAGTCAGATGCTGTCAGATCTGCTGGGCTGTGAGCAATGTCAGTCTTGAATTTACAGAATCCACAGTTTTTAGAACAGGAAATTATAGACCAGTTAGCCTGAACTCCGTCATTAGTAAGATTGGAGTTCATTAAGGAGATGGTGAGTACTTGGTAAAATAGGACTGAGTCAACATGACTTCAAAAAGGGAGGTCATACCTTCTGAAAAGAATTCTAATAGATTTGTCAGGCTGAGTGTAAGTTAGATAAAAGGAGAGCCAATGGATGTGATTTATTTTTGATTTCCAGCAGGTCTTTACAGGCACCGCAAAGAAGGTTGCTAAATAAGCTAGAAACCTACGGTATTAGAGGCAACATACAACATGGAGTGGTGACTACTCTGCCAGTCAGCCAGAGATTAAAAGGGATCTTTCAGAAATGGTAATCACTGACTAGTCGAGTTCCACTAGAGTCCGTATTGGGACCACAATTGTTCAAGTTACACAACAATCTGGGTGAAGGAACAGAGGGTATTATTGCTAAAATTTGCCAGTGACACATGGGTGAAGGGTTACAGGTAATTTGAGGGGAGGCTGCAGAAGGACTTTGACTAGGAGAATGGGTAAAGTAGTGGCAGATGGAATACAATATAGGAAATTTGGGAGGTTAGGAAGTTTGGCAAGAGAGGCATAGACTTTTTCTACACAAGCAAAGACTCTGGAAATCTGAAGCACAAGTGGTTTATGAATCCTAGTTCAGGATTCTTTTCCCATTTAGATGCAGTTGGTAGCTAAGGAGGCAAATGCAATGTTAACATTCACTTCAAGGGAGGGAGAATAGCAGGGATGTACTGCTGAGGCTGCACAAGCCTCTGGTCAGCCCACATTTGGACTGTTGGGTCCCATATCCAAAAAGGGTGTGGTGTTGGAAGGTTGACAGGGAGAAGGTAAGAGAATGGGATTGACAAAGATCATATGCCTTCTTAAATCACTTTATCCACTTGAGTGGATACATTAGGGGGATCAGTGGACATGCACAAAAAAGTCCTTCTGATCCTTGGTACTTCCCTTGCTTCATTTGTCCTGTAATCTTCACAAACTAAATTGGTTGCTCCTGAAGGGAGCTCATTCAGAGCTGTTAAAAAAACCGATTACCACAGTGTAAACAGTTTCGTTTAACAGTTCCAGATCAAAAAGTTAACCCCGAAGGGGTTGTTAGCTTAGAAGGTCTAAACTCATGTCAGACAAGTTCAGGAAGAGGCCCAAATGGTCAAGGGAATTGAAACGCCGATGAATTAAGCCCTATAGATAGGTTAGGATGGGAATTCTCTGGTGCAAGCACTATATATAAAGAGTACTTGGGGGAATGTGATTTACTATACCTACATTTATAGAAATTTAAAAGTTCATTATGCAAAAATGAACATTGACAACATTGCACACTTGTGCTTCATTGAAAGACCACCTTTTTAAAGCCAAAAAAGTGATCAAAATGAATTGCGCTATTAAGTTACTGGAAAAGTCAGATCCATCAACTGGCATCAGCCATTCTAAACTTCAGTAATTAAGAAGTCTGTTTCCACATGCCTGAATGTTCTCACCTGGTCATTGCCATCAGCATTTGCCCTTTCAGCCACTTTCACTGCCATTCCTGGTCAAATGATAGTCTGATCTCAGTCCCAACCCTTGAACTCAGCACCACCTTCCATCTTCTTCCTGACCTCTCCACCCCAGTCTATCACCCTCACCTTAGCCTCCTTCCACCTCTTGCATTTCCAATGCCCCTCCCAAGTCCCTCCTCCCTACCTTTTATCTGAGCCTGCTTGGCACACTCATTCCTGAAGGGCTCACACCCAAAACGTCGATTCTCCTGCTCCTTGGATGCTGTGCCTTTCCAGCAACGATAGTCGGTAAGCTTCAGAGACACGTTAATATTAAGTTTGTAAATGGAGCAGTATGACAGTAACTGAAGCTTTCAGCAGAATGGAGTAGCATTGCAATGCACAACCTAGACCAATTTAAAGTGAACAACTACTGACCACTTTTCATGCCTTGTAAGTATTTGCAGTAATTAGTGTGATATCCAAGTAACAGTGTACAAATAGCCCTTTTGACAGTTTTGATTTCTACAAAATCATGTTCATTCCACTGGATTTCATTTGGCTACAATTTGTGGACAACGTGGACTGGACAATGCATCTTGACAATTGTACTGAGCTCCTCTAACTTGGTGATATAGCCAGGGAAAGACAAATCAAGAAACAGACATGGATAACATTGCTCCTGCCTGCAAAAGGGATCAGGAGCAAGTGGGCACAGGCTGAGTGAATTTAGGAAAGCTAGTAAAACTTGCAAGTGATGCATAGGTAGTCCAACTTTGGTCCAGTCCACCTGCCAAATTCAAGAAAACTGGTTTCCTCCCCCCTCCCTCTGGTTACAAGATGTGATGCAAGAAACTTGAAAAGGGAATAGGTGACCAAAGCCTGGAGTTGAGGAGGAGACTGGTTCAAATCAAAGCATTCGAGAGGACATTAGCTGATTTAGAGAAGTACAGGATTACAAAGAGAAGATAGGGGAATTACACAGTCAATACTAATTGAGTGCTAGTACAGACATGGTAGGCCAAATGGTCTCTTTTTGCATTGTAAGAAATGTGCAATTCTTACAAAAAAGGCACTGCATGATGGGATCTAAGCATTCTTGCACAAGATGGGTCATATGATACTCTGCAATAGTTACATTAATGTTTTAAAATGGAGACCTAAATCTATTTGAAGGATAGGGAGCTGAGCACTAATAAAAATCCAATATTTTAAAGATTAAGGGTATTTGCCTCAAACTACAAAGTCTGTTTTGGCAAGTCTAATTACATTTTAAAAATGTGAAGAATGTTAGAGTCCTGCAAACTCTGCAGATGTTTAAGAGTAATACTGGCTATGCAATGCATAAATTTATCAAAAATGTATATCTGAAGCAAATGAAGATTTTGCACCAAAGTACAACTTACAGACTGAAATGGCTCTAATATAGACCTTACCAGAAGCTGGAGCATACCTGGTACGATATTTCAAGGTAATTAGGCCTCATCCAAATCAAGAACCCTCAAAAGCTAGGTTTCTGAAGCACTGCGTACCATAGACTAGAGCAATTGGGGTGGCACTCAAGTTGAATCTCAGGACTGTCTTTGATATCAAGACATCATTTGACCAACTGTAGCATCAAGGAGCCCTAGCAAGCAGGAAAAAACCTGCTAGTTGGAGTCTCAGCTGAAACTAAAGAGGAGAATGGCTGTGGTTGAAGATCATTCATCTCAACTCCAAGACATTACTGCAGGAGGAGGAGTTCAGGGTAGTGTCCTAGGCCCATTCATTTTCAGCTGCTTCAATAACCAATCCCCAATAAGGCCAGAAATGGCCATGTTTGTAGTATAAACAAACATGCACCATTTGCAACTCAAATTACTGAAGTACTGTAGTTCATACCCAAATGCAGTCAAGACCTAGACAATATTTAGGCTTGGCTTATGCATGGCATGAATGTTACTTTCCACTTAGTATTTATCTCTAATGAGAGAATCTGACCATTGCCAAATCCCTCATTAAAGTCCCAGGCTCACTATGAACCAGAAAATTGAACTAGACAAAAAGTATGGTCACGATAAGAGGTCAGAGGCCAGTACTCCTGCAACAACTCCTATCCCGATTTCCCCAAGGCCTCTCCACCAATCTATAAAGGCTATTTCACAACAGTGATTACACTTGCCTGGATGGCACAACTCCAACAAGCAGCTCAATACCAAAATCAGGACAAAATAGCCCTTTAGGTCACCACCTTCATTATTCACTCCCTCCACCACAGTGGCAGTGTGCTGTAACTATAAAAAGTGCACTGCAGCAACTCAAAAGGTTCTTTGTACATGATTACTTCCAAACCCAGAACCACTACCATTTAGAAGTACAAGGGCAGCAGGACACCATCACCAGTAAGTTCCCCTAACCACACCACCCTGTACTGGAAATATCATTGCTCCTTCATTACCAGTCAAAATCATGGAACTGCTGTTGTAACAGCATTAACAAGCAGGGTCATTCCTCCTCCATCACCACTCTGGAGAACTTCTGGAAGGTAGCTCATATTAAAGGGTACTTAGGATTGGACAAAAACCAAGAATTAAAAAAATGTGCTCCCAAGCTCAACATTAAAGTCAAGACTGACGTCTAGTGGAACATTGAGAGAGTTGTCAATAACTGCATCCAGCAGCTGTCAGACCAAAATATTCAAACATTGATTAGGAATTTCAGCAAAATTTGAGATAAATGGTCAGAAATTCATGCATTAATAAAACTCAATAGATAAAATCAAAAATGTCCTGCAAAACAATACAAGTCAATCCAAGCAACATACCAAAACTGTAAAGAGTTAACAGGATAGCATATCCAAATGTTGTGGAATCAACACAAGACCTCAATATTGCCAATTTTTTTCCAGACAGAGCCACTGGAAATTCTTGTCCTTTGGCATATAGCCATTTGAAAGCATGCACCACAGATTCATGGCTGTCAGCCAGACGCCTGGGCATAGTGCCCAAATTTAACCTAACTGCAGTATGTTAAAGATTTTAACTGTTTCAAAGGCAGCTAGAATGTTTTTGGGGTGAGGGGAGAGAGAGAGACAAGCAAGAGTGACTAAAACCCTTGAGGGAATTTCTACTAGAAAAGCAAAATAAGGATTCCCAATTTAATATGGAAAAAAGAGAAAAAAGTACAAGTTGAATGACCTGTGTTGCTGGGGTTATATTGGTCTGCAGTTTATTTTCAGTCAGCCAAATTTAGCAAGCTGGGCGAATGGAATAGTATTTTGCAGAGTGGATTAAGTCAAGACAGAGGGGAAAACCTCATTCTTCAGTGATCAGTTCCTGGGTCAAGTGCATGAAATCTTTTGCTGTCATGACTTGTAGACCCATGAAACAGCAAGAATGAGAAGAGTGATTTGACAAGTTAAAAAGCACCTGCTGTATTTTGTTTAAAATTTCTAATCATTCAAATAACCCCCATAAACCAAAGTCAAGTAACTCAATACAGGATGAACAATAAACAAATTCCCTTTTGGGAAAAAAAAAGGGAGATCAAGGACCAAAATCAGTTTGGACTGTTCTGTTCTCAACAAATCTGGTCCGGAGTACTATAGGTGATTGCCACCTGAATTCCTTCACCTATTAGGGTATAATCTAGAAAAAAAAGGAGTGATGGATAGGACACTTTCTGGAAGGTCCGCCAGCACACAATTGCTGCACTTGTAACAGTTTGTTCCCAGATGGATTTGGTGTAGGAAAGTGTAGATTTTGTACTTTTGTTAACTACTGGATTGGGCTCCAGGAAGAGGTTGAGTGCTTCAGCCCCCCAATCACAATTCCATTCTAAGCTAATCCCATCTGCCTGCACATGGTCTATCCTTCTACTCCCTGCCAGGGTGAGGGGAGGGAGACTAGTTTGCCAAATGCAAGTAAACCTGTCCAAGAATCTAATTTCTCTACCACCAATGGAAGGCTCACCAGCCTACAGTTCCCTGGATTAATTTGCTGTTGCCCTTAAACTAGATGAACACTGGCAATTCTCCATATTTTTAGGACCTTGCTTATAGTTAAAGGAGACAAGAGATCTGTTAAGACCCAGCAATCTCCTAGTCTCCTTTTGTATCCTGGGATAAGTCCCCAGGGCCTGATAGGATCTACCTTTACTTCAAGACAATATCTCTTCAATATGAAGGCATCCCAGAATAAAATCAAACATACCTCTTCCTAATCTTATTCATATTTCTTGGTGAATACAAGTGCAACCTCATCCACTTGCGGTTCCAAAAATTCCCTCCTGGTCCTCAAGCAGACTTTCATCTGCAGGATCAATCTCACCAAGCTCACTAGCAGAGTTGTAGTCAGCTGCCAATTCAAAACTGCCAGGTACATAGGCCTGAAACTTTAGGGTTCAGTACAGCTAATTGGCAAAGGGCTACATTTATTGCAGAGTAGTTTTTATAAAAAAAGTCAGCAGCCTACTTTGAGGCACAACACATTACTGGTTCAATGTCAAGATTTTGCCTTGTGAAAGTAGTTCAAGAAAAAATTGTTCCCTATCTGACTCAAGTGATAGTGCTGTCAAATGAGGGACAACTTTATTTTGTCACCAAGTAATTAAGGGGGGGGGGGGGGGGGGGGGGGAGAAAGGAGAAGAAGAGGAAATAGCCTATTTATGGAGCTTGAGGCTATTAATCCAGAAACCCAGGTAGTGTTCAGGGACTCTGGTTCAAGTTCCATATGGCAGATGGAGTAATTTGAACTAAAGTTTATGATTAAGGATTACCATGAAACTATTTGTCAGAAACACCTCATCCCGATTCAGAAGGCCCTTTAGGGAAGCAAATCTGCCATCTTTGTCTGGCAAAAGAAACGAGACCCACAGCAACGCGGTTGAGTCAACGGCTCTGGAAAGTTAAGGATTGACAAATTCTGGCCTGGCTAGTGACATCCACATCCAATGAATGAATTCAAGAAATAATTAAAAATGGGCAGGCTGAAGTTTAGATTGCCTTTCAGTATTTTCAAATACAAGACTTTATACAAAAGAGACCATACTGGCGACACGGTGGCACAGTGGTTAGCACTGCTGTCTCACAGCACCAGAGACCCGGGTTCAATTCCTGACTCAGGCGACTGACTGTGTGGAGTTTGCACGTTCTCCCCGTGTCTGCGTGGGTTTCCTCCGGGTGCTCCGGTTTCCTCCCACTGTCCAAAGATGTGCGGGTCAGGTGAATTGGCCGTGCTAAATTGCCCGTAGTGTTAGGTAAGGGGTAAATGTATGGGTGGGTTGCGCTTCGGCGGGTCGGTGTGGACTTGTTGGGCCGAAGGGCCTGTTTCCACACTAAGTCTAATCTAATCAATCCTTACAAATTGGATAGGGAAGGGAGTATGCTATGGCCAATGGGGCCACCCTCAGTCAGTATGCTATCATTCACTATATAGCATGGTCTCAAAAAGGAGATGGAATGATATAAAACCTGGAAATCAAGAATTAGGGTTGGAAATGCCTAGAAAAAGTGGAAGGATGTCTGGGGAAAATGCCAGGAAGATCTAACAGAACTGACTACTCAATTAAAGATCATGCACAGGGCTCACATGACACCTGAAAGACTTGCAACATTCAAGGCAGGAGCATCCCCAATGGGTCCTAATGTAAAATAGAAGTTGGCACTCTTACACATTGTCTGTGGACATGCTGTAAGATCTATAGGTATTGGGATAGAGTAGCAAATGCCTTGACAGATTTTGGGTAGGGATATTGGATCTGGTTCAACATCTCTACTTTTGGGCTCTCCAAATTTCCCTGCTTGGATGTATACAGGAGGAAATTTACTATCTCCTTTTGAGAGGAAAAATATTTTAGTGAATTGGGTATCCAACAGCACCCCCAGGAGAAAAACTGGCACAGGTCTAGAACATGTCCCCTTGACTTCCTCACGAATATAGTGCACTAAAGAAAACAGCAGCCTTTTTGAACTATAATCAGACATTTCGGCCATATCATCCAGGGCTTTTGGCTCATTGTGATAATGGTTCTGGCTGGTTTGGGGGCCCCCTGGGGAAGAGGAATCCTATATAAATATGGGTTCTATTCTGACTTGATGTAAATCTATTTTGAGCATGTATCTAGATATTAGATTGTTGTTTGACTGTTAGTAATGTATGATATCCTTGTGTTTTGGTGGTTTGTAGAATAGATTAGTTGGGTTTTTTAATTTGATATTGGCATTATATTGTAATGTGGAATACACCAGTCTATTTTTGTAAGAAACCTGGTTCTATTTTTCTAATAAAAATGCCTATAATTAAAGTGGGCAGGTTAAGACATTTAAAGGCAGACCTTAAATGAAATTGAATCTTCAGTGCTTTAAGTAGATGGATTAAAATCATGTAGTGTAATCATTTAACAATATCCCAAACTACCAGTTTGCTTAAAACTCAAATCAACTACAGAAACAAAATGTGTCCATATATAAAAACAAAAACCTGAATTGGCACAATTATGCTGTGAACAGAAAAATCAAAGCTGATAGTGGAGAAGATTGCAAAGCAGCATTCTCACCTAATCTCCAAGTCTTCTGGAGTTCTAGAAATCAGATGGTGGTGAATCATAGAATCCTCTACCAGAGGCCTGTAGAAGCCCTAGTTCAACATGGAGATCAGTTAGGTTTGTAGATAATGACATTAAAGGAATTTAGGTGTAGTACAATGATACAGAATGGCTAGCCCTGCTCCTATGGTAGTTTAGTTTTCAATTTGATAGCCTGGTATCTACAAATTTAGGGAGATTTCTTTAATGCTTATGGCTTCCCAATATAACATGCTATCCAAACAGAGGTGGGCAGATGCCTTTTTCTATAACCTGCATTCATTGCTCTTAGACTGGCCTCAGACTAGCACATGTTCAGGAATAGAAGTACATTATCTAGTATTCCAGAGTGAAAAAGGCCAGCCAACAATTTTTGATGCATTATTTCAACTGAAAGTGTTATATTGCAAGTGGTGGAGAAAAAGTTATACATTGCTAGTTAACTGATTTTACTGGACTCAACAGATTAACATGAACATTTTAGTTTGCAAGTTGTTTTGCTCCTTTAAGTGTTTCACAAAACTGCTGCACATGGTAACACTTTGTTCCCTGATGGGTTTCATGTTGCAAAGTGCTAAAAACTTATTTTGTAAGTTCCAGAAAAGAGGTGGAGTTGAGAGTTTGATTCAAATAACCCTTTAGAACTTTAGCCAAAAGCTTAATTTTTTTTAAAAAAGTGTTCCCTAAAACAATAAAAATTCCAGTATCTATTCGAAAGCAATGGAGTTTTTGTTCCTCAATGTTTTTTGTAAACAAATCCCCACTACTTCCCAGGAAGTCTCTAGGTGTTTGAAAACTCACCATGGCTATAGAACAAGCTTAAAATGATTAAACTCCTGCTACTATTTCAAACATCCAAAAATAAGAGTATTAAAGTATTGAGATGTCACAGACCTTTTATCACACTAGATTACTTTGTGTGGAAACAGGCCCTTTGGCTCAACAAGTCCACACGACCCATACCCCTACATTTACCCCTTCACCCAACACTACGGGCAATTTAGCATGGCCAATTCACCTGACCTGCACATTTTGGGACTGTGGGGAGGAAACCCACACAGAACATGGGGAGAAATGTGCAGACTCCACACAGACACTTGCCTGAGGCAAGAATTGAACCCAGGTCTCTGGTGCTGTGAGGCAGCAATGAGCTAGAATGGGAAGTATCACTTTGGACAATGTGATAACTCATTTAGTTCAGATTAAACTTCACTACACCTATCCTTTACATAGTGAGTGCTTTCCACAAAAAAGTCTTCAAATTTCTAAAAGATTGGATATACCCAACTCCCATACATGGCAACCTGCCAGATCAGCTGCTTAAAATCTTGCACACAGCAGGTTGCTTGGACCAAAGCAACCTGTAAACCCATTCATGTTTACAACCATGGCAAAATTGAAATTTACCTCAAATTGAGATACAACCTTGTGATTCATGTGGAAAATTTAAAAAGTCAGCACATAGCTGAAGTAATTAAGTAAGACAATGTTGGGGGGGGGGGGGGGGGGGGCGGCGCAGTGAGAGGGAGTGTGTTTTGGCCTCCTTACTCTAGGAGAGACACTCATTAGAAGCAACTCCAAGTTCACTCTAAAGTGATTCCTAGGATGAAAAGGGTTAATGAGGAAAGTGTAGAGCACTTAGGACTTTTACTCGAGTATAAAAAGAGAAATGACATTTTATTGCAATACTGAGGTGGTTTGATAGGGGAGGCTGAAAGGTTGATTCCCCTCGAAGAATTTAGAGCTATGGAGCTCAATGTAAAAAAGGAGTCACCTAGTAAAAGAGGTGAACAGCAGTGATAGCAGCTTCTTTTTTCAGAGGGTGGTGAACCTTCAGAATAGAGATTATAGTTATGGCAGCCAAGGCAGAGTTAGATTGATTTTGGGGGGGGGTGGAAGGGTTCTAGTTAACAGGTAGGAAAAAAAGGGAAGTAGTGACAAATCAAGTTGACAATAACCTGAGCAGAAGATCAGACCACCACAGGAATAGGCCCTTCCACATGAAAAAAAAGAGGATGCTCTGTGTTGCAAAACTCAAAACCGTTGAGACAGTGTGGGAACAGGCCCTTTGGCCCAACCAGTCCACACTGCCCTCTGAAGAGTAACCCACCCAGACCCATTTCCCTCTGATTAATGCACCTAGCATGATGGGTAATTTAGCATGGCCAATTCACCTGACCTGCACATCTTTGGACTGTGGGAGGAAACTGGAGGAAGACCACGCAGACTGGTGATGGGAATATTAGGTACCAATTGTCAGCCCAAGTGTTGGGAATTGATCTCCAAGAGAATCTAACCAACATTCAATGCAGTACCATTGCAAAATCCCCCACCAGCAACATCCTGGGGACACCAGTGACCAGAAACTGAAGTGAACCAGTGTTACACCATTGCTAGAAAAACCCTGCTCTTCTTGCAGTCACCACAAAAGTCATGCTTTAAGAGGCTGCAAAATTCAACAATTCACCTGTCTGACAGGTTGACTAAAAGCAGATTTCAATGCTCAACAGGAATTACTATTAATTCCAATTAGACTAACATGCCTACTTTATATAGGTTAGAATTGTATGTACACAAAAATACTAGGAGAAAGTGAGGTCTGCAGATGCTGGAGATCAGAGCTGAAAATGTGTTGCTGGAAAAGCGCAGCAGGTCAGGCAGCATCCAAGGAACAGGAAATTTGACGTTTCGGGCATAAGCCCTTCACCATAGAAGGAATGAAGGGGGAATTCTGCTAAACTGGAGATTAAAAAGTGCTAGGTTCACTTTTTGCGAAGACCTTACTAACTTTGGTGTATTCGTAGCCCAGTCCCTTTGCTCCTATATCCCCCCTAGACCTGCACATTCAAAACATTAAACAAACTCTAGTTTTCCACTACCGGAAAAAAGTGTCATTTGTCTGTTGAACGCCATTGGTCAAATCTGCAAGTTTAAACTGTGGAGTTTGTACATTCTCCGTGTCTGGGTGCTCTGGTTTCCTCCCACAATCCAAAAATTGTGCAGGTTAGGCGAATTGGCCGAGCTAAATTGCCTGCGTTAGGTGAAGGGGTAAGTGTAGGGAAATGGGACTGGGTGGGTTGTGCTTTGGTGTGGACTAGTTGGGCCGAAGGGCCTGTTTCCACACTAATCTAATCCAAAAAAGAACCTGCTGTAATCTGTTACACTAAAATACTGCAATCAGCTAGATATGAAGTGGTCTAGAAATGTAGAAGTTTTTGATTCAAGTTCAAACCATTACAGTTAGTGGTTAGGTGGTCCCAGTACACTGACAAGACTTCCTACATTCTGAAGGAACAACCCTTAACTGCCATCTTGAAGCCAGCTCTTAATCCATTCTGTAACTCCACTGCAGATGCCAGATTTCCTGACATTCATTTATAGGATACCTGGTTTAAAAACCCTGAAAATCCATTAAAATTACAGATACTATATTGCCATGGTCTAATAGTGTGCCATAAGAATCATGCTGGAACTACAGTTTATTGACAATATTATGGTAAAAACAATGTCTACAGATGCTAGAAACCAGATTCTGGATTAGTGGTGCTGGAAGAGCACAGCAGTTCAGGCAGATGAGCAGTAATCACATTTTGGGCAAAAGCCCTTCATCAGGAGGGCTTTTGCCTGAAACGATTTTACTGCTCCTCAGATGCTGCCTGAACTGCTGTGCTCTTCCAGCACCACTAATCCAGATTAGTGTATAATGACTGAGGCAAGTGAATGTACTATTAGCCAAGTTTAGACGTCAAAATGTGGGAAAAGCAAGAATGGGGATGACTCTACAGAGGGATGAGAGAGAGTGTGAGCAGGCAAAAACATTCTATTCCATCTGTCAAATTGTAAGTCAGGTTAAAGCACCGACTGGAAGAGGAGAAGAAGTGACCATTTTAAGAATGGGGAAAGACTGCAGAAAAACTAGTGATTAGTGAGCGTCCTTACCCATGAATCACAAAAAGAGGGGGAGTGAGGACTGCAGATCAGAGTAGAGTGTGGTGCTGGAAAAAGCACAGGTCAGGCAGCATCCAATGAAGAGGAAAAAAGCTTTCAGGCATAAGCCCTTCATCAGGAAGGACTTCTGCTCCTTGGATGCAGCCTGACCTGTGTTTTTCCAGCACACTTGACATGAAATCACAAACAGCTAGCATCCAAGATTCTTGGGGAATCTGTGTGGAGGCAGTTTCTTCTTGCAGGAGAGTGTACAAGTAAAGGGAATTCTCTTAGATCAAAAAGATGCTGCTATTTTCTAGGTCTGTAGATCATGAAGGAGCAAAGATGGCCAATGGAGTGATAGGTTCTTCCTGTTCGATGTGAATGTTTAAGGGAACGTTTCCACATTACTGATGGCTATGCAGGAAGCGTCTTTGGTTGCAAATCTAATCAATGGTATGGATTGGTTGGAGCAACAGTTGAGGCAGTGAGGAATTTACAAGAGCTGGGGGTGTGATGGATGGGAGGGCAAAAAGCCACAGGGTACAGTCAGATAGATGGGTTAACTCCAGGAAAAAAGGTAGGAGGGGTAGGCAGGTAGCCACAGAAGACTCCTACACTCAGGAGAATGTAGCATGAACAGCCAAGTTTCTGGTATTGAGACTGGTTCTTAATGCAATCAGATGTGTCAAGTTCCAAGGTGATAGAAGACTAGTCAGACAGATGTTGCTGTGGCTGACAGCAAAAACCTCAATGCCTCCCTGGTGCCAGGATCAAGGATGTCTCATAGGATGCACAATGTTCTAAGAAGAGGGTGGCCCAGCAAGAGGTCATTGGTTCCAATGACATAGGAAGGGAAAAAAGGATGAGATTCTGAAGAGCAGAGAGAGTTAGGCAAGAATTTAAAGAAAGATCCTCAAGCATGGTAATCAGGATTACTCCCAGTGCTATGGAGTAAATGAGAGTAGGAATAGAAGGATAGAACAGAAATGCATGGCTGAGGAGCTGGTGTATGGGAGAAGGATTCACATTTTTGGATCACTAGAATCTCATCTGGGGTAGAAGTGACTTGCACAAGGACAGACTGCAACTGAATTGAAAGGGGACTAACACTGCAGGGAGATGGAGTGCTACTTGGGAGGATTTCAACTGGTGGGGTGGGGGAGGAGAGTAGAAAGAGACCCAGGTGAACAGGGAAGAAAAAATAAAGTCAGATCTTTTCTGAACCCTCAAACTAAGAGATGTTGCTAGGGTTGGGGGGGGGGGGGGGGGTAGAATAGGCTAGGGCTGTTTTCCCCTGAACATAAGCTGGAGTGACTTTTAGGAGGTTTTATAAAATGAGGGGCATGGAAAGGGTAAATAGACAGGGTATTTTGCCTGGGGTGAGAGTCCAGAACTAGAGAGCATATGTTTAGAGTTAGAATTTAAAGAAAAAGACCCAAGGGCCAACTTTTTCATGCAGAGGGTGGTGGTGGTGATTGCATGGAAAGATATTCCTGAGTGTACATCCAGGGAAGATATTTGGGTGGAACGGAGAAATAAGACTGGGATGATCACCTTATTGAAATTGTATTTATAGACTTCTTAATAGTCAAGGGGAAATTGAGAAACAGTTGGAAGAGATCTCCATTATCTGTAAGTGTGGTTATGGCAAGGGATTTTAAAAAAACTTTCCAAACAGACTGGGATTGCCATAATGGCAAGGGTTTAGAAGAGGAATTTAACTATATACAAGAAATCTTTGTCAGTATGTGGATGTACCCACTGGGAAGGTAGAAAACTGGACCTACTCTTGGGAAATAAGGCAGGGCAAGTGATAAGAGGTATCAGTGGGAGCACACTATGAGGCCAACAACCATAACTGTATTATGCTTAAAAATCTAGTGATGGAAAAGGATAGACCAGATCTAACAGTTGAAGTTCAAATTGGAGGAAGGCTCATTTTGACAGTATTAGACAAGAGCTTTCAAAAAAAGGTGGGGGAAGGAAGGAAGGAAGAGGAATTCCTGTGAGGGACAAGAAAAAAAGATAGATGGTAGGTGTTTGGAATGCTGGGTGACAAGAGAAATTGAGATTTTAGTTAAGAAAACAAAGGGAGGAAGCATATGTCAGGTATAGACAGGAAAGATCAGAGAATCCTTAGAAGAGTATAAAGGCAGAGTATATGGAAGAAGGAAATCTGGAGGATAAAAGGGGACAGGAGAAGATTTCTTAACCCTATTTGCCAAGGCTTTTAGATTCTCCTTAAGTACATTAGAGGACAAAAAAGGAGATAGGGCTCTCAAGATCACACATGCTACCTTGGAGTGGTAGATGACAGATGCAAAATGAATATTTTGCATCATTTACTGTGAAGGACACTGAAGATATAGAACATGGGGAAATAGATAGTGGCATCTGTAATATGGGCATTTCAAGGGGTGCTAGATGTCTCAATGCATAAGTAGATAAATCCCCAGGACCTGATCAGGTGCACCCTAGAACTCAAGCTAGGGAAGTGATTGCTGGGCCTCTTGCTGAGATATTTGTATCATTGACAGTCACAGCCAAAAATGGAGGTTGGCTAATATAAGATTAGATTACTTAGTGTGGAAACAGGCCCTTCAGCCCAACAAGTCCACACTGGCCCACCGAAGCATATCCCGCCCAGACCCATACTCCTACATTTACCCCTTACCTAACACTACGGGCAATTTAGCATGGCCAATTCACCTAACCTGCACATTTTGACTGTGGGAGGAAACTGGAGCACCTGGAGGAAACCCACGCAGACATGGGGAGAATGTGCAAACTCCCCACAGTCACCTGAGGCAGAAATTGAACCTGGGTCTCTGGCGCTGTGAGGCAGCAGTGCTAACCACTGCCACCCACAAATATGGGGCCACTTATTTTTAAGAAAGGTGGTAAGGGCAAGCCAGGGAGCAATAGATCAGTGAGCTGGACATTGGTGGTGGGCAGGTTGTTAGAGGGAATCCCAAGGACTGATTAGGGATAATCAGCATGGCTTTATGCATGGGAAAAGTATCTCAAACTAGTTTTTTTTTGAAGTAAAAAAAGTCAATGAGGGCAGAGTGGTAGATGTGATCTATGTGGACTTCAGCAAGGCATTTGACAAGGCTCCTTAGAGGAGATTGTTAGCAAAGTTAGATCTCATTGAATACAGAACTAGCCATTTGTATACAGAACTAGCTTGAAAGCAGAAGACAGAGGGTCATGGTGGAGGGTTGCTTTTCAGACTTGAGGCCTGTGACCAGTGGTGTGCCACAAGGATCAGTGCTGGGTCCACTAGAGTCAGATGTACAGCATGGAAACGGACTCATTGGTCCAGCCCATCCAGATATCCCAACCCAATCTAGTCCCACCTGCCAGCACCTGGTTCAGATCCCTCCAAACCCTTCCTATTCATATACCCATCCAGATGCTTAAAATGTTGTAATTGCACCAGCCTCCTTCACTTCCTCTGGCAGCTCATTCCATACATGTACCACCCTCTGAAGAGGTTGCCCCTTATCTTTCCCCTCACCCCAAAGAAAAAAATTTACCCTATCCATGCCCCCCTTTTATAAACCTAAGGTCACCCCTCAGCCTCACTCCAGGGAAAACAGCCCCAGCCTGTTCAGCCTCTCCCTATAGCTCAAACCCTCCAACCCTGGCAACATCCTTGTAAATCTCGAGTCGGAGGCTTGGTCAAAGATGAAATCCCATCTTCATTACAAAAAGGGTATGGGTTGACTGATCAAGCAGCTCAAAGAAACTGGGCAACCAAGAGACACTGGTGGTCAACAGAACAGTATTCAAACAAAACCAAAAATCTATATCTCACATGCAAACATACACCCCACCTCAAATGACCAAACTGGGGACCATCCCTGATTCAACAGGGACTAAGAAAAGCATGCCAAGAACACCACAGGGAAGCAACACCACAGGACTTCACACAGCTCATCACGATCAGAAGTAGCATGTGACAGAACCAAGAAACAGCTTCCTACCTTTCATCTACAGGAATTCAAAAAAGGCACACCACCTCCAAGTTTACTGGTGACCTGACTCACTGGCCTAGGGAAATTGGCTAGTCAACAATTTTCTTCCTTTCTGACCATCTCCAGCAAACGGTTTTAAATAAAAAGTTTGAGTTTAAAATAACTCTGGACACATTGCTGGGTCTAATCTGTAGTTAAATTTGCAAGGTCTGCTTCAAAAGCATGAAGTGGAACTGAATGGAGAGAATTGCTTTCCAGGTTGAGAAAAACCTGAATGTCTCACATTGTAAGAAAAGGATTCCTGTGAATTAAGTAATATCCTTAAAGCAATTTGATTGCAGATAATCAACATAGTTAAGGGCAGCTCATGTCTCAAACTTTTGAGGAGGTCACCAAGCATGTGGATGCGGGTAGAGCAGTTGACATGACATACATGGACTTCAGTAAGGCCTTTGATAAGGTTTCACACAGTAGGCTGTTGGAGAAAATGCAGAGACATGGGATGGAGGGGGATTCAGCAGTTTGGATTAGAAACCAGCTTTGAAAGGCAACAACTGGTGGTTGATGGAAATATTCAGCCTGGAGTCCAGTTACTAGTGGTGTGCCACAAGGGTCTGTCTTGGGATCACTGCTGTTTGTCATTTATAAAATGATTTAGATGCAGAGATAGGTGGATGGGTTAATAATTTTACAGATGACAAGTTGGTGGAGTAGTGGACAGTGTGGAAGAATGTAACAGGGGGACTTGGATAAACTACAGAATTGGGCTGAAGTGGCAAATGGAGTTCAATGCAGCTAAAATGAGGTGATTCACTTTGGGAAGAACAGGAAGGCAGAATACTGGGTCGATAGAAAAAATTCTTGTAGTGTGGATGCACAGAGGGATCTTTGACTCCATTAACATGGATCCCTGAAAGTTGCCACTCAGGTTGATAGTGCTGTTAATGCATACAATGAGTTAAGTTTTATTGGTAGGAAGGATAGAGTTCCAGAGCTGTAGTGTCAAGCTACAACTATACAAAACCCTAGTGCAGCCACACTTGGAATATTGTGTTACAGTTCTGGTTGACCATTAGTTTGTGGGAGCATTGGAAAAGGAGGTGCAGAGGAGATTTACCAGGATGTTGCCTGGTCTGAAGGAAAGGTCTTATGAGGAATGGCTGAGACTTGGTCTGTTCTCATTGGAAAGGCAGCAACTAAGGGGATTTGATAGAGACATACAAGACGATCAGAGGGTTGGATAGGGTAGAGACTGTGAAAGTCTTTCCTAGGATGATGACGACATCAGCTTGTATGAGGTGGCATAACTACAAATTGAAGGGTGATAGATTTCTGACAGATGCTGGTTCTTTACTTAGTGGTAAGGGTGTGGAATGCCCTGCCTGTCAATGTAGTTAACTCAGCCACATTTAAAACAATCCTTGGATAAGGACTTGGATGCTAGGATAGTGTAGGGGAATGGGCTTAGATTAGTTCACAGGTCAGCACAAAATTGAGGGCTGAAGGGCCTGTTTCACTGTATAGTTTAGTGTTCTTTAATATTGAAATATAAGTTCAAATTGACAGTGTATATGGATTTAGCAGCATAGTTGAAGTGGGTTAACAGCAAGTCATGCTCTAAACCACTAACTTCCACATTTCAGTGAAGTGTAGGAGTGTGAGCAGCCCCTTTGGAGAGGTGGTTGTCAAATTTGAATATGTTCATAGCTCAATTTCAGCCATATTGAAATGGCTTTTGCAACTTAACTGTGGGCCCACAGGTTTCCTGGAATTTGCCACAAACAGAGCACAGCAGCAATTGGAGGGGGCCGAAAGCAGGACAGGGTTATATGCCAATAAGTAATGAAACAGTTATAAGACAGACGTTGTTCATAGGTCTTGTGCAGAGAGGTTTGACCTTAAAGTTAAGGTCACATCAGATGTACACTTGAAGTGATAATCAAGTCAACATGAACAGGTTTTTCTTTCAGATTTGTAGTGGTTAAACCAGGAGGTGTTACATAATTAGGTCTTAAAAATAAATAGTTAAGACTGAGGAGTGTTTAGACACCAAGTTAGGATCCTACCTGAAGATGTGGTCAGATCAAAAGAACCTGTACCCAATTGCCAACATGCAAGCAGCTAGGTTTTAGAACAGCAGTACAGCACAGGAACAGACCCTTCAGCCCATGTTGTGCCAAACATGACAGTGAAACTAACATAACCCCTTCTGCTTGCCCTTTGTTCATACCCCTCTTTGCTTACCAAAAAGCCCTTAAAACCCCTCCATCTCCACTACCATCCCTGGCAGCACATTTCAGACACCTACCACTTAAAAGGTGCCCCTCATCTTGGTCTCACATGGGGAGGGGAGCTCATGTAACCGATGACATTTACTTCAGTTTGGATTTGGATGTTGCTAAGCAATTTAATTGTTTCAAACCAGATGTTGGCTGGTATACAGGGTGTGCATGCTCCTGGATACCAGCTTATGATCTCTTACACAATTTAGATCTAGCAGTACTTTTGCCACCTTGAGTCTGCATACCAGCAGTGACTACATGCTGGTCCAGATACTGACAAAAATTGAACCATTTAGTGGAGGCTTTGATTTGTTTTAGGGTCAGTCCACAGCAAAGACAATTCAGGATGTGTCCTCAGTGAGGATGTGGTAATTGCCTTCACTCAGACCAAAGGACAGCTTAAAAATACAGGGTAGACCATTTAGGACAGAGAGGAGACGACAAAACTTCACCCAGAGTGGTGGCTGTGTGGAATGTGCTGTCCTAGAGGACAGTGGAGGCCCAGTCTGGATTAAAGAGTTGGATAGAGCTCGAGGATAGTGGAATCAAGGGTTGAAGATAAGGCAGGAACATGAAACTGATCAAGGATGATCAGCCATGATTATATTGAATGGTGGTACAGATTCAAAAGGGCAGAATGGCCTACTCCTGCACCTATTGCCTATTGTGTTCACAAGCTGAAGTCAGACTGGCAAGGGTGTCCACTTCCATCAGAATACCCTACAACAAAAACATTGGGAAAAAAAAAGTGTGGCAAGTGGAACATGCCAGTTGCAGTGGTTCTCAAATTGCTGAGTACAACCAATAGCATCTCAATTCTAGGTGGCTTGGAGTCAATATTCCTAAACTAAATCAGTCAACTCCTGAACAGTTAACTTTCCCAGAGGTACCAGATATTTTTCAAAAGTCCTAATAACTGAAGCAGCTGCAGGTCCACATGCTATCAGGAGCATTACTCATTGCTTTTCATCTGCTCCAATGTCACTTGGAAAAACACATTCTACATATTGGGGTGGTGTTTAACAGCTAAGTCAAACTTCCAAATAATGACATGATGCTAGAAATACTTAACCCAAAAGATTACTGTTGAGCAAGTTTCTTTAGAAGTGTACATTTCCCTTGCTGCCACTGAATAACTCACATCTGGTATCAAATCACCAAGTCACCTTTTAGTTATGTGGAGTGCTGGACAGTGATCCAGGTCCCTCAACAAACAGCCTCCAGTTTGGGCAGCCAGGGCTCCTGGTTGGGGCTGTTCAATCAGGGAACTCCGGTCCAGCTGACTGATCTCACTCCAAAGTCACTATTTTTAAAAAGAAAAAGGGTTGTTGATCCTCTAAAATGCTGGTGACCTAACCTCAAACTGTCCAATTCAGTACCCCAGTCTTGGAGAGAAAACATTCCTTTATATTTCAGTTTTTTAAAAAAAAGAAAGTGTCCATTTATTCAGGCCATAGGGTAGGAGCAGAATTACATCTGGCCCATCAAGACTGCTCTGCCATTTGAGAAACACCAGCCATGATCAGCTAGATTCACTTAATAAAGGGAACCTCTTAAAGACATTGGCTTGGCCTCTACAGCCTCTTCTAGAAGGCCCACAAATTCACCACCCTTTGGCCAGAAAAAGGTCACATCTTGATTCTAATAGGTCATCCTTTCATAAAGGCTGTACCTTTGAGTTCTAATCGAGAAGATTGCTATTTCCATTCTGTCCACTCGTCAGTGATTACAATTCGGAAAGACCCCTTTATCCTTACTTTGCCTTCTGCCAGTCAGCCAATCCTCAATCAACCAGTACCTTGCCCCTAATACCATGGGCATATTTCACAGCCTTCTGTGTAGTGCCCTGTCAAAGGCCTTCTGGAAATCCAGGTAGATCACATCCACTGGCTCTCCTTTAACTTGCTGGTTGCCTTCTCAAAAGGATTCTAGCAGATTGTCACACATGACCTCCCTTTGACAAAGCAAAGCTACCCAAAGCTCTATTCTACTGTGTACCAGGACAAAGATAAAGATAAAGGAGATTCAGTACCTTAATGACCAGAAATTGAGCTTGGTCAAAGGAGGCATACATAAAAAAAGGTTGAAGAAACTGAAGACAGGCAGCACCCTCTAAGAATAGAAAGCTAGCAGGAAGAACCCTAAAATAAAAGTAGAGCTGAAAATGGCATCAAGTGTCTTTGGCAAACAGGAAGGAAAATCCCAAGGCTGCCTTGGAGGAGCAAGAGGGTAGTCCAGACCCTCTGGAAGTAGTGGGTAAGGTCCTTTAAAATGATTTGCATCAGTATTCACAAAGATGCCAGATGGTAAATCTCTAGTATTAATAACCTTGGCATATAGTCAGAGTGGCAGGTGACAATCCCATTGCACTAAGGTAACCTTCTTTGCTGTCCACTACATCTAATTTTATCATCTGCAAACTTCCTAACTATCCTTATGTTCAGATGACAAGCAGTGGACCAATCACTGATCCTTGTGACCAATGGTGTGCCACAGGCTCCAGTCTGAAAAATAACCCTTCACTCCAGTCTTCTACCTCAGTCAGTTCTGTATGGATGGCTAGTTCCCCCTATATTCTACAAGATCTAACCTTGCTCATGAGCCTCACATGAGCCTTCATGAACACCTCACTGAAGTCCATGAGATCACGTCCACTGCTCTGCCCACTTTGAAGTGACAAAAAACATTAGTGAGACATGACAAATCAAGTTAACTATCCTTAATAGGTCTTTGCTTGTCCAAAAGTGTGTAAATCCTGTCCCTCAGGATTCCTTCCAACAACTTGCCCACCACTGTCAGGCTCACTGGCTTTTCCTTACCATCTTAAATAGTGGCACCATGTTAGTAACCTCCAGGCTAATGGCACCTCGTCTGTGGCCATCAATAAACACATCATTGCAAAGGGCTCAGCAAGCTCATCCTAGCTTCACAGGTACATTTGATCAGGTTTGGGATTTTATCCCCCTTTAGGAGAGATCACCACCACTATGGACATTTTTCTAAGCAGTCACCATCTATTTGCCCACATTATGTCCTTCTCTACAGTAAAGACTGCAAAATACTGGTTTAGTACCTCCATCTCCTGCAGTTCCACACAGCTCCTTGACTGATTTTTTGACTGGTCCTATTTCCCCTTAACGCGATTTGCCAAATCTGTCTCATGTCCCCTTTTTGCCCCTCTGATTTCCCTCTCAAGTATACTCTATGCCTTGTACTCTTCCAGGGATTCACTATACCAAACATCTACCTTTATTTTTGACCCAAACCTCCAAGTCATTAGTCATCCAGCATTCCCGACACCTATCTGCCCCTCACCCTAGCAGGGGGATATTATCTCCTTTAATGAAGCCTTTCCATTTTCCAGCTGTCCTTTTTAAGCTGCAAACATCCACTCCACCTTCCCTGCATGCCCCCCCCAAAAAAACCCAAGACAAACTTTAGAAAAGTCTTGCCTAATACCATCAAAAATTGGCCTTCATCCAATTTAGAACTTCAACTTTTAGATCTGGTCTATTTGATCATTTTAAAAATGAATAGAATTGTGGTTGCTGACCCCAAAGTGCTTCCCCCACTGGCCTCAGTTACTTAATCTACTCTTGGGAAAAAGACAGAAGGTGTAAATAACTTGCCCTAATAGATCCACAGACTGATTCAGTGTGTATTCTTAAATTCCCCTCTGTCCAAGGCCTTGACAGTCCCAGTCTGTTTGGAAAGTTAAGTCCCCTACCATTACCACCCTTTTCTTACAGGAGAGATCTCCTTGCAAGGTTCTCAATTTCCCACTGACTATTGAGTCTATAGTAAAACCCCAATGAGATGATCATCCCTTATTTCTCAGTTCACCCAACTAACTTCCCTGGATGTATTCAAGAACATCCTCAATTAAAGCTGTAATGTTATCCCTCATCAAAATCACCACTCCCCCTCTTGGCCCTTTTTTCCCCCCTATGCTTTCGATAGCATTTGTATCCTGAACACAAAGCTGCCAGTCCTGTCCATCTGAGCCACATCTCTAATTGTGGATATCCTAGTCCCACGTTCCTAACTGTGCCTCAAGTTCATCTGTCTTCCCAATTAGGCCTCGTGCTTTGAAGCAAGTGCAGCTTAATTTCAGTCCTACCTTGCTCTTGGCTTTGTTCCTGCCTTGACTTGCTCCTTTTCCCAACTGTACCAATCTCCACCTGATCACTTTCCTCTCCATCACCCTGGATCTCTTCAGCTGTAGCCAAACAATGTTCGGCCACACTAAGGCCAATATTCTAAGTCACCACATAATACCCAAGGAGGCCTTGGAGAGGGTACAGAAACTGTTCACCCACAAAATCAGGCAATGTCTGGTGTTGGCTGAGGGGGGAATTGGATAAACTTAGCAGGTTTTCACTTGGATGAGGGGTGAGCTCCAGTTACAAAAATTGGAGGCATGGATATTCAGTCTTTCAAGGCAGAAATGCCAGTTACCAGAGGACTCACTATGTTTAGAGGTCAACTCTTACCACCTTGGTGCAAGTGCAGAGAATGTGCTAGAGGTGGATACAGTATTTGAGACATCTCTACATGTACAAACAGGTAGGGAATAGAAAAATAGGACCACTTGGAGGCAGAAGGTTATTTTCCCATTTGGAAAGGGCACGGTCTCTGCAGACTTGGTGAGCTGAGGGGCCTATGTTGTGTACTGTTCTTTTAGCAGCTGCTTTGTTGAGACTGCACCTTAAGGTTGTACAGTTTGTCTCAATTTAAGAATGCCCTGACATTGAGGCAGTTCAAGAGATTCACTCAGCTGATTCTAAGGATGAGGAGAAAGGGGAGGACTGTAGGTGCTGGCAATCAGTTGAAAAAAAAGTGTGGTGCTGGGAAAGCCCAGCAGGGCAGGCAGCATCCCAGGAGCAGGAGAACTACCATTGGAGGACTAATCCCATCAGGAATGAAGGGTGTGTGCCTGACAATGTCAGTACGCGTATGCACGTGCAGGGAGGAATGTGAGGGGGAAAAGAGGGGAGGATCTGATCTATGGCACATTTACACAGACTAAGCAAGGCAGACAGGAATCCAGGAGGTAGGTTTAAAAGCAGCCTCAGTCTGACAGGTTGGAGATTCTTGCTCCCGGAGTGGGACTCTCCAGAGAATGAGCAAACTGACCAAGTACTGTGGTACAAGGAGCTAATCAAGTAGGGAGAAGAGATGCAGTATTAACTTGGAATGCAAGAGCCAGGAGAAATAGACACTTCTCTGGCTAGGATCAACAGGGCCTGGACAGTAGATGTTGGGCAGATGTTTCTCCTACCAATGGAAACTAGTACCCCAGGGCACAGTCTTAGAGTAAAGGGAAGGGCTTTTTAAAAAGAATGGAAATATGGAGAAAAAGGTCTTTAGCCAGAGTGGTGAATCTAGAGTTCATTGCCACAATGCTTGGAGGCCAGGTAGATTAAGATGGGGAGAGGCTCCAATTGTCAAGATTGGGGTTATGGAAAGAAAGCCAGAGAATGGGGTTGAAAAACTTGAATGGTAGAGTAGACTTAATGGGCTGAATCTTATCCTTGTCCTTCATTTTCACAGGACAGTGCTAGCCCTGACCTCAAAAGATTCCCACATGACAGAAGTAGATTTGTCCTCAAACAGCCACTTCCAGTCTACATTCCAATTCCTGCCTAATATTGAGAGTGAATCTTCCTCCAATTTCATACTTTGAGAATCACAAAAAACTGGAGCTTCAAGATGGCAGCAACCCAGCAAGTCTGAGTCTATAGTGCTCTGCCCAAGACTTGGGCAAAGTGGGATACCCACCTTCAAACTTTAAATCATTTAAAATAACTTCTCACCAGCATAGTAATTTTGCATCAAACTTGATTTTAGTGTTGTTCTTAAGTGACTAAGGGCAAAAATTCCCAAAGTGCACAACAGGCAGGGACCCCCCCCCACTGGAGCAGCAGCAACAGCAGTGTCTGTGGCCGTCTCAGGGGACTTCTCTGCAGAGAGAAGCCTGGTCTCCAGGAGCGGACCAATGTCTTCACTGAAGAATCCAGGACCATGTGGGAGTCATTCTCAGTGGGAGTCATTCTCAGTTATGCTTCTGCAGCATGAATGATATTAAAAACTTGAACAGTGTTGGAGGGATGGAGCAAAAGGCTACAACCTCAAGCTGTTGAACTGGCCATAGGCTGGATCCTGACTCAAGCAGAGAGTTTGGACCTTGGAAGAGCACAATGGACTACCTCAATAATTGGGGCTGTTTAAAAAAAGGGCAGGGTTCTCAGTTTTCTAATAATTGCTGGGATTGTAACTGCACTTTTATTGTGGTGGTTCTGTTTGCCGAGCTAGGAATGTGTTGCAGACGTTTTGTCCCCTGTCTAGGTGACATCCTCAGTGCATGGGAGCCTCCTGTGAAGCGCTTCTGTGATCTTTCCTCCGGCATTTGTAGTGGTTTGAATCTGCCGTTTGTCAGTTCCAGCTGTCCGCTGCAGTAGCCACTATATGGGGTCCAGGTCGGTGTGCTTATTGATTGAACCACTACAAATGCCAGAGGAAAGATCACAAAAGTGTTTCACAGGAGGCTCCCAAGCACTGAGGATGTCACCTAGACAGGAGATGAAACATCTGCAACACAAATTCCCAGCTCAGCGAACCGAACCACAATGAGCACCCAAGCTACAAATCTCTTCACTAGCTTAATATAAAAAATAAATAAAACTGCTTGCTAAACACACACCAACACCTAGGTGTGGGTGGGGGTGGGTGGTCACAACTTTGGTTTTATAGAACACTTGAATCTGTCTACTCCATTTTGTAATGCCTGGGCTGAGGGTGGCGAGATTATGGTGGGGTTATTAATAGGTACTTGCACTCCCTGGGAGCGAGGAAAATCTCCTTTCAAAATGCATTTTGTATTGTTTTTACAAAAAACTTTCGGAATAGCCTTTGATTGTATTGTGTAAATGTCTTAAAGAATTTTTGCTTTTGTGAATTCGTGATCTTTACTTGGTATTTTGGCTGGGGTTCTTCCGCGGTGGGGGGTCTCAGGCTTGCCTGGCCAATCATGGCTAGCTATTCACTTAAGGTGCACCTGGAAGGTCAAGGGGAGTCATTCACGAAGGAAGGAAGAGACATCAAAAAAGGTTGATTTAGCTCTCTTACAAAGAGACATTGACTTGATAAAGATCACTTCAAAATTACAACAGGGTGGATTTGAGGAGGCTTTTTCTCATCTTTTAGCTCCGAGTAGGGAGTGGTCATTCTCATTCAGAAGAATATTCCTTTTAAAAATCTTAAACCAGATAGACAAATCTGGATAGTATATACTGATCAAAGCCCTAATAGATGGAGGGGGGTTATGGGATTTTGAATCTTTATTGCCCCTGGCACACCCCTTCAAATTTGTGACAAGTGTTCTGCAAGTTGGATCTGCCATAGGAGGAGATTTTAAATTGTATTATGGACTCAGATAGGACACCAAGTACTATGGGTATAATCTTTGATCCAGACAATTGGTAGATCTGAATAAGGAGCTCGGGCTAGTAGATATGTGGAGGTGTCTACCTCCAGGGAGAGACTTATTTTCTATTCGAACCCACACAAGTGTTATACTAGGATTGATTTTTTTGCTCCCTCAACCCTTTAGAATTCCAGATTGCTATATCTATTTCGCAGGACAATCTTGGATCATGCTGCAGTATAAATGACAGGTCCCAGACATTGGTGTAGATTTCTTAAATGAAAGACAGCAAATTTATAAAGTTTTTCTCAAGAATTCAAAACCTTTCTGGAAATTCAGGAATGGCCAGTAACCAGTCCAATGTGGGGGACCATTAAAGGCTTATGCACGAGGTCTGAATTTCATATTCTGTGACCCAGAAAAAGCCAAAGGGAGAACAGCACCTGCACAAAGCTTGCTTGAAGGCAACAAGACAGCATATATGTTAATAGGCCCTCTATTACTAAGCTACAAAGGATCACAGCCCTTAGGACAGCCTTGAATACTGCACTTACCAAAGCAAAGAGGGAAATATTATTTTCAAAGCAAAGACCAAATATGGTGACAAGCCTGGCAGTTACCTAGTGTGTATCTTGCTAGGGAAGCAAAGGCTATCATGTCCATTAAGGAAAGTGCTGGTACTCAGACGTTGTCATAAAAGGATCAATACAGCCTTTAGAAAGTTCTGTTTGGACTTGTACAAATTGCAGGACTGAGGCTAGAACTAAGATGGAGTCCTTTTAAAAACTTGGCCTTTCTGGATTTAACCAGAGCAGGTGTCAATCCTGAATGCTCCCTTGGCAACCCATGAAGTACATGATGCAATTAGACAGCTTCAGAGTGGCAAATCACCTGGACCAGATGAATTTTTATAAAATTCAACCCAGAATCTATGTAGAACTGGCTGGTCCACTTATAGACATGAATAATTAGTCAGGGCTGCCTCCTGCCCTTGAGAGAAGCAAATATTTCTCATTTTTAAAGAAAAGGCCCTAGAAGATTGATCACAGACCAATATCCTTGCTAATGTAGATTTTAAAATCCTTTCTAAAACAGTAGCATTAAGATTGGAGGGTCTTACCATATATCATGAGGACCAGACAGGGTTTATCAAGGTCTGTAGATCAAACATTAGAAGGACCCTAAGTATGATACAAGCCTGTCAACAGGAAAGAATACTGGGGATAGTTTCTCCTTGGATGCAGAGAAGGCATTTGACCAGGTTGAATGTCAGTTCTTTTTAAAAAACAAGACACTGGAAAGGTTTGATGTTGGAGAGGTCTTTTCTAAATGGGTTTCAATACTATACAATGACACCAAAGCAGCTGTAATTACCAATTGTTTAGGTTTGGATAGCTAGTGTGGGTAGGGGCTGTTGTCAGGGATGTCCTCATTATTCACTAATTGAGCCACTAGTAGAAGCTATACAAACCAGCTCTAAGTCACTGAGGGTTGGTTCAGGTAAACATAAAACCATGTAGATGATGGCCTCCTTTTCTTAAGTAATCCTTTGATATCCATGCTCTGCTTAAGTAATTAATTTAGTACATTCAGGCTATAAAATCAATTTTACAAAAATCAGAGGCCATGCAGTTAGTGGTCTCACTTGTATATCCAATTTATTGGGCAGATCTGGTTTTCCCTTTGTCACTGGAGAGTTTTCTACATGTAGCTGATTGTGGGTCATGAGACCCACAGTTTGGTTAGACAGACCTCAGGCAAAAAATATCCCCTCGATCTTTTTAGATGAGAGCGATTATGGACTATTGCAAAAACCCTATTGTATTAAATACAATTAAAGCCTGGAGGATAATGCAACAAGATGAGGCTAACTTAAAACCCTCTCCTTATATTCCGATAGTGGAGCATTGGGTTTTCAGCCAGGGCTGACAGACACTACATTTAAAACCTGGAGGTCCTGAGGCATCTCTTGCTTCGAGGACCTGTTCGATAGGGAGGTTATGTTGTCTTCTGATGCAGCTGCACCAGAAGTTTGGACTGCCTAATGGAGACCTTTTTCCACATTTCCAAATAAGGGGTTATATACAGAAGACCACATTATCAGACAATCCCTACAAAAATCAGATAGGGAGAGAAGAGTGCTATGGCCAATGGGGCCATCCTCGATCAACACTATCACTCATTACATAACAAGGTATTGAAAGACATGGAACTGTTCAAAACATGGAACCAGGAATTGGGGTTAGAAATTCCATCATAAATGTGGGTGGACATTTGGGAAAATGCCAGAAAGATCCATTTGTAATAGAGCTCAAGCTATTCAATTAAAGATACTCCACAAGGCTCATAGCACTGGAATGACTGGCAAGTTTTATAGGGTAGAAACATCCCCAATGTGTCCTAAATGGGAAAGAGAAGTGGGTGCACTTGCACACTATGGGCATGTCACAAGATCTGCAAATACTGGGACAGAGTAGAGAATGCTTGGACAGAAATCTTGGGAATGGAGATTAGATTGGATCCAGTGTCTCTTCTCCTGGGCTTTTCAAATCTGCCCTCTTGGATGTGTACAGGAGGAAACTATTCTTCATTCTCTGTGCAAGGAAAAATCTTAGTCAATTGGGGAGGGCCCTCAGCTACAGGACTTGAGCTGGCACAGGTTAATGGAATATAACCCCCTTAACTCCCTCAAATTTGGTGCCCAAAAAACTGAATTAATCTAAAAATATGGCAGGCCTTTCTGAACTATATAGACAGATAGGACGTGGACAATGAAGATGGAGGAGGAAGAGAAATCCTGCATAAATATGGGTTTTAGTCACTACTTGGGTCAGATGTACAGTGATCCTGTTGTAATCTGATGCAACTCTGCTGTCCACTACACCTCCAATTTTGGTGTCATCTGCAAACTTACTAACTGTCCCTCTTATGCTTGCATCCAAATCATGTAAATGACAAAGTAGAGGACCCAGCACCGATCTTGTGACACTCCACTGGTCACAGACCTCCACCACCCCCTTCTGTCTACCTTTGAGCCAGTTCTGTATCCAAATGGCTACTTCTCCCTGTATTCCATGAGACCTAACCTTGCTAACCAGTCTGCCATGGGGAACCTTGTCAAACACCTTACTGAATGAAGTCCATGTTAATACTGTCAGTATATACTTAATTATACTATTTCACAGAAGTAATGCAAGATATCTTATGTGCTTTGGTTGTTTTTAGGATAGATTTGTAGTTAGCTGAGTAATTTCCTTTCCTGTGGTGTTTTGGCTATTACATATATTTAATTGTATATTGTGTTTATACTAGTCTGTATGAGAGTAGTGTTAAAAATTTTTCCTTCAATAAAAATACTAAAAGAACCCTAGCTATGGCCACTGTTCCACAAAAAATATTCCCTGACTGAAAATTCAGCCATCTGGCTGGCTAGCCCCTTCCAAAGTTGGGGCGTTTACTAGTTGTTCAAGGACAAAACACCACCCTGGACACTTAAAATTCTCCCCAATCTAAGCCCCCAGTCCTGAAGAAATACATCAGTGAGAAAGTTAAAGAGTCACCTAGCACATTCACAATTTACCATGATCTGTCCACATACATGTTTCTTTCTCACCCATTGGCAGTTGGGATTGTACTCCAACCTACAAAGTGACTGAGCTCTACCCATATGGCCTTCCTGGATGAGCTTTCCAAGGGGTCTTCAGTCCAGCTGAAATATTCTCCCAAAAAGTGGGTGTTTAACTTTTTTGAAAACATCCCTCTTTCATCTGAAGAGATCTAAATCCCAAAGTGTTAAGCAATCAGCCTTACGCCCCTCTCAACCAAGTCTCAAATTGCTACAAGGTCAGTTGTATGTATTAATCCAAGTTCAACTCTATCTGCCCTATGGGCTATAGTCATTAAAAAAGACATACATTTCAGACAGCCAGTCCCACCACGTTCAATAACCTCTCCATCTGTTCTTCCGGTCTTACCAGGATTTTTAAAAAAGTTCCAAACACTAGTGATAAAGTAGTCAAAGTTATTGGGTTTAATTTAATCCAGCATGCTAAAATCTTCATTTTGCGTACAAGAACATTGTGCTGCACTTGGGAGTCACTCCACTTAATAGCCTTTTAATCTTTTAAAAAGTGCATGACACCACTTGGCTATTTATCCCCATTTGGAGTGTATTTAAACCCCTCAACCTATCCAACATACAAAAATAGGTGGGAGGGTATCACCAGTAAATTTGGTGACATTACCCTCTGCCCCTTCAAGTCATTACAGATAGCAATGAACGGAAGTGATAGTGTGGTACTAGTTAAGTCTTTCTGACCGGAAATGTCCATTAATCTAGACTTAATGCTGGAGAAATGCAGAATCTGGCAACATTTGCCAAAACAAAGATTTTAGGGTCTGGAGTTCGAAAGCGAGGGGAACTCAAATATATTTTAAAATGCTGTTGATGAAGGAGCGATGAGCAAGTGGAACAGATTAAGCCAGAAAGCCAGGCAAGGCATTGTGGAAAAGATAAAAGAAATTTACTCGACTCTCAGCAGAGTCAATAAGACATGGTCAAGGGGGAGAATGAAATGAAGGGGGAAGAGATGGGAGGTAAGGAAGGAAAGAACAGGGTCTGTGTAACCAGAAACAAAATGTCAGGTAGAGATCAACTCAAAAGGTAGATTCAAGAAAATTGTAAGAGTGCCTAAGTGGAAATATGAGATGGTTGTTAGAATCAGAAGCCCTCCAGTGTGGAAACAGGCCATTGGCTGAACAAGTTACACACTGACCCTCCAAAGAGGATCCCATCCAGCCCCATTCCCTGAAATTAATCTACATTTCCCTGACTAATGCAAGTAACCTACATATCCCTGAACACTAGACAATTTAGCATGGCCAATTCAGCTAGCCTGCACATCTTTGGACTGTGGGAGGGAACCCTCTGGCTTGTAATACTACAGCACATGCAGGACAAGAACAAGAACATTGGAGAAAGATAGCTTACTGACAATGATAAGCAACTGAAAGGGGTTGGGTCACTTGAGTAGAGTAATTAATCTGACTTTACTCCTCAATCCAGGAGAGGACACTGCCCCTAAGAGCTGCTGGCCTTGCAATACCCTTTTCCAGCAACTTAAATGTTTGTGGTAATTCAAATGCATTACATCTACTCCCACTTCACATCCAGAACTAAAAATCTGTCTAACATGATCTCCCCTTTCACAAGCCATGTGACTAATTACATTAAACCCCATTTCCTCTTGAATAATGGACGCCAGCAATTCCACCCACCCCACCCCCCCCAAATTACAGATGACATTAGACCCACTTTCTCCCTTCTTGAACAGGGGTGTCAATTTTCCGGTGTACTGGAACCCTCCTAGAATCCAGTGATTTCTGGTTTATTTCAATTAACACGTTAACTCTTGTTGCAACTATTTCCTTTAAAACTTTTGGATGCAGGCTCTGGTTTTGGAAAAAAGGCAGACAAGTTGTCATTAGTTTGTCAAATTTGTCCCTTATGATAGAGGCTCTTAAGACTTCTCCCATTAGCACCTCACTTTTCATTTGTTTCACTGACAGTAAAGCATCCAAAAGTTAGTTCCATCTACATGCAATTGCCCCATTTATGAATTAGTCATCTGCATCCACTTTAAAAAAGAAAGACCCATTTTAAAATACATGAGCAGCTAGAGAGAGACTTGGTCATCTGCTACTGGTTCCTCAAAATCGTCCCAGTTCTATGGCCTACTAGTTTGTCATTGTATGACAATGATTAACAAAGGCAGTTGGAGTATCCCAAGTGGTTCACCTTGGATTTTGAAAAGTGTTTTGCAGTGTTATGCAACGTGCTCAATCTACCACTACTCAGCTGCTGACCTTGCCCTTTGTCAAAGGAGAGGGTGAGAAAACAGACCATGCTTTCTTTATACTGAAAGCTGGTCTTTAAGTTGACAGTTGAGACCAAAGTTGCTCTCCCTTAATGGGATTTGAAATTCTACAGTGATCATTACCCACTAGAGGATCCTTAGAGATTTGTTAGCCATTTCATTAGAAAAATACATTCCACATCAGTCCTTCAGTGCTCTGATACAGAAAACTACAAAGGGCTTACCCACAATTTGTACACATTCACCATAGATCCTAAAGAATTATACACCTAGAGCAAAATGTTTCATAATCAGCAGCTTTGGGGGGGGGGGGGGGGGGGGGGGGGGGGGGAGAAGAAGAAAAGGGGGAGAGAGTTAACATGCACCTTGACAGTACACTGGCTTTGATTTGACTGCACATGGTGAGCAGTGTTGCAAGATCAGACTTAGCTTAAAGTTGCCTCCAAATGAAGGGCTTCTGCCTGAAGTGTCAACTCTCCTGCTCCTTTAGATGGTGCCTGACCTGCTGTACTTTTCCAGCACCAAATATCTCAAATTTTTGAAACCAGCAGCAGGGAAGAGGTGAAGATTTACAAATCCTACCCAAAAAACAAACTTCTGGCAACCCAAAGTAGAATATGCCAGCAGTGACAATTGAGCTAAAATGATTACCTGCCTATTTAGTTGTTTTCTCCAAGCCCATTTCAGAGTTTTGGCATCACGACTGAAGTTTCTTGCATTCAGGTATGACCAGTTTTGTAACTATGACCATGACTGTTTCTGCAAAAGTACAAGATTAGCTACACATTTCAATTGCTGTTCCCAGTCTTTCTAGAAGTAGAGTAACCTTAAAATCAGCCAATTAAAGAAATGCTGACAGTCACAGGTCAGGCAGTATCCAGATAGAAAGCAAGCCAAAATGTTGGAGTCAAGATGACCATTCACTAGCTGAAGTGTGAAGGGAGCAATATTTATGCTCTCGTGGGGGTGTGCAGTGGGTCTGGAGAAAGAATGTTGCTAGTTCAGTGATCAAGTGACAGAATGGCAGAAGTGTAGTCTAGTTACCAGACTGGCAAGGACAGACAGGCTCACTAGGGTTTTGGGGAGGAGGGAGGAGAAAGAGGGTGACAGAAGGTAACATGCTTGAAAAATATAGGGGCTCACAATCTGAAGTGAAGTGTTGAACTCCATATGGAGCCCATAAGGCCCTAAACTGCTACGTTTGAGATGGGTTATCCTCTCGTTAGCTCTTAAATGCTACAGAAAGACAAAAAAGGTGCAAAGTGAAGCAAAAGTCATCTAGACTTGAAATGTTAACTTGCTTTCTCCAATGGATACTACCTGACCCCCAATCTGCAACATTGGTTTTTTCCAGATTTTAGCAACTGCAGTAACTTCTGACAATTAAAAAAAACGAGTTCCACACAAGTTTCAATTTCTGCCACTTTAAACATTGGCACACTGGATGGATTTTAAAAGATTTATACAAGATTTAAAGTGCTGATTGAAGTTCTAACATTTGAAAAAAAAAACTGGATACAATCCAGTGCACAAACTGAAAAAATTATGGAGTGAGACTACATTCTGTTTGGATTAAAAACCTGATCAACCAGTGTAAGGTGAGTTTCTGTTTCAAATTGCAATGTTATCCAAAGAACTGGATAAAAGCCAAGATTTACTGGATCCAACTGAAGCTTTAAAAAACTTAGAACATTTAATTTTAAAAATTGGTAGATGGTACAAGTTGCAATCTAACCATTTTATGTACGAAGGGAAACAAGTTAGCAGGCTCAACCAGCATGGGCACTTATTTTTGTGCCAACAGTCATGACCTATATACCTGTCTCTATTAGCTACCCATCTTATTTTTAAAGTTTGCATTCATTTGGTTTCAAGCAGTCAAACCAGTAGCACATTCCACAGCCAAAGCTGGTGTTAAAGTCCTTCAGTACTGGTCCTAAAATCACAAGCATAAAGTCTAAAATGCTGACAAGATGCCATCCTAAATTTCTGGGGCACTGACTTATAAAAGTTTCTTTGGGGTCCAGGCAACATTTGTAATTTGACAATGCTCAGTTATATCCTTAGTATGGTGCCCAAAATTGCTCAGTACTTTAAGGGTCATCATACCTTATATCTAAAAGAACTGAATGCAGAGGAGATCAAAATTGCCATTAGTTTTTTTTTTAAAAAAAGATAGATCATTCAGCCCTGGGACCTGCTCTACCAATGTGACTGACATTCTAAAATCATGAGGGGCAAGGACAGGGTAAATAGTCTTTTGCCTGGGGTGGAGTGTCCAAAACTAGAAGGCACAAGTTTGAGGTGAGGGAAAAGATATAAAGAGGGACTTAAGGGGCAACTCTTTCTACCCCCCCACCCCAGAGTGGTGGGTGTATGGAATGGGGGGGGGGGGGGGGGGGGGGGGGGGGGGGGGGGAGAAAAGAAAGAAGAGGTGGCAGCTAGTACAATTACAACATTTAAGGCACCTGGACAGGTATATGAATAGGAAGGAAGGATTAGAGGGATATGGGCTAAGTGCTGGTAAATGGGATGAAAAATTTAGGATATCTACTTGGCATGGAGGAGTTGGACTGAAAGGGGTGTTTCCTTGCTGCACATCTATGATGAACTCTTAAAATGGATCCTCTTGCAACATTGAACTAGTTCTACACCAAGCCTGAAAAACGTTTTAAAAAAAAGGAACCTTTCGAAGCCTAAAGGATGGGTTGTAGTTACATACAAAACCTACAGTATTTGTTCTTACTATATGGCTGATGTATTTTAAAAAGATGTTTAACCTTGCTCCAAAAGAAAAAATCAAAACTAAATCCAGTTCCCCTAGCTCAGTGGCAGAATGATGGGACCATTTATTTTTAGGTTCAAAAGTTCTGCAGCCAGGATAGGGGGTGCATTTTAGTGAACATTGAGAGCAGGCACAAGTGATGCTGCTTGAGTTAAGTGATTGAGACTAAAGTGGTGCAATTACATTGCCTAGTGCCAGCATATATCCCATATGATTGTTATGTGGAATTAGGCTTCACAACATAATACAAGAAAATTACCAACTGAGTGTAAAGTGTAAATAAATATACATGAATATGAATACCAGGTCATGATCTGACATTATGTTGATTATTAATTCACAAAAGTATGGTTCAAAAAGAGGCTATTCTGTTTGCACCAACTCTCCAAATAAAGTGATGTTGTCATTCTTTATCTTTCCAGGGTCTGTTTCTAGTGTGCAGACATCCAATACTGTCTTGAATGCCTCAGTTGAGACTGCTTCCACTTTGTTTCTAACCCCAACTACTTGCTGTGAAAAAAGATAGTGTCTCCTCTGCAAGTCACTGAATTTCTGCTTTGTTGGAAAAATTCCTCCCCATCTAGCCCACTAGGTTCAGTTTTGAAAAACTGAACAGAGCTCCTTGGAAAGATGAAAAAAGTTCCCAACCCCTTAAATCTATCCTGGGGTGACTGAAATGATTCGAGGGTTAGACATTCTTGGTCAAGGTCTCCTGCACATCCTTCCTACACAGTGCAAGATTAAATTGCCTATAGTTATTCCAACTGAGTTTCTAAAAGTTCAGCAGCAACTCCTTGCTCTTGCACTCTATGCCCCTGTTAAAGCCTGGAATAGGTGCTTTAATTGTTCTCCACCTGCCACATTCAGTGATCTGTGTATACATAGGTCCCTCTACTTCTGCACCACCTTTCGATTTGTAACCTAATGTCAATGTTCTTCCTACCAAAAAAAATCACTTCACACCTAAAATGGAACAGCAATCCATCCACCTATTTGATCAAATTACTTACATCCTTCAAAGGAAAAAATATCCTCAACTTCTATACTGTCCTCAAATTTACTATGGATTCATCCAAAACAGAAATGGTCCACAGCACTAAGCAGCTAAAAGAGGTCTCCATACCAACTCCTGGGGAACTCCACAGGTTCTTCCAGACTGAAACATACCCATTCACTAACTCACTATCATTGCCTTCCACTCAGCCAATTTTGTACACATTACTATTGTGCCATTTATTCTATGGGCTACATATTTTCTTACAAGGGTTGTGCAACACTAGACACCTTTTAGCTGTCCATGCACACCATATTCAGCATTACCCCTCTATGTTCAGAATGGTTCTTGAATGGAGCACATTTATAATCCATGAGTGGTTATCTTTCAATTTTTTTGCTTATGCTGGAGCTTTAACATTAAATTCTTGTCAGTTTCTATAACAATCAACTTTGTAGTCTCAAACTAAGTAGCCCTCTAGTATCAAAAACATTACTCCCAACACCACTGCTTTGAACAGAGGGAGGAAAAAAGTTTTTAATTGGTTAGCAACATTACTAAAACGGAAATGGAAGTTGTCCATTTCTTAAATGGTTGTGTAAATATTTGACACTGCAGGTATTTATTGTCCACCCCTAGTTATCTGGAGAAAGGAATTAGTGAGCAGTCTTGAACTGTTGCAACCCATGAAACGTGTACACCTAAAGTGCAGTTAGGAGGAAATTCACAGATTTGACCAAGAGAATGAAGGAACAGTGATATACAGAGGAACCTTGGATTATCTGAATGACATGGATGGGAAGTATTTTTGGTTAAATTGGATGCTGGATAACAGTTGGAGTGATCTTGCTTGGATAATCCCAAACTTGGTTAAATCAGATGCCAGAGAGGTTTCTCTGTAGTAAGTACTGATGAGGCCTTCCATCAAATGATCACACCGGTAGCTAATCAGCTAGGTCAGATTTATCCTTCATTTTGTCCACCAGGAAAAACCTCTAATGCAGAAAATTGCTAAGATAAATTCTTGTTAAAGCTGGAACAGCTTGGCTAGGCATGTAACAATTCTGGAGCACAAGTCTTCTGTCCTAAAACCTTTGCAGCATCTAGAGTCTCCAGCCATTTCTTGACAGCACATGGAATGAATCAAACTGACTAAAGACTGGTGTCGGATGCTGGGGACCTCTGGAGGCAGAGATGGCTCATCTACCTTCAGCTGCAAGTAGAAAATTCTTCACCCTTTTGTACATTAGTGTGCTAGACTCATGGTGGTATGGGAGATGCAAGGGATGGTGTGTGTTTGTGGCACCACCTCTTCCATTAAGAGGATTAAAATTTCCTACCACCTTTTAATAACTGACAGGACTGTAGAGCTTTGATCCATTCTGCTGATTGAGAGAGATCTTAGCCTTATATATTGCATGCTGCTTCCACATGTAACTCTCCAGATGCTGCCAGACTGGAGTCTCTCAAAGAAGTCAGTCATTTTGCTCCTCACTCCATATTTAGTGCTGTACTAAGTGTTCTCAAGGGCTCACTTTTATCCAGCCCAAAGAGGAGGTGTGGAGTCAAAACAAACTGCGAGTGAAATAGAAGCAAAGACTAATCCTAAAATTATCTTGGATAATTAAGGCAAACCCACTAAACCTTTCAAGTTCATGGTTTGTCCTCTCCCTTGAAGATGCAAAAAAAAAGGCCCCATAAGAGTAATAGTTGTGCCTCAGGTGTCTTAATGTCTTACTTGAAAAACAGCCAACACTCCACTTTAGGGTACTTTAGTCAGACCATGACCATACCCTCTGATACAGACAGAATCCTACTATGACTGAAAGTAGGATCTTTGACAGCTAGTAATTACAATTAACAAGCCATTTGAAAACTAGAAGTGCATTTTTTAAAAAAAGTGTGACTAGAGTTAAGCTAAGTCAGGAAAAGCAAGACAAATGTGGATGCAGTGGGCACGTTTCCCAGTTGGACACAACAGCTTCTGCAGAAGAGCTTAAGAAAAAAAAAGGCTAAGCAGCCACACCACCATTCTGTTCTATCCTTCCAGCTTCTAGTGATCTGATGCTGTATCCAACAGGTGACAACAATTCTGAACAACTTGTGCTGTTTTTACTGCAAACTTCCCTCAAGCCTTTCCCCTGTAACTCAACATCCAGCTTAAACTATTCTTCTTCTTACCCTACGAGATATGTACCATCCAAGCACTTATCCCAAACAAACAGTGAACACAGAACAATATAGCACAGAACAGGCCCTTCAACTCACTATCGTACCAAACATTTGTCCTAGCTTAAGCACCAATCCAATTGCCACTTAAAGGTCACCAATGATTCTGCTCTGCCACTCCCACAGGCAGCACATTCCATGTCCCCACCACTCTGGGTAAAGAACCTAGCCTGGACATCCCCCCCCATACCTTCCACCCTTCACCTTAAATTTATGTCCCCTTGTAACACTGTTGTAACCAGGGAAAAGTCTGACTGTCTACTCTATTCCCCTGATCTTATAAACCTCTACCAAGTCACCCCTCATCCTTCGCCGTTCCAATGAGAAAAGGCCTAGCACTCTCAACCTATCCCGTATGACCTATTCTCCATTCCAGGCAACATCCAGGTAAATCTCCTCTGCACCCTCTCCAAAGCTTCCACATCTTTCCTCAAGTGAGGTGACCAGAACTGCGCACACTACTCCAAATGTGGCCTAACCAAGGTCCTGTACAGCTGCAACATCACCTCACGACTCTTGAATTCAATCTCTCTGCTAATGAACACGAACACAACATAGGCCTTCTTACAAGCTCTATCCACCTGAGTGGCAACTTTCAAAGAGCTATGAACATAGATCCTAAGATCCCTCTGCTCCTCCACCTTACTAAGAACCCTACCATTAACCCTGTATTCTGCATTATTTGTCCTTCCAAAATGGACAACCTCACACTTGGCAGGGTTGAACTCCATCTGCCACTCCTCAGCCCAGCTCTGCATCATATCTAAGTTCCTTTGCAGCTGACAACAGCCCTCCTCACTATCCACAACTCCACCAATCTTCATATCATCTGCAAATTTACTGACCCACCCTTCAACTCCCTCTTAGAGATTAAAAAGTTACAAAACAGCATAGGACCCAGAACTGATCCCTGTAGAACTCCACTTGTAACTGGGCTCCAGGCTGAATATTTACCATCTACCACCACTGACTTAGACCGGTTAGCCAGTTCTCTATCCAACTGGCCAAACTTCCCACTATCCCATGCCTCATGACTTTGTACAAGCCTACCATGGGGAACCTTATCAAATGCCTTACTAAAATCCATGTACACTACATCCACTGCTCTACCCTCATCCACATGCTTGGTCACCTCAAAGAATTCAATAAGACTTGTAAGGCAAGACCTATCCCTCATCTGTGCTGGCTGTCCCTAAGCAAGCAGTGTCTTTCCAGGTACTTGAATCCAATCCCTCCATACCCTTCCCATTACTGTCTACTACTGAAGACTAACTGGCCTATAATTCCCAGGGTTATCCTTTTTTTTGAACAGGGGCACAACATTCACCACTCTCCAGTCCTCTGGCACCACCCCCGTTGACAGTGATGAAAAGATCATTGCCAATGGCTAATGAACAGCAATTTCCTCTTGCTTCCCACATAATCCTAGGATATATCCTGTCAGGCCCAGGGGACTTGTCTATCCTCAATTTTTCAAAATGCCCAACACATCTTCCTTCCTAACAAGTATCTCCTCTAGCTTACCAGTCCGTTTCATACTCTCCTCTTCAACAATATGGTCCCTCATTTATAAATACTGAAGAAAAGTGCTCATTCAAGACCTCTCCTATCTCTTCCAACTCAATACTCAATCTCCCACTACTGTCCTTGATCGGACCTACCCTCGTTCTCGTCATTCTCACACGTATAAAATGCCTTGGGGTTATCCTTGATCCTACCTGTCAAAGATTTTTCATGCCCTCTTAGCTCTCCTAATCCTTTTCTTCAGCTCCCTCCTGGCTATCCTGTATCCCTCCACTGAGGAAATGGTTCAGACAACCTGGAGGCAGGTTACAAGACATTCAACCTCCATCAACCAAGGTTCCCTCACACAGCCATCTCTTTCCTGCCTGACTGGTACATACATAAAAAGGGCAGGTCATATCTGTTCCTTGAAAAAAGTTCCACATTTCAGTGACATCCTTCCCTGACATCCTATGCTCCCAATTTATGCTCCTCAGATCCTGTCTTGCAGCATTGTATTTACCCTTCCCCCCAATTGTAAAACCTACCCTGTTGCATGCACCTCTCTCCATGAGGAAGATGAAAGTCAGAATTGTGGTCACCATCACTGCCCTGTCCAAATCTACTTGATCTAAAGAGCTTCCAATCAATATTTGGGAAGTTGAAAGTCACCCATAACTACCACCCTGTGGCTTCTGCACCTTTCCAAAATCTGTTTCTCCACATCTCTGCTGCTATTGGAGGGCCTATAGTAAACACCCAACAAGGTGACTGCTCCTTTCTGACTCCAGCCCATACTACCTCCAAAGGCAGATCCCCTTTGTCAGTGGTTTTAGATTAGATTCCCTACAATGTGGAAATAGGCCCTTTTTGGGCCAAAAAGTCCACACCAACTCTGAAGAGCAACCCACCTAGAACCATTCCACTACATTTACCTTTGACTAATGCACCTAACACTAGTCAGTTTAGCATGGCCAATTCACCTAACTTGCACATCTTTGAACTGTGGGAGGAAACCGAAGCACCTGTAGGAAACCCACGCAGACATGGGGAGAATGTGCAAACTCCACAGTTGTCAGAGGTGGGAAATTGGACCTGGGTCCCTGGTGCTGAGAGGCAGCAGTGCTAACCACTGAGCCACCATGCTACCCTAAGAAAACAAGTACATTTATACTACCAAAGCTTGAATCCCCTTCATTTGGAGAAATCGCTACCAAAATCCCCTATTCTCATTTAGTTTGGAACTAAAATTCTCTCAGCTCCCTTGTTTCCACTGTTGAATCCTGTCAAATTCAATATTGCTCCCAAATATATCCTACCAGGTATTGAAAAAAAATCATAGTAGGCAAAATCAAGATGATCCAAAGATTTGATTCCACTGATACCAATTCAGCATAGTAAGTTAGGGGATTGTGGGCTTGGAGATAGTAAGGACTGCAGATGCTAGAAGCCAGTCAGTAGATGGAGCTGGAGAAGCAGATCACACAGCATTGGTAGAGCAGGGGGGGGAAAAAAACATTTTGGACCAGGACCCTTCAATTGCCCACAGGTGATTTACTGTCAGTTTTTTTTTTAAAAAAAGTAACAAATCACTAATGGCGATTTGGGTGGTGGAAAAATCTCTTGTGCACAATGGCACTTTACATTAAAACTGACTATTCTAGATCTCCCATTACTCCTGCACAATGTCTATCCTTTGACCACCAAGCAGAAAATCTGCTTCATGGTATTGTAGTACCATACAAATTTCTGGTATTTCTTCAAGCAAAACTGGAAATTGCTGGAAAAAAGCTCAGCAGGTCTGGCAACATCTAAGGAGAGAAACCAGAGAGTTAGTGATAGTGTAATAACTAGTGAGGGAGGGAAGAAAAAAGTGCAAGGACATGGAGAGCCCAAGCCCTGAAGTTGATGAATTCTAGCCTCCATAGAATCAACTGGGTCTAAAGTAGAAAGTGAAGTGTTGTTCTTCCAGCTTGTATAGATCTTCACTGGAAGACTACAGCAAGCCAATGACAGATGTTGGCCAGAGAACAAAGGTATGTTGAAGTGGCAGGCAACTGAAAGCTTTGTTTAGTTTGCAGACAGACCATGGATGTCCTGTGAAAAAAATGTCACCCAGTCTATGCTTAGTTTCCCCCACTAAAACCCCATTGAGTAGTGAATGCAATAGACTAGATTGTGTGAAGTACAGCTTCACCTGGAAGATGTTTGGGTCCTTGGATAGGGTGGGGGCAGCAGGGAGAGTAGAGAGGGGGGAAAAAAAAAAGGGAGAAATGGGCAGGTGTTACACCTTCTGTGATTGCAGGAGAAGGTACCATGGAGTTGCAGCCTTATCCTGTGTCATCTCAGGAGGGAATCCTTGCTCTGGGACACCCTGGTTCACACTTAAACACCAACTGCCTCATGGCATGTTCAATTAAACATCTTTGAAATACCGAGTCTTTCTCCAATATTTCTTCCACTGAAGAATAAGTTGGAAGACAAATTTGAATGGTAAAAGAGTAAAGATTAGCTGAACAGTGAAGGCTTTGCTCTCTCCATGAGAGTGTACCAGGCCACAACCCACTTCATTAAAACATACTTCAAGATTTTTACTGTATGTTTCACTTGCATTTTTATTAAACTGATTAGTCAAAGTTAAATTTTCTTTAATACAAAATCTTAATCAGATTCTTGCATAGAATATACATTTACTTGGTGCAGAAAAGCAGGTTTGGGTAATGCTAGGCCTGTTAAAAACAACTTGACAGACTGATACTAAGCTGCAGTTTAGCAATCATATTGGTGCATTCTCTAGAGCAATGCCTCTACCAGAGACCACTTGCCAATAAATTAGCATTCTTCAGTACATGAATGTTTGCATTTGCAAGAATACCAGTGTCCTGATGAGCACAAAATGAATCTTACTGACAAAATGCTACCTTCCCCCTCAATCTCAAAACAGCATTTACCCATTTGTGATAAAGTTGCACAATCAAGATGCAGGAAGGGATGAGCAAGGCGATGCATACCATACCTACGGCTAGTTGCCACAAGTGTTGAGCTCTATCTTGCAGTATTGACCAAAGCTGCATTTGTTTATACTAGCTAAATCTTAAGTCAGTTGCGTCAAGGTTTCATGGCCTTGCAACAAAAGCCCCATAATATGGCAAAACATGCATTTTACCAAAAATAGATTCACCTACCTACCACATGCCTATGGTGGCATTAAAATCTAGTTCCAGGAATGGTGGGACAACTGGTCAACAAATCAGAATTGACTGGTAACCCCTGGCACTTAAGCGGTTATGCACCCGAACAAGTTTTAGGCTAAAACTGCCCTGCATTGCTCCTGGAAAAAAAAGTTATCCCAGACACTTGACAAGTGACAACTGGCATTGCTATGCAGGCAAAAGCCTTCAGGATGATTGTGTTGTAGAGACAGGAAGCTGTGCTTTGCACTTATGACACAAGTCCACTACACTAGAACATGCCAGCCTAGACTATGGTGGATTCATAAGACAGTCCAAAAGTCATCCATCTGGAGGAATGGCCTCCTTCCTTCTCTACCAGAAATGCCACCAACTGTAAAGTCCAGTCAGTCCATCTGTCCATCCAGTCATGTATAGGCCTCCAAATTACCTGGGGTGCAAGTTACACAAGATGGAAAAAGTAGGAAAGGCAAAGTTAGTGATCATGGTGGGGGTAGGGGGAGGAAGGAGGGAGAAGAGAAGAGGCATTTCAATATGCTGGTATATTTGGGGGGGGGGGGGGGGGTTTGAGAAAAAAGTCAGGTTGGCAGCAAATTGCAAGAAAGAAAATAAGTGTCTGACTATTAGATGGCTTTTTGGAGCAGCTTGCAGAGTTCACTAGGGAACAGGTAATACTGGATTTAGTACTGCAATGACAGACCTGGTAAGGGACCCTAGGTGAAGGGACCCTTAGGAGGCAGCGATTGCAATAATGGAATTTACTTGGCAATTGAGAGGACAGAAAATCAGAGGCAATGGCCAAATAAAAAAAGGCAACTAGAGACTGAGGGAGGAGTGGGTAGAACAGACAGCAGGAGTTTCTGGAGTAATACAGGAGACACTGCAGAGATTCATCTTGAGTAAAAGAAACAGCATGGTACAGGGAGGATGAAGCAACTATGGCTGACTTGGGAAGTCAGGAACAACAAAGCAAGAGTGAAAGCATATGAAAAAGTGTGGTGAAGGACAGTGGGAAGTGAGGATTGGGAAGCTTAAAGACCAGGAGGGAAAATTAAAATTTGTAAGCTAGCTAGTACTAAAGACAGACCAGAAGTTTTAGATATATAAAGGGCAAAGAGGACATTGAGCCACTGAAGGGTGCTGCTGACGTGTACTGGTGGGGGCACAAGGAAACAGGAACAAGTTACATCAGTCTTCACTGTGAAAGACTGAAGTAATATCCACAAAATTCAAGAGTGAGGGGGCAGGGCAGAGCATGGTGGCCAGCATCAAGGAGAAGGTGCAAGAAAAACCTGAAATGACCTGAAGTTGGATATCACCTGGACCAGTGGACTACACCCCAGAGTTTAAAGGCATTAGCAGTGATCTTTCAGAAGGAAGGGTCCTAGAGGACTGGGAAAAAAATGTGACACCTGTTTGAAATTCAAGGAAGTAATGGATGTTATCTACCTGGGCTTCAAGGTGGCCTTTGAAGTGTTGCACAGGGGGCTACTGAGCAAGACAAGGGCCCCATGGCATGAGGAAAGGTGCTAGCATGGATAGAAGGTTGGCTATCTGGCAGAAAGATAAAAAAAGGTCCTTCTCAGGGTGGAAGCTAGGTGACAAGCTTTCTGTAAGGTTGTGATCCCAACACAGCCTTTCACTTCATACTTTAAACAATCCAGACATTCTGGCTAAGTTTGCCAATGAGATAAAGATAGGTAGAGGCACAGGTAGCATTGAGGCAGGAGGTCTGTAGAAGATGGACAGGTTAGGAGAATGGACAAAGAAGTGGCAGATGGAGTATAACATGGGAAAGAGGTCATGCACTTTGGTTGGAATAACAGGCATAGAGTTTCTGAAATGGAGAAACTAGAGAAATCTGAAATGCAAAGTGTCTTGGGAGTTCCAGTTCAGGATTCTCAAGGTAAACTTTCAGGTTGACTGTAGGAAGGCAGATGCAATGATAGCATTGGAGGACTAATATGAAGCACCATCTGTACTTTTCAGGCCTGATTAGGCTCGAGTCAGACCATGTTTGGAACATGGTGAGCAAACTTGGGCCCCATTTCTCAGGATATACTGACCCTGGAACCTGTCTGGAGGTGGTTAGTGACAATAGTCCCAGGAATGAAAAAAACTTAGAGGAACTTTAGAAGACTAGGTTTATACTCTGGAGTTTAAGGATGAGGGGGCCATCTATTTGAAAATACTGAATGACTTGAACAGTAGATGTTAGGAAGAGGTTTTCATTGTTGAAACTAGGCCCTGAAGACATTGCCTTAGAGTAAAGAATTTAAAAAAGATAAGGACATCTCTACAGCCAAAGTGGTGAACCTATGAATTCATTGCCACAAAGCTGTGGGAGGCCAGGTTTGAGTATACTTAACTTCATTCAAGGGTTATGGGATAAAACAGGAAAGTGTGGTTGAGAAACAGCTGTGATTGAATGGCACAGCTGACTCGATGGGCTGAATTACTTAATTTCTGCCATGTTTTATAGTCTCACTCCATCTCCACTACTTTACCTACTTCCCTCCAAGGCTCATGCTCTACTGCTCACTTGCCTGCAACATTTCCCCACCCAGTGACTAGACAGAACTGGGTTGGGGGATCAATAAGTTCAGTGATCTCCCAGCCTGCACCAAAAACAAAACAAACAGTTGCACCATGCACTTATTAAATACCAGCTCCCTCATTCCAGAGGAATATCCCAGGATAGAGCCAAAACAGGTGGATTGCCTGACATTCAGCTCATCCTGACTGACCACCCAAATGGTTGACTAACCATGTTCAGGACCTTGGGTTTGTTGTACTGGGGGCCTGACCAAATTCTACTTCCGTCGACCTGATCAAGTACAAAGGTCAAACTTCCACCTTTGGGTAGGTGCTAAATTGTACACAGTTAATAGAAGGCAGAGTATGCAAACAATAAAAACAGCAAAGAAGGGCAAGGCAAGAATATAATGAGCATTAAAGGCTCAAGCAAGGGAGCATGTGGCTGGTGCACATGGAACATTCCCAAAACATGTTGGTGGCCAGTATCCAACATGGAGGCTCTTTGAAACAGTGAGTTAAGTCAGTAGGTACCCCCTTGGATTTCTGGGTCAAGAAATCTCAGCATCTAGTTTGCTCACATGTGGTAGGTTGAGAAGTGGTACATTAAAAGGACAGACAGTAGGTTCTAAAAAGAGTATTAAAGACAGCTTACAACTGCCTAGCAAGAATCTGCTTCAATACTAGAGAGTTAAAAGATGAAAGGAGCTACAAAAGATAAGCCTCTGGAATACTAGTGAGATTCTGCCAAATTTCCTGCATGGTCCACATCATTCCAGTCCTTCTGAAGATTCCATCCTAGATGGTAGATGGGATAGGCCATCAAAATTCTCTCAATTAAAGACAAAAAAGAGGAAAGAAAGTGTTCAGAAGTTTTACCAGATAGGAAATGGAATGTTGCCCTGTTCCATTCTAAATAGACAACTGTTTTTAATTTTAGTGACCCCTAGTTCTAGTCTTCCTTCACATGGTAACTTTCCACATCTACTTGTCAAGGCCTCTTGGATCTTCTATTTTAGTCAGGTCAGTTCTTGCTGTTTTGTGAATTGCAGTAAAAACAACTTGGGCTCACCAGCAAAAGAGGACTGAGAGCTGTACATCCTATTAAAAAAAGAGGCAGACAGGTGGGCAGAGGGGGTGGGGTTGCCTTATTGGCAAGAAATTTTAGTAATAAACTAGGGTCAGATGTAGAATCTGTGTGGATAGAGTTTAGGAACCACAAAGGTCAAAAACTATAATGGGAGTAGTGTACAGACCTCACCAGTACCAGGATGTGGGGCACAAGATACATGCCTTTATCTCCTGGGTGTATGAAAGGCAATGCTGCAGTAATCATGGGAGATTGCAATATGCAACTGGACTGCAAAAGTCAGGTTGACAGTGGATGGCAAGAAAAGGAATTTGTGGAATGTCTACAGGATGGCTTTTGGGAACAGTTTGTGGTGGGAGCACTGAATTTAGTGTTGTGCAATGAGGCAGACTTGGTAAGGGAGCTTAAGATGAAGGAACCCTTTAAGAGACAGTGACTATATGGTCAAATTGCAGAGTAAATTCTAAGGGGGAAGCAGCTAAAATCAGATGCAACAGTATTACACAGTTAAAGGCAAGGAGGCAGGAACTGGCCAAGGAGCCTAACAGGAAAGAGTGGAACATGGCAGGAGATTTTGGGAAGTAATTCAGAGACAGATTCATCCTAAGAAAAAGTGGCATGATACTAAGGAGGCAACTGTGGCTGACAAGGAAGTCATGACAGCATAAAATGAAAAGAAAGCACACAGTGGTGAAGGGCAGTGGGAAGCCTACAAAGATGAGAGAACTGAAAGTGAGGGAGAAGGTTTAAAAAAGCCAGTAAAAGATTGCAAGAGTTTCTTTAGATACAAGAGCAAGACTGCTGGACAGTGACACTGGAGAAGTTGTAATGAGGAAACAAAAGAGGCAAAGGAACTGAACAAAACATACTGTGTGCCAGTCTTCAGTGAAAAGTAGAGTAAAATCCCAAAACAATTCAAGAGTTGTTAGGGCAGAGATGACCATGGTGGCCATCACCAAAAAAGGTGCTAGAAAAACTGAATGGCCTGAAGGTGTATAAAAGTCACCTGGATGACATTCTGTAGAAGATTACAGAAGAGATAGTGGAGGCATTAATGCTGATCTTTCAGGAAGCATTGGAGACAGGGAGGGTCCAAAGGACTGCAACCCCTGTTTGAGAGAAAGTCAAAAGATGGAAATTACAGATCAATTAGCCTGACCTTGTTCAGAGTCTAGAGATATACAACCTGGAAAGACTTCAGTCCAACTTGTCCATGCTCAACTTGTCCAATATCCCCTTCTATTCATATACCCAGCAGATGCCTTAAGTGTAGGAATTGTACCAGCCTCCACTTCTTCTGGAAAGATCCTTTTGTTAAAAAGGATTTCCCCTCCCTCACCCTAAACCATGCCCTCTAGTTCTAGATTGCCCCAGTCCAAGGAAAAGACCTATTTTTGGCCCTATCCATATCCTTCTTTTTATAAACCTCAGCCTCCAACACTCCAGGGAAAACAGCCTCAGCCTATTCTGCTTCTCCCTATATCTCAAACTCTAGCAAGATCTTTCTGAACCCTTTCAAAGGGTCAGAAAACCTTATTGTCTCTGCAATCATTGTACACAAATAGCCTAACTAATGTTCTTCACAGCTGCACCATACCATCCCAATTCACTCAATGCTCAAAAAACCATACCAAATACCTTAGTACTATCTGCCAGTGATTCTACTTTCACTGAAGAATGAACCTACATTCCAAGGTCTCTGTTCAGCAAGAGACTCCAGGACCTTACTGTTAAGGTGTACAAGTACTGCTGGTTTGCCTTTCTAAAATGCAGCACCTCATTTATCTAAAAGTTCCATCTACTGCTCTTCAGTCCATTGGCCCATCTGATCAAGATCAGATTCTTCACTGTCTACTACACCTCTAGCGAGTGCTCTAAATGGATCCAGCACAGATCCTGGTGGCACACCACTGGTCACAGGCCTCTAGTCTGAAAAGCAGAGCACTACCTGTTTACTTTAGACCTAGTTCTGTATCCAGATGGTGATTTCTCCCTGTATTCCATGGGATCTAATTTTGCTAATCCATTTGCAGTGAGGAAGCTTGTCAAATGCCTTATTGAAGTCCACTTAGATCACATCCATCACTGTCCTCAATCCTCTTCATTAACTGGAGTTATTTTGAAGCAGAGACATTTCCTCATGCACAAAGCCACCATTAACTATCCCTAATCAGTCTTTGCTTACTGAAATATGCAGATCTTGTCCTTTGATTCCCTATTTACTTCCCTGACTTTTCTTTACCATCTTAAATAAATGGTACCCTCCAGTTAGCCAACCTCTAGTCTTCTGGCACCTGACCTGTGACTATCAATGAAACAAATTCAAATCAAGGGGTCCAACAATCTCTTCCCTAGCTTTCTGGAGCTTAGGGAACATCGGATCATGTCCTGGGGATTTATCCACCTGTTTAGGACATCCACCAATTATGGCCATTTTTTCAAGATATTGCCCCATATGGTGTCTTCCAGGTCCTTCTCCACAGTAAACACTGATGCAAAATACTTGTTTAGTATCTCCATCTCATGGTTCCACACATGCTGTTATCTTGGAGGGGTCCTCTTCTCTCTAGAGACCTTTGTCTTTAGCATATTCATAAACCCCTTTGTATTCTGCAAGATTGGAGCCTATAACAGATGTTATTTCTGAATACTTGGAAGTGTATGGTAAAGTAGGGCAAAGTCAGCCTGGTTTCATCAAAGGGGTCATGCCTGCCAGATGGGGGTAACGTGCAAGTTAGATGGCAAGCCAATGTCACATGTGGACTGCCAGAAGGCCTTTAGACAAGCTGTTGCTTAAGGGCCCATGGTGATACAAGCAAATTTCAACTAATTCATCCATGTTGTCTGGCAGAAAGCAGAGTGGGGATAAAAAGGGTGGCAGACAGGGATGTGGAGATCTGCAAGGGTCAGTGTTCAGACCACAGCTTTTCAGGTTATGATCTAGAATGAAGGAATCAGGGCATTCAGGCTATATTTGCCAATGATATAAAGATAGGGGGAAGGACAGGTAATGGAAGAGCAGGGAAGCTGCAGAAGGTTTTAGACAGGTTAGGAGATTAGACAAAGTAGTGGCAGATTGAGCACTGTGGGAGTGTGAAGTTATGCACTTGAGGGGAAAAGGTGGCATGGGCTATTTTCTAATTAGGGAGAAAATTCATAGGTCTGAAGTGTGAAGAGACTTGGGAGTTCTCATCCAGGATGATGTTACAGTTATATGGGACTTTGATTTAGCCACATTTAGAATACAGTGTACAGTTCTGGTCACCACATTACCAGAAGGCTGTGGATACTCAAGGGTGCATGAGGTTCACCAGGGCATATATGTGCTTGGGTGTGGAAGGAAGAATCTGATTGAGGTCCACAAGTCTGAGGGGTATAAAAAAGAATGGATAGCAAGCAGCTTTCCTCTTCACCACCACCACCCCCCCCCCCCCCAAATAGGGGGGTATGCATGGAAAGGTCTTTATGCAGAGAGTGGTGGGTACCCAAGTGTGTTGCCAGTTATGATAGAGGCTAGCATGATAGTACCACTTAAGGTACATCTACACATGAATGGACAGGGAGCAGAGGGATACAGATCCTTAATAGGCGACAGGTTTAGATACAGCATCTGGACTGGTGCAGGCTTGGAGGGCTGAAGAGGCTGTTCTGTGCTGTGATTTTCTGTCTTTGATCTTAAGGTAAACTTACAAGTCAGTAGTTAGGAGGACTAGAATACAAAAGCAGGGATGTACTTGAGGCTTGAGACTCTGGACTGACCACATTTAAATATTGAACAATTTTGGGCTCCATGTCTCAGGAAGGATATACTAGCCCTGGAGCAGGTCTGTAGGAGGACCCCAGGAATGAAAGACTTAACATTGTTGAGGACTCTGGGACAATATACTCAATGGAGTTTAGATGGGAGGAGAGGTGGAAAGAGAAAGGGGAGAGAAAAAAAAAGTTTTGCTCAATTCTTAATACTGAACAATTGTCCTCCACAACCACCTGGAGTGGCACTCTGAAAGCTAGTGTGCTTCCAATTAAACCTGTTGGACTAGAACCTGGTGTTGTGATTTTTAGCTTTGAATACTGAAGGCCTGGATAGAGTGGACATTGGGAAGGTTTGACAAGCAGAAGAGACTAATACTGAGGGCACAGCTTTAAAGAGGGAAGAATGGAGACAGGAAACCACTTCAGCCAGAGACTGATTTCATGAAGGCAGGAATGATTATTGATGTTCTAGAGTTTAGATCTTAAGAATTTGGGGGGGGGGGGGGGTCACAACATTGTTAAAGCATGCACCACAGCTGCAGAGAAAGAGGGATTGAGGGTTTTTCCTACACAGTCAGTATGGGTGGAAGTCAGTCACTTTGGGAAGGTCAATGAAAAAACACAAAATGAAGCAGGAGGAGGAAGAACAGATTGGACAGCAGATGTAACAGTTATGGGGGACTTCAAACTTCCAATATTAATTGGAAACTCCTTCGTGCAGATGGTCTGGATGGAGCGGATTTGAAAATCAAGTGTCATGGAAGGATTCCAACTCTAGATAAATAGGTAGACTAGAGGGGTGGCCATACTGGATTTGGTGTAGCACAAATCAAGCAATAAGCCAAGTATCAATGAGTGCATTTCAGGGATAGTGACCACAATTGCCTCATCTTCACCATAGCCACAGAGGGATACGAGCAGAGAGTATGTGAAGGTATTTAACGGGGAGTGGGGAGAAATTATACTGCTATTAGACAGGAGCTTTGGAGTATAAATTGAATAGTTGTTCTACAAGAAAGGCACAAGTAAAGGCTGTTTAAGGAACACTTGTTGCGAGTGTTGGATAACTTTGTCCCCCTGGAACAGGCAAGGGACGGTAAGGTGAATGAACCTTGGATGATGGAGGAAGCAAGGATCTGGCACAGCTTGAGGGGATTACAAGCTAGCTAGGGAAGAACAGGTAGACTGAAGAGAACCTGGAGGGGGCATGAAGTCTGGCAGGAAGGAGTAGGAATACCCCAAGGTGTTCTACACTTACATGGAGGGTTAAGAGAATGACCAGAGGGTAGGGCTGATCAGGGATAGGGAGGGAACTTGTGCCTAGAGTCTGAAAAGGTAGAGATGGCCCTAGATGAGTTTTTTGCTTCAGTATTCACTACAGGGGGACCTTGATGAGAGTGAGAACACCATGGACCAGATTAATCAGCTTAAAACAGATAGATGAGGGGCAACTTTTTTAAAAAGTTTAGGCTTCCTGAGGAAGTAGATCTGAATACAATTAAAACAAAGATTTAATAATTACGACTAGGAAAGGTTGAGGGATAAGGCATTGAATTGAGTTTGTCACATGTACTAAGGTATAGTACAAAGCTTGGTCAGGACTAGTTCAGTTTGGTATTATGGTCAGCATAGACTGGTTACACCCAAGGATCTGTTTCCACACAGACTCAAGTAGTGTGCTAGAAATTCTGGGAAGCATAAAGATAGACAAGTCCCCAGGGCCAGGCTAGATAGATCAGAAGTTGCTATGGAAGGGGGGTGTAAGATTGCTGTGCCTTTGGTGATGATCTTTACATCCTCACACTCCATGGTAGTACCAGATAGTTGGAGGGCAGGGAATGTTGTTCCTGTTCAGGAAAGGGATAGGGAAATCAGAGTTGCAGACCAGTTGGTTTTAAGTCTGTGGTAAGCAAGCTAATGGAAAGGATTCTGAGATTGAAGATTTGGACTAGTTAGAAAAACCAGTTTGATTAAAGATCAGCAGCATGTCTTTGAGGGCAGCAGGTCATGTCTAAAGGCTTGAGTTGGAGGATGTGATGAGACAGGTTGACAAAGTTAGTGGATGTGGTGTATATGGATTTCAGCAAGGCATTTGATAAGACTCCCCAAAGCAAGCTCATCCAGAAGCTTTAGGTGGTAAGGGATACAGGGAAATCTGGCTGTCTGATGCAGACCTGGCCAGCCAGGAGTGTGGTAGTGGATGGAAAGTAATGTATTCTGCCTGAGGTCAGTGACCAGTGGTGTCCTGCAGGGATCTGTTCTTAGACCTCTGCTCTTTGTAGTTTTTAAAATAAGTGACGAAGGGTGGATTAGCAAGTTTGCTGATGACATGAAGGTCAGTGGTGCTGTAGGTAGTGTTGAGGGCTGTTGCAGGCTACAACAAGATGCAGAGCTGGGCTGAGAAGTGGCAGATGAAGTTCAACCCTGGTAAATGCAAAAAAAAGTGATTCATTTTGAAAGGTCAAATTTGAATGCTGAATATAGGGTTGAAGTCAGGATTCTTGGTAGTGTGGAGGAACAGTGGGATCTTGAGATCCCTCAAAGTTGCCACCCAAGTTGAATGGGGTTTTGGCTTTCACTAAACAGGGGGAAAATAGAGTTTAAGAACTGCAACAAAACCTCATGGCTCTAAAACCCTGGTTAGGCTGTGCTTGGAATACTGTGTCCAATTCTGGTCACCTCATTATAGGAAGGTGAGATGCTAGAGTGTACAGAGGATATTTACCAGCATGTTGCCTGGATTGGAGGAATGTCTTTGAAGGTTGAATGAGCTAGCATTTCTCCCATACTGGAGAAAAAAAGAGTGACTTGATAGAAATGTACAAGGTAATGGGAGGCACAGAGAGTAACTAGCCGGAGACTTTTCCCCAGGGAAAAAAATGGCTGTCAGTGGCATAATTTTAAATGTAATTGGAAGAATCATGGGGGGGGGAAAGGAGAGAAGAGAGAAGGGGAAGGGAAAGGGAAGAGGATGTCCAAGATACATGAAGATGTTCTTTATGCAGAGTGGCGAGTGTGTGGAATGCACTGTCAGCAGTGTGAGTAAAGTCAGACATTAAGCAACTGTTGGACTAGAACATGGATGGCAGTAATCTGAGGGGTGTGTAGGTTAGGTTGATCTAAGATTAATGCTCAGCACAACATGGGCTGAAGGGCCTGTATTGTTCTATGTTGAGTGGTGAATCAAAGGCTGGAAAGGCCAGGTCAGAGCATGTTTAAAACTGATGCTTACAGGAAGAAGTGGGAAAAATGGTTGAAAGCTTCAGCGGTGATTAATGGTAGCAGACTGAATGGCCTAATTTCTATTCTGATGTTAGGCTTTGCTCAGATTGATGAAGGTCATTGAGTTCCAGGTGTATAACAAGTCATTCCAGCTTTTCTATACTGCTGAAACTTAGACCAAGTCTAGGTGACACCTCCAGGAGTACCATGAATGTTGTTGGAGAGAGATTCTTGCATCACCTGGATGATTGGCTGCACCAAATAGCACCATGGGGGCCATCATTTGTAAGGAACTCTCCTGGGCTGCCACATGCCTTGGATACTTGTATGCTGACTGCCAAAGCAACCCTATTCACCTAGCTCAAGGAAGGCACTTTAAGAGGACAGAGGAAGCAGCATTAAGGACTCCCTAAAGGAGTCAAGAAATGGGGATGTTAGTGCAAGGGAATCCATGTTCAAAAGAGGTAGACTTGAGGAACCTCCTGAAGGAGGTTTCTCAAAACCTGTCAAGACTTTTCTAGTCCCTCTTTCCATAATGTCAGGAACCACTTCTGCCTCAAGTAGTCAGATATGCAGCCCTGGGACTAGGCTCCCCTATACAAAGGCCCACAAAATACATGAGTGGTGACATGAACTGTCCACTAGGAAATTCATACCTGCTAGCAAGGTGATTGCTGATAGTGCTAGGACAGGTTTCTCAGCTGCTAGAGTTACATACATCCAGAGAATGCATATCAAGTGTTCCCAAGATGGGAAGGGAAATTTCTCCAGTTAGTTAATGGGATATTTAGATTCCTTCTTGAAGGCAGATATAGATGCCATAGTCATGAAGGGGAGGGTAGCAGGAAGCAATGTCAGTCATTGAAATCTCAGCTTGGAAGCCCTCAGCTGAAATATCATTGGGGTCCTAGGCTTTGTTCCTTTTTCATCCATTGCTTGTTACAGCTTTAATAGTTCACTTATTGATCCTACCACTGGATACTGGTACAGCCTGAAGATTAGATGCCACTGAATTCAGTAAAGAAACAAAGTGCTTTTTTTAAGCACCAATGGATGGTGTCATTGCCAAAAGAAATACCACCCAGTGAGCAAAGAATTCTATTTTATTAGAAGTTGTTTAATGCACCAATTGCAGTGTTCGAGAAGCCACAACTCATTTGGGGATTGAAATTTAATCTAAAGTCTAAACTAGTAAAGAGCCCTAAGTTGCAATTCAAAAGGGTGGTCCATAAGTAGTCAGTAGAAAGTGGGACCACCTTTGATGGAGATAGATGCTTACAGCTCAAAAAATTGAAATTCCTGTTTTCCTAGACAAAGCCAGTCAGGTTTTAAAAATGGTGCGTTTTAAACTAATTCTCTCCATCCAGGAGATCTCAGGTGTGCCACTTTACCTGAGTGGCAAACTACAGGGAAGTTTTAGTTTCTCATTTCTCAGGAAAAAAAAAGGTACCCAGAACCTAAAGGCAGCTTGGAGACAGTCTCTTCCCTGGGGTGGGAGCATCCTGAACTGGAGGGAATAGGTTTAGGGAGAGGAGAGGAGACCTAAAGGGCAACTTTTTCATGCAGAGGGTGCTGTGTAGGGAATGAGCAGCCACAGAAAGTGGTGGAGGCTAGTACAATTGCAACATTTAATAAAGGTATCTGGATGAGTGTATGAGTAGGAAGGGTTTGGAGGGATATGGGCCAAGTAAATGGATGCTGGTAAACAGGACTAGATTAATTTAGGATACCTGGTCAACATGGATGAGTTGGAACAAAGGGCCTGTTTCTGTGCTGTACATCTATGGCTCTAAGCTGAGAAATAAACAGGGACTGTTGACTAGCAGCAGAGAGCTATTAGAAACCAGGGACTGGGACTTTTCCATGTAACCAAAGTGCAACTTTTGTTTTATGAAAGGCTGTAGTTCCATGCAAACGTTTAGCACTTACCCACCCTCTTATGCTAGAGCAATTCTGTACAGAATTGAAGATAGCTGTTGGACCAACATCCTTGGTGCTAATCATGGGTGGCATAGTGGTTAGCACTGCTGCCTCAGTGCCCGAGGCCCAGGTTAAATTCCTGACTCAGGCGACTGTAGAGTTTGCACATTCTCCCCGTGTCTGTGTGGGTTTCCTCTGGGTGCTCCGGTTTCCTCCCACAGTCCAAAAGTGGGCAGGTCAGGTGAATTGGCCATGCTCAATTGCCTGTAGTATTAGGCAAGGTGTAAATGTAGGGGTATGGGTGGGTTGTGCTTCAGTGGGTCAGTGTGGACTTGCTGGGCCGAAGGGCCTGTTTCCGCACCAAGTAATCTAATCTAATGCTATATTTATAAAGCTGGCAAGTGCTCACAGCCTAGAGATGCTTGATGGGTAGACATTTATCCCAGACAAGGTAAAACTTCTGTCTCAGGGACCAGCAGACCCCATTGGGCAAGATAGTGCCAAGTAGTGCTCTTCAGAACTGGCAGATGAGACCATAGCACTAGACCCTGCCAGCCTGATCTAGAGTTGCTCCTGAGGTAGGTGCAGTCTGGAAAAACCCAGACATGCAGAAAGAAAGTTAGTGACCTGTGCTCCATGGTAAATGCACCATCTTTCCACTGCTACCCAAATCTCCCACCAAGAGTGGTCACCTACTCACCGTTGCCTGCAACATCTTCCCGCAATCATTCTTAACTACTTTCCCTGTAGTCTCCATTGCTAACTCACTCAACACCATGTTTTCTTCCAACCTGGACCAATAGCTGTGCCACCCACTTTCACTTCATTTAATCCCTCCCTCGACAAAAGAAAAAAAAAAAGAGTACATATCGGTACTCATCCCCAGAGAGATGTGGTGCCATTAAGCATCAGCTAGAAGAGCCACACTTGTTTCCACCCTGTTACCTTCAACCCTAAGAGTTTAAGCTGTGGAGGGTGTACCTGCCTCTGGTAGGGTCACAGCATATCTGGACCCACTGGTCAGGATTGCTAGACCAAACCTCAGTCAGTTAGCTCTAGTGTTAAGCAGACTCCCTCCACCCCAGTTGCAAAGCCTGGGGGGAAAAAAGTGTTCAAAATTGCAGTGGGGCAAAAATCAGAGGGCATATGGGTGCACAGGAGAGATGTGTAAAGTTCCACTTTTCTACATATGGTCACTTTTCACCATTAGTTGCAATTGACTGTCACCTAATATTGGAGGATTCAAAGCCCACTCAAACTTCATGCTACTTGTGCAATGGCACAAGGTGGACAGCAGCTTCTACAACACTTGGGTAAATGACTGATTGCTACTTTGACACTAGATTCCATCTTTCTAGGCAGATGAAAAACTACATCAGCAATAGCAGGATTCACTCAATGGGCAGCATGGTGGCATAGCAGTTAGCACTGCTGCCCCACAGCATGAGAGACCTGGGTTCAATTCCCACTTCAGGGAACTGTCTGTTGAGTTTGCACTCTGGGTGGGTTTCCTCCCACAGTCCAAAAGTGTGCAGTTGAGAATTGGCCATGCTAATTTGCCTATAGTGTTAGGTGAAGGGGTAAATGTAAGGGAAGGTCTGGATGGATGGCTCTTTGGAGGGTCAGTGTGAACTTGTTGAACCAAAGGGCCTGTTTCCACACTAAGTGATCTAATCTAATGTGGTCAGGAATGCTGGGGCAAGAAATTGGACTGCACACTGAAGTCTAGTGCTCATGGTACATAAAACATGTTTCAGCTTTGCTGTATGGGTGACTATGTATAATGTTGTTCTTGGAGGGATCTCAAAAGCTCCTCCCTCAAAGCATTGACTTTACTTATTCCATTTTCACCTACATTGTGAAAACAAGTCCTCAATGGAGGGGAAGTCTCAGCCTTTATCTGAGAAGGGCCCCAAATTTGTCAAGCAACCCTGAACAGTGACTGACATTTGTGCAGATCCCAGATGGTCATCTTACAGACTTTGCAGATTGGTTGGACTGGACCCACAGGGCTAACCATGATTACTCCCTGGACTGCAGAGGTATGACTCCTTGATGAGCTACCAAAACCAACTCACCCCAAAAGGATACCAGAGGCTATTCTTGATTTACTATGCTGAAAATCATTCCACCCCCCTCCACAGAGAAGTACTGCTTTAGACATGGCCAGTTAGAGGGTTTGCACCACATCCACAATTGGCATACAGGGCAGGTACTAAAGTGACTTTGAACTGCATTCAAATTAAACACCCTCCTGGAGTACTGCTGACAAACAGCCAAGCTTAGTGTGCATGTTGAACTTGCACAAGGATGGTGAACCTTTATAACATGGCAGGGTGGGAGGTAGACAAGGATTCCATGAGCATCTAGGTAACATGGAGTGATCAAACAAACAGCTGAGGTACAGCCTGGTTCACTTGAGTGAGAGTCTGTCCTTACATGTAAAGGGCCCTTACAGTAGCATCCCAAGGAGATACCAGAATAATATAGAAGTACACCATTAAAGTGCATAGTGTTATTGTAAATGAATCAGATGTTATCAACAGGTCAGATACCAGAATTTCTGGAGGTAGATGTGTGCAACTGCTCCCATTTCCTCCCACAATCCAGAAGTGTGCAGGTTGGGCAAATTGACAAAGGGGTAAATGTAGGGTAATGGGTCTGGGTGGGTTGCACTTTGATGGGTTGGTGTGGACTTGTTGGGCCGAAGGGCCTGGTTCCACACTAATCCAAAAAATAGACAGTCTGTAAAAGCAAGTGGCAAGCTAGATTTATATAGTTCCTGCTGTGGAGAAAGTAAGGACTGCAGATCAGAGAGTGGGGCTGAAAAAGCACAGCAGGCCAGGCAGCACCCAAGGAGCAGGAGAATGGATATTTCAGGCAGAAGCCCTTCATCAGGAATAGCACCTGCTGTTACTTCTATCCTGGGAAGGAATGTCTAGTTTCTACCCAGCAGTGGGACAGTACATTAAATGGAGGGGAGATTAGGTTAGTAATTAAAGTGATAATGAGGGTTAATACTGGTTTATTGTAGATCCAACCAAGGATCAGCTATTTGCAAGCCTGGCAACATTAGTTTGAGTCACAGCACAGAAATGGATGAGAGTCAAGTAAATTCTCATTTGAATTTAGCACTCTGAAAGATAGTCATTAAAAAAAACTGTGCTAAAGACTGAAGAGTAATAATTAGGGCAGAGTTGGTTTGAGCAGATGGGGAAAATATGTAGCAGAAAAAAGTAGCAAGGAACAATGGCAGATATTTAAGAGTTCTATATTCTCAAGAGATGTGGCCCAGTCAGGAATATTGGTCTTTATTTCAAAGGGTAAAGTAGGAAAAGTATTTTAAACAAAATTACACCACTGAATAGTTTTGGTCCCCTTATCCAAGGGGAGGCATACAGGTACTGTATCATTCCAAAGGTTCACTACATCAACATCATAGGTGAATGATGTTCTGACAAGAAAAGTATGTTGGGCCTAAACTCATTGGAGAATAGATTAGCGGATTGACGAGAGGCTGTATTGCCTCATGGGAAAGTCTAGGACCACAGGGTATAATTTGAGTATGCATTCACCATTTAGGACATGATGAATTTCATGAGGTAATTAATCTCAAATTCCTTTACTAGAAGTGACGGTAGAGGCTGGGTTATTAAGATTCAGAGATGAGGCACAGTTTAAGTTAAGGGAATCAAGGGCAAAGACAGCATCCCATGCTTGTCAGTCAAGGGGCTTTTGGACACTTTGGGACTGAATCCTGACCGTCTACCCAAAACAACCAACCAGAGTGTCAAGCAGCCATTACATGTCTTGACTGTTCCTGCTCAGAGTTTCTCCTTGAGAAAGAGCAGGCATGAGTGGATAGAACAGCACTCACTGTTGGCACACAGACAGAGGTGCCCCAACTGACTGAGTAGACAGCTCCGATGACATGCAGGATGAGTATGTTGGGGTGGAGGAGTGCAAGTGAGGGATGATGTTGTAGGGAATGGTAAAAGCTGAAGCCTCAAGTGGGAGGTGTAGTAGAAGTTGGAGGTATTGGAGAGAAGCTGCTGTTTAAACTGAGATTAGAAAAAAAAGGACTGAACTTCAATGCTGAGCATTCCTCCAGGCAAAGACTGCATGAAGCTGGATGGCAATTTGAACCAGGCTGGCATGGCTGATATCATGGCCTCCGTTGGTGATCCTAGAGAGGCCTAAGTTCAGCATCTGCAGGATCCTGTCCAATCAGACCTTCAGATCCTTGCCTGCAATACAGGGAATGAGGGACACCATTGAGTGAGCTAGGTTACTTGGTTAGATACAACAAATACAGCTGGACTTCTATGAAGAGACTTAAAACAAAAAAGCCAAAAGATTCAGCCCAAGTAATGAAATGTAGGAGGTAGCAAGTATTCTAATTGAAAGTTTGGAGCACTTCAATATTTATTGTTTTGTTTTGCACTCTGGTTTCAACCCCCCTCCCCAACTGCACCAGTGTTCTACCCACTTTCCTCTCCCCTCCTGCCTGACCCCCACCCCCAATATTAACAGGAGGACACCAATCAGGTGTGGGGAGAATAACCAAATGGGATTGTTCCTACTTACAATTTGTTAAGAATGGACAATTGTGGTATTCTGGGGTTACGAGGACTTCAGAGAGGAGCAAAGTCAAAGTCACTTACCTATAGTTTTCCATAAAACAGGTTGGCAAAAAAACCAGTCCTGTATCGGGTCAATTCACTTATTCAGTGACTCTGATAAGTGACAGAAAACACCATCTCAGTATGCCATTAGAGATGTACCTTTCACATTTGAAAGTGGTATAGATTATAAAATCTAGAAGTGACCAAAAAAGTCAACTGGAAAAATCCTTCAAACTAAAGTTGTTTACAAAGTTTTCCATACCTTCAAATACCTTCCTGAAGAGCTCATGCCTGAAATGTTGATTCTCCTGCCCCTTGGATGCTGCCTGACCTGCTGTGCTTTTCCAGTGGATTTTCAGCTGCATACCTTCAAATAACCTGGCCTCTGCACCAAGGGCAGTCAACAGCAGCCAAAGGGCATTTTAAAAAAACCAAGGCAGCCACTAGCCTTACTTTTCCTACTGATCCAAAGAATATACAAGTAGTCAAAAAATGTATAGATCAAGCAAGCAGCTACGAACTGCAGAGTAGAGTGTCCATCAGATATTCAGGTCAGGTTAGTTACTATGCTGCTAGAAGCAAGCCAAGTCTCAGACCATTGAAGTAACATGACATCAAGATGAAAGACTAGCTGTTGAGGGACCAAGAGTCAGGAAGGTATGCTCCATTTACAGTAGGCCTAACTCATCTATCAAGTGTAAAAATGTTTCAGAAAGTAGTCTGAACAATCTGATTGAATTTTGTTAGCGTTACCTTCCCTGCCAGAATACCATTATCTCAAAATCAGCTTCAGCAATGAAATTAGTCTCACCTTGATAATGTTGAAAGCTTTAATAGCAGACTGGTTCCAAAACATGTACACCAAGCAACAATTGGATCTGGATACAAACTCAGTTGCAAAGAAATTCCATACTTAGGCTAGGTTTAGCAAAAGCAGTGTTCTGCTAGAGGTGAAAACAAGCTAACACAAGGAATGTATTCAATACCTGAACATCCCACACCAAGTGTGTGGAATGAAGTTTTGAAACTGACAAACCATCAGAAGAATCAAGGACATAAGTGGGACTAGAAAAACTAATCAAACCTGATAAACAGTGCTGTTACCTAGCCTTGGAGGGTCATTACCAGCTCTGAGATCTCTCCAGGCCACTATCCCACCAAGCTTTCTACAAGGACTAACTTCAACTGAAATTTGCTTCCTCTATACCAAAAAAGCCATATGCAGCTCTATTAATTCACTCCCAAGTGTGGTCCACTTGTCACAACCAGTAATACTAAAGGCTCTCCAAGTTACATACCAATTAGAAGAAAACATACCTTAGTATCTAGCAACTTGCAGGTCTTCAATATGCCCTTTTCTGTATACCTGCCATAGAAGGAGTCCTCAACAACCTGACCAAGATACCAAGTCAAGTGCATCCAGCCCTGGCCTTTTGGACCTTGGAGTCAATCGAATGCTTAAAAACTATTTAAGGTAAAAAGGGATATGGAGCAAAGGGAGAAGTACACAGTTCAACCACAACATAACTAAGTGGCAGAGCAGGTTCAACAGGATAAACCACCTACTCGACATTCTATGCACAAAGAAGCAGAATCACTGAAGAGCCTGCCTCAGGTGCCATCATCTCCAGTTAGAGGGAGATATGTGTAGTACGGAATTGGACTGAAGGGTCTGTTTCATCCATGCTGACCAGATATCCAACCTAATTAGTCCCATTTGCCAGAACTTGGGCCATATGCCTCTAAACCAGTCTATTCATATCTATCCAGGTGCCTTTTAGTGTTACAGTTGTACCAGCCCCCATCACTTCCTCAGGTAGCTTATTCCATACATGCACTGTCTGCATGAAAACACTGCCTCTTAGGTCTCATCTTTTCCATCTCACCCCAAACCTATGCCCTCTAGTTCTGGACTCCAACACCAGAGAAAGACTGTCAATTTACCCTATCCATGCCCCTCATGATGTTTTAAGCCTCAAGGTCACCCCTCAGCCTCCAACAGTCCAGGAAAGTAGATAGCTAATGGACAAGCTGAATAGGCTGGGGCTAAATCCTCCAACCCCAGCAGCATCACTGCAAGTCTTTTGACCTCTCAAGTTTCACAACCACCTTTGACAGGAAGGTCAGAATGGCATACAATATTCCAAAATTGGCTTAACTAATGTCCTGTACAGCAACATGACCTCTAACTCCTATACTCAGTATTGACCAATAAAGGAAAGCATGCCAAGTGCCTTCTTCACTATCCTAACTACTGAGGAAACATTTGTTACATTCTTGAATGTTGATCCCTCAACCTATAATCAGATGAGATGCTGACAATGTCCCAATTTGAGCAACATTACTAGGTTCCTATGACATGGTACTAGCTTAGGGGTCCTCTTTTGAAGGAGCACTTTGGGAGGATACACAAATAAAAAAGGCATGATACAAGTTGTTTATTCTATAGGACTGCAATTGCAGCTCCATGAATTTTGATAGTAATCTCATTGAGATTTATGACAAATAGGACTTCAGACTAACCTAAAGATTAAAAGAAGTTTCCACTCCTTGCTGTTTCGATGATTAGGCACACTGCTTTTCCACAAGTCATTTAATTATCTTCTGGACAGTACATCTAGCATTATGCTAGTCATTCAATTAATACCCAAAAAATTGTTGTACATTTAAATTAGACATTTACTTTTAGAGTCAGAGTCCTACAGCACAGAAACCCTTTGGCCCCAATCCCAAAAAGGTTAGGGCCATTTCCTTTTAAGCCTTTCCCATTGAAATAATCATTCAACTGACTTAAAATATTGTTAATGCACCTGCCTCAACTTCCACCAACAGCTCATTCCATATGCTGACCACCTGGTTAAAACATTGCCCCTCAGGTTTCCTTTATTCTTTCCCTCTAGCCCTCAATTCACCAACCCTGGGAAAAGTCAGTGTATTCACCCTATCCATGCCTCAATCTTATATGAACCTAGAGTCCTAGCAACATTGTTGTTAATTTCTTCTGCACACTTTCCAGTTTAAGGACATTCTTCCTATAAAGGACCAAAACTGAACACAATATTCCAAGTGCAACCTCAACGTCTGTACAACTGCAAATAAATACTTTCCAACTTCTATATTCAATGCCCTGACCAATTGAAGCCCAGTGTGCCAGAAGCCTTCTTCACTGCCCTGTCTACTTGTGATGCCACTGTCAGATAACCATGCACCTGGAACTCCAAGGTTCCTCTGTTCCACTACACTCAAGGCCCTACCATTCACCATGACAATGCACCACATGAGGTTACTGCATAACATAAGGATGCATGGTGTTAGGGGGTAGAGTATTAGAATAGATAGAGGATTTGTTGACTGTCAGGAAGCAAGAGTGGGGATAAGCAAGTGCTGTTCTGGCTGGCAATCAGTGACTAGTGGTTTGCCTCAAGGATCAGCATTGGGACCACAAATATTTACAATTTATATAAATGATTGAGAGTTGGGACCACATGTACAGTACCAAAATCTGCCAACATGAGCAGCAGAACAAAGTGTGCAGAGGACCATAGAGTGGGCAACTGTATGGCAGATCGAATACAATGTTAGTAAATATGAAGTCATCATTTTGTATGGAGTAACAAAAACAGATTACTTAAGTGGTAAAAAGTTGCAGCATGCAGATTTGTAGAGGGACCCGGGGTGTCATTGTGTGTGAATCACAGAAGGTTGGTCTGCAGGTATCACAGGTAATTAGGAAGGCAAATGGAATTCCATCCATCATTGCTAAAGGGGTTGAGTTTAAAAGCAGAGGGGTAATATTACAGCCATACAAGGTGCTGGTGAGACAGCACCTGGAGTAAAGTGTGCAGATTTGGTCTCCCTAAGTACATGGCAGGGATGCAAAAGAGGTTCACTAGGTTGATTTTGGAATTAAGGGGGTTGGCTTAGGAGGAGAGACTGAGCAGATTGGGATTATATTTATTGGAATTAGGAATGGGGGAAAGATAAAATATATAGGATTTGTAGGTGAAACTGACAAGAGGGCATGGCCTCAAGATTAGAGGAAGCAGGTTTAGAACTGAATGGAGAAGGAAGTTCTTCATCCACAGGGTTGAAGATCTATGGGATTCCTTGCTCAGGGAATAGTGGACACTACTTCAGTAATTGCTTTTAAAGCAAAAGTAGATCCTTTACTTTTCAAAAAAGGGATATGGTGAAAACATGGGTAAATGGAGCTGAGCAGGCTTGAAGGGCTAGACTGCCTACTCCTAATTCAGTGTTCTTATGAAACTCCTACATTGATCTGACTTTCCAAAAATCAAGTCCTTACTCATCTGTATTAAACTATTTGCCATTTCTCAACCCACTTCCCCAGCTGATCAAGGTCCTGCTGCAATTTCTAATAGCTTTTCTCACTGTCCACAATGCTCCCTATTTTAGGGTCATCTGCAAACTTTGCCTGAGACATTATCTATATCAATAATTTGTATGAGAAAGAATAAGAGTCAGTTATACAGCATGGAAACAGACCCTTCAGTCCAACTGGTCTATGCTGACCAGATATTTAATCTAGTCCCATTTGCCAGCACTTGGCCCATATCCTTCAACCCTTCTATTCAGAAACCCATCCAGATGTCTTAAGGCATTTAATTGTACTAGGCTCCACAACTTCCTCAGGCAGCTCATTCCATACATGCACCACCCTCTAAAAGCATTTTTCCCTTATCCTCGACTCCCAAACCCAGAAAACTGCTGCTTACCCGATCAATGCCCTTTTATTTTGAGCCCCTAAAAAAGGTCAACCCTCAGCTTGATAAAAACAGCCAGCACTGACCAGAGGTACAGGCCTCCTGTCTGAAGCATCTTTCCACTATTACCCTCAGCTTCCTACTATCAAGCCAATTGTGTATCCAATTTGCCAGATCCCTCGATTCCATACAACCTAACCTTCCAAAGCAACCTACATTAAAGCCTTACTGAAATCAAGTTACATTAGACTAAATCACTGCCCTGCCCGCAACCTTTTGTTGGTTTCTAGACAAAAAAAGGAACCAAAACTAAGTCATTCTAAGTGAATGACCGAAGCTAAAAATTTGTTTAATATTACATTCCATGACAGCAATCCTGTTGCTATGAAGTCTGCATCTTGTGATTCTGCTCCACAACCACAAGTGATTCCAAATAAGCCTGTTGGAGGATACCTGGTGTTGGTTATTTTTAAACCAAACCTTCCTGGTCACTTCAAAAAGTAGTTTCACAAATTTGAGGGGCATGATCTCAGCTGTACTGACTAATCAAACCTGGTCTTTCCAAAAAGCACATACATCTTATCCCTCAAATCTTGAAGTATCCCATTTCCTCCACATGGAAGGATCAATGGCAGCCCTGAATGGAGGCCACCACAATATTTAACTGCAAGTTTGTCTCCTGTTGCAGGAAAAACAAACAGACCGTGACCCAAAATGGGTGACATTAGAATTGTCATCACCTCCACTCCCAAAGTGTGGGAAACAAAATGATTTGTGTTCAGTTGCCCTTCAGCACTTTCTCCAAATTAAGTTTAGCACAAGAAACAAATTGTGCATGATACATTAGAGAGATACCTACAAAACTTGAATGTCACAGTGATCATCAAGTTTACAGACAAAAAATGGTCATGGTGGTAATTCAGAGATAGCCTTCGATTACAGAGGATTAAACAGGCTAGATAAAAACTGCAGACACTAAAACAAAAACAGAAGTTGCTGGAGAGACTCAGCAAGTCTGTCAGCATCTGTGAAGAAAAAATCAAAGTTAATGTTTCACATCCAGTGATCCATCCTCAGCTGATAGGAGCTAGAAAACTGTTGGTTTAGATGCACAAGATAGGGTAGTGGTGGGTGGGGAGGAGAAAGGAGGAAGAAGGGAGAAGAGAAAAGAGTCAAAGAGGGTGGTGCTGGGGAAAAAAGAAACAGGTCAGGCAGCATACAAGTAGGAGAATTGACATTTTGGGCACAAGTCCTTCATCAGGAAGGTGGAAGATGGGGTGATAGGTCAGTGGGGAGGGCGGAGCAGATTGGGAGAGAAGATTGACAAGTCAAGAGGATGGTGCCAAGTTGGAAGGTTAGATGGGGGGGGGGGGGGGGAGAGAAAGAGGGGCAGTGGAAGAATAAAAAGATTGAGAAATTAGAAGTCTGTTGATTGGAAACTAGTGAAGTCAGTGTCCCCCTCTCCCCCACCTCATCCAATTCTCCAAATTGGAAAAATGTCAAGAGGGTGGTACCATCTACCAGTTCACCCCCACCTATCATCTTCTCCCATTGCAGAGATCTACCCTTCACTGGTAATGTAGACAAACATCAGTACTGCAGATGCTGGAGATCAGAGTCCAGATTAGAGTGGCACTGGAAAAGCATGCAGGTCTGGCAGCATCCAAGGAGCAGGACTTCACTGTTCCTCAGATACTGCCTGATCTGCTGTGCCCAAAACATAGACTACTCCACTGATGCTGTCTGACCTACTACACTTTTCCAGCACTATCCACTTTGACACCATCTGCAGTCCTCACTTTTTCCAGGTGAGGGCGAGCAGCAAGTAATCAGTACGTATACAGCCTAGAGAGAGAAAAAAACAGTTGGACAGAAACCAGTTGATAATCTGACTGGAAAGGCAAATAGCTATTAATGGAGATTGTTAGTGGCTAACAATAGGTAGTGTTTCAAGATAGACTGAGATAAAAAGGCCTGGTGTGGTGGGGGTCTAGGCCATGAGTGTGTTCAGGCCCTAACATTAGGAAACTTTAAAGTATAGAGGACTGCAGGCAGATCATGTGTTTTTGTTTGATATAATAGGCTGATCAGCAAAAGACAAAATTCACTTAGTTGTACTAGGCTTCACAACTTCCTCCAGCAGAATTCACTCAATTGCACTTGGGTAGGTCAAAATGGCAATGGAGTTAGTGAACAGTAGGACCCTAGGCAACAGCAAGGATCAGAGGGATCATGATGTCTATGCCTACTAGCCTCCAAGGTAGGAGGGGTAGATAGAGTGACTAAGTTGGCACCAGTTAGCTGAAGCCTAGAGTTTAGACCAGAGGCTATGCTGGAACTGTACAAATAATTGGTTATGCCACAGCTTGTATTGTGTGGAGTTGCAAAGAGATTATATTGCATTGGAGGGGGGTGAGGAGATTGTCAAGGATGTTGCCAGGGCTGGAATGTTTTAGTTATTGAGAGAAATCAGACTGGAGTTATTTGCATTATAGTTACAGCTTAAGAGGCAGGAGAATGATGACTTACATGCATAACATAAGGGGCACAGATAGGGTAGACAGGAACTACTCCTTGGCAGCAGGAGAAAGTTTTAGTTGAGACAGTAGGTTGAGACTGAGAACTTTTTACCTAGTAGTGAAATTTTGAAACTCCCTACCTGCAAGGTTAGTGGAGACAAGCCCTCAATATTAAAGCATTGAGATGTACATTCATAACAGGTCAAGTGTTGGGGAATGAGATCAGAAGTTCAGGAATTGCTATTTGACTAGCAGACTCAATGTAGTAGACCACTTCAACATAGATCAAAATATGCAAACTGCTGATTTCAAAGATCCAATCCATAAAAACCTTCAAATGTGATAGCCTTTCAAACATTTTTTAAAAAGTTACTTAAAACCATTATTGTATAGCAAGTAATGCTGCAAGTACTAAAGATGGACTGATCTCAAAGATTAGTTTAGATTTAAACAGACTACTCTATCATGCTCTTGAGAGCCAAGGCGATTAAGATTTTAAAAACTTCGTTGCTCAAACACTCCCAAGTTGAAATGTTTCCTAACGTTAGAGGTGCTGACAAGGTCTTCATTTGTTGATATTTGGCTCCGAGACAAATCCAGACTAAACTGACATTTTTAGGTGGGCAGGTAAGAATTTAGAAGCGTTATTGATTATCAAAAAGTGACAAGTGAAGAACAAGCAAACATTTAAAACGAGAGCATAAGAACTTCGAGTTCACATCACGGGCACGAAATGGATCTCCCCCAACATATTTAACTTTGCAGCACTCCTCAAACTCCAAAGCGAGCATTCATTCCTCACCCTCACCCACCAGCCTCTCACTTTAGTACCCCACCCCCATAAGATAGTCCTGGGGCATTAACCCTATCACTACCGCGGGCAGGCCTCATCCATATGACCTTGCTGTCTTGGCGCACCCGTTGCTAAAACAATCAGTGCTCTCATTACTCCGATCACCGTCACTGTCCGCTCATCACCGCCTCGCTTACTCAGCTCAACCTAGCATGAAAAGGAGCCATTATTCCGAATCCACTTACCACCTAAACAGGTAGGTGCCGTCTCCCGTCAGAAGCCCACTGCCCAACCCCTAACACCCGAAGAAACATTCGCCCAAAGTCGCTCCCACTCGATCGCTTTTCACTGACTGGACTTCGGCGCTGAACCCACCCACTTCACATACCATTGGCCAATCCTGTTGAAAACTGTCCAGTACGAACAAGGTGTATCAGAACTCTCGTCAGCCATTAGGCAATAATCCTATCAATCCGAAAGGCGAGCGGCGGTAGGCTACATGATCTCGTGGAAAGGGGTGTGCTCGTGCGTCACGAGGAAGGAGCAGCCAGAAAAAGTAAACAGTTCAAATTGGAGACTTTCCAGCCTCAAAGGTTTCGTTACACTAAATATTTACATCGTTCAATTGAAGCTTTCTTTCACAAATATACATGGAAGGAGAGAGCTTGTGAATGAGGGGGAGAGGGATTGGAGAAGGACAGGACAGGAATGGGGTGGAGAGGGAGTTGGGGGGAGGGGGTTTGAGGAATGGGGTGGAGGGGGGTTGGGGAATGAGGTGGGGGAATGAGGGGAAGAGGGGGGTTGGAGAAGAAGGGGATTGGGGAATGGGGTAGAGGGAGGTAGGGGGATTGGGGGGTTGGGGAATGGGGGGAATTGGGGGGTTGGGGAATGGGGGGAGAGGGGGGTTGGGGAATGGGGTGGAGGGGGATTGGGGAATATGGGGTGGGGTTGGGGAATATGGGGTGGAGGGGGGTTGGGGAATGAGGTGGGGGAATGAGGGGAAGAGGGGGTTGAGGGAGAGGGTTTGGGGAATTGGGTAGAGGGAGGGAGGTGGGGGGAGAGGGGGTTTGGGGAATGGGGTAGAGGGAGGGAGGTGGGGGGAGAGGGGGGATGGGGAATGGGGGGAGAGGGGGGTTGGGGATTGTGGGGTTGGGGAATGGGGGAGAGGGGGGTTGGGGAATGGGGGAGAGGGGGGTTGGGGAATTGGGGGGAGAGGGGGGGTTGGGGAATGGGGTAGAGGGAGGGAGGTGGGGGGAGAGGGGGGACGGGGAATGGGGGAGAGGGGGGTTGGGGAATGGGGGGTTGGGGAATGGGGGGGTTGGGGAATGGGGGAGAGGGGGGTTGGGGAATTGGGGGAGAGGGGGGTTGGGGAATGGGGAATTGGGGGGTTGGGGAATTGGGGGGATTGGGGGTTGGGGAATGGGGGGATTGGGGTTTGGGGAATGGGGAGGATTGTGGGGTTGGGGAATTGTGGGGTTGGGGAATTGGGGGGTTGGGGAATGGGGGGATTGGGGGGTTGGGGAATGGGGGGGATTGGGGTTGGGGGAATGGGGAGGATTGGGGGATTGGGGAATTGGGGGGTTGGGGAATGGGGGGAGGGGGTTTGGGGAATGGGGTGGAGGGGGATTGGGGAATATGGGGTGGAGGGGGGTTGGGGAATGAGGTGGGGGAATGAGGGAAAGAGGGGGGTTGGGGAATGGGGAGAGGGGGGTTGGGGATTGTGGGGTTGGGGAATTGGGGGTGGGGGGGGTTAGGGATTGTGGGGTTGGGGAATTGGGGGGATTGTGGGGTTGGGGAATTGGGGGGATTGGGGGGTTGGGGAATGGGGGGGATTGTGGGGTTGGGGTGTTGGGGAATTGGGGGGATTGGGGGGTTGGGGATTGGGGGGGAGAGGGGGGTTGGGGATTGTGGGGTTGGGGAATCGGGGGATTGTGGGGTTGGGGAATTGGGGGCTTGGGGAATGGGGGGAGGGGGGTGCGGAATTGGGGGGATTGGGGAATGGGGGGGTTGGGGAATTGGGGGAATTGGGGGTGGGGGGGTTGGGGATTGTGGGGTTGGGGAATTGGGGGGATTGTGGGGTTGGGGTGTTGGGGAATTGGGGGGTTGGGGAATGGGGGGGATTGGGGTGTTGGGGATTGGGGGGGATTGTGGGGTTGGGGTGTTGGGGAATTGGGGGGATTGGGAGGTTGGGGATTGGGGGGAGAGGGGGGTTGGGGATTGTGGGGTTGGCGAATCGGGGGGATTGTGGGGTTGGGGAATTGGGGGGCTTGGGGAATGGGGGGGGGGGGTTGGGGATTGGGGAATGGGGGGGTTGGGGAATGGGGGGGTTGGGGAATGGGGGAGAGGGGGGATGGGGAATGGGGGGGATTGGGGGGTTGGGGATTGTGGGGTTGGGGAATTGGGGGGATTGTGGGGTTGGGGAATTGGGGGAATTGTGGGGTTGGGGA